>NW_023416401.1:2739480-3339480 GCF_014108235.1 Myotis myotis | reverse complement strand
GACTCCCGGGTTAATTTTGGAGCACACAAGCAGGGTAATATTAGAATGCAAAGCAGCCTCCTCACATGTATTTGAAGGTTTTGCCTTTAATAAAGGCACAATAACAGCCCGATGATAACTGCAAATTACCATGGGGCTGATGTCTAATGTCCTTGTGCCTTGTCAAGGCTCAGGAGAAACTCTTCAGATCATAGAAACTCGTCATCTTTCAGCCATGAGCAGGAAAGCATTTTAACAATGGCAACGACCCCTTACAGAAGTCAGATACTCCAACATGCGCAGGGGAGCTCCATGAAAGCATTTTGGAGGCTAACACTGCAACCTTTCAGTGGATTGGAATAAGTTACAGCCACATCAGTTAGGCCAGATAAGGTCATGCTGAAGTAACCACATGGCAAAGGGTCATTTATGGCTCATGATATATATTCCCTGTGGTTGACTAGGGGCCTCTGCACAGTTTGCCCTCAGCGGAGGGCCCGGGCTCAGGGAAGAGCCACTGCTTAAAACTTTTCTGGGTTTTCAGAAAAACAAAAAGTACATTTGGAAGGTCTCACATTAACAATGACATATTCCGGAACAATGTGTTGGCCAGATCTAGGCCCACAGGTCCATCCCCCACAGGTGAGGCAGAAATACAATCGTAGGACGTGCCTAAAAGGAGGCAAACCTGAACTACTTGGCAAACTGTGCTAGTAACTGCCGCATGGCCATTGCAACCTCCAATAGGCAGAGTTGCAGGGAATGGGATGGTTAAAAAGAAAGTGAATGGGTGGAGGAAAGTTCCAAGGAAATGCTCTCCTGGTTAACAAGAGTGAAGGGTTATGGTGATTTTTACCAAATGATTCAACACAACAATAAAAACTGTTCAATTTAATATATCCACAGCTATCTTCACCTCCCCCCCGGCGTGGCCTTGGCTCTCACCATCGGCTAAGTGGTGCCTGGCAATGGGAGGAACTTGAGGAAGCATATCAGTTCTTCTGAGCTTTTAGGATACCCTCTGTGTCTTTATGACAAGGGAAGCGAGCTACAGACAATCCCAAATATTCAGAAGACCTTGACAGAGATTAGAGAAAAAAAAAACACTCTTCTAAGTAAGGTGAGACATTAAGTTAAATCCTAAAATAATTTAACAAATAACCCTAATTAGGTAGCTTACAGGGGATATTAGGGGTCCTTTTGTCTAATAGCATTGTTCTGCCAAAAAAAATCCTCTAGCAATGGAGATCCTTGAAGGTCAGTATATCAGCTGTGGAGACCCTGAAGGTCCGGTGGCCCTTCAGTCTTCCATTCACTGTACGTGAGGGGCTAGCACCACAGGAGTTGGGTGGATGGGCTTGGCAGAAGGAACTCCTCTTGCCAAACAAGTTGCAAAACAACACAAAAAATTAATACACTGTCCAGAGGTAAGAGTGAAACAAAATTCAAGGCCAACATGCCTGACAATGCAAAGGTTCGTCAAAGAATGAGGCAGGGTCTGAAGTTGGTATCTACTAAAGGACTAGGGGCCAAGAAAGCGGAAAGCCAGGAAGATGCGGGATGGGAACAAGAATTAGAGGGAGTTACCTCTGTGGACTTCAAGGAGCTCACAAATGCAGGGCACAGCTGGATGGGTAGAAGGAGCAGCTGAGACCCAGATTGCGTACTATATGCCTCTTCAGCAGGGGGCGCTGCTTCTCTGTTCACTGGGTATTGACACCTTAATAATGGACAGAGCCAAGGCTTTGACACTTATCTTAAATAATGTACGTTTGCCCTTCAAGTAGCCACCTACACTGTAGGGACAGGTGGTCCTCCTTCTGAGACAGCCCTCTACTCAAGTCCCTGTAACGCTGCCATGGTTACAGACCCCCGTGCATTTCTGTGGGAATATGTAGCCATAACACAGTGGTGGTGAGTGAACCTTTTGAGCTCCGCTTGTCAGCATTTTGAAAAACCCTAACTTAACTCTGGTGCCATGTCACATATAGAAATTTTTTGATATTTGCAGCCATAGTAAAACAAAGACTTATATTTTTGATATTTATTTTATATATTTAAATGCCATTTAACAAAGAAAAATCAGCCAAAAAAATGAGTTCGCGTGTCACCTCTGACATGCGTGTCATAGGTTCGCCATCACTGCCATAACAGTTCTAGATTCAGCTATGGAGAACAGTGACGCTAGCTTTTATTTACACTCCAGGAAGATGCTTTCTTTAGTGATATGGCAACTTGAATAGGCAGAGAGAAAGGCTAAGTCCTCCTGAATTGGGGTTAAAAAGTGAGAATGTTTTCCCCCTCTCACAACTAAGTCTTATTAATTTTGACAGGACTACTTATTCTCCATGCATATTATGCTACATTTTTTCACACTAAAATTACTGCAACGCTATCAATTCAAGCAGGATCGAGACTATGAAATATTAATAAGGTTACTATTCATCTAATTTTCAAAGTAGTGGACTATATATAGGACAGAAGCATAGTCCCAGAATAGCTGTGGGCTGTGGAGCAGTAGACGCGGGCTTACGGAGCAAGAATATAAAGACTCAGAGTATAGAGTGAACATGACCACATAAAATTCTAACAGGAGACAAAAAGAAAAGAATATCTGTCTCTAGAATATATATGTTTAGGACAGAGCAGAAGACAGGAAGGAGGAAGGTGATACATTTGATATGATTAATTTCCAAGACTGAGGTGTGTACTGGCATAAAAGTGTGAGAGGACCCTGACTCAGGTTCAGATTCTGCCACTGCAGGTTGTATGAACTTGGACAAAGTAAGACAATTGAGCTTCCGTGTTTTCATATAATGTGGACGAAGAATATAAATGCTCATCACACAGGGATGTTGTCATGACCAAGTAACATTGAATGTGTGATAAACATTTGGAAATGCTAAAGATGTATACATTCTATTATTATTCACATGAACATTAATGTATTTCTCTATATAAAATTTTATACTTTTAAAAGGTTTAATGCCACCATTCATTCATTCATTCACCTACTCAATAACTATTTTTTGTGTACATCCCATGTACATATATTTGAATGTTTTAGAATAGAACTTCAATCATGTATAGAAAATGACATTTACAAATATTATAAAGAGTGCAGGTTCTGATATCTGACAGACCTGGGCTAAATTTCTGGATATGTGCCATATAATCTTTGGAGAACCTAGGTAAATTGTCCATATATAATATACCCAATTTTTATCACATATTAAAACATAGTAATAAAAGCACCATCATGATTATTAAATGAAAAATCATGTATCGCTTTTAGAACAGCATCTAAAGTACTATAGCTATGATTTCTTTTTAAAAAAATATATTTTATTTATTTCAGAGAGGAAGGGAGAGGGAGAGAGAGATAGAAACATCAATGACAAGAGAGTATCATTGATCAGCTGCCTCCTGCATGCCCCACACTGGGGATCGAGCCCGGGGCATGTGCCCTGACCAGGAATTGAACCATGACCTCCTGGTTCAAAGGTCCATGCTCAACCACTGAGCCATGCCAGCTGGGCTAGCTATGATTTCTTAATAAAAATTTTGTTAAGTTGCATTTTTAAACACAAACTATGATATATATAAAACACATTGTGAGTCTGTAAAATTATGTTTCTTAGAAGTTCATTTAAACTTCACTAAACATATAATATTTCAGAGAAATTAAAAATTAGGTTTTGTCCATTTCATCATTAATTATACTTGTATTACAGTTTTTCTCTAGAGACAGTCCAATATTACTTACATTTTATCTTACTTGTAGTCATTCTGTGAGAAAAATTGCAATGGAGAAAATAATGAGCTGTCTTAGCTTATAGTATATTTCTTTTAATCTATTTCCTTGACATTAATTATCACTTACGTGCTTAGTTTTTCTCCTGACATTTCCCACCCCCACCTTCACCCCGCTGGGATGTTCACGTAAAGAAAGGTATTGCTGGGTCTGCGTTTCCTCTTCTCTGTATTAAGCACCCAGACTACTCTACGGTCACCAAGAAAATGTACCATATTTAAGACATACAAAGGCCCGGCCAGCGCGGCTCAGTGGTCGAGCACCCACTATGAACCAGGAGAACACGGCTTGATTCTTGGTCAGGGCACATGCCTGGGGTGTGGGCTCCGTCCCCAGTGGGGTACGTGCAGGATGATTCTCTCTCATCATTGATGTTCCTCTCTCGCTCTCGCTCTCGCTCTCGCTCCCTCTCTTCCTCTCTGAAATCAATAAAAATGTATATTTATAAATAAATAAGAGAAAGAACACAGGCTTCATAGTTTGGTGGAATGTTGGATCCGTTCTAGAGCTGTGACCTTAAGCTACTAACATAATGCTTGCCTCGACAGGTATGTGAAGTGTGAGCTGTGACCACTGTCATGATGGATGATGTTCTGTGGCAATAGGTAACTGAGGGGGCGTCCAGCCCTGATCGATGACACAGAAACCTTCCTAAATGAGTCCTGGAGGGTCCTGTCCTGACCATTCCTTTGGGAGGTAACTGAATCCACGTGGAGGAAGCTGAACAAGAGGAGGCGGAGGTTTAAGATGTTTGCTCTGAAGGTTATTGGCTGGCTAAGTAAGACACCTAGGGGTCAGGACCCCAAATATACAGAATGATGGTTTTGTTATATGTAAAGTCAGTTTTTAATCACCTAAAGGGAGTAAAAAGTCACACTTTTGCATGGGTAGCTAACTTCCTTTAACTATATTTCTTTGATTAATAAAAAAAGATATGTTTATATTCCTGAACACATTTTATTTAAATAAGGGGAAGAGGAGGTTAAAGCAATTCTAAATGTTAATATAAAGCTTGGTCAACAATTAAGAATTTGTCATAGATAACCTACCTGTATAAGATTTATGTGGATAATTGAAAATGTTAATAATTCAGTGATATTTCATTACTCATATAACCATTAAAATTCAGGTCATCATACCTGAATCTCTCAGAAGATAAAAAATAATCAAAGATTCAAATGTCATTTTAAAATCATAATTATTATTTTTAAATATATTTTTATTGATTTCAGAGAGGAAGGGAGAGGGAGAAAGAGATAGAAACATCAGTGATGAAAGGGAATCATTGATCGGCTGCCTCCTGCACACCCCACACTGGGGATCGAGCCCACAACCCAGGCATGTGCCCTGATGAGGAATTGAACTCTGACCTCCTGGTTCATAGGCTGATGCTCAACCACTGAGCCACACCAGCCGGGCAAAAATAAATTATTTCTATATCTTTCCTTTAGGTTTTATGTCCTTTGAAGAACATGTACACTTTTACTGAACACAGCAACTTTTTATTTTACCTTCTGCTAGAACTTCTATTTTATCCTCAGAGGGGTATCTCTGTGATCTAAAAGCAACTACCACTCCAGTTTAAAAGCAGGGCTCTGAACTAGTGAAGAGAGAGTTCAAATAATCTAATGAAGTTGACAGCTTTAATTATTACAAGGCCCAAGCTGGCACCTTTAAGGTCATCTTGGTTCTTATAAGGTCCAACTCTGGATCTGCTTGGAATATGCGAGGCCTTGGAAAGGCAAGCCCTGCAGGACAAAACTAGAATTCCTGAAATTAATGTCCCTCGTGCATCTATCAGATTCTGTAGCTTCTCTGCCACAGCACCTACACCATGGCTCAGGGTTGGGTAGACCCCATGAGTCTGGCCTCAGTTCTCTGGAATGAATCAAAGTATCATCCATACTCTCCTATCCGTTAACCGCATGGCAGTCTCCTTCTTAATTGATATTTTTTATTTCCCCGTATATTTGAGCTTCCTTTCTACATTCCCACCTCAGAGGGGGCCTAACCCTTCAGCTAGAATGGAACAGAGCCCAACTTTGCCAACAGTCATGCTGGTGCTATGCCACCTTCACAGACAAATGCCTGTTGTTGATTTTTAGGTAATCAGCTGGGTCAAATAAATATAAGAAAATGAACCAAAAATGAAAACCTGGCCATATCCTTGGGAAATAGGCACAGTTCAAGGGGAGTTTGGAAACTTGTGGTCTTAAGCAGGAAGTGTAAGCTGCGTGGTGCAGCATCTAGGACAGCGGTTCTCAACCTGTGGGTCGAGACCCCTTTGGGGGTCGAACCACCCTTTCACAGGGGTCGCCTAAGACCATCAGAAAACACATATATAATTACATATTGTTTTTGTGATTAATCACTATGCTTTAATTATGTTCAATTTGTAACAAAAATACATCCTGCATATCAGATATTCACATTACGATTCATAACAGTAGCAAAATTACAGTTATGAAGTAGCCACGAAAATAATTTTATGGTTGGGGGTCACCACAACATGAAGAGCTGTATTAAAGGGTCGCGGCATTAGGAAGGTTGAGAACCACTGGTCTAGGACTTACTTCCTTGATGGGCCTTGGCTTTCCCGTACTGCACCTTCTAGTTTCAGTTGTTAAGAAACGTTTTATAAAAGCTTGCAAAATTTTAACATAGATTTGAAAAACTTTCAGTCTGTCTGGAAAGCTTGTCACTATTACCTCGCACAAACAATTTTAAATAGTCAACTGCACGCCAAAGGCCAGGCTAGGAACCCAAGGCAGGCCCAGGTTGTTCTCAGGGTAACCTGGGATGTTAAAACAGTAAAACCAAAACCAAACGCAACTGATGTGATGCGCGGCTTTCATTTCCATACGTGTCTTCTTCAGTGGCGGAAAGTGTATTTGCTCACCCTGTGCTTGGCTGGGCTTGCATGAACCATATTAGAATAGCAGACTGTCCACTACATGCATTAACACCCCTCTCACACAGGCATGCACACACGAGTGTATGCAGGTGTACACACGCTGGTTAAAAGAGAAATACTGTTTTCAAACTTTTTTTTTTTTTTTTATTCTTCAGAGGCACTTTTTATGTAAATAATTACGGGGGAAACATGAGTGCGATTGAATTCTTCAGGAAAAGTTCCAGTTCTGCCTCGTTGGCCAAAGACCTTCCAGGAAGGCCCGGAGTGCTGTTTTCAACTGCAAAACGCAGGCCTTGGTCCCCCCTTGCCCTCTCCACCCACTGCACAGGGGAGCTCCCCCAGGGAGATAGATCCAGCACTGAGCGCCCAGCAGGCAGCAGGCCCAGTCCGGGCTCCTCTGCGTATGTTGATAAACGTCCTTCACACTAATCTGCCTCCAGATCCTTCCGACAGTTGGGAGTCTTACCGCAGCCATTCATTCCACAGCTCCCTCTCCTCGTGCCCTGGGAAGCTGTGAAAGAGGCGATGGAGGAACCTGCCCTGTCACAACCTGAGGTATTTGGGCGCCTACGGTCTTACGCGTCCTTAATGAAATATGAAAGTTACCGCGAAATTTCAAATAGATGAACTATACGGCAAAAAAACCCCAACCTCTTAACAAAAACAAAAAAGAAAACTGATGAGAAAATATTGAAACATTAGAGGTCAAAGGTAAAAGGAACAGCGGGAATCCATATTTAGGTATTTCTACCGGCATCTTGTACGATAACACTGAACTTTCAAAGCTCAGTAAAACCAAGACAAGGTATTGGAAAACAAGACTTAACTGAGAATAGGATATAAGAATTGACATTAGTCCATATCCATTGTTAATCTCTGTCTAATCTAATCTAATCTTCTAGGAAGCTTTTGGTTTTTAATATGAAGACCCAAGTAAGTAGCCTGGGAATAATGAAGCTGATGAGTAATTACATAGTAATCTCTTGTAAAAACTGGAAACACAGGCCTAAACCTTTTTGCCTTACGTAAAAGAGAATTGTCTGGATACCATTTCAAAGGAATGGGAAAAGCTGGGTGTTTCGTTCAATCAAGTGAACTTATGTTACCAAGAAAGAGAAGCTGCTTTTGATCGGAATGTTCACAAAGTCAAAATAGTAGCGGTCAACGGTGCCCGTGTCCTCAGCCGGCGGCTCTCCAGCATGTCCACCCGCAGACGCAGGTGCGCGCGTGCCTTCGGGCTGGGAAGACAGTGAGAAATTCCACCTCTGCCTTGTCCTGCACAGGAGGGAGTTAAGCCTCATTCTGGCCTCATTGATGCACTGACCCTGATGCTCTTAAGCCAGTGGTTCTCAACCTTGGCTGAACATTAGGATCACCCAGGAATCTTTTTAAAATCCTGATTTCTGGGCCTCATCCTCCGGAAATTCTGCCTCTTTGTGATGGGGTGAGGCCACAACATTAGTAACAAAGAAACAGAATTTCCAGAGGATGAGGCCCAGAAATCAGGATTATAAAAAGATTCCCAGGTGACTCTAATGTGCAGCCAAGGTTGAGAACCACTGTAGCCATCTGTCTGTCAGAAAGCCACTTAGGGCCTCCACACTCACGTTTTGCTCAGAGAGAGGGTTTGGGGGAGGGAGGTGTTGGCAGACCCTCGGCTCAGCCATTTCCCTGAGGGCGCAGGGCACCTGGTACATTACAGATGCCAGTCCATGAGGATTTAACACTGTACAGACCTCAGTCCTGGCGCCTTTACAGGACTTTGTCATGCGATAAGGAGGAGTGATGCGGAGTTATGGGAGGCGATATTTTCAATGCAATGCTTAGTAGAACTGTGGGGGAGGAGCGCTTTCTCAGACCTCGTAGGGCCCCTGGCTGGGTGTGGAAATGAACCTGAAACAGCAGACTGACAAGGGAAAAGCGCACGCATTGCATTGTGCTGGACTTTTCCAGGGACTTGGGGCTTCACAAGAGAACACAGTCCCAGAGAAGTGAGCCCAGCAGGAGCCTTTCACACCTTCTTCACTGAGAAACAATGAAACCAGGGAGAGTTGACAAGAGAAGGAGAAGGAGCAAGTAGGGAAGGTCCGGTCAGTTTCTCAGGCCTCCGTCCGGGTGCCCTTCTCTGGTGGTAAGCACGGCCCCCTCCCTCTGGCACCAGGACAGAACCCTCCCCGTGGGGATTTTACCCTCTGTTTCAGGGAAGAAGTCAAGGGGAGAGGTGTTAGAGGGACTCTCCTTTTTTTTAAACCAATTCCTTCAACTTAAGATATTTAATATGGCAAGATGCTCCTTTGAGGAGTTCTATATTTAGCTATCACATGGGTTCCAGAAGATGTTTTAGAGAAAAATTAGCACGATGTGTCCCTTTAATGTAAAAATAATGTTTTCAAATTATGAGAAAGTAACGTGTGTGTTTTTTTCAAACACATTCATGTTTTGCAGAGAACACTTTGAAAACAGTTGTTTGAAGATGTTTGTCTAATTAGGTTATTACTTTCCAAAATTTACCTAAAAGCATCATCTATGCACATGTCAGTATGACACAACTAAAGGGCTGATGTTTTCATTTGTTTTATGATGTCCAAAATGAGAAGTTTCAGGGGGTTTAACCCATTTGATAAAAATGTAACCGTTTAACCCAGCCGTGGGCAAACTATGGCCCGCAGGCCGGATCCAGCCCGTTTGAAATGAATAAAACTAAAAAAAAAAAAAGGCCATACCCTTTTATGTAATGATGTTTACTTTGAATTTATATTAGTTCACACAAACACTCCATCCATGCTTTTGTTCCGGCCCTCCGGTCCAGTTTAAGAACCCATTGTGGCCCTCGAGTCAAAAAGTTTGCCCACCCCTGGTTTAACCCCTTCTCCATTGTTTGAATGAATACTTGGTAGACATTAAGAAAGATAGAAGTTGATGAGCTGAATGTCAACAGAACTCCATAATTACACAGGCAGATGACATTTTAAAATAAATATGATTTCATAAGTGCAGCTGGTGGCTTCTTTTTGTAGTTGGATCTTTGTGTCTTCGTAAGGTTACCTTGTTCAGGCATGAGGGCCATGAAAATCCAATGGATTAAGTTAATTACAACAGAAATTTTGTCCAATGGCATCACAAAGTATTACAGCAAGAGTTTCCAGGAAAATGAGATAGAGTAACTAAGATTGGTAGCACTGAGAGTCAGTATTATTAGGTTTCAGATAACAGTGTTTTAGCATGAAAAAGTTTGGAACAGTAATAAATAAAATATAATGCTGAACATTGCTTAATTCTTCACTTCATGTCTTAATATTCCTATTTTGGGATGTTTCATTCCTATAACAATTAGTAGAGCACCACTATTGTTTTTATGTAAATATGTATTTACATATTATAGGCTGGAAACACTTTAAAAATAACGCATTGTAGCGAAGTGTTTGACTGTCACATCTCTCAGAATTCAGCTGCACAGCCATCTGCACACACAGCCTTGAGAATCCACCCTACGACTAAATAGTATGTTCAAATATTAGTAAAAATATTAAGCTACTCCTCATCCATTTGTATGAGGTATTTTTCTGCTATAAAAAGAAACGATAAATTCCACGGCTGTTTTCCCTTGCGTCATGTAAGTCTGTGCCATGTCATTCATTCATTCATTCATTCATTCATTCAGCAGACATTCACTGTGTCTCTACTCTATGGAAAGACGCTGTTCTGGGCCCTGAGGATATTGGAGGTGGGGGGAGCAAAAGTAGGTTTACAGTTGTGAGTACTCGAATCAGAGTTCATTCTTGTGTTATTTATTAATTGTTGTATTATTTTCTGTACAAACAACTGCGGGCCTCCCCTTGCACCGCCCTGAGTCAGTGAACATCACAGAACTCCTATTGTTACCGAGCTTTCATGCTGGAGGCGGGCGACCCACATCCAAGGCCCTAACAGGTGCCACTGAGTGCGAGGCTGGTGTGGCTGCTGTGCGAGGCTGGGGTCTGCTGGGACAGGCAGGCCGCGGGGGCCGGGGGGGGCGGTGCACATGGGGACAATGTTGAGATATTTCTGTGCTGCGTGGTAAGTGGGTCCGTGGGTGCCCCCTCACCCTGGCCGCCCTAGCCCCTCCTAGTTATTACTCCTCCTGATGGGAGCACGGGAGCATCAGTGTCTGGCCCAGTGGGAGCCCGGACAGCCCAGCTGGTGGGAGCTGGGGGAGCTGGGGGAGCTGGGGGAGCTGGGGGATGGTTTTGGCGTTTCTGCGTGATCCCAGGAAGTTCCAGATTCGGACTTCCCCTCCAGGTGACTATTTCGCCGGGTGCCAGCCCATAAACGGAGAGCAGAGCAAGGGGCAGAGTCCAGCAGCAAAGGAGATGCGCTGGGCGGGTGGGTAGGAAAGGCCCCGGGCAGGGAGCATGGAGCAGAGAGATGAAGGGGAGGGAGAGAAGGGCTGAGCCACAAACATGTGAGTGAAGAGAGGGGACAGGCCGCACACGCAAAAGCTAGAGCTTTGACACTGAACGCTCGCTAGTGCTCAGTGTAGGGCTATCTGTCAGAATCGCTATTTCAAATGCCATTTCAGTTTCATAAAAACAATCAGAGCCCTAGCCGATTTGGTTCCGTGGTTAGAGCATCGACCTGCGGACTGAAGGGTCCCGGGTTCGATTTCAGCCAAGGGCACATCCCCAGTGGGGGGAGTGCGGGAGGCAGCCGATCCATGATTCTCTCTCATCATTGATGTGTCTGTCTCTCCTCTCCCTTGCTCTCTGAAGTCAATAAAAATATATTTAAAAAAACAACAACAATCAGAAACTTGGATTCAGGTGTTGAATGAGTTGCAAATGGCCCCTGTCACCAGCCAAGCCTAATCTGAATGGCGCTTGTAGATGGAACTTTTGAAATCAGTTCTGAGAGGACCCAGTATTTATTTTATAGTTTCTAGAACCCTACACTCAAGAAGACGAGGGCTCTCTCCTTGACGAGATTCGATGTTTCCTATTGCATCTCTTGCACAACTTCCTCCTTGGAAAACAGCAACCTACGTAAAGGTAGTCCCTTCGCTGAATACAAATACAAATACATTGACCACCAGTGACAAGATCCCTGCTTTCGAGGAGTCAACAGTTCACTGGAGGGGGCAGTTGTGTAAATGAATAAAACAGAGTAAAATGTGGTAAATCCAAAAACTAGTACATTTGGCATGCTGAGTAATGCTGACTTCTCTCCCTATATTTTCCCATAATTAACTGTTTTTCCTTGTCACCTTTCATCATTTTCATCAGAAGGTAAATCTGAGCATTAATGCAATGCACCAACCTCATATTTTGTTATTTTAAAATTACCTTGAATACCAAATGAAGTCACTCACAGTTAACGAGAAAAAAAAGGGAAGAGGCATATGGTTGGTTGAAATTGCTTAACTTTGTAGCCCTCATTTGATTTAATATGTTTTGTTCAATTCCAAGAGAGATAGACATAATGAAATTAAAGAGAGTGCGGGCACCATGATCTGAAACTAACCAAACCTGCTAACGGCCTGATTTTACCTCCATGGCCGTTGGCACTGCCCACAGGTCGGCCATTCCTCGTTTTTTTCCTGTCTCTGTCTTTTGCTTTGTTTTTCTTAATGGTCCTGTCCTCTAACATAAGGGGACCCATTTATCATCTGCACCGTAAGATAGAAGAAGAAGGAGGTCTGAACAATTTCTACCACAGCCATCATAACCCTGAGCATCTGCAAAGTCACACACTGCATTCTATTGCCTTGCCTTGCCTTCGTTCCCCATCCGGTGGAGACACGATGACCTGTGTTTTACTATTTCCTTGGTGTCTTTTGCACTTAACTTTTATCAAAAACTTGTTGATTCGCAGGGCTTCCATTTCCCCCCTGGGTTGGGGAAGAGGAAAAATGACAGTGCCTGTGGGGGAAGGAGTGCTTGTTTCACAGCTCTCCTTTCTAACCCTGTCCTAACAGCACCTGTTAGAAGAACCACTATGATAGTCCCCTGTTATCTGTGGTTTCGCTTTCTGCAGTTACAATGGTCCACCATGGTCTGAAAACATTCAATGAAAATTCCAGAAATAGTTTCTAGGTTTGAAATTGCCTATCATTCTGAGGACTTTACATCATCTCATCATACAGGCATTGTATCCACTCCCATCATCACAGGAAAGGTGAGGACAGGACAATGAGGTATTTTGAGAGAGAGATGACATTTACAGAACTTTTATTACAGTATATTGTGAAAATTATTTTGTTTTATTATTAACTAGAGGGCCGATGCACGAAATTCTTGCAAGGGCCTTGGCCCCTGGCCCCCCGCCTGTCGCCACTAGCCGGGCGGGGGAGGGGGGAAGGGGGGGCCTCTGCTGCCTCTGCCTCAGCCCCCCTCCCCCCCACCCCACCTACTGCAGCTTTGTCAGGAAGGAAAGACATCTGGCCTAATTAGCATATTATGCTTTTATTATTATAGATTAGTGTTGTTTATTTCTTACTGTGACTGATTTATAAATTAAACTTTCCCATAGGGACAGGGAAAGCACAGTATATAAAGGGTTCAGTATTCTCCATGGTTTCAGGCATCCACTGCGGGTCTGGAAATGGACCCCCTGCAGATAAGGGGGTATTTGTTTGCATTTGGCTTGCAGGGAAAAGAGGGGAAAATATGTTTTCTACTAGAAGTAAATTTTGGCTGATCTTGTGTAGTTGTGCATTCTTGTATCCCTACATCCACACTGATTCCAAATCATTCTCTGGATAAATTTCCTTTGAAGCAGAATTCTCTAGAACTGTAGTTATCAAAGAGGGGCCAAGGTCAACGGCATCTGGGAGCTGCTCGAATGCAAACTCCAAGGACCCACCTCAGACTCACTGAGTGAGATACTGGGGAGGGGGCCGGAAATCTGAGGTGTGTGTTTTTTTTAATTTGTATTGAGTTTATTGGGGTGATATTGGTTAATAAAATTATGTATGTTTCAAGTAAATAATTCTATAATACATCATCTGTATCTTGTATTGTGTGTTCATCATACAAAGTCAAGTCTCCTTCCATCACCATTTAAACCTTTACCTTCTCCTACGTCCCCCATCCCTAGTCCCTATGTTAATCACCACACTGTTGTCTGTGTCTATGATTTGTGGGGATTTTTTTTTTTTGCTTAGTCCCTTCACTTTTACCCAAAACACTAATAGTCAAGTTTTGGAGGCAACCCAAGTGCCCTTCAGTTGCTGAGGAATAAAAAAGCTTTGGTACATTTACACAATGGAGGACTATTGGCTATGAAAGAGGAGGAATACTTTCCTTCTGTGACAGCGTGGATGGGCCTTATTATGCTATAAGTGAACTAAGCCAGTCAGAAAGACAAGCACCATATGATTTCACTTGTATGGGGAGTCTAGTGAGCAAAATAAACTAACAAAAGAGAAACAGACTCATGGAAATGTGAGTTTTCACAAGCCCTTCAGCAGCTCTAATGCACACTGAAGTTTAAGAACCCTGGGCCGGTTATAGAAAGTAAGTGAGCATATGTGTGCCCCCCGCTGTCCTGGCGAGTGCACATCTAAACTTACGCCAGGCCATCTTCTGGGTGTTAAGTAACCTTAAGGTATACTCCAGGTGGCAGAACTGTGTTGTCACTTACCAACTTTATTCTGGGTCCTTTAGCCTCAACACATAGGGTCCGCAGGGTGAATCACCCCAAAAAGGACATGATATTCTTTACAAAACTCAATGTAACTTGTTGTATAATGACTGGTGAGTAGAACCTGTATTATAATTTATAGTTTTAAGAAATTAGTTTAAAAATGTTCTTAATGTGAATTATTGGTATGCTTTTATTGACACTAATGTAAGATATTTATAATATATTTCTATTTGTTGTGGTTCTCAGGAACTTAAATTTAATGTTATTGAAAAGTAAAAAATAGATTTAAAATAATTCTATATTATAATCAGTCATTAAATAATCTTTTAAAAAATATGTGAACTTAATTTTTTGTAAAAATTTAATAAATGCAATATAAAGACTGCACTTATATACAGGCATATTTACTTATACATGTAAATATATAACTATATAAATATAAATAAATATATGATTATAGAGAGCAAGATAGATGATAGTGATAGATTGATGATATATGGATAGATAGCTAGATAGATAGATGACAGATAATCTGCTGGAAAAATAGATCAGAAACTTGAGGCCAAGATGATTTTATTCTTTTTTTTTTCTGAATAATTGTTCTGTATTATTCTAACAAGCTTTACTGTTATTCAACTCCTCCATAAAGGTGGTCATTTTAATCTAAGATGGCCTCCCAGGCATCTTCTTCCTGCACCTCTCAGCCCTTCCCAGCTCTGCAGCCCATGGATGCATCAACCATTCGCAGAGCATGTGCGCTCTGCCCAAAGGTAGATGCGCGGAGGCAGGGACGTAGACAGTATCGTATTCCTCTCCGTACTTCCCAAAATGCAGCATAAAGCCTGAAGTTGAGCAGATTTTCAATACAGACTGCGGAAGGAGCGCAGGGAGGGTGATTTTATCCTTTTGTCTGTTAGGAGAAGAAAAAGACACAAGAAGATACAGGTGCAAATTAAATGTTGTACAAGGAAGTGTTTAAAGCAGTGGTTCTCAACCTTCCTTATGCCGCGACCCTTTAATACAGTTCCTCATGTTGTGGTGATCCCCAACCATAAAATTATTTTCGTGGCTACTGCATCACTGTAATTTTGCTACTGTAAACAATATGTAATTATATATGTGTTTTCCGATGGTCTTAGGTGACCCCTGTGAAAGGGTCATTCGACCCCCAAAGGGGTCGCGACCCACAGGTTGAGAACCGCTGGTTTAAAGAGAAAGAAAAGTAAAGATTGCGGCATAATTTTATATGGAACATAAAAGAGTCCTATTGAACATTCCCCCTTCACTGGCCATGTATGTGTTCCCTTGAAGAGTAACTGTGAAATTGTAAACATGAATTGTGTAAGTCCTGTTTCGGGTGTCCTGTGCCAGGTGGGTACTGGCGGGTGTTGGACGGTGCTCAGCAGTGTCTGTGCCGGAAGGAACAGCCAGTGGCCAGAAAGGGCTGAGGTCCCGGGAGGCGGTCCACAGTGGGAAACCCTTTTCTGTCCGATGGACCTAACGGGATCCTAGGAGGGTTCCCAGGAACAGCCACGCTCCCTCCGTGAAACTGACAGCGGCCTTTGGAAGGAAGCCCCACACAACTACTCGGTAGACCTAGGCAGGGGTCAAGGTGCACAGACAATGTAGGTGGCGAGAGCTGTGTCTGAAAGATTCCTCTTTAACGAAGGCTTCCCATCTGCATGTATGACACCGACAGCGCGAGCAGATGTGAAGTTCATGCATTTATAATATTTAGGAGAAAAATGTAAGTGAGGCATTACCTCTTGGCTGGAGAAAACGTAACAGGGGACTTATTAAGACTATTCTGTAAAATAGAAATTATTTAAGAAGTGCATGAAGTGCATGGTTTCTAAAAGTAAATTAAACAAGAGAAAAATAAAAGTTGGATGAAATCTCTCTTGTGTTCCAAGGAAATAAACATACAGGTGATTTTCATGGAAAAAAAAAAAAAGGATTAAAATGCTTTGATCCGGCAATAAAAAGGGGATTGGAAAAGTTCAAGAAGGAAATGTGAAAATGTCAGAGCAGAGTTTTAAATTATATTCGAAATTACACTGCAAGAATCAACCATGGAAAAACGCAATCTGTGTTGTGGGAGGTGTGTGTGCGGAGCTTTGCTGAGATTCAGAGGGAAGGGTCGCAAAGATGGTAGAAGACCCGAGAGAACATGACAATGAGGTGACGAAGCGCTCCAACACCCACACGGTCTACATCCCTCCAGAAAACGCAGAACAAACGGAAACAAATTCATAGTCAAAAGAGAATTAAAAAGATTATGCCGGGCACTTATCTGAGAAGGCAAGTCAGGGAAGCGCAACATGTATCAGATAAAATGAAGTAAAAGAGGTCTTGAGCATCGACCTATGAACCAGGAGGTCAGAGTTCAATTCCCAGTCAGGGAACACACCAAGGTTTTGGGATCAATCCCCAGTGTGGGGCGTATAGGAGACACCTGATCAATGATCCTTTCTCACCACTGATGTTTCTATCTTTCTCTCTCTCCCTCTCCTCTCTGAAATCAATAAAAAATATTTTTTTTAAAAAAATTAAGTAAAAGATAATAAATGACAAAAGAAAAACGATCAGTCTTCCTTCAAGGATGGTTTCTTTATGAGCAGGATCCTTGCAGAGCAGCAGTAATAAAAGGATCCATCAGATAAAATATAACTGAACTGGATGGATCCTTATGATAGATGCCAGGTGCCAAAGCTAGTGAACAAAGCACAATGTACTGCCAACACCATTTTTACAAATGATGTGTACTTTTACGAGAAAGTTATACCATGAAAACATTAATAGTGGCTTCCCATGGCAATGAGTAATGAGAGCACATTTTCCTTATTTTGTTGTCTGTATTTATTAAATGCATAACAAAATATGTGCATGTGTAATCAGGGTATATTTTAAAATAAATTGTCACTATGAATACTGTGCAAAATCCCTCCTATAGGGAAGGACTACTTTAATCCAGGTGAGAACTGAGAGAGGCTGGAGGAGAGGGAAGTGAGTTAGAGACGTGCTTGGTTAGAAACACAGTTTACAGCTGTCTCCAGGGGAAGAGCACTACCTGGATGTGGGCCGTAGGCCCTTGTCTATTATTTTTTACTCTCTACAATTTGTTCTTGTTATTGTCTGCATCTCATTTGATAAAGAATGGTGAAGAGCATTGTCTATATACATAACGGCCAAAGCGACCCTTACAACCGCTGACGGGACAACCGGCCGGTAGCTATGATGCACACTGACCACCAGGGGGCAGATGCTCAATGCAGGAGCTACCCCCTGGTGGTCAATGTGCTCCCACTGCCAACCTCCCGCACCGCACCAGCCACCTTCTCGCGGTCCCTCCCCCCAGCAAGCTGGCCCTGATGGTCCCGATTGGGACTGGGTGAGACGGCCCCAATGGCCTCTATCACCAGCCAGGCTGGGGGACCCCACCTGTGCATGAATTCATGCACCAGGCCTCTAGTTAGTTAAATAAAAGAAAAATGAATAACGTATAAGAATGTATTTTACTCGGAGAATAGAAATTTATATTTAAAAGACTTTGTAAATATCACCCCAAGTCATGTATACCATGTCACATCTCAGGTACCTTACTTAGTTGTTGTGTTTTGTTTTTTTCAGAGAACATTCAGACACTTAGCAGAGTAACACAGCACAGACACCTTTAAAGTTGGGATGTAAAAAGAGATGTTTGCAAATCCAGAAGCAGCCAAATCTATGGAAAACCCCAATGGTCACTGCAGCTCGCAGTTACATGGTTCCAAAGTCCTTCCGTCTGGTAGTGTGGTCTCTGTCATCATAACCGGATGAAGTCAATGTTAAGATAAATCCAGTACCTACTGTAAACCCACAGAATCAAGACAACATTCTAGGAAACAAAGAATCGAATTAAATTTCAAATTTTAGCCCTGGCTCAGTTGTTTGGAGCATAGTCCATACCAAAAGGCTGTTGGTTCAATCCCCAGGAGGGCATGTCTGAGAGGCAATCAATCGATGTTTCTCTCTCACATTGATGTCTCTTTCTCTCTCCCATTCTCGGGTTCAAATCAATAAAAACTCATCCTCAGGTGAGGATTAAATTTTTTTCAAATTTTGAAGTTTTCCAATGTAAAGGGGACATAGCATAAAAATCATAAGCTCCTTATTTGGTTATTTTTTGGATAAATTCAATTAGAAAAGTTGACAGACTCATCAAGCAGTCCTGAAAGAGTTATTTAATTAGAAACTGCAATGAAAATTTTAGCAGGGTCCTGGGGAATTTCATTTTAATATTAAAAATTCATTTATTTTTAAATTAGGTGCATTTTTATTGACAGTCCAAGGCTTTTATCTGCCAAAGTCCTTTCTTATTTATTCTGAGAGCTTATAAAAAGCTCTCACATTTTTTTTCAGTATTTCTTTTCCCCCTTTTGTCCATTAAATTGTCATTGAGAACCAATTTGTTAGATGAGGAGAAATAATTTTCTAATTCAGAAATTATGGGCTCAGGTATACTTTTCAAAATTCATCCATCACTTTGGAATGAACAAACATTCCAAGTTTTAAATGAAATAGTGTTCTAGCTATTCAACATGCACATTTCAAATTTAGACATGCGACTGGAAACAAGTAGAGGTAGCTCAATGTGCAATCCTTAAATCATTGAATATATTTTATTTTCCAAACAAGTATTTGATAAACCACCTCATAATACACGAGATTAGATGTGGCTGGTGTGCAGTATGTTTGAATTTTGCCAGATTATTCCATATGTTATCCAAAAAGATTATTAAAATGCATAGAGGGAATGCGATCCTTGGTATCGTTACTATAAAAACATGTTAACATCTAAAATCAAAGAAAAACACTACATTTCTCAGAGAATTATTCTGTATCCTTTGACTTTCTTAGTCTTCTGGGGCAGAGCCAAACCACTTTCTGCAGGTGTATCACTAGGAAGAAGGAGACAACGCAGTGAGAATCTGCTACCTTTGGTACATTCACACCCATCAGCGACTGGGCCAGGAGTTGACACAAGTCACTACTGAAGTCTCAGGTATTCCTGCATGCATGCCTGTCATTATATAAACTCCAACCTCCTTTTCCTGGCGCTTCTGATCAACATTGGCATCACTAACAAATCAGACTGTAGTCATCCTGGGCTCCAAGCTCGGATGTACTGCATCAAGCACTATGTGTGGGTGGGATTTCTACTTGCATCTCACATTCACAGGGAAGCAATTTAAGCAAAATAAGCCAGTCAGAGAAAGACAAGTATCACATGATCTCATTTACATGTGGAATCTACTGAACAAAATAATGAAGACTCCACGACATTTTAAAGATGTCATACTTTATGAAAATATAAATTCATACTTATGCCAGAGGTCTGGTGCATGAAATTGGTGCACGAATAGAGTCCCTAGGCCTGGCCAGCGCTCAGGGCCGATCAGGGCCTTCCGGCTGCTGGCCAGTGCCTCCTCCCCTTCCCCAGCTGCCAGCTGCCGGCAGGGGCCTTCCTTTGTTCTGCGCCAACCACTGATGGTCAGCGCATGTCATAGTGAGCGATCGGGTCTCCTGGTTGAATGCCTGCAGGCTAAATTTGCATATTAGGCTTTTATAACCTGTATAATAAAAGGCTAATATGTAAATAGACCAAACTGCAGAACAACAGGAACAACCAAACAACCAGTTGCTGTGACATGCACTGACCACCAGAGGGCGTGTGCAGAATATGACAGGCATTGGCTGCAGCAGGATAATGGAGCAGATGAGTGAGGGCGCCAGACCAAGGTGGGGTGCTGGTTGCTGTCATTGGGGTGAGCTTCTGGTGATTACTGAAAATTCTTTGCTCCTGTGCGCTGTGGTCCCGCCTGGCTCTTGCACCTACTGCCAGTGCCCGGTGCTGGTCCCAATTGCTTGGCGCCATCAGTGGGTACGAGTGGTGGCTGCTGGCCCTGATTGCCCCTGAGGGCTTTTCCACCTCCTCCTGCTTCTGAGGGGCGATCAGGACAGCAGCTGCCGTTTGCACCTGCTGCTGGTACCAGCCCCAATTGCTCTGCGCCTTCAGTGGGTGCCAGCAGGGTTGGTGCCATCAGTGCATGGGAGCGGCAGCGGTGGGAGCGGGGCTGCTGCAGACAGGGGACTGGGAGCCACAGCGGGAGGGGCCAGGCAAGGGTGCGAAGGATGGTCCAAGACCCGCCCCTGTGCCTACCACAGCCTCACAGCCCACAGTTCCTTTCAAGGTGCAAGATTTTGTGCACTGGGCCCCTAGTATATAGATATGCTTAAAGACCTCAGAAAAAAACACAGGTTAGAGGCCAGCAAAAAACTGAAAAATAAAATGAATAAGCAACATATGACTGTTCAGAGACATTCACAAGATAAACTAAGATAATGAACATAGAAATGCCTCAAATATGCTGTATCATTTTTATGTCATCAGACTAGTTCAGGAACTACATGGAACTTCATTGTCTCATCCCCTGACTATATTCATTAACTAGTCATAATATTTTAAAGTGCATAGGACTTCTGAAATTATGCTTGAATTGGGAATCTGAAGGTGAGTCAGCTAAGAGGTGTTATCATGAGTGGCCAAGTGGATAACATACTAGTGACACGTGTGTCTCTTTGAAACTAAGTGTGTTCCCTGGGCCATCACACAACCACAGTGGGTGTGGCCTGTGATCTCGACTAAGTGGGAACACATGTAGCCCTGACTCCACGTTAAACAAGTGTGAGATTTTGAGAAGATAATTTAAAATCCCAGTAAGACCGTCAGTAATTTACTTACCACCACCATGTCAGGTGGGGTTTTATGCCAAGGAAGCTGCACTGAGCCAGAGAGAAGGCAGCAGCCCTTAATGGGTTAAATTTTGGCTTCAGTCACTGAGCTGCCTCTGAGGACACAGCAACCCCCCCACCCCCCACCCTCACCTTCCACAGGCTGTGTCCATGGAGGCAAAGGCACCACTGCATATCTGCCATCCAGAGTCTCACTGTACAGCCCACTGACCCTCACAGCTTGCATCGTGTAACCATCAGGGTCTGCTTTTAACCCGGACTAGTGTGACTCCTTCATGCCACAAACTCTGAAGAGCTGCGCTGTCTAGTCCTGAAGGTGCCTGGAAGCGTGCAGCCTGAGACGAAGGGATAACGGGGTATTTGAGCCAAGCCCAGCGCCCAGAGATCACAGATGGCTGCGTCTGGCCAGCATCCTGGCCCTGGACAGTGTCACCTGCAGAACAGCCATCAGTGAAACCCAGAGGATAGGCAGAGGCAGCAACACAGCTGTCCCACCAGGGGGAGCCCGTGGGAGTCAACGATCCCAGGTGGGCGGAGCTTAGCAGCCCCTTCCCTCTAGTGATGTCATAGGTCACCTGGTTTGTCACCAAGGCCTTTTTGACCAGACACATCCTAGCTAACCGAGGTCCAACCACCAGAGTGTGGGGCTGACCACCTATCGGAGTTAAGCTTTTGACAAGGGAACACATTTCAAATGGATGCTATCAGTCATGGAGCTTGGCTGCTACCAGCAACAACTGCCCAAGGCCGCGTTGAGTAACAATGGATTTTTGTTGCTTTTTCTCTTTCGGTTTTAATGGTATGTAATGTATTTGAAGCCTTATTTAAATAAAACTTGTTTTCAGAAAAACAAAACCACAAGGATTTTGGAGAGAGAAGCCAATTAAAACAAAAGAGGTAATAAACGCAGACCATTTGAGATAGTGACTCTGAAGAAAGCAAAGCAAAGCAGAGTGGTGGTGAAGAGGGATTTGGGGAAGGGGGCGCTGCCTGAGGCTTCAGATGTGCTGTTTGGGCTGAAACTGAGAATCAGTCTAGCTTCTTCTCTGTTATGCACTGGAATTTAAGAAGGATTTCTAACACGTGGCAGAGGACTCTCATCACAGAATCTCAGTTGAATTTTCTGCCTAGAAAATGCATTTTGGAGCATGGTAAACAAACAAAATGAAATGATATCTATATATATATAAAAGCCTAAGTGACCATTACAACCAGTCGACCTAATGACTGGTCAACCAGTCGCTATGATGCACACTAACCACCAGAGGGAAGACGTCCAACGCAGGAGCTGCACCCTGGTGGTCAGTGTGCTCCCACAGCCAACCTCCCACAGTCCCTCCCTCCCCCAGACTGGGTGAGACAGGCCCGATCGCCAGCCAGGCTGAGGGGCCTCACCCATGCACGAATTCGTGCACCGGGCCTCTAGTGTAATAATATTACTACACTAATATATTCTTTGTAAGTTTACTATATATACTAGAATCACAAGAAATAGCTTTATTACCATTGTTTCTCAGAGAAGGAAACAGACTGAGGCAGTGCAGTGACCTGTCACAGGCAAAATTGGGATTTGAACCAGGTGTCTGACTCCTAGGCTTGAATTCATTTCGGCATTCCACATGAATCATTCTATTCCACATGAATCATTCTATTCCACATGAATCATTCTATTCCACATGAATCAGTCTCCACAATACTTTGGAAAGTGGGTCTATGTTTTTGTTGTTGCTTTTTTTTTTTTTATGTAGCACTGTTGTTACTTTACCCAGGTCCCTCCCCTGGCTGCTCTGAGTAACCATGGATGGAGAACTCACACAACTATCCCCCTTCTCCAGAGACTTGCTGGGCAAACTGAGCCGTCTTGCTTGGAAATGCCTGGGATTTTATGCCCTTCCCCTTTTCTCAGGAGTCCCGTAGCTCATAACCGAATGAGATAAGATACAGAAGGCTAATCCTCTTATCTCAAGGGACAACTCTGGGGTGTCCCTCACACTCCAGAGCACCCTGGGATCAGCTAAGGAAAACCTCAGCTGATGACATATTTGCTTAGTTCCTTTCCCGGCTTCCTATCCTGCTTCCCTCGCTTACTTTTCGTTTCTCCGGAGAGTTCTCCCTCAATAAATCACCGCAAAAGAATTTCCGTCTCAGGCTCGGCTTCTAGGAAGCCTGACCTAAGACATTTGTTCAACAAATGTTTATTGAACACCCACTTTGTGTCAGGTTTTGAGCTAAACTCCAGGAATTCAGAAATCAATATACTATGGTCCTTTCTTTCTGGGGTTGGGTTGGGTGGAGGGACAGTTTGTAGACAGCTAATGAAATATGAAAAATACCATAATAGAGGCACTTTATCAAAAAAATATGCCACAGGATCACAGGATCAAAGAACAGAGCGTAGATAGCTCTGCTGGAAGCGGAGAGGAAGGTGGGAGATAATGAAAGACTTCGCAAAGATCATAAATGATAAATAGGAATTCATCAAGTCGATAAGTGTAGGAAGGGCTTAAAGGGAAGAAGGGCAGTCCTGTTGAAAGATTCAATTAAATGAAAGAACAAGGCAAGATTGAGGGACTCTCCAGTCATTTTTATGACTAAGTAGGCAAAATGCGGTTTTACAGGAGACAGTAATGGTTTTCTGACAATCATTATGCTGAAGAGTCCGATTGTAGAAAATAAAAATTCATAAAGGTACAAAAGAAAATGAAAAAAAAAACACTATAAAGCTAACATACATGCAATGTGTTCTCTGTGAATAGTAGATATTCTATTGTGTGAAACTAATTACTAACTTGAGACATGGCTGCATTTCATACTGTGTAGTTGATTAGTCAAGTGGAGTTCCATTTCCGCACGCTATGGTGGGACCAGATTTGTGCTAGCCAGGGCCTCCTTACTTTCCTATTTATTACGGAGTAAACTGCATTCTCAGCATGTCCTGGTGGAGGGCTGAGCCTGCTCCATTTTAACATCTGCATAAAAGTTTGCCCCTGTGCGTCTCCAGCAAGATGCGTTTATGAAGTTAGCACACAAAAACCATGTAGTTGCTAACTGGGCACAGTTCAAATTATCTGTCATGTTCAGTTATTTTTATAGTCAAGTATGCACCGTTTGACCACATAAATCAGGCAGTGGTTGGATCTGCTCATTTGAAGGCCACAAATAATCCATCTGACCCGTAGCAAACCATTTATTTTAGTCCTTAAATTATGACCATTGTCTCATTGTTGCTTTTCATTTTCTATTGGAAGCAAGGTCAGCCCCGGGGAAATGGTGAGGCACACAATATCCTCGCTCTCCTCTCTGCCTCCAGCAGTCCTTACCCAGGCAGCTCATGGTTCTGAAATTTCTCACCTCTCTCTACTTTCAGCCAAATGCCACGCCCAGGCTCCATGGGCCACACAAGGAGACTAGTCAGATGGACCCCAGTGTGTAAAGGACCCATCAGCCCTGTGACTGCCTCCCCGGGCGGGGGGATGGGCACGGTACAGTGAGGTCCAGTGTCCCGAGATGGGAAGACGCTTACACAAGCTGTGTCACTCTCCAACCCAAAGGGAAATTCCACACTTACTGCTGGTGAGGCTTCTGACGCTATGGGATGAGTTTGTTTTGTTTATTTGCCAAGATGTTTCAAAACACCAAACACCGAAAGTCAGCACAAAGGAGGAGGGGGTAAGAAAGGTTAAAAATAAAACACAACAAACTTTTGTATCATGGAAAGATCATTAACCTGGTAGAATGAATGGGCGTCTTATTCCCACTAAGTCACTTAATCGATCTGTGACTTGACCAAGTCACATAACGTCCCCAAACCTAACTTTTCCCCCTCATTGGTAGCATAAAGGCCGTAGCACTCAGCTAATCTGACCCATTAAGTTGTTATAAAGATGAAATGAACTCACACGCATTTATTTTGTATGTCAGACATCTCACGGAAAATGCTATGGTCCATCCAGGTTCTAACTGTGGCTGCGTTCTCACGTAAAGCTCCTCTCTGCCTGAGAGAGCCTGTGCAGTCGCATCTGCACCCCGCCCACCGCGTGTGCTCCCCGCCCAGCAAGTGCTGGGTGATCACATGGTCCATCCAA
Organism: Myotis myotis; assembly: GCF_014108235.1. Taxonomy (NCBI): domain Eukaryota; kingdom Metazoa; phylum Chordata; class Mammalia; order Chiroptera; family Vespertilionidae; genus Myotis; species Myotis myotis. Next base: position 3,314,273 of record NW_023416401.1, on the reverse strand, counting down.
GTGATGGTCAGCTTCAGGGAGAAGGATCAATGCTTAAGTTGTAATAAAACACACACACACACACACACACACACACACACACACACCAAAAAATCCCACAAGTAAACAAAAAACTATCTGCCCATGTGTACAAGGAGACGGAGACTTTACATTAAAAATCTCAAAGGGAATATACATCCCAATTTTCTCTTATCCAACATTGAAAGTGGTGGTGCTGCATAAATCACATAAACATTCACTTTTTTTTTTTTTTTTTTGCAAAATGACGTGTCAATGTGAGCAGCCCAGTGCTTTGTTCGGTTTTCAGTAAACCCAGAGGCAAACGAAGAGGAACGCCTGCTCATGCACAGTCTTTAAAACGGAAAGCGAATTCTTTCTTCAGTTTAATTTCAAGCATAAGTGTCTGAATCATGCTGATGCCTTATTCTGAGTGTCAGATAGTACAACAGCTTCACGCATCTCCCCTGCCCTGGAGTCTGTTTTATGTGATTTCAGATATCTTCCTGACTTTTTTTGTTGTTTTGACAAGAGGAATAAAATGCATTTTATGACCAAATCTGTGTATGTGTTGGGCTGCTTCACTCAGAGAGGCTTGGGGGAACTTAATCAGGAGAGCTTTTATAGAGTTTAATACGGAAAATAAAGGCAAGAAAGTAAGCACTGAAAATAAATTACCTTGAAAATGGAGTAAATCCTTTTTATCTGTCTGTCTATATTGGATTTCTCTCATTTTCACATGGAAGGAAGGGGATGCTGCTTATGGAGACAAGAATTGTGTTTCAAGGTTTAACCTCTGTGTTCTGGAATCCTGAGTGCTGGGATGATGTCATCACTTGTAATCATTATGGGCTTTATTATTCACCATCGGAATCATTCCTTCTGCCTCAGTTATGTTTAAGTGTTGGCTGCAGAATTGCTTATGTTTTCATCAATTCACCCATATTTCTGGACTACGGCATCCAGATTGTGTGCACTAATTAAAAGATGGGGATGGAAAGAGGCCGTCGGAGTGTCCTCCATTCACAAACAGATTGCCAATTGCTCCGTTAGGAGAGGGGAATCGAAGAAAGAGGCCATGCTGGCCGCGGAGTTTGAAAGCAACAAGCCAGAGAGAAAACAAGCCACAGCCTTTGTTTGTCCAGAAATAACCCCCACATTTTCAAGCCTCTGTCTCCCCAAAAAAGTTTTACTTTTCTTCTTCTTCCCTGGGAAGGAGCGACAGCTGTTGTTGAAGGTTCTGGAAGTCCAGAGCATCATGTTATCTTTGTCTCTCCTTCAAAAGAGGAGGAGTCCTTTCTGGACGTGGCATCAATTTAGGGCCCAAATAACACAGCGTGGCTTCCCCGGGGTTTGGGAATGAAGCAGAAGCCTTTTATCTGGCTTCACCTTATTTCAGTGGTTCTCAACCTTCCTAATGCCGCGACCCTTTAATACAGCTCCTCATGTTGTGGTGACCCCCAACCATAAAATTATTTTCGTGGCTACTTCGTAACTGTAATTTTGCTACTGTTATGAATCATCATGTAAATATCTGATATGCAGGATGTGTTTTCATTGTTACAAATTGAACATAATTAAAGCATAGTGATTAATCACAAAAACAATATGTAATTATATATGTGTTTTCCGACGGTCTTAGGCGACCCCTGTGGAAGGGTCATTCGACCTCCAAAGGGGTCGCGACCCACAGGTTGAGAACCGCTGCCTTATTTAGTCATCCACATGTCAACTTCATGGGTAGCTCCTTCTGAGGCAGAAAACATTAGGTAGAAGGGGCTGGACCAGAGGCGGGGAGGAAGTGAACCCAGAACCCAGGAGGCGGGTTAGTAAGAAGAAGGGTGCGCCCCACAGGCATGACCTTGAACATGTGTGGATATTGCTAGGCAGACCACGTGCAGATGACCATCCCAAGGCAGCGAGGCAGCAAATACACACAGAAAACAGTGCCCGGGCCCTGGGATCCCTGCACCGCGGGGCTCCTGGCCGGTGGCCTCACACAGGGGCTGCAGACATTAGCCGGGGGGATGCGGCACTGCTGCCCTGTCCCGGGAAGGCAGCTCAGACACGGGGCTGCCCCTGGCGCCAGGACCAGCTTCTCTCAATAAACATTGCTTCCGCCGTAACTGGTGTGGCTCAGTGGCTAGAGCGACGGCCTGCGGACTGAAGGGTCCCGGGTTCAGTTCTGGTCAAAGGCACGTACCTGGGTTGAGCCAATCAACAATTCTCTCTCATCGTTGATGTTTCTCTCTCTCTCCCTTCCTCTCTGGGATCAATAAAAATATATTAAAAAATAATAATAATCAACCCTCATAGGGATGAAATCATTCAGACAAAATGAAAGAAAAGTTACTGCTTGGCATGGCTTATCAGTGTAATGCATGAGCAATGATCTGCTATGTCCTGAATATTTTGAGCTCTGCCATATTACTGAAACAAAACAACTTTGGAACTTTAACGAAAAGGACTGTATTAACAGTTTTACACATATTGATAAAGGCATAACATATGGAAACCTCAAAACGGGAGAGAGAAATCACAACATTGAGTGTTGTGTAAGTTTTTGAAGTACGTCAGGAGCGTTTATGCAAACATTTTTAAATGTTTTAAGTACATTTTGCAATTACTTAGAAATACTGATTGTCATTTCATCTGCCTGGAATAAGGATATTGTGATTTCAAGTGGAGTTCTTCAAAAAGCCTGTTAAAAATCTGTATTAAAAGAGAATTTTAAGTGGGCGCTATCCTAGCACCTGGGTGTAGTCACTGCCTCTTCCAATATTTATGAAAACTTTGTGAAAAGACAGTCTGAAATGAAAAGGTTGAGAAAAACAAAGGAAGTCAGGTAAAGCTTTGGAAGCCCAGGGCCTTACGTGCGGCTGCCAGCTCTTAGTAAGGATACTGTTTGAAGTCTCATTGATCCTTGATTTGAGTTCCCAGGTTTAGTAATAAAATATGACATGATTTCTCACTCCGGCACAGGGCAATTTATTGCAAAAGAAAATGCAAAGTCCTGCTTAGAGTGAGGTTCTGACCTGTGCAGAGAATTTATGAAGTTCATCAGACCTGCCTATTATCACTCCAAACTCCCCGTTTTCAATGTTGTGACAGAAAACGAACAGGGTGTGATTTCAGCGGCTCACGGTCCTGGAAAGCGATGCCTCTGACGACTGAGCAAGTGTGTGGAGAGAAGGATGTGACTTCATAGTGCCTGCACCTCTCTCTCTCTGTCTCTTTCTTTTTTAAAAATATGTTTTTATGGATTTCAGAGAGAAAGGGAGAGGGAGAGAGAAATAGAAACATCAATGATGAGAGAGAATCATTGATCGACTGCCTCCTGCACACCCGCTACTGGGGATCGAGCCTGCAACCCAGGCATGTGCCCTGACTGAGACTCAAATTGTGACTTCTTAGCTCATAGGTGATGCTCAACCACTGAGCCACACCCACCGGGCCCCTCTCTCTCTTTCACTCACTCACTCACTCACTCACTCACTCACTCACCGGGCAGTGCTCTCTTAGTCCCCGTTATCACAGCTTCTATGTTCAATTACACTACACACATCACTGTGGTTTGCGGTCTGATGCATAAAAGCTTTTCCCAGCAGCAAATCTGGAAACATTCTTTGGCTTTTTTTTGCCTCTGCTAAGGTTCACCGGACTTGACTGATAAAAAGTAAATGGAAATATTTTAAGGGGGGGAGGTGGGGGGGGAGAAAAACATGTCTGAGAAGCTAAACTTAGTAACCCGCTGTAACACTAGGGAAAGGCGCCCAAGGTTCCATTGGAAGGTGGAGAACAATTTATAAAAAGCCGCATAAGCACATAGACTGAGAGACAGTGAACTGAAGGCAAAATCAGATGTTCCCAGCCACGTGTGTATGAGTTGTTTATTTATTTAAGTATATTTTATTGATTTCAGAGAGAGGGAGAAAGGGATAGAAACATTACTGATGAGAGAGAATCATTGATCGGCTGTCTCCTGCACACCCCTTACTGGGGATCAAGCCCACACCTGGGCATATGCCCTGACCGGGAATTGAACTGTGGCGTCCTAGTTCATAGGTCGACACTCAACCACAGAGCCACACTGGCCGGGCTACGTTGAAGGTTTAGGAAGGGAGAGATCACTGTTGTGACAAGCAGAAAGGAGCTGTTGCTTTGGCCTCAAGGCCTCTGCTTCACTGGGTCCTCTCAGTCAGATCCTAGATCGCTGACGGGAGCAACAGCATCCCTCTGACCATCCCTGTGACCAGCCCTCTGACCAGCCCTGTCACCCTCCCTGTCGCCATCCCTGTCGCCATCCCTCTGACCAGCCCTGTGACCCTCCCTGTCCCCATCCCTGTCGCCATCCCTCTGACCATCCCTTTGACCATCCCTGTCACCCTCCCTGTCGCCATCCCTCTGACCATCCCTTTGACCATCCCTGTGACCAGCCCTCTGACCATCCCTGTCACCCTCCCTGTCGCCATCCCTGTCGCCATCCCTGTCGCCATCCCTCTGACCAGCCCTGTCACCCTCCCTGTCGCCATCCCTGTCGCCATCCCTCTGACCAGCCCTGTCACCCTCCCTGTCGCCAACCCTCTGACCAGCCCTGTGGCCAGCCCTGTGACCATCCCTCTGACCAGCCCTGTGGCCAGCCCTGTGACCAGCCCTGTGACCAGCCCTGTGGCCAGCCCTGTGACCAGCCCTGTGACCATCTCTGCCAACACAACTGGAGAGGGACAGGCCCACTGCATGCTACTCAGCCTCGGTCACGACCAAGCCAACTGTAGGATAGTGTTGATGAACCTTTTGAGCTCAGCGTGTGAGCATTTTGAAAAACCCTAACTTAACTTTGGTGCCGTGTCACATATAGAAATTTTTGATATTTGCAACCATGGTAAAACAAAGACATATTTTTGATATTTATTTTATATATTTAAATGCCATTTAACAAAGAAAAATCAACCAAAAAAATGAGTTCGCGTGTCAACTCTGACACGCGTGTCATAGGTTCGCCATCACTGCTGTAGGATGAGGAGGTCAGGTGGGTGTTATTCAGTATCCTTCTCATCAGTGAGGGTTCATGCTGCCCTAAGCCCTTTCCTGCTCAAGCCAGGGTTCCGCTTCATGTTAGACTCACTCACACATGGAGCGACCACAAAACTGTGTCACTCTTTTCGAGACAAGCCAACCCAAAGGGCGATTGTTGACAACAAAAGATTTGGGTTCACGACGATATTTCCAGAATATACTGATATTTTGTGAAAGACCAAACGGTCAATGCCTGACCCTTGAACTATGTCATTCTCTGTCAGATTCTATTTTGTAAAACAAAATATATTAATTGTTCCTAACTAATTCACAAGCAACTTTATATGCGTGAGCTCAATGCTGACATTCTGAAACCCACACCTAAGCATTTTTGCTCTGACCCCTAACACGTGGAACATTTTTTTGGCCTTTCCTTTCAGAAAATCAAGAGAGAACCACAAATTAGAAAAGAGAAAAAGTAAAACTTTGCCAAGTATTCGAGGTTCCTCCTGAACTTCTGTCATCGTTTCGGGTGACAGGAACACAGACGTTTTAAGGCCTCTGCTTTGCTGTCAGCTTTCCCGGGGCGAGGCCAGTTGGTTCAAGGAGGCCTCCCCACAGATGCACTGCCACCCTCCGCCACCCGAGGAAGAATCCCATGATGATGAGGCTGCAGGGGTGCACTCCAGCTGAGAGAGAAGCTTCTGATTTTCTGTGACTTTTTTTTCTTGCTTTTCTTACTAATGCAGATATTCTCCTAACACTGAGGATTTGTGTGTGCATTTCTGTATTGTTTAGTTTTGTTTTCTTTTTAATATATTTTTATTGATTTCAGAGAGGAAGGGAGAGGGAGAGAAAGATAGAAACATCAATGATGAGAGAGAATCATTGATCAGCTGCCTCCTACACGCCCCCCACTGGGGATTGAGCCCACAACCCAGGCTTGTGCCCGTAACCAGAACTGAACCTGGACCCTTCAGTCTGCAGGCCGATGCTCTATCCACTGAGCCAAACCAGCTAGGACTGCATTTCTGCTTCCATTCTTACATGCACACAACCACAACCAGCTGCACGCATGGGCCCTTCCACGCAGATTCTGTAGAGTAAGCCTCAATGGATCATGAAACAGAATTTATTTTAGAAGTTATAACTTCAACCAGTGTTCGGTGGTCAGGGTCTCCTCCCTACTCTATCCCTCTCATAATATACGGTATGTGTTTTGGTTTCTTCATTCTTTTCCCAGTCTCCTCTTTTTTGTCTCAAATAGATCACTTCTTAGAGAGGAGGTAAAAGCAGAAAACAGAGATGATCAGGGGGGTAGAGAGGACCCCAGAGGTGTGCCCTGGCTCTCTTACTTCCACGGCTTCTGGAAGCTTTGCCTTGTGGGATGAAGGCATCAGTGAGGCCAAAGGTTTTCTTCTGACCTGTCATCGGAGTGATTACTTTTGCCTCTTACAGAACGCCCAAGGGATAAAACCCCTCTCATCAAAATGCGGCCTTCCCCAGTGATCTCAGGGCGGCTGAGGTGGTTTTCAGAGGCAACGTATGCAGAATTTGGCCCACGCAAGCACTTCCCACACCTGGGTATAATGCTTATAAGTTTGACTTATATAATGCTATTTCCTGACATTTAACCCCCTCATTTTACATTAAAAGTTATAATCCAATGTAAAAAATTATAATATAATGCTTTTAAGAATAACAAAATGATGTAAAACATTCTAAGGAACTCATTCGCATAGATAACTTTAGTTCAGGAAAACTAAAGCATGGGAGATAAAGGGTAAGAATAGTTCCCCCAAAAATGTCTACTCAGTTATAAACTTGTCATCAATCCTATATATAAGTGCATATGTGTATGTGCTTGCATATTAAATATACATATTTCAACATAACCTAGTAATTGGATACTAGTAATTTAAAACTATGTATAAATGAATAGTTATAACTAGTATATTCTCATAACTTAATTTGTGTTAATATACAACTAAAATTTATGCATTTCCTTCATATGTTTATATCACTTTGTCTATGATTTTATTGCTCATTCCTTTAATTTAAGCCTGTTTGTGTTTATTGCGAGAAAACTCTTCACAAATGTTCACTCTTCAGTAGTAAAATTATTTTATATTAGCAAGTTGTAAAGCCAGGAAAAAAATACTTCAAAAATTAGGGATAATGTTACCACACTTTTCTTTGCAGTCCAGTTGATAATATTATAGGAAAATTATATAACACCATTAGCTTTTAACATCCACAGATCAACAGAAGATAATTAATTATATCTACAGTATCCTTATTATTACTATACTGGACAGGAAGAGTTACATAGCATTCATAATTCCTCAGCAAATAATTTGGATACTGAAATCATGAAAATAACTAGATGTTTATGCACAACGAGATCACTGATAGGAACTTAAATAAATTCAGTGAATTTTATGTAAATCCATTTGGGTGGTTTCTTGTTACAAACTCATAGTGAAAGTTCTTATTGAAATTCTAAACAGCTACATTTCCTGAACAATGTCAAAGATTGGGTATTCCCACTGCATACTCTGCCTTAGCTATATAGCAAAACAAACTATATTTACTTTAAATTTCATATATTTTCTGTGATAACAATTATATATAAAATTTTAAGTGGTTTACCTTACCTCTGTCCTCACTGGTTCTCAACATATTTGATCAGATGTATTTATAATTTGTATCTCATGTCACACCCAAAACAACATGCATTTGTATTCACTTAAACATTTGCATTGCTATACAATTACACATAGTACATTTGTAAATATTAGTGGTATTTTCAATATCAATACCTAAAACAATTTTAACCATTTCTTAATCTAGAAGGATGTAATAATATTATGCATATTTCCTCTCCAAATTCTACAGATTTGCTTCTAAATCAAAATGCCAGTAGTTGTATGTACCAACACATTTTGCTCCCATTAGGATTTGGGTTGCGCTTTTGAAATAATTAGTATGTTTCCACTGGTGACTTTTACTATCTATTTTATACATTTCACCCAGGCTCATAACATTTAAAGATTAAATACACGTTGCAAATACGAAAGCATGCCATCTAAATTAAAAACCCAACAACCATGCATTAAATATCAAATTTAAATCTGCTGTGCACAAAAATGTTAAACGCTTACTGCAGACTGTGAAAGAATCCATTTCTAATGGGGACTTTATGTCCGTCCCCAGGGAACCCTATCAGGGCACAGCTGACTGTCATTTTCACTTGATTTCATTAGCGTTTAAGTTATAGTGTAAAGTACAGCCCCTTAGGTGCTCTGAAAGTCAGTGATTTACATACACTTAGTGTAAAGATTTTGCTTTGGTTATTATAAGAGTGATTTAATAGCTAAGTGAAGATTTGTTTTGCCTCCCTAAATCTACTTATTCAAACATAAATATTAACTTTTAATAAAATAGCACTTAATGCATTATTCCCATCCATTAAAGTGAAATAGATGATGTGGTCAGCTGACCATCTTCATGCCAGGATAATACCCCATTGCAGTCTTCTTTTTGTCTGAAGCATTTGGCCATGTTCGCCTGAGTGTACATTTTTATGAATTACATGCACTTCACTGAGAGAGTGGGCTCGCTGAACGCAGCTGGCCCACTGGTTAAAGAAGGCAGTGCGATCAAAGTGAGATAGATATCTCCCCCAACTGTGTGATCTCAAAGACAGTTTTCTATCCTCTGGGTTTTAAAAATGGATTTCTAATAATAATAAGTAATAATAAGCGCTGCTTGGAACTTTGGCTTCAAATATGGCTCCATTTTTTGTGATGTGTGTTTTTCTGTTCTAAGACATATTAAAGGCGAAAAGAGCAAGTTGTAGAATCAGCTGCTGCTCACTAGATGCTATTCTGTGTGGTGTGGGTTCCGGAAAAATAAAGACTTGCTCTTCACATCAAAACATTGCTCTTCGTTCCAGATGAAAATGGGCACCTAGGTAGCGCATAGAGCACAGGCACGTCTGCGTATGGCACAGGCCAGACAAGCAACAAAGTCAGTAAGCGCTATGAGTGTGTGTGTGTGTGTGGGGGGGGGGGGGAGCGGGGGGAGGGGAGGAAATGCTGGGCCTTGCTCTTAGAAGGAAATCTAAAGCATGAAAGCTAATAGCAGATACTTAAAAATATTCAGACACCTCATGCTAGAGTATAGTTACCTTGATTGTAAGCACTCATATTTGCAGAATCCATGTTGTAAGGTTTCAATGAGAAAAATGTTGAATATGCTTTGAAAAATATAAAGTTATATCTCCTAAGTCCAAATTCAAGGGAAAGTATCAGGATGCTTCATTTTCTGAGTAATTGATATTTTCACCACATTATTTACACTGGCAGCGAGGTATTTTTTTGTTTGTCTGTTTGTGTTGTACCGTTCTTCAAACTAAAATTAATGTTTAAAAAATCCATTAGTAATGCTCAGGCAAGAGAAATAGAATCATAGAAATTCCTTCTGCTTTAAGCAGACCATCCTCGCTGTGCTTTCGACATAGAACAGGGACTGGACCAGAACCCTGAAGATAGTACATAAAAAATAGTTCCTCAAATCGGATCCACTGAGCTCTAAAACATGGCTTCTACATTTTCACTCTCATATAAATAAAGTGATTGATTGGGCCCAATCTGCTTTTCTTTCCATCTTTGATTCCAACCCACGCCCACACAACCAAATGTGGGAATGCAGTTAGTTAAGATTTCTCTTACCCATGAAATGGGGCCAATATTTCACTAACCTTCTCCTACCACACTTAGTTACATTCCGATTTTCTGATTTAAGCATCTTACAGGACTGGCATCTATTCCATCTGTAATTGTTTATAACTTCTAATCAGATTCTTGGAGTAAACTCGTATTTCTGTGGGAATTATTAACCAAGAGAAACTGTAAGCAAATGCTTAGAATAAAGACAACTTCACTCTAAACTTTAGGATATTGAAGTTCCATTAAGAATTTGCTTTAAGATATTTATGTGAAGTTGCAAAGACTCTTTTAACTTCTTCCAATTAACCCATCAGTCAGCGTTTAATGGGCTAATATAATTCAAATATTTATATCACGCTACTCATTCATACACATGCCCATAATTTCCTCCAAATTATTCCAGGATGACACCTGCATTGGAAGTCACGCTGGCGACGCCTCCACCTGGGAGAAGCTGGCCTGGGACGGGAGCAAGGCCGCAGGTCCCAGGAGCCGTTTTGGAACTGAAACAGCCCCGGGGGAGCGGGAGGGGGAGTGGTGTCTCCTGCACTGTCCCGTTGTCTGTGAAATCCTCACCAGAACAGCGGACCGCTGTGGCGCCATTTGTTTAGTTTGAACTGTCTTCGCTCTAGGTGTAGACAAACGTGCCTACCTGACAGCAATTTTCTGTCTTTTTTTTTGCATATAAGATTGATTGGCTCCAGACTAATTGAATTCTCCTTTGAAGGGAAGCTTATTGATGCCAGGGAGAATATTGATGAGTGTTTATTGACATCCCACTTCATCATTTGGTCCAGATACGCTTCCGGGCATCCCTAAACAAGCACCTTGATTTCTATCTTCCAGGAGAGGAAAGCTTCACTGAGCCTCTGATGAGGCGGGGTTTAAGCTGGGGAAGAAAATGTGACTGGATCCATGAAGAGTTAGGGCTCAACTATCACATCTAACAGTCGCATAGTGTTAAGCTCTTTGGTTTTCCTGTAAAAACTAACTCGTTCTATTCTATTGCTGCTTATGTTTGTGGTGTCGAATAAGAACCCACTGACAAACCTGAGGTCGTGAAGATTTACTCTTGTGCTTTTTTCCAAGAGTTTTATAACGTTGGCTCTCATATTTAGTCCACCAATCCATCTGAAGTTAATCTTGCCACACGGTGTGGAGTCGGGGTCGGGGGTACGGGAAGGAGAAGAATCGGGAGGAAGGGGTGGCGAAGGGTAATGCGGAACTGACGGCCATGAAAGACATGCTCCTCATTGGCTTGTGGCGTTGGTTTCACGGGTGTGTATATGTTAAAGATGACAGCATTTTACACTTTAAATATGTGCAGCTTATATGTTAATAAATGTCAATGAAACTGTTAAACCAAAAAGTCATAAAAAAAGTCAAATCTGTAACTATAAATACAAACTTCTGGGGCACCTTTCTATGTACGAGGTGGGGTTCTGCCTGATTCATGAATTGTTGAGTAAAGCCAGTTAGAGCCACCATAGGAACCAGCGGTCCCTTTCCTGAGCATATACCCCAAAACCTAAAAACACGTATGTGCAGAGATATATGAACCCCTGTGTTCACGGTAGCATTATTCACGCTGGCCAAGACGTGGAGACAATCAAGGTGTCCTTCACCAGAGGACTGGGTAGAGAAGATGTGGTGCATACATACGACTCAGCCAAAAGGAAAAGAAGAGATACTGCTATTTGCCACAACACGGATGGACCTTGAGAACATGACGCCAGTGAAATAAGCCGGGCAGGAAAAGCTAAGGGCCATATGATTTCATTCATTCGTGGGATATAAAACGGAAACTCATGAGCACAGACCATAGTGTGGCGGTTGCCAGACGGAAAAGGGTGGGGGGAGAAGGGGCCCCTAATATAAGGCGACAGGAAAAGATGTGACTTCGGGTGATGGGCACAGACCTGGTCACACAGAACTCCACACCTGAAACTTAGATGATCCTATGAACCAATGTCACCCCAATGAGTCTCATAAACAAAAACCATACAAAATAACATAAATAATTTAGAAAGGAAAATAAATACAAACGTATGTCTGTTAGGCCACAATCCTCTTTGAAATCCAGTGGGTATAAAAATACTTTTTAAATGACGTCTCAGCTCACATCTGTCCTGTGAGCTCCAAGACCACGGTGACCACTAGCAGAAGTGGCTAGTGCAGGCGCCCTTGGGAGGCTGGTCTGACCATGATGCCGTGCTGAGGGGTAGCACGCACACATGTCCCTTTACTCAGTCATACACAAGTGTAACCAACATGTATGGAGTGCAGTCCGTGTAAATAGAGCCAGCATCTGGGAGTGCAGGCACACAGGAGGCGTTGAGTAAACCGTTAGTAATTGAATGAGTGAAGGAGTGAATTAATAGGCATTGTTTTGGCACTTCTGATCAGAGGTTAGAGTAACGATCGAGTGTTCTGGTATCTTAGAATAAAGATAAAAAATTATCATTTGGCAGAATAGGTAGTAATATAGAAATGTTCTTATCTTTGCTTTTCTTAATGTTTATTTAGAGCATTTGAAACCTCTCACATTCGGTGCTTGAATCTATTATTGCCATGTAAATCCATGCCATGCTTTTGTAGCATTTAAAAGAAAAGTCTACAACTGAGAAATTTTAAACATAAATTCCTTCTCCTTGCTGAGAGCAAATCTGCTCTAAGAACTAGATAATGGGCCTCTTTGAAGCAATACATTTTCCTTTTCAGTGTCTTTGTTTATCTTCGTGAAAAGAAGTTTCAACAATGAATGGCAGTATTTGAGAGAAAGATATGAATTAAAAATAAAGAGACTACATGACATAAATACCTAATTGTGTACACCTTTTAAAAGTAGAGTCCATAAATCACATTATTAAAAATAAATGTGTTCTGTTTTTGTTTTGTTTTTTTTTACATTGCATATGATTAGTACAATCTGCATTTACCATCTAAATGAATATATTAAATAAATCTCAAAAATAAAATCTAATAATGATTAATTTATCATTATGGTTTAAACTGATTAGTTATGGTGTGCTACCAAACCATAATTGCTAGCACACAATCTTAATTATGGCAGCTTTATAGAAAGTACTGAAGTCTAGAGATTTAGCCCTCCAATTTTATCATTTTGGGGGGGGTTTAAGATTGTTTTCTATATTTTCACAATCTTTGCATTCCCATGCACATTTCAGAATCAGTGTCTCAATTTCTATTGTGTACAAAGGGCCTTCTGAGATTGTTGTTGAGTTTGTATTGATCCCATAGATCATTTTATCAGAACAACAACAAAAAGATTCAAACATAAAATTGAAAATGAAGAAAATAAAATTGGAATATTTAGAAACGCTGAACATTAAGTAAGATACATTTATTTTCACTTTGAATATATTTAAAATTTTACTGCGGTTCAATTTGCATAGAGTGAAACACACAGAGCTGTGTGTGCAGTGAAATGAGTGTGACTAACATGCCCATCTCTCCATCTCCCCGCACCCCTGAGATACTGAATGCCCATCAGTCCTGAAGGGGCCCCGAGGCACCTCCCCAGGCGATCCCACCTCACCTCCCTTCACAGTCAGAGTCCGAGGCCACTGCTCCACTGGCTCCCACCAGGATACTTCGACTGTTTAGCAGTTTTATGTAAATGGACTCATGCAATGTTTCTGTCTGTGTCTCAGTCAGCTTATGCTGCCGGAACAAAATGCCATCCATACGCTGGGTGTCTAAACAAGAGAAATTGATTTTCTCACCGTTCTGGAAGCTGGGATTCTAAGGTCAGGGTGCCGGCATGTTCAAGTTGGGGTACGGCTCCCTTTCTGGTTTACGGATGGTCGCTTTCCCATGGTGTGGCTTTTCCTTGGCCCATGCATGAGAGCACCAGGAGAGAGAGGGGAGAGAGAGAGAGAGAGAGAGAGAGAGAGAGAGAGAGAGAGAGAGAGAGAGAGAGAGAGAGGATTTTTTGTGCCCATTCTTTTGTTGTCATTGCCTTAGCCAGGTCTCATTTTATTTGTAAGTGCGCAATGTAATAATTTTTAGTAAATGTAGAGAAATGTGCTACCATCATATTTAAACTTTAGGAAAGTCATTACCCCAGAAAGATCCCTTATGTGCCTGTTCTTATAATACCTTCCTAAAGGACACACCAGTCATTTACCCAACTCTTACGACCTCGCAAAGCTCCATCTGCAACATCAACACACTGAATGTTAGGGCTTCAACCCATTAACTGAGGTGGGTGGACACACATATTCAATGTATAACAGTCTCTTCATTTCTTTTCCTTCCTTCCTTCCTTCCTTCCTTCCTTCCTTCCTTCCTTCCTTCCTTCCTTCCTCTCTCTCCTCCTCCTCCTCCGCCTCCTCCTCCTCCTCCTCCTCCTCCTTCCTCTCTCTCCGTAGCATATTTCTGACACTCATCCATATTACTGTGTACCTCTAGGTTGTTCATTTTTTTTTTATAAAATATATTTTTTTATTGATTTTTCACAGAGAGGAAAGGCGAGGGATGGAGAGTTAGAAACATCGATGAGAGAAACATTGATCAGCTGCCTCCTGCACACCTCCTACTAGGGATGTGCCTGCAACCAACGTACATGCCCTTGGCCAGAATCGAACCTGGGACCTTTCAGTCCGCAGGCCGACGCTCTATCCACTGAGCCAAACCAGTTAGGGCTAGGTTGTTCATTTTTATTGCCGACTTATTTCTCTATATAAAGATTTCATGATTTGTTGATCTTTTTTTTTCCTACTGATTAACTTTTTTCCTTCCAGTTTGGGGCTATCATGAAAAAAAGAAAAGAAAAAAAAAAAAGCACCTTCTGTAGGACAATCTTCTATAGGTGTTTTTTGTTTGGAAAAACATTTTCATTCCTTCTGAGAGCGTATCTAAGAAGACAACGGCTGGGCTTCGTGTTCAGAGACCACTCTTCACGGACTCACGTTTCTCCATGGTCTGGGAGCGGGGCCAGACACAGCTCCAGGTCCCTGCTCTCTTCAGGGTGTTTGCATCGTCAGTGGCCATGGAAGATGGCGATGCCGTGACCCTCCAGGGCAGAGGGCAGCATCTTTCTTCTTTACTTGTGTGGGCCCTTCTGCATCACTGGGGGGACGCGGGCGAGGGGAGGCGGGTGGAACTCTTGCAAACAGGACCGGGCAGCCTGCTGTGCCGTGAGCGAGCCAGTCCTTGGCCTCTGAGCCAGAAACCCCCCATCTCCTGCCATCACCACTTACACATGTCAGGCTACGTGTTTGCCAGCACATAAGGCAGACTCCCCAAGTCTTCACATTCCCTGGCGCTCAGGTCCTCTGGGGAAGCCAGTACTGCACTAGAGCAAGGGCAAGTTCACGTCGGGGACACTGCCCGTGAACGCCAAAGGGAAAGGGGCAGTTTGGGGCTGCAAAGGCCTTCACACCTGTGCAAGCAGAGGCGGGAGGAAGAGGATGCCGCAGGGAGACTGCGCTGCAGATCTCACGTCTTCAACCAAGTGGCTGCGGCTTCAGAACAACAGCTGCCCCTCGTCGGAGGCCTCTGGGTGCGCAGTAAGCGGTGGGTGGTGCAGGGGCTGAAGGCAGCACGGAGAGGGGCTGCAGCATGAGCCCCGGGAAGACCCTGCAGAGGAGGCAGCCGGTCAGGGGCCTGCACGTCCCACGCAGGAAAGGCACGCTCTCTGTGCAGGGAGAGGGGGTGCTGCAGCTCCAAGGCTGCTTCAAGGGTTAAGGGCACTTCAAAGTTAAAGAAGCTGCCACGGCCTTTCCACTGCCCTGTCCCAGTCCAGCGACCATGGGCGACACACCGAGGTTGGGCTGGAGCACAACCATGATAACGCTGCCAATCTTTCAAAGTTCTGGAGCTTCCTCTCTGGGCTGTCCCCCCTTTAAGGACCTTCCCTGGCCCGTTCAATCCGCTCAGTTACCCTGACCCCTGGTCGCTGCTGCCTCTGCCTGGGACACCCGGCTCTCTGATCCCCTTTCCCCTCCCCGTGCTGCAGGGCACCAGGCGCCCGTCAGACAGCGCAGAGTGGAGCTCCCTCGTGCGCTCCTTCCCTTAGGCATCACCGCCGGTCCCACTTACTGCGAGTGCCTGAAAACAGGCATCTTAGACATTTTTAAACACTTAAAGCCTATTCTCAGTGGAACAGTACGTCTGATGCCAGTTACTCAGTTATGCCAGGGACTGCAATTCTACATTAAGGTTGTTTTTTTTTAATTACGAAACTCTAAAGTTTTCAGCATTATCTTTTTCTATTACAGGGAAAATTCAGATTTAAGAAGTGTATTTTTTAACTCTTTGCTATACTAAAGCATTACATCTTGGCAATGTATATGTAATTTAAAATGTGAAGGAATATCGTAAGCCTTATAATTTAAAATATTTTCTCCAATCGTTTTCAATTCCATAACTTAAAACTATGCAGCTGTTTACTTTTGACTTTCTTAAAAATGTTAGTTTCAAACATCCAGAGAAACAGAATTGACACCGTAAATAATAACCAATCTGTGTACAGTATTCTAACATTCATAGGATGTAATACTTTAATAGCATAATATGTAAAAATAATGAAATAATAAAATATAGTATAAACTAGAGGCCCAGTGCACGAATCTGTGCACCAGTGGGATCCCTCGGCCTGGCCTGTGGGATTGGGCCGAAACCGACTCTCAGACATCCCCTGAGGGGTCTCAGATTGTGAGAGGTCTCAGGCCAGGCTGAGGGACCCCGCCAGTGCACAATCGGGGTCGGGGTGGGACACAGGAGGTTGGCCAGCTGGGGAGGGACCACGGGAGGGCTCCAGGGCATGTCCAGCCTGTCTTGCTCAGTCCCAATCAGCCAGACCCCAGCAGCAAGCTCACCTACCAGTCGGAGCATCTGCCCCCTGGTGGTCAGTGCACGTCATAGAGAGCATTTGAGCAGCCTTAGCATATTGCACTTTGATTGGTTGAATGAAGACTGGACACTTAGCATATTAGGCTTTTATTATATAGGACTAGAGGCCTGGTGCACAAAAATTTGTGCACTTGTGGCGGGGGGGGCGTCCCTCAGCCCGGCCTGCGCCCATTCACAGTCGAGGACCCCTTGGGGGATGTCCACCTGTCAACTTAAGCCCACTCTTCGGGGGATCAGGCCTAAGCTTGCAGTCAGACATCCTTCTGGCAGCCAGGGAGCACTCGGGGGATGTCCAACTAAAGGCTTAGGCCCCCAAGGGATAGTGTCTAATCTGTTAGTTGGACATTCTTAGTGCTGCTACGGAGGTGGGAGAGGCTTCTGCCACCACGTCTGCGCTGGCCAGCCATGAGCCAGCTTCTGGCTGAGTGGCACTCCCCATATGGAAGTGCACTGACCACCAGGGGGCAGCTCCTACATTGAGCGTCTGCCCCCTGGTGGCCAGTGCACATCATAGCAACCGGCCATTCTGCCATTCAGTTAATGTGCATATTAGCCTTTTATTATTATTATATAGGATGTCCCTATTTCTCCCCTTTTGCCCCCTCTACCCAGCTCTTGCCCCCCACTTCTCTCTGGCCATCCCCTTACTGTTGTCTGTGTCTATGGGTTGTGCATATATTTTCTTTGGGGCCGGGCTGCCTTGCTGCCCGGGGTCTTAAGAGCATTTATTTTATTTTTTTTACAAATGAACACAGTGAGGAGTCAATCACTTTTTTTTTTTTTTTTTAACTTTTTAACATGAGGCACAAAAAACGATTCTCTTTGCGTGCGCTGTTTTAAAGCTACAGGCTGAGGGGAGAAAGGCTTCCAGGGAGCAGCCTCGAGGCAGTCACGGCCCCCACCACCTGGGACGGAGGAATGGGAGGCTGCAAAACGGCCTCATCTGAGCTCAGACGGATGCCTGCTCTGGGGGCTGCCCTGGACGTTCCCTGTGCCTATGGCCCGAAAGCGGGCTGAGCCCTTGAGGGAACCGTCTGCCCCAAGCCTTCCGTCTTTTCAGGGCTAAAGTCTCACTCTTACTATCGACCTAATGTAGCAGCTGCTTAAAATCTAAGGCGTGACCCCAGAACTAAACCTTGTCTGTGCCATAAACGTGAGGCCTGGCTGCCCAGGGGGTGGGCATGACTTTAACAGCCAAGATGAGCGGAAGGGAATAAACTACGTGCAACTACAACATTTGAAGTAATATTTACACTTGAAAACCTGGGCTGGGAAGCTTGGAACGGCGTCGAGGCTGGGCGACCTGCCCTTTTCCTTCACTTGCCTGAAGCTGCACCTCCTCTACCTCACGCTCCTCTCCCGCCGCTTGCATCCTGAGGCGAACACCTGGCCTCAGCACTGGCCTCTCCGGCCATAGCACTGCCCTGCTCTGAGCCACGCCCCTTCTCCATATGCAAATATAGCACCACCTTGTGCTTAGCCACGCCCCCTGCCTAAGCCAGGTGGGGCAGGGAAGAGGCAGTTGCTGGCGTCCGCCCGGCTTCTCCAATCACTGGCCGGGGGGCAGGCAAAGGCAGCCTGGTTCTCCAATCACTCCTGCCACCCGGCTCTTGGCTGCCACCTGGGTTTCCAATCACCTTCAGTGGCAGGCGGCTTCTTCCAACCTTCCTCTTTCACCTCCCAGCATTGTGCCTACGTATACAAATTAACCGCCATCTTTATTGGCGGTTAACCGCCATCTTTGTTGGCAGTTAATTTGCATATTGCCCTGATTAGCCAATGGGAAGCATAGCGAAGGTATGGTCAATTACCATGTTTGTCTATTATTAGTGTAGATAGGCAAATATACTACAGTAAAGTCAATATTTTAACTGACTGAAAAGTTGAATAAGTTAATAACTGTGACACATGAAAATGCATAAAAATGCTGAATTAACTGGCTCCTTTTCAAGTGATCACAGCCAACCAGGTCTCATCAGGATAGGCACATAGTTCTATTAATACCATTACTGACTTAATTTTTTACAGGCCATAGCTTTGGGGTCACTGAACATTCTAGTCTAATGAGGAAGGCTATCTCCCTTGTGGCATTTTTTTCCCCTGAATATTTAAAGTTTTCATTGACAATTTTAGTAAGTCCTGAGGGCAATTCCTAAAAGGACTGAGAGTCTTGGACTTTGGCAGCTCTCTGGCAGAGAAGTGCATGGATCTTGTGCAATGCTTTGTGTTTCTAGGCCGAAATAACCACGTCATTATTTTGTAATTATAAAGTAATCATTTACTGGCAACTAGAAGTTTTTCATTTTTCATGGTAATTCCAAGTACAACTACCATATAATTTGTAAGAAAGAAATAGCTGTGCAATTAAGCTGTATTAACACAGTAATTACCAGATATGCACAGGCTTATTTGTGTCTTATGAAACAGGGATTTCTACACCTGCAAACTGCAAATTGCATAGCAGCTCTGTGCTGTCTTCATGTAGCCTGTCACAACACCAAAGGCAGCGGGGTCAGCTTTTGTTTCATCATATCATTGTGTGAGGTTATCAGTTGAATACAGTATTGTGTCACAGCTGTGTCTCTATGGTTGCAAATCAATTGCTCCACCAGAGAAAAGTAGAGCAGATTTCCTAGCTGTAGGAAAAAAGCTAGCACTGTGGAAAGAGTAAGAGTGTGAAGTCAGATGTGTGTTTGAAATCTACCTTGCCTACTTTCTCAGTCATTTGGATAAAGGACCGGCTTTTCTTCATCTGTACCATAAGATGTATAAATTTATAAATTTCAGGGATGCTGCCAGACTAGATAAGAAGTATGTACACAGGACCTCATTCATGCGGTGGACCACTCATTTCCCAAATACCTCTGTGCCAGGCACTCTCTTGGGCACTTGGAAAGCACTGAAGAGAAAAACAGACATAATGCCTGCCCCAGGGCGCTTACAGTCCGACAGAACACATGAACTATAACTGAATCATCACACGCGTACGTGTGAAATTGCAACTATCGTCCCCTGAGGTGTCTTAACTAGAAAAAGAGCTGTGTGATCACATAAAAAGCTGCACCTAAATGTTCACAGAAGCTTTATTTATAAAAGCCCACACCTGGACCAGGCCCGATGCCCTGCAGCAGGCGAATGGGCAGCAAACTGTATGCCCGGGTATCTCTCAGCAACAACCACTTCCAGGCAACAGAAAGGAACAATTTGATACATGTCACAACTTGGATGACTCTCCAAGGAGTGGCGCTGAGTGAAAAAGTCAACCCAACACGTTACATACGGTGTGATTCCACTTACATGCTTTTGAAATGACACAATTTTAGACGTTAGAGGCATGTTGTGGCTGCCAGTGGATAGACTGTGTTATCAAAAGGCCACACAAAGGGTCCTTGAGGTGACAGAAATAGTATCTCATCGATGGCGGTGAGCACATAAGCCCACACAGGTAGCAAATCTGTGTAAGAACACACACACACACACACACACACACACACACACACGGGCACAAGTAAAACTTGGGATCCGGTGGGGACTTGAAAGTTCAGGGGACCCACTTCGTAAAGGCCATGATGGTCTAATCGTATGCTGTGTGCCTGAAACTAATCTATACTAATAAAAGGGTAATATGCTAATTAGACCGGGTTGACCAGAAATCTGACTTTCTTCTGGACAAAGTCATGGTGGTGGGGGCCGAGGCAGAGGCAATAAGGGGCGATCAGGCCAGCAGGGGAGCAAGCAGTTAGGGGGTGATCAGGCCGGCAGTCGGACATCCCCCAAGGGGTCCCAGTTTGGAGAAGGTGCAGGCCAGGCTGAGGGACGCCTCCCAACCCCCGCACGAATTCATGCACCAGGCCTCTAGTACAAAATAATATTGACTGTAAACTGTAATTGAAAAATAAAACAAAACAAGTCTAAGTTGGGAAATATTAGTAAGATACGTGGACGGAGCAATTCCCATATCCTGGCTGTGATGCTGTCTCACAGCGGTTTCAATCGGTGAGCCCCAAGCATCTGTCAAACAGGCAAAACCTGACCTCCTTTCACCTCGGTTGTCAAATGAAAAAAAGGACAACAGCCAACACAACAACAGGTGTCCGGTGTGAATGACTCAGAATGATACCTATGTCTTTTTGTCAGGCCGGCAAAAAATGTCATACATATTTGGTGTGTCACAGACTTTTAGTACTTAGTTTATGTGTGCCATGAGATGACAAAGGGTGAACATTGCTGTTATGCCATAGTTTGCAAAATGTTACAGTTAAAAAACAACCTTGCATTCCTGTAATCCCTCCCTCCTCAAAAATACCTCCCGCACCCCTCCACACACACACACACACACATAATAACTCAAAGATGGAAAGAGCTAAGAGCTACCTTCAGAGGGAATGAGCCTCTGACCCAAGGAACCTACCATATCAAAGAACAAAAGAAGACCCAAGCGTGGTGGTGGGGGCGAGAGAATGTGAGAGATGAGGTTCAAAGTGGCAATGAAGAGAATTCAGAAGCCACTGCTCAGAGTTCCAGAGGGAATAAAAGTTTGGTAAAGAGAAAGAAAATCACTGGATTTAAGCTATGAAACCATCATTCTGAAAAATGTATGTTGAAGGAAATGGGATAAATATACAATTACTCAACTCTTTTCTCTACGATAATAAAATTAGAAGATGCCAAAGCACACCCCTACACAACGGAGAGGTGAGGATGGGAGAGAGTAGCAGGAGGCACTTCCCACGTGTGTGCAGAGCAGAGACGGACAGGTAGCCAATGCAGTCACGGAAGGGAGCGCCCATCGAGGGCCTGCAGTGGACACAGATGTCCCTCTTCAGACCCTGCTGTGAGGCTCCCGTCCTGGGTTCACGGGTATCACAGGGAGCACAAGTGAGGCTGGGAGCGGAGAGGGAGAGAGTGGAAGTTTCCATCTAAAGAAACTGGTAGCCTTGGTCCCCAGTCCTCTCCACACAGCAGAGACAGCACTGCCCAGGGAGAGGGAAGCCCAGCCCCTCTGATCACAGTCTGCCCACACCTTCCGCCTTCTCTCCCAACTCCAGACACATGTTCCTCCCCAACCCACGGTCACCCAGGCTTGAACTTTAGGGAGAGGGGGAGGGAAAAAGAGAAAATGGAATAACAAAGGGGAAACGAAGGAGGCTAATACAAAGCAACTTTAAAAGAAGTGAGAGATTCGCATGAAAAGTATTGAAGTAAGAGCAAATGTATGACATCCTCTTCCTACCCTAGCATATTAAGTAGTGGGTTTTTTGCAGAAAGTTGGGAAAATGATAACTGGAAGCAATGGTCAGAGTCCACAGCAGTTACTTAGACAATATTCCACAATGCAGTGGGCATCCACCACGCATAGGGGAGCTCTAGGTCCCGCACTCCTGTTGGCTGTGCGGCTGCCGCTGGTGGGCCAGACTCCGCGTCCCAGTGGGACTGCCTTTCCCTCTCCAAGTGTCCGATCCAGAGGACACCTTATATGACGGCCACGACTGTGTATGAACTCCTTCTGACCCGTGTAAAATACACAGGGCCATGGAAACGAGGCTTCAATACAGCTTCCTGAGAATGACAGTCTTTTATTGCCCAGAGACCGAACACCTCCCATGGATAATGATAAATTGATAGCAATGAGCAATCTAACATAGTTTAGCAATGTTCACCTGTTAAGTGATTTTGAAAAGAAAATGTACATCTTACAACTTTGAATAAACAGTTTGAGAACTTGATAAAAAAGATAAGCCCCATTATAACAAAGTGTTCATTTAAATATGTTTATTCAGTTCTCCTTCCTACATAGAACTGATTAGAAAATAAAGGACTCATTTAAATTTTAGAGACTCATTTTTAAACACGCATCCCACATGGTGTTAAGGTGTGTGTGTGTGTGTGTGTGTGTGTGTGTGTGTGTGTTGGCATAACTGGCAGAATGAAGTTTCTCATAATTTATTGAAATTCACTTAATGCTCTGTCAGCCATCACAATTTATGACAGTATTGTCCAGGCAAGCCAGAATACAATAAAAGGATACCTGGTAATATATTACAGAATAAGGCAAGAAAGGGAAAACCTCAATTGTGTAGGAAAATGAGATTGTTTTAAGGTATTAACTTAAAAGTGTGCCTATATTTCATCATTTCTCAGCTGAGAGCAACCTGAAATTGCCAAGGAAAAGAGAAGAACAGAATAGATTCCATGGCATGGTTAGGAGCCTGTGGCCACCCCCTCCAACAAGCCTAGAACGCAGATGGATAGAAATCACATTCGGATACTCATGAGCTAAGTTACTGTAAACCCACAGCTATTCTAAGTGCCCAACACTGTTAGCTCCTTTGCTACTGAATTCGTTGCAAAGGGATCTGTCTTCAATGAATCCGGGAGGGTCTGTGCAGCCATCACTAGTGTATGCTGGTCTCTGGAATTCTTTTTAAAATGTGAACTACAGCCCAGCCAGTGTGGCTCAGTGGTTGAATGCCGACCCAGGAACCAAGGTGTCCTTGATTCGATTCCCAGTCAGGGCACATGCCCGGGTTGCGGGCTCCATCTCTGGGTTGCTGTTCCATCCCCAGAGAAGGGCATGCAGGAGGCAGCTGTTGGATGATGTTTCCTCTCTCATTGCTGTTTCTCTCTCTACCCTTCCCCTTCCTCTCTTTTTAAAAATCAATAAAAACATTTAAAATATGAACTTTAAGCAGAAGAGGAGAACTCTGCCAATGAGGGAAAATTCACTAGTTCAGAAAATAAAAAGAAACCATAGTTCTTTAATTTATTCAAAGGACACGTGAAGGCCGGATCACTATGCACATAGAGCTTCCATTAGAGGAAATTCTGGTACAAGAGGCTCTCAGCCTAAAAAAATTCAATTGTCTAGATTGTCTTCCCTCCTACCTTGCTCTCTGCCCTGAATTCGATGAGTCCCACATTTCAAACAGCAAAGGCACAAAAGGAAACGTAGAGAGGGGAGTATAGATGGGTAGTTTAAAGGCTGTCGTGAGGGCTCAGGGGACAGTTGCTATGGAATTGTGACAATGCTGCTTTATCCTCTCTGCTGAGTGGGCACAGGGGGGTCGTGCGTGGGAGCTGGCTTATTTGTGTGGAGACAAGTGCCCAGCCCCATTTGAATGGCACTTCCAAAGTGGCACCAAGTTCATGAATTTCTGAAAAAGTCCTTACGTGGGACCTTGTTGTGTACCTCACCGTATCGTTAACAGATAAACCAATTTCCAGGATAAAAGCATCTCTGCCGATCGATCGTCTGAAAAACAGACGTCTTTATCATCCTGCTGCCAGGTGCCAGGTGCCAGCTTTAAAACTGACAATAAAGCGTGAGTTTCACAGAAGAGGACATTAGTCTGAATACATCCAAATGCCACTTGGAGACCAGGAGGTCCTACAATGGGAAGCAGGAGTCAGAGGAGGCATTTCCCGGGGAAGGGCTGGCTCCCTGCAGGCGACCATGCCGCCCTGTCCCCATGTCCTCTGAAAAAGCCCACCCTCCCTCAATGTGCCTTTTGCTGCCCGCAGCAGCCCATGCTCCACCCCCCGCCCCCTACCCCAACATACACACAGGGCGCCCCCTCCAGGCTGTGGCTGGGCTCCAGGGCCAGCTCCCTGCCCAGCATGTCTGCCTCCTCTGCACAGAGCGGTCATGCCACGACTTCTCTGCGGTTTCCTTGCCAGATCGCAGGGGCATAAGAAGCAGGTGATGCCTCTAAGGGAGGTGGCACTGAGGGAAATGCTCACACGGGTTCCCTTTTGTGGGGAGCGCTGTGCCAGCTTCATCAAAACCTTCCCTCCCTCCGTGCTCAGGCCCTGTGTGTCTTCATCGCGAGCACGGACAGCGAGGAGCTGAGGGTTGCCCACGGGCCCTGCAGGGCCGATGCGTGCAGGTGTTGCTGAACATTGTGTCTCCTTTTTTGCAGCGAATTTTCTGTCTTCCCAGTTGGCCGGATTGAAGGTGCAGGTGAAGGTGACTTCCGCATGCTTTTGGGTATTAGACGTGAGGTAGGAAGAAACATTGTTTACAACACGCTTTCCCTGGTCTGAGAGCTGTGGTCAGGTGCCCTGTGTGCCTAGAGCCCGGAGCAGGTTGAGCCATGGAAACACAAGGACCGAAAGAGGGGAATGGGCCCCAGTGCCGGGAGCTGGTCCATGCTTGCTGTTTCAAGGGACCTGGCATATATGGCATACTGTTCTTAATATGTTTGCTCACCTTCTTGGCACTATGTGTTTTAACCAAGGTCTCCTCTCTGAGAAAGGTTGTTTCCCCAGGTAGGGATTTTCCCCTGAAGTTAGGGAGGGAATAAAACCTCTTAACTAAGTGCCAGGTGGGTAATTAATCACTTTAACTATGAACAATCATGCTTAAGCTACATAATCTTTACTCCCTGGAATGGAGATAAGAAATGCCCTAACGTTTGGAATAGAGATTGATAGGATTGAATCAACTGGTATAAATACAGATGTAACAAGACAAAACCAGGAGAGACAGAACCTAGGCACAGAACCTACACAGAACGTTCTCTAGAGACAGAAGAACTTCGCTGGAGAGAACATGGCAAAAGATCCTGGACAGAAACTGGCCTCAGAACCTAGAGACAGAACCTAGCGAGAGAACATGGCAAAAGATCCTGGACTGAACCTGACTACAGAAATTGGCAAGAGAACCTGACTAGAACGTGGTGACTGAACCTGGCTGGAGAACCTGGACAGAACCTGGCTGGAGAACCTAGCGA
Organism: Myotis myotis; assembly: GCF_014108235.1. Lineage (NCBI taxonomy): Eukaryota > Metazoa > Chordata > Mammalia > Chiroptera > Vespertilionidae > Myotis > Myotis myotis. The sequence goes on along the minus strand of NW_023416401.1, from coordinate 3,288,916 downwards.
GGGAACATGGCTTCAGAACCTGGCTGGAGAACCTAGCAAGAGAACATGGACACAGACCCTGGCAGGAGATCCTAAGCAGAACTTCGCTGGAGATCCAGACCAGAACTTGGCTAGAGATCCTGGCTAGAGATCCTGGCTAGGCTGCTGATCAACTGAACGCTGTCTCCGTGTCCTTCCTTCTTCGCCGACTCCGTCTACGCCTTTGGGAACCCCTGGGCCTGCTGGGGTTGGACCCCGGCACCCCAGGAACAGGGAAGCGGGACAGGCAATGCTGACAGGGAGCGGGTGCGCTGACAGTCTGAACTCCCTGTCGTGCCAGCCCTGAGGAGTTCATTTCCCCCAGCTGCTGCCTGATGCACACAGCGTGAGCCTCTTCGCTTTTCCCTAAGCAATGCCTTGGGTGGATCTCATCGTCTTATAATCCCTTTTGCTTCCCAAGATCAACCCTATTTAACAGTTTGACCTCATCTTTTACAACAATGTCCTTCCTTCTCTTCTCGTAGTCTGGCTAGGGAAGGGTGGTCCTGATTGATTCTTAGGGCAGAGGGGAGGGAACTTGCTTAATCAGAGAAAAGAAACGGGTCAGGCTGGTAGTTGCAGAGACAGCTGGCGGGCTAAGGCACCTAGAAAACCACGGGGCTAGGATTTGGGGATTCTGGGTCTTAAATAAATGCTCAGTGTGCTGTTCTCTGGACATGTGCTTGCATTTGCCTTCTCTTTAACAATGTGAATTTCAGGCACAGTTGCTTTGCTCTCCTGCAATTTTAAACACAGGTGTTTTTTTGTTTTGTTTTGTTTTGTTTTTAAAGTATTAAACGATTTTTCAAATTGCAGGTCAGTTTTGTGGTGTCTCTCTCTCTCTCTCTCTCTCTCTCTCTCTCTCTCTCTCTCTCTCTCTCTCCCCCTCTCTTTTCAATCTTCCCCAAGGAGACTTTTCAAACATTTATTTTGCTAACACCACATCTCCAGGAAATGCTGATAGCACAGATGTGCTGTACTTGACATTTTGGAGGGCCACAAATTATTACCATTTTCCCCCCGTGGGGGCAGTATCAATTCTATTGAGAGCAGCATTTTTTTCAGGCAAGCCTGAGAAAGGATAGAAAGTGTTGTTAGGGTGTATCTCACAGTATGACAGAGGGTACTGTTCTGTGAAAATGTTTTCCCCAAATTATATAATTCTGTGTATGTGTATACAGTCACAATATAAAATGCACTTTTTACTCTAGACCTCCATAAAATGTTGCAAGTCCCTCTTGTAGCAGATACTGCTGGACAGAGAACAGGCAATACAGGCAAACACACACACCATCACTCACAGACACACGAGGGGACACCTACACGCAAGAAAACATTTTCCTAACTTAATTTTCAAGGCCGAGCTCAGGCTTGGGTCACTAAAGGATGACGTTATAGTGTTAATAGCAGTTAATTCCTATTCCTTATCCTTTTAATCCCGAATCCCCGCTCTGTGGGCCTTGCTGGGAAAAAGAAAGGATCCATTGCTCAGCCCAGTTCTCAGTAGCACTGTCTTTTCTCATAAATGTATCGCTGTCAGCAAGGACACAGTTAAATTATTAATCAAAGTTCCTTTTGTCTCAGTATTTTTTTATGCAGAAAGGTTATTTATTCTCCTTCATCTATTACTAATTGACATGAATATTAGGTAACGGGATTTTATCGGGGTAATAGTGTCAGAAGCTAGACCACTTACCGCATAGTTGTTGCTGATCATAATTTTATAATGATTGGGCTGCAATACTGATTCAGAAAATGGGAAAGATTGGGGCAAATTGTATTGCTCACTCATTACATCAAAATATAAATGGTAAATATTGAAATATTAATATTATTTTCAAAATATTTTTCTTCTAAAATTTTAAAGTATATATTAAATTAAAGAGAAATATAAGTTATAATAAATATTAAAAATTAAAAAGAAATAAAGGTAGATTACCTATTTTTAAAATTTTAATTGCGTTTAGTACATATTTTTATGAAACTATAAGTATTTAAAATTCCAGTTTGTTTGTTTTTTAAATATATATTTTTATTGATTTCAGAGAGGAAGGAAGAGAGAGAGAGAAACATCAATGATGAGAGAGAATCACTGATCGGCTGCCTCCTGCACGCCCCCCACTGGGGATCAAGCCTGCAACCTGAGCATGTGCCCTTGACCGGAGTGGAACCCGGGACCTTCCAGTCCGCAGTCCAACGCTCTATCCACTGAGCCAAACCAGCTAGGGCTAAAAAATTCCAGTTTTCAATGTTTATATATTTGGCAGCAGCCTTAATCATGTTAAAACTTGACCCAGATATGCACACACTTAAAAGAAATGTTAATTATTTAGCATGACAACTGTTTCTTCTGCCACTTGTGCAGCGTGGGGCTATGCCACACTAATTTACAATGAACTCCAAACTGCACACTGAAGCAGGACAGATGAAAGAACCAGGTACCCTGCACTGCCAGGAAAGGACACTTCGTTAGGCAGGAAGTTTCTGCCTTCATATTTGAGGGAAAAGATGTGGAAAATCAGCTTCCCCCCACTCACCTCGGTGCTTCCACATCAGCCCCCGCCGCTCCCCAAAGCCCTGAGCTTCCCACAGCAGCAGACACAAGGCTCCAAGCCTTCGCAGGTTGGGCACCAAGTTCTGTCCCAGGGAGGGGGAGGGGTACAGGGAGAGAGAGAGAGAGAGAGAGAGAGAGAGAGAGAGAGAGAGAGAGAGAGAGAGAGAGGCTGTAGCTGCCTGTACAGCCCAGCCCAGGATGGAGGGAGTCTGGGGACAAACATGCCCCTCGCTCTCCCCGTACTGAGCACCTGCTACAGCCTCTTACTGACCAGGTGACCCACAGCCGGGGACAAAGCAGCCTGCGATGTCCCCCTGGCCGAGGAGATGGCGAGGAGTGTGGGCAGGGAGGGGAGAGGAGGGAGAACATGCCAGGCTAGCACACCAGGTGTTCCCTAGCTCCCCAGACGGCGGGAGGGCACCCGCCTGCATGCGGGCATGGAGCCCTGTCTGAGATCTCAGGTGCGTGTGACCGGGGACACTGGCCATGCGGCAAGATGATGAGGCCGCGGCAGACACCACGGCGACTGTCTCCGGGGTGTGGTTCTGTCTGTAAACACCTTCCTCCGGCTCAGCCTGCAGCTCCCACGGTGTCAGCATCTGCGGACACGACCTTCCCCACGTCCTTCTGCGCCTTGAGACAGGCCTGCCGTGAGCTGCCACAGGGATGCTCACCTCAACACCTGCTCCTGGGGACCCGGTCCAGGGTGGCACCCCTGTAATGGGGCACAGCGTCTGGGCGAGAGCCGCCTCCAGTCCTCAGACACCTCCTGTCCTACTGCTCAGGGAAACGAGGAGAACCCACCCGGAGCAAGCAGCAAGCGAGGCACGTTCCTGACAACAGCCCCACGCCCTGGCTAGCGGGAGAGCGCCCGGTCCTGCGGGAGGCGCCGGGAAGATGGGTGCCAGCCGCATGGGAGGGTCTTCTCCAGGGCGCTGCTGTGTCAGCGGTGCGCCCAGGGGTACACAAAGGGAGGGACATGCACTGAGCCTGCGGCCCCCTGCTTCGGGGGCATGGCTGTGAAGGCTGCGGTGGGAGGGCTGTCAAAGGCCTCGTTCACTGGAAGCTTTGAGAAGTTCTGCGCCCGCCCCGCTCAGCTCAGACCAGCACAGCCCTCTCCGCGCCTCCCGCTGGCAAAGGAAACCCTTCCATGGCTGAGGGGCTCCCCACGCGGCCCCCCGCAGGGGGAGACACGGTCAGCTCTGCCTGGACTGGCTCCCCTCAACGTCGTGGCCCTGACACGGCTCCCCTCGATGGATTTCCGACTTCTCTTTTATTGGATGGAGCCTCGCTTAGCGCCCCGGGCCTCCAGGCTGTCTACCACTCCCTCCCACACGCAGCGCAGCCTTCAGTGGCAGGAAGCTGGGTCAGCACAGAGCAGACGGCCCGGGCTCTAGGAATTCCCAACACGTCTCATCCCTGGCCCAAGAGAGAAGAGGAACAACACACTCCCAGCTTGCAGCCTTCCTCGATGGACCTTTCGGGGATGGAAGGCACTTTAAAAAATTAACTCTCCATCTCGTTCCTCATCATAGAAACCACGTGCTTTCTGCTCTGATACCCTCCCTGCCTTGGGTACTGCGCGATGGTGGAAGGAATTGCAGACATTCTGTATCAGAAGATTACGGTTCCAGTTCCAGGTTTGCCATGTAACTGCTAGGAGGAACATGCTCAATTTCCCAACCTATAGAAGGAGCGTAACAGAACCAGTCCCCTCTACTAACAAAGGCTGTTTCGAGGATAACACGAAATGTAAAACCAACCAGCACAATGGACGGGAAACGTGGAAAGAAAACGTACACTCTCACTAGAGGCCCGATGCACGAAATTCGTGCAAGAGTAGGCCTTCCTTCCCCTGGCTTCTGGTACGGGCTTCCCTCATAGCCCCAGCTTCTTCTGGAAGGTCGTCCGGAAGGACGTCTGGTCTAATTAGCATATTACACTTTTATTATTATAGATAACCACAGAAGCAGAGGCACATTGGGTGTCATCGCGATGGCTTCTAGAGGTGCGCTCCCTCCTTCCAGGTCCAGGAAGCAGGCACAGTGTCAATGAGCCCAGGAGCTTATTTCTAACTTTAGAAATAACATCATCTCTCCAACTTTCTTTAATCTTCTACACTTTATCCCCAACATTTTAATCTTTTATGCTTTGGTTTGCTTTTCTTTTTCCTACTCCTGGCAGAGAAAGAAAACTGCCTCATGGTGTTTACATAATAAAAACCTCTCTCCTCCCCAAAAAAAGATGAGGGGCATGTTAGGGTAATCACGCGTCCACCCCGGCATGTTGACTCTCATGATGCATAGAAGAGGCCACCGAAGGGTGGAAGGTTCGGAACACTGAACTTGGACTAAACACAGTTGAACCTGACCCTTTTCTTCTAACTTACGTGCTACCCAAATTTCTCTTATATCGAATACACACCTTCCTGCATTGGCTTTCTCATCTGTAGTCTCAATAATATTAGCCATTTATGAGTTTTGTTGTGAGGGCTTAGTATAAACACCCACCATCTGTTTAACACTATCGTCAATGTCATTATTATATCCATAAGAAGGGGCTTCAAGGGTAATAACAGAAAAACATTTTTATTAAATTTTCTTCCCATAGTCAGCAGCAGTTCTCTCCTTTACTTATTCTTCGTTTGGGGGTACCTGCTGCTCCACTGCCCCCATTTAATTAGTCACAAAATCCTCTTGGTGCTGTGCGCGAGTTTCTCGCCAGTCTATTTTCATTTCCTTTGCTCTGGCTGGGTCTACCTAGTTTCTATTTAATTTCATTGTTTTTTTCATTAACTCTTGCAAGAGCCTCAGTACTCCTCCCCATCTGATTCCCTTTGGCAACTGTTTTCTTTGTAAAGTATAACTGGCCACATTAGTCCCATGCTTATCATCCGTTTGTTAATGATCTATTACCTACATCGCTACATTCTAAAACCCTTGTCACGGCTTTCTAGCTCTTGGTTTCCCATTTTCTACCTGTTTTTATTCCGCATGTTTACAAGAACTTGACTTTTCCAGGAAACTGGACTGCTTGCCATTTCCCACACCAACCCCTCCTTCCATTCATACTTCCCTCCTGCGATCCCTTCCCCGGGATTCTTTCCTCCTCTTTTCCTGTCTTTCATGGTCCTGTTTACAACTCAAGTAGCGCACAAATGCCAGCTCCCCCATAAACCTGGCCAGTCCCCAAGACGGGGGGGGGGGGGGGGGGGGGGTGGGGAGGTTCCACTCTAACTCCCCTGCACACACACAATACTTTACTTAAATCACAATGATTTCATTGCCAATATTTTCTTCATATCACATGTACATACTCATGCATATATATCTACATACAGATATATAACTCTAGATCTCATTTCTCTAAAAAGCAGATAAAAAGATGAAACTATCTACTTTATCTTCCAACACCACAGTGTCCTGAATAGATAATCAGTAAAAATACATTGAAAGATGACAGTTGCATTGTTTAGTTTCAAACACAAGGAATGAAAGAATTTTTCTTTGTTCAAAGACAATTACCTGAATTTGGCCTCCTAGCAAAGAATATATATTGCTGTACCCTTTCGTCTCCTAATCAAAACGTCTTTGTGTTGATCTCTGTAACACTGGTAATCAGACAATCGGATGAACTGACTTGTCACGTCGGTAGTGAATGCTAAAAGTTGAAATAAAATTAATGCATTGGATCTCAATGACCCCCTCAAAAGTGGGAACTGAGAGAACACACAGCATCAAATGAAACAGAGATCTGCAAAGGGCGGCCTTCGGGGCCCAAGTCTGTCAGGCTATTCGACTCCGCTTTTTTGTGTACAATTGAGAAGAAGGAATTTCTCCCTGGAGAAAACCTGAGAGACATTAGTTGTCATTACGCAGAGAGACACAGGATCTTCTAGAAGTGAGACTGTCTATTAGGAAGCCCGCCACTGCTCTACCCCTCTAGAGACGGCCCCAGGAGAAAGCTGGTGGCATGGAATTTGAATACAAAGGGGAACTCTGATCCCAGGCAGCGAGGCAGCCCTTTCCTTAGGTCCACCAGCCCACACCCCGATCAAAGGTGTTTGCCAACAGGCTCGCACTCTTCAGCCCCAGGTTTGCTGCTACAACAGTGAGCTCTCCCCGTAAAGGGCTGCGCTGAGCAGACCTCGCTCCCGAATGAAGGTTGCCAGCATTATTTCCAACATAAAGCGCCTCTGAGCCAGATGCATCAGTTTCAACCCCTCGGGGAGTTGAATAACGCTGTTCAAATGGGTTTCAAGGCAGATTTGGATTCGCACGGCCAGTCATTCCTGGGGCTCCTGAGGCCCTTCTTTTAACCGGGGCTGCAGAGTCCCGCACCTGCCTGCCGAGAGGGGACATTTTCCTCAAACGTACCTGGGCCAGTGCGAGGCTTTTGAAAAGCTGCAGAGCCCATCTCCACAGACAGGCTTATTTAGACCCCGGGAGAGAGTCAGCCGCCTCGGCCTGCACTTGAAACAAAACGATGTGTAAAGAATGCAAAGGCTGACAGTCCTTCCTACACACGGCTAACTGTCCTGCCTGGAGGGCTCGGCGAGGGGTTTCAAGTAGATGAAAGAAAGCCCAAACCTCTCTCTAAACACATCAATAAATGAAAGGAAGCCTCTAGAAATAGACTTTGCATGGAACACTGTGGAAGGGAAATGTTTCCGTGGGCTGAAGCATGCGATAGTAAGGGGCTGCCAGGAAGGGCCCTGAGAGCAGGGAGAGGGAAACTAGGAATCATTTCACTGTAGGTCACCTCGTGCTCCATCTTCCTCCTCCGTGAAACAGGGGAGAAATTATATTACCTTTCTTCTCCACAGAACTCCTGTACGCACATCATCAACAAGCATGTGTTAAACTGGAGGCGACTGTGTGAACACTAGGTAATTACTAACCATTCTTTCCTAGGGAACTTGCCCTGGATGCAGCCACAGTTGGCAGGGGCTGCGCGCAAAGGAGGTGGACTGAGTCACCAGTGCCCCTCGCAGCAGGGATAAGGAACAGCCTGGCCCAGGGGGGGCGTGATGTTCGTCTCCTTCACTTCTATAGTTTTCGCAACTTGCAGATCCCTTTTGTTTTTAGAGAGCAATGAAACCTTAAGATAAAAAGCGGTTGGCACCTCACAGTTCTTAGCCATGTGCTGGGACCATGAGGCCGGAGTTTCGTCTAGGAAGTTGTATAGAATCAACCTGTATGTCCAAGCAGGAGACAGCTGCAGCCATGAGTCCTTCCCTGGTCCCCTGGCATCTGGCTGTCCTCAGAAAATTGCCCTAAAATACTCCCCCAAACCTAAGAATTGAAAGGGTCATTTAAGTAATATTCTGGCTTTAGTCTATAGAAAACTAATGTCTTAATCGAGAAAACACACACACACACACACACACACACACACACACACACACAGCTAATGCCAGAAAAATGAAGCTTAAAAATATCTTCCTTTTTTCTGTGTAATGTGAACAACTATTGTAAGAGTTGTTGTTTTAAATAATTAAATGACTTTAAATGACTGATTTCCTGAATTGACTGGTGTTATATGTGCTGGATCATCATTCTAGTCACCTCACTATAGCTCAAACACAAAAGGAAAAATAGGACCCATTTTTCTCCCCAGGGCCCCCCTGAGCTCCCAGAGCCCTGAACAGTGTGATCTGGGTGGTTGGCTGCACCCCTCAAACCTGAAGACGTGCCCACACGCCAGAGTGTGAGCGGCGAGCCAGACGTGTTCCCATAGGGTTTCCTTTCTCCCATCAGCCCCACGCTGGGAATGCGTCATTGTCATAGTTCTCGCATCCTGTCCTGCTGCCGCCGATTTCCTCCTTTACAAAACTCAAACCTCCCCCGATGGCCCCACTTTAAAAATAGCAAAGTACAAGGCCTTTGATGTCAGGTATGATCACTGCTCTGGGCAGTCTGAATCACCTAACTTTCCAAATTTGGTTACTAACTCTTCTAAATCTGAGTGCTTCTAGAAGCTGAGCTGAAAGACAAATATACAAACCATAAAAGTGCAGCCACATAAAAGTGCATGTACGGTGATGTAAAATGCATTCAACACAACAGACGTGCCACTGCCTGTGTGTATGGCTTCTTTTACATAAATACAGTGTTTAAGAAACCGGAAAGAGATGAGCAGTAATCAGTAAAATAAACATGAAACTAGTAAAAGGTGTGACTACTGGACAGAAAATGAAAATGTCTGGGATGACGGAGCACATTTGCTGACGCTGGGCATATTTGCTTAGTTTGTTATTTAACGTGTGGCCAGATCTGATGTAGTTCATGCCCAGGTTACATGTGTGGTTTGAATCCTTACGAGCAGGCTGGCAACTTCCTAATTTATTTACAGCTGAGGGCCCAGACCTGTCAGGCCGTTGCCCTCCCACAGCCTGCGAGCGATTGTCTAGCCCCAGTTGCTGTGTTAGAGAGAGGCATGGCCGCGGAGCCATGGGAACACACAGCTGTGGTTGTCACTTCCTGGGTGGGTACAGATGAACAGTGTCAAGAAAAACCTGTTATAGTAGCAGTTCTGGAATAATATTTATTAAATTTGTATACAGTAAACTTCTTTCGTGTAGAGCCTAATTTAAGAGTTTATGATTAATACAGCATAAAATACCTTCCCTAAAAGTCTTACAAGCATAATAAATCGATTGTCATTTCAGTGTATTTTGTTAATATCTCAGTAAGTGAAGTGTCTTCATTCTCCTGGGAACATAATGAACTCTCCTCCTACGTGTTCTGTACACCCTTCCTCTTTCTAGATAACTCCTACTATTTCTTCAAATGTCAACCCAATTCTCGTTCTGCCCAAAAAGACCTCCTTAAAAACTCTATTTCAAAGTCCCCGAGAGTTCTCCCCGGCTCCTCTTTTCTATTCCTTGTCGGGTCTAAAAGCCAACTCTGATGCTCCAGCTTGAAATTCTATGCCGCGCACAGCGTTTCACTGCCTGCGATGCGGCCACCACTTTCGGAGCCGCCCTCGCGTGTGCCTGCAATACAACCACAAGCGGGCTTCTTGTTGGCCTTCTCTGCTCCTCCTTTCCTTCCTATGGCCGGAGGCACCGTTTCAGACGTTAGCCCGCGCCACCTGAAAGGTCCTCCAAAGCTCACGTGTGCGCGCGCTGCCCACATCTCCCTGTGCTATCCCCACCCCTCGCTTGGTAGGCTCTTGCCTGGATTGTACCTACTTTGTTTACTGTTTCCCTGAAAATGGAAATTCTGCCTGTTTTTTTTTTTTTTTTCAATAAAAAGAGGTTTTCGTCTATGTTGTTTACTACCATAGAACTAAAAGGGGAGGAGGCACACATAGCAAGTAAAATAATATTATTTAAATTTTTTAAAAGTAAATAAATGACTATACTTGTCTGTCAAGGCCCCAGTGCTACCCCCAGTGCTGGGGTGATGGTTTGCTTACTGTTTGCTTTCCCTCCACTTGATGCTGACGTCAGTGCCGGGAGGTCACAGACCATTCATGTTTTGTCTGCTTTGTATCCTCCATGCCTCGCACATACCAGACCCACACTATGTATAACATATATTTATTTATTAAATGAACTCATGAAAGGAAAACAATAGGATGGCATCCTCTTTTATTTTCCAGTGTGTTCATAATATATCATATCAAATGTAACATATTTCTATAGGTAGCAATGTCCTCGCCATGATCTCTCTGGAATATCTCCAGGATGCAATCCAAATTTGAAATGATCTGTCTTGCACAAGTACCTAAAAGATACTTTGGTGATCTGTTTTGCTGAAATACTTTATTGAAAAGATCAGTAATACTTTTTTTTTGCAATAATCAGAAGTATATTTAATTGATTTATTTCTTACTTAAAAGCACAGAGTAATTTTGAAACTATCATTTGAATTCAAAATGCCAGACAAGGAAAGCTTATATGACACCTTGTTGTGTGTTCACATGAGTGGAAACATAAAGCGAGCATGAGAGAATTAGGAGAAGCAGCAGTGGCCATGTGTGAAGTGGGAAGGTCAATGTGCTGCAGACTTGGCCTAGGTCTGTTCCCTCATCACCAGGTTCCTTGCTGGGAGCAACCAATTTAAAGGCAGTGCTACGTTTTGTTTTCCTGGCCGAAGGCAGGCTCACTCACGAGTAGTTGGTCACGCCCGTGGTTGGTGAACTAGGACTTGTCAGCATGCATAACCTCATGGGACAGCATAGCCACCTTCTCAGCAACTATGTGTGCTTTAAGGGGACCGAGGTTTCCATTAAACACCCCCAAAAGTACACTGTGGGGTTCAGACCGCCTCCAAACGGGCCTGGGGCCCCAGGTCTATTCACAGTGGACGGCCCATGGAGACGGCTCTCAGTCACATTCTGCTTGGCTGGCACTGGTTCAGCAACATCAGGATTCTGTGGGTTCTCAAGACCATGTCATTAAAACACAGATTTTAAGTTCCAAATCTGTTTAAATCTTCAGTTACTGAATCTGAAAGAAAATGTGTAATGGACCTTTGCTTTCTGTGACTCATTCATTTGTTAGAAAGTCTAGGCGTGTCATTGGGATTCGATTGAAAAGCGCTGCATACTGCACAGAGAGAAGTTAGCTGGAGACCCTAGCAGCATCTACCTAATTATATCCCATACCAAGGTTCTCATTTCTCACCTACGCATTTCTCTTATAATTGTTCAAATTAATTAATGATCTTTAACATAAAAAGACATAGCAGTTTAACCTACATATTTTTCTACTTTAAGTTGAAAACAATTATAAATTGTAAATTACACCAAACAATTGTAAATTGTTTAATTACCAATATAATTTTCTGGTCATGATCACAGGTTATCTTCTTTCCTATAGTTCTTTCCCTTCAATTAGCCTGCGATTTTCCTACCCCAACTCTAATGCCTTCTGACACAGCACTGCCTTTATATCTGACTGGAAAGATGATGGCTCTGAATAAGTGCCTGTGTATGTTAGACTTTTAGAAAGCACTCAACACAAACATTTTGAATAAATAAATGGATGGATAAATTAATGGATATATTTGAGTATATTTATAGCCACCAAACTTGAAATATATAACTAAATATATTTGTCTGCTAGAATATACATGTATCCAATACATATTTTTGAAAATCTATTTGAGGCTCTGGGAACACAGCAGTGAACACCCAGATTCCTGGCACTGATGTACTAGTAAATCATACCACAGTAAGGAAGGAATAAAACAAATGTTTGTTTAATAAAAATAATAATAGTAGTAGTAGTGATGTGTAATACTCTGTAGCTCTTTATGCTAAACACGGTTCTAATGCTATCGCTATCTATCCATCTATTATCTATCTATCTATCATCTATCTATCTATCTATCTATCTGACTATCATCCATCTATCTATCATCTATCTATCTATCTATCTATCTATCTATCTATCTATCTATCTTTCTATCTATCTATCCTCTATTATCTATCTTTCTATCTATCGACCATCTATCTATCTGACTATCATCTATCTATCATCTATCTATCATCTATCTATCATCTATCTATCTATCTATCTATCTATCTATCTATCTATCTATCATCTCTTTATTCTTCATTACAATCCTTTCAGTTTGGTGCTATAGTTTCTCACCCTGCAGTGTCCCACTTTAAAGAAGACGTGGTACATATGTACAATGGAATGTTACTCAGCCATAAAAAAGAATGAAATCTTGCCATTTGTGACAACATAGGTGAGTCTAGAAGCTATTATGTTAAGTGAAATAAGTCAGAGAAAAAAATACCATATGATTTCACTTAATGTGAAATAAATGAACAAACATAACAGAAACAAACTCATAGATACAGAGAAGAAATTGATGGCTGCCAGATGAGAGGGATTTGGGGTAGATAGGTGAAAAGGGGGAGCAGATAAAGAGGTACAAATTGGCAGATATAAAAAGCTTACAAGGATGAAAAGTACATATAAGGAATATAGTCAATCATATTATAATAACTATGTACTGTTTCAGATGGATACTAGACTTCTTGACTGATCACTTCATTAGTTATATAAATGTCTCATCACTATGTTGTATAATTGAAACTAATCTATACATATAAAAGGCTAATATACAAAGTGTCCCCTTGAGAGTTTGACTGGGAGACAGAGACTTGATTGCTCGCTATGACATGTGCTGACCAGGGGCAGTGTGGAACAAAGAAAGGCCCCAGCCAGCAGCTGGAAGCCAGGGAAGGAAGGCCCCGGCCAGCAGTCAGAAGGCCCTAATTGGCCCTGATCGTCGGCCAGACCTAGGGACCCTACCCATGCACGAATTTTGTGTATCGGGCCTCTAGTATCATATAATTGAAAAGTAACAAAAACAAAAAAAGAGAATCTGATCTCAGAGTCCATATTCCTCCATAACTTCGCTTTATTTTCTCTTTAAAGATATGTTATGAGTGATAAGTGGCATAAAGATAAATGACTCAAAGTAAGGGTATAGGGAATAGAGTTTAGTTACGGTGATTTAAAAACATGCGCACAAATTCTTTGATACTCTTCCCTGCAATGGGTGGCACTGGATTCAGTTCTTGAACAAACAGAATAAAATGGAAGCGAAAGCACCTGAACTTCCAAGATAAAATTAAACATATCATTGGGGATTCTTTGTTCTCTCTGCCTCGGACCACTCACTGGGGAAAGCCAGTGGCCATGTTGCAGAGCCACTCAGCCATCTCCGTGTGACTCCTACTTCGCATCTTTCCAGCATGTGACTGAGTTGCATTTCCCAATCCCTTTGAAACTGGACATATGACTGGTTTGGTCCAATGGACAGTACTTGCAAGTGACATCTATTTCTTCTAGACAGAAGCTTTATGAGGCAGTGTTTAATTACCGCAATCCTTCTGCCTCCCCCTGGTTATGGTAAAGCACATGTCAAGATCGACATTCTTTCCACCCAAGTGCCTAGGTGACTACAGAAAGCCAGAGCCCCCGTCCCCCATGCTTCTCTATGTGCACAGGTGGAGGGAGCAAGATATAAACCTTTGTAGGGTTTATCCCAAGAACTGAGAGTTGTTCGTTACTGCATCAAACCCAGACTATTCTGACTGATGAAGTTCAATTATACTAACATCCTTGACACGTGAGAAGATGGAAGGGGCAGTAGAACAGGAGAAGGCCCACAGCAGGTTCCAAAATATCTTAACGTGGATCCTAGACGGCCAAGGCACTCCGAGGACAAAGGGAGCAACTTGTCTGCACTCATCTACCCACATTCTTGCGCGCATCTCAAGAAGAGCTGGCTGGTTCCTCTGGTTGCCAGAGCAGCCCCCAGAGAATTCCCCCCAGGAGTGATGTACCACACACAGAGGGTCAATTTTAATGGGAACAACAAGACGCAGGCACCAGTTGCCAAATAGAAGTCTCCTGGTTTTTCTGACATGAAGCAGGCCCTGTCACATTTAACAGAGGTGGACACGGCATCCTAACCATTTGCACGCGTCATTGTTAGAGTGGTATCCTTTTCTGTGTTGCCGACGTTGCTGGTTTTTGTCAGCGTGTGAAGCATATGGCTCTATGAACTAACCACCTCACCTCCCTCAAAGATTTAATTAAGCAAATCGCATGCCACAGCCCTCTTTCTATCTGCTTGATTAGTGTGCAGTGAAAAATTTATTGTTGTCAAATGTCATGGGGATTTATTTTGTCCAGGGTCTATAGAGAATATTGTTTCCCTGTAGCCAGTATCTTTGCTAGTGAGGGCGGGGTGTGCATTGTGGAAACAAACGAAGAGCTCTAATGCTCAGTGACCCCAGTGATTCCCATCCTGTTGGAAGTCAGAACATCGTCGTCCTGTTTGTCACTAGCAATAATGTACCCCTGGGTTTTTCTTATGCCCAAATTCTTTTGTTTTTCCTTTGTTCCAGAGAAACAACCATGTTGAAAATAAGTGCACGTCTGAACATCTATGACTTAGGCTGTGTGACTCTGGGGAGGCTACTTAACCTTCAGTTTCATCAGTTGTAAAATAAGAATGATAGCTCTTATCTTACAAGGCTGTTGTGAGGACTATATATCATCACCTATGACATGCCTAGTAGGGTGCCTAGATATTGTACTTAAGTTAACTTGTATTCTCTTATATTTAATTTATTATTTCCATGGAGGAAATGTGCTCATCATATGTGTTATACTTCTGCTTAAGATACAGTAGAAAATAAGGAAGAGTAGATTGAGAATATTAGTACCTGTATCTCCTGTTTTTTTCCCAAAAAGAAAATAAAATGTGCACACTCTGATGCCCTATGCCAGTGGTGGGCAAACTCATTAGTCAACAGAGCCAAATATCAACAGTACAACGAATGAAATTTCTTTTGAGAGCCAAATTTTTTAAACTTAAACTATATAGGTAGGTACACTGTTATTAACTTAATTAGGGTACTCCTAAGGCTTAGGAAGAGCCACACTCAAGGGGCCAAAGAGCCGCATGTGGCTCACGAGCCACAGTTTGCTGACCACTGCCCTATGTAAATAGATACACAGTACCTATTTGCATACTCTGATTTCTCCTATAATAGCCCTCTGATGCCAACAAGAACATACTTGAGGTCAGGGACCATATTTTTTCATATTTGTATACCCTGCCTCTACCTTATACTACATATATGGTAAAATAACTCTTTATTGAAAAAGAAAATGAATAAATGAATAACTTTTCTTATTTTAAATTCCCACTATGCATATGATCTTCATGACTTCAATTGCACTTTAAAAATATTTTCATCATATTTAAATTTGATAAATATATCAATCCCTTGGCCCCACCCTGCCCAGATTGATAGAGTTTGACTGGCATAGAAGGCAGGAATGGACCCATTTTACAAGTTCCCCAGCAGAGTCCTACTACAATAGGCCCCTCTTATCTGTAGGGTATACATCCCATGATCCTCAGTGGATGCCTAAACCCACAGTTAGTACTGACCCCTATATATTCTATGTTTTTCCCTATACATACCTATGATAAAGTCACATTTATAAATTATGCACAGTACGAGCATAATATCAATAACTGATAATCAAACAGAACAAGTATAATACATTGTATAATGAAAGTGATGTGGATGTGGCATCACTGGGTGCAATAGGGGTTACCACACACAGCACTAGATGCCTCACAGCGCGTGTGCACAGAGGCGGTTACCAAGTGGCTAACCGGTGGGGAGCATCCACGGTGAAGGTGCTGGACAGAAAGATGAGTCACATCCCAGGTGGGGCGGAGCAGGACGGAGCCATTTTATCACACTACTCAGAATGGCGCCCAGTTTAAAACTCTCCAATTGTTTATTTCTAGAATGTTCCCTTTAATACTTTCGGACTGTGGTTGACCGCAGGGGACTGAAGCCATGGCAAGTGGAAACTGCAGAAAAGGGGGAGGAACCTGTGTGTTTGTTGGGTTCAGGATACATTCTCCTCAGGTCTCTTCCAACTCCAGCACTGGATGAGGTTGGCTTAGCTGAGTATCAACTCATCAACTCGCAAGATTCATTAGGTTTTAGAAACAGCTGGTGCAACTGTTTATGTCAGAATTGAAAATCTGCCCTCCCCCCTCTATAGCTTTCTACTACCAGAGTTCCTTAGAGCAAGTTGGGGTAGGCAACTTCAAAGTCTCTTGGGCGCGCTGTATGTAATGTTCTCTGCGATCCAGCCACTGCAGGGTGGACCTAGCTCTACCTAATGTGCTCTGTGTGAACTATCGCCTGGATAAAAGTAGTTCTAAACGTTGAGCCACCCTGCCAGCCAGCAGAGAGGAGGACCATTTCAGTAGTGAAATGGTTACTTAGGTGATTCAAGGCACCAACGGCTTATCCCTTCACTGAAAAATAATAATAAATGCACAGATTCAGACATTTACCACGTTTCAGTATTTGAAAGGCTGTAATTTACAAAGCAGATATTTCCATGGACACATGATTCATAACAGCATGTTGCTACGAATCACAGCAATCTGAAACCGAATCCCTTGTTGCCCCAGCTTAAAATTATTTACCTTTCTGAACTAAAATAATCAATCAAATTGGCACAGGGTAGGGGGCAGAGTGGGATAAGTTACACATTCATAACCAGCAATAAACATGTCATTGCAACTGACATAGTTATTAGATTTTTTGACCCAACAGACATCATCCAAGGTCAAATAGCTGGTATGTCAGAATTAAAAGGAGAGGTGAAAACAAATATGTATTATGATCTGCTTTACACTTAGAGCAATATTATCTTATATTTATGTAATTCAGAAGGAATGGCATCTGGATAGCAAGTGATAAAATCAACAAGGTTATCTAACATACCACCTTCTGTTCAGGCCCTTGTTGGTCCTCTTTATGCAATTATTACAGATTATAATTATTTTTGTGTGTGTGTGTGTGTGTGTGTGTGTGTGCTCGCTCATGTCTGTGTTTCCTCATCCCCACTAGCACTGAGCTTCTTAAGGCTGGGGAGGACCTTGTCCATTGTTCTGCCCCTGGCACTGAGCACAGTACTTGGCACATAAGTAGTCAAGAAATATTTGTTTTTTGTGAATGCAGCCATGTTCCTGGCGCTGAACTAGCATGTGGAGATAGATTATTATTCCAATGACCCTGTGAAATAGACATACACTTTATTTTTCAAAAAGGAAATTATAATTAAACTGGATCTGTAATTTGTCCCAGGGCCCCTGACTTCCAGTCCAGTGTACTTCCCACTAAGCCATTCCACCCTTCCCCAGATAAGAACACTTGATGTATAACCGTTGTCTCAAAATCCCAAAGCACTTTTCAAAGCACGTGCCCCAGTCCTTTTGAATCTGTAATCCTTTTCTAACCTAGCAATTAGCCATCTTTCGAG
Organism: Myotis myotis; assembly: GCF_014108235.1. Lineage (NCBI taxonomy): Eukaryota > Metazoa > Chordata > Mammalia > Chiroptera > Vespertilionidae > Myotis > Myotis myotis. The sequence goes on along the minus strand of NW_023416401.1, from coordinate 3,271,499 downwards.
GCAACACCATACATAAATCTTAAACTGAAACAGATACTACTATAGTTGGCTCTGTTTTATTGAATCGCATAATAACAATAGACAAACCCCAGGGAAACAAAACGCTTTGCGAATTACTAACCAGGCAATGTTTTCCATTAGTCCTGCGGTTTGCAGGGGCGGAAGTGCCGGACAAAAGCTTTGGTTTTCTGGGCGAGGGAAGCAGAAGCCAGGGAGGTCATGCCGCCCCGGGGCCCCGGCTGGATTCCTGGACTGCCCGCCCTCCCGGTCACACACTGCAGTGAAGTCCTTGGCTCCTGAGCCCTCCTTAAGATTTCTGCCATTTCGTGGGCCACACTCGCCCTAGTCACCCTTGGCTTGGTTTTTGGTTTCCACTTACAAAGTAAGAATGAGAAACCAATAAAGGAAAATCAATTAGATTTTTAAAAATTATTATTCAAAGCCCGGCTGGAGGGTCAGTGGTTGAGTGTTGACCTATGAACCAGGATATCAAGGTTCGATTCCTGGTCAGGGCACATGCCTGGTTTGCATGCAGGAGGCAGACAACAATTCTCTCATCATTGATATTTTTATCTCTCTATTCTTCTCTGAAATCAATAAAAATATAATTTTTTAAAAAAGAAGAAACTCCTACCTTTAAAAAATTATTACTAAAAGTTCCTCAACCATCTCTAGCAATTTTTGGTGTCTAGTAGGAGCTTCTCTCACCCCTTCTGCTTCTCTCTACCCATAATTCTTGTTCATATCTCATTTAGAGTTTTACCTTTTGTGGGTAGTATTATTTCCTACTCATTCGTCTTCTACCAGCCCGAAGAAACACCAGCAGCAAGAGGGACACTAATATTACTATTTAACATTCAGTTCAAATTGATCACGTGCCTGGCATTAGGCATAGGGCTTGAAATGAACCAATACTCTCAGTTGCTGTCCTAGTTGTCTGTGATATAGATACTATTATTAACTCCATTTTATTCACAGACTGTAACTCCTAGGCAGGCTACCCCTACCTAATGCTAAATCTCAAAGTAATAACCTAAAGTAGGGTGTTCCTACAAGAAAATCTGCTGAGTTATTAAAAACAAATCATTTTTCATCCCAGTTTATCCACTATATTTTTGTTGTTGCTATTAATCCTTGCCTGAGGATATTTTTCCATTTATTTTTAGAGAGAGTGGAAGGAAGAGGGAGCGACAGAGAAAAGGAAACATTGATACAAGAGAGACATATTGATTGGTTGCCTCCTGCATGTGGTCTCTTGGCTGGAATAGAACCCGGGACCCTTCAGTCTGAGAGCCAATGCTCTATCCACTGAGCCAAACTGGCTACGGCTCTACCCACTACATTTTGCTAACTAGTCTTGACAAGTCTTTTTCAGCCAGCAGAGGAAAGATAACTGGCCAGGGGCAACCCATCCAGCCCTCCCTGACTGACACAGACTCAACCCCCTCCCCGCTGCCCCGCCACTGCACTCAGCTACAACAGAGAGAGCTCTACTCTGGTAACTAGGGCACCTGGCCTATTCTGAAAAATGAAGATTTTAAACATCCTGTTCTCTCTATGAGCTGCATCCTTTAAGCATTCATTGTTCAGATACACAAAGCTATCAAACTGTCCACAAGATACATTTAAAATTCACAAAGCCATAATTGCTCATATTCTTCCTCAATCTTACAATGTTTTTCACCCCTATATTTATTGATAGCTTCTTTCACTCTTCAAAATCCCACTTCCATAATACAATATTTTTTCTCAAATCCCCACAGCGCCAACTTACCATTCTTCCTCCGCAGTGCCCCACAATGCCATTGTTTCCTCCCATTGTGCATCATCGCTATTTACCAGCGCTTCCTCCGTCTCTTCACGGAGACCATAAGCACCTCACAGGCCGTGGAAATGCTCTCTTCAGTTCTCTTTCCCACGTGTCGTCAAACTCATAATCGCACCTCGCTGCATCTCCAACGCATTTCGGTCATTAAGGAAACGGTCAGGGTTACCCAGAAGCAGATTTTTTGCGGAGCTGATTTTCACAGCCTGCTATCCAGACACTGCAACAGTTAGGCTGCTCAGGACAAAATATGTAGCTCCAACAACCCGTGAAATAAGCTAGAATTCCAAGAAATTGCCTAGAAAACCTCAGGTTAGGAGTGGTGTCTGTTAATTGAACAAATAAGAGTATTTTCTGCCAATGGATGCTGACCACCATTTGCTAATTGTGCTAAATCTGAATTCTGAGTTCATTGCAGTTGCTTTTCTTCATTGGCAATCACATTTCATTTACTTAAGAACGAGTGCAAATCCAGAAGAATTCAGTTCAGATGCCCTTTCCAGAGAGCAAAGCTGTAGGTAGTTTTTAAAAACCATGTCCTAAGTAGGATCGCAGGGCACCACAGAAGTCACAGGTTGGCCCCCAGCACTCTGTTTATGGCAGAGATACTCATCTGAATTCGCCATGCACCTGCCTCCATTACCAGCACATGCGGAGACTATACTTCCCAGCCTCCCTTGTCACTAACCATGTGACTGAGTTCTGGTCCATGGCAGGAGGTGGTGGACCAGCTCTAGAAAGCATCCCTGGCAGCCCTCCTGCATCTTCTTCCCCTGCTGCCGCTTTGCTTTGCAAGAGGATGCCCCCGTGGTGTAAGGTGTAAGGACGGGGGGCGGGGGGGCGGGCACGCACTTGTCCTGCCGTGCGCGCAGTGTGACTGCGAAATAAACTTTCGTTGTGTTAATTCATTGGGGTTTGGCAGTTTATACTGCCGAACAGCCTCGCTCTGTGCGCTTAATGGACAACACCAACACGTTTAAGGAGTGTCCTCCCTCCATGGCGGTGTTGGCCTCCCTAGAGCAGCCATCACACACCGCGCACAAAACCCGGAGTCATTTCCATGGCCACCCCGCCCTGACGACTGGATTCTCTCTGCAGGAGGCTGTCCGCCTTTCTTCACGGAGTTAATTCAAAAGGATCCTGGGAGACTTGGCCCTGGGCGTGGGGGCTCCCGGGAGAGTGCTCCTGGCCTTTGCTCCGCACTGCGGTCCCTTCCACGTGCCTCTAGTGTGATGTGTTCCCATCACTGCAACCCTGGCTTCACGCCGCCCTCATTGTCTTCCTCTTTCCCCCATCCCACCAGACCCAGAGCTCCTTGAAGACAGATAATGTGGTTTCTATTCCTTTTTGTTGTTTCAAAGCCCAGCAAAATGCTTGTGGTGTCGTGTTTGATAAGCCTTTGTGAAAGGAAGAAAGGAAGAGAGGAAATATGCTTAAACAAAATAGCCAAACACAAAGATGCTTTTTCAGGCCGACCCTGTGGGGAGTGATTCCCTCTACCCAACCGTGTGTGATGAGCTCTTATGATAAAAAAGCCCGTATCTCCCCGTGCCGTGCCCGGAAGAGAACCTGATCCGCTGCCTTCCTGTTTCCACCTCTGACATCACCGACGCGGTATGCGAGTGTGGAGGAGTGAGGGGACGTCAGCAGACAGTACACAAGGCAGCTCACGGAGGCCACGGGCGGCCGCACAGAGGCCTGGGCACGAGGAGAATCGCTACGGAACACGTAGCCCCTGCGCATTTCTAAAACAAAACAGAAACGACGAACCGGACAAGCAAAGCAAACACGCCATTCCTAACACCGTTTGGGCTTTGCCACACCTTTTAGGACAGGGTCAGTCATGAGTGGAGCGTGCACCAGGTCCCAAAGTGTCAAGTGAAATGAAGATGGGACTTCTGGGAGGGAACACCTGGGCTTGGGTGCGAGGGTTAGTCTCTGTGGGCCTCTGCTTCTTCATCTACAAAATTAGGAGAACTGGATGTCAAAAGCTACAAAAGCTATAATTTTATAAAATTCTTATTAAACTTTATTTATTTTGCATGTGGATTATATGTATTTTTAAAACACTGATTTACAGAACTGCCATGGCTATGTTTGTGATTACGTTTATAATTTTAGGCAGATTACACGTGTTTCCATAACTGGTAAAGACGTGATTTTTTAATATACTAGGCTGCCATTTGTCCTTTGGTTTAGAATGATGAAACAGTTTTGAAATCATATGTTCAGCTGATCATTAAGAGCACAAAACTATGTTTGCATAATATTCAAGGTCATAGTAAATGTGCTCTTCAATTGATTATTAAGGATTCCTACGCTTAACTGTGAGAAGAAGACATCACATCTAAAATTCAGGGATGAGGATTAATGCCTTGAAAATACACAAGCAAGCATACTCACAACCACAGATACACATAAGATTAAGACAGCTGACTGCTATTGAAAGGAAATTATCATTGAGGGTAAGAGAATAGTGACAATACTGGAGATGAAGTGACAATACTGGAACTAAAGATGAAGAAAAGGACCCTAACTGGTTTGGCTCAGTGGATAGAGCGTCGGCCTGCGGACTGAAGGGTCCCAGGTTCGATTCCGGTCAAGGGCATGTACCTGGGTTGCGGGCACATCCCCAGTAGGGAGTGTGCAGGAGGCAGCTGATCAATGTTTCTCTCATCGATGTTTCTAACTCTCTATCCCTCTCCCTTCCTCTCTGTAAAAAATAGATAGAATATATATTTTTTTAGAAAGACGAAGAAAAGGAAGAAGAAGAAGGAAGGTGAGGAAGAGGAGGAGGAGGAGGAGGAGGAGGAGGAGGAGGAGGAGGAGGGGGGAGGAGGAGGGAGAGGAGGAGGAGAAGGAGGAGGCTTGAAAGAATATGGAACAATTCAGGATACAGATCAAAATAGAGACAAAAGCCCAGCCGGCATGGCTCAGTGATTGAGCATCAGCCTAGGAACCAGGAGGTCACTGTTCGATTCCTGGTCAGGACTCATACCTGGGTTGTAGGCTTTATCCTCAGTTTAAGACATGCAGGAGGCAGCCGATCGATGACTCTTTCATCATTGATGTTTCTCTCTCTCTCTCTCTCTCTCTCCCTTTCCCTTCCTCTCTGAAATCAATAAAAATAAATAAAATAAATAAATAAGTAAATAAATAGAGACAAAATAGCTCGGATTTCTAGAGGTAGCGAACTTGTGGGGTGGGCTGGAAAGGGAACAGAGGGTGGGGTGGGGTGGAGGGATCCATGGTTTAGAAAAGAAGTCCCAAACAATATTCTAGGTTTAGGGGAAGAGAAATGAACACTAACAGTGAAGCACGAACAACGAAGTTAAACATGGGTGTAAAGCTTAACGAACAAAAAAAGCCTTAAGAACCAGGAAACCTAAAGGGAAAATGCGGAGCGGCAAGTGCGGTTGGTTCAAAGGATGTGCTGTGAGCGCCGGCTGGCCAGCCTCCGTGTGGCGTGACAACTGCTCAGACGGCCGTGGGCAGGGAGAGGCTGGGCCGGCGGAAACCAGGGCGTGTGACGGACCCGGGAAACAGTGGCAGCTCCTGCTCCCCGCCGGGCGGAGACACGGCCTTGACGGAGTAGATGCCGGCGGTGCGGGCCTCGTGGAGGCTTGAAGAGGAAGCATATGGGTTCACTGTGCTCGAGTTCCTGTGATTTCATTGCGGCTGTTAATTGTTCCCTGGGGATCCTGCCCTTGTGTCTGGAAGTGAACCGATTTCCCGCGCAGGTTTATATTAAAATCTTCAGTGAAGAATGTGCGGAGGGTGATTTACACCCCATCTGTCAGTGCTCCCCACGTGACGGAGTGCTTCCACTTACACAACAGGCCTAATATCTCTTTTCTGATAGAGCATTTCCTGTGGCTCTGTCACCTAGCGTGAATTTAATGCTAACGAGGAAAATCCGTATTTCCTTTCCCTCTAGGTAACTACGGTAGGTTTCCTTCTTCTTGCCATAGATCCTTAAAAGGGGGCAGCTGACGGAGGGAATGCTTTCCCGGACTGAAATTGCCATCCTGAAGAATGGACCCATTTCCAGTGCCTGCTTTCTTCCCCTGCGCATCTGAGCTACTCATTCATTGTTTATCCTTCCCACATGTGCTCAGAAGGGCCTACCATCCCCACTAGCAACAGAGGGACCCACCGTGTACTCCTCCTGCAGCACGTTGACGCTTAACGCCATGATGGATGTGTCTTAATAAATAAGCAGTAAACTAAAACAGAAAATGTAATAAGATAGAAATAGTATGGATATTTAGATAGCTTAGATATATCGAGCAATTGATGTTTTATATTGTACTAATCTTCGTGAAGAAGTATGTAACTCGAAGTGAATATTCCTCACACGGTGGACCCACAATTAGGTGAAGTTTAGAGAGCCACTGGGTAGGGAGTCCTCCCATGGACACAGGCGGAGCCCCGGCAGGCGCCAAGCCATTCCAACAGGTGGGCTCCCACGGTGGTGGCCAAGAGGACCCGCCACCTAGCAGTCATTTCCTGAGAGCTCTGCTCATCTAAAACTTTGGTGTCTGGGGGTAAGTGGGTAACTCTGCAAGCGGGATGGAACAGCAGTACATGTGGCTTGAGAAGAACTTTGCAGATGTTATAAAGTAGATTTGGGGTCTATTAACAAGTGCATCATGGAGCAGAATGAGTTAACAAAACATGTGAATTATACTCTGTGCATAATATGCTCAAGCAACACTAGTATCTTATATGTTATCTAATATTAAAGCAATGTCTGTTGCCCCTTTCTTATTTAACCCACATATATAGTTCTACAAATTAAATGAGGCAAAGTGAAAGAATAGATTAGCTATCAAACCAGGATTCTAAAATGTGAGTCATGGCTCTGTTTCTAACTGGGAGGAAATAAGTTCCTTGTTTTATCATTTGTATAATAAAGAATTCTGATAAAGAAATTCTAAAAATTGTTTCCTACTCAAAGTAGAAGTAAATAGATAGTCCCTAAAGAGGAGTGTGTGTGTGTGTGTGTGTGTGTGTGTGTGTGTATAACATATTAATGTACAATGTATATTACCTTATTCTTCTCTAACCACTGCTTCTTGACTTAAAATTGTATTGCCACTGAATTCTGGGTCCCTTGAGGCAGTGTTATATCTTCTACAACTCATTTTTGCATAGTTACTCTTTCATCCAACTCCAACAATGGTGTAAAAGCTATATATATATATAATTTCAGAGAGAAAGGGAGAGGGAGAGAGAGATGGAAACATCAATGATGAGAGAATCATTGATCAGCTGCCTCCTGCACACCCCACACTGGGGATTGAGCCCGCAACCCGGGCATGTGCCCTGACCAGGAATCGAACTGTGACCTCCTGGTTTGAAGGTCAATGCTCAACCACTGAGCCATGTGAGCCAGGCTGTAAAAACTTCTTGAAAAAATCACTAAGATGGTGCTTTAAAACATGCTTTGCCAAAAAGATGTGCTTTATTAACAGAACCAATGAAGTCATCACAATTTATTTCTACCAAATGACCTCAGGTCACCCCATTTCTGAACCTGTCCATTCTCGACCTTCACTTCTCTTTCTTCCTGATCTCCTCTGCCTTCATCTATTCTGTTTGATAATCTCTGCCTTCCTGCCTTCGCTTTGTCACAGATATGCTCCTGCTCCATTACCTTAGAAAACTTATTTAATTTCAAAATTGAGCCCTGCACGCAGACTGATTCTTCTGACTCATCTCAGAAACCTGCCCTCAATAACTTTGTATGAAGCCCATTGCTGCGCGAATGAATGCAGATCATTTAAAAATCTAATAAGTAATCGCGCCACTTGGGTATTGCATGGCCCCACAGTCATCATTTTGTTTCAGGAAGCTTTCCATCAACGTCCACTGTGTGAATAACACTTCCCAGGGAAGGCACTGAGTGGGTGGTGAATAACAAAATACCTGGTGGCTCCAAGTCCTCCTTCCCAGCTACTAAGGAATTTACAAGTTATCAGAGGTACAGAAAAATGCACCTGTTTTAAGGTTTAAAATAATTCAAATATGCTATATACACTAGTAAAATAATGCCCAAGTACCCACAATTTACCTTACGAAATAAAATTATGCACCCCCTAAAAGTTACTTATAAGTCTCTTAATTGTATACACTTTACCTCCCAGCAAGAGATAATGGTTCAAGGAACATGACTGCCCCGCTAAAAACTACAATAAAAACACAAAAGGACCAAACAGCAATAAGCTAGAAGCAACAGAATAAAATCCTATCTACAGTTTCAGATATTACCATTGTCAGATAAAATATACGATAAATACATTTATTACATGCAAAGGGAAAGAGAAGAAATAAAATGTATATGAGGGACAAGAGATTGCAAACACAACCAGGTAGATCTGAATAAAATTCAAACATAATATTTTCATAGGAGAAAAATATAATAATAAATTAAAATTCAGCAGAGGGTTAGGAAGCCAATAAGACACAGATGGGAAAATTAATGTATGGAGAGAATGATATCAAGAAATTATACAAAATTTAGCACAAAGAACCAAAGAGATGGGAATAAAAAGGCTCCAAGAATGGAAGATGGATTGAGAAGGGTTGACATATATCTATTTAAAATTGCAGCTGGAGACAAGAAGTAAATGGAAATGGTCAAGCCCAGTCCAAGAAGCCTTCCCTGCAGAGTATCTGGAGTCATGCCCATGATTTCCTTAGGCGGACAGCTGCACGATTTATGACACCACTGAAGTCTGGGTAGGCATTCTTTAATAATGGCAACATATCTGTAGTTATGCTGATGTTCTTCTGAAAGCTGCCATCGCTGTAGAAGTCAGAAAAGAGTGAAACCCTTCTCTGTTATATTCAGCAGGGAAGCGTTGCATTTTATCCTAAATGGCCCCTATCTGCTAAAATTATTAGTAAAAAAAGAAAGTCATGGTAATAGTTTTGCTGCTGTCAGGTCGGAGTTGTCAGGCATACTAGTCCAGCATACACCCCAAGACGGAAGAGCAGAACTATATTCAGAGTGATGTCATGGGGTTCCCGTCACTCACTGGCTCACACAGTGGCCTCAGACGATGCTTTCTGTCATTCTAATTATCAGCACCAAGCTCCTGCCCACAGGTAACACAGAGGAGATTGCTGATCATGGCCGCAGATTCTCTCCCCAAACTCTATTTTTCTTTCCTGGGATCCTTAGCTCTAGGACAGTGGTCGGCAAACTGCGGCTCGCGAGCCACATGCGGCTCTTTGGTCCCTTGAGTGTGGCTCTTCCATAAAATACCACGTGTGGGCACGCATGTACAGTGTGATTGAAACTTCGTGGCCCATGAGCAGAAGTCAGTATTTTGTGGAAGAGCCACACTCAAGGGGCCAAAGAGCCGCATGTGGCTCGCGAGCCGCGGTTTACCGACCACTGCTCTAGGAGATCCTGGAGAAGGGCAGCGCCCCATAGTGGAGAACACCGCGGTGACACAAAAGATAGCGATGAGCACAACCCCCAAGGGCAGACACACCCACCATCTGCAACCACCCAGCATCCTGACATCTTCAATCGCTGACAGGCCTGTTCACCCAATCTTCTAGCCTCTCTGGAAACAGAAGGATTGCTCCCAAATGCCTACCGCAGTTTCCCAGAATGCGATTACTCTCAGCTCCAGTGTCCAGCCCAGCGCCCGGCCCGGGCAGGCAGCCTGCCATGTCTGTTGAACATGGGACTCTGGCGGAGACGGAGCTGGGGTGGAGCCACCACGGCACCTCAGAGCCACGGGACTCCAGTGGTTAATAAAAGTACCCAAGGCTCCGGTCTTCGTCCATAGCACTGTTCTCTCTGTTAGTTCCTACCACCTGGGGTTGCTGGGAGGGTTCGGTAAGGTGAGGCATACAGAAGGTTTACAAAGAAGCTGCCACCGATGAATTGCACTATCCCTTCAATAATGATCGCCTGTGGCTGCTGAGTAGTTACTAGCTGCCCTAACTCCAGAGGGTGTCCTTTCCTTTGGCAATTTAAGTACAAAACAAACACTTATTTAACCTGATTTGGGAACCAGTCATCCTTGGAAGCAAAAAGACAGTATCAGAAGTGTCCTTTTTGTTTTGTTTTTACACAGATAAGACAGAATGAGCCTCCTATAGGCGGCGAAGTATTCCACAGCAACTGCGCATAGCTCTGGGCAGCGCTCACCTGCTGGGCTGTACTCTGTCTGCTTCCTCCCGGCTGAGGCTCCAGAGCAGGTCTTCGCTCCTGCCTTTCCCTGTCACATCCCCCCAGGATCCTCCCTCTTCCAGGAGCACTTCTCCCTCCTGCCCCCTGGCAGCATCTGCTTGTCCTCCAAACACACCTCAAGGACAACCACACACAGGCAGCCTTCCCTGACCCTTCGTTATTCTCCTGCTGGCCCACCTGAGTGTCCTTCATCTGTGTGTCTCAGCCAGTGGTTCCCGACGTGGGCACACGCCGCACAGGGGGGCAGTTTGATTTTTAAGGGGGGCGATTTGAGAATGAGTTATTAACAGTGAATTTTTTGCATTTGTTATGGTTCTAGAGGTTTCCTATACAGTATATAAATATAAATTGTGGCATATTTATGCATTTTAGTTCTCTAGTATGTGTTTTGAAACTTTATTTGCTATTTTTTAATATCACTTCATATTATTATTTTTTAACAGTTTCTTAGTGATTTCTTTCTCAACCCTTCAACTATCTGTTGGTTCTTTTATTTTTCTCTTTCATGGATGCCATGTTTGAAAGCTTGTTTAGGCCAAGTTAATGGCCTTTGAGGCTTCCTCCACGTGAATAGGAGCTCACTTTTTGAATAATAAAAATTTTATGTCACGGGGGGAGGGGGAGCATCCGAATTTTAGAGATGCTTAGGTGGGGCATGGCCAAAAAAGGTTTGGGAACCACTGGTCTGGGGCACAAATACTGTATCACTGTCACCTCTTACCACGGCGTCTTGCAATGGCCTGTCAGGGTGTGGCTCAGCCACTGCTTTCACAGGGTTTCATTCATCCTTGAATCCCTAGCACTACACCTGCTGCCCGTCACCCAGCACATAATAAATACCGCACAGGCGTGTAGATGACATGAAGTAGACATTCAATTAACATTAGTTAGTTTGATAAATGGAAGGATGAGTAAATGGATAGAAGTATGGACAGACAAATGGAGAAAAGAAAAGATGCACTCTTGTGTCTCTTCTAATAAAAAAAGACAGCAGTCAAAGACCGCAGTCACATGGCCAGCAGGCTAGAGTCTGACATAAAGCTCCATTGCAACAGGATTGGAGGCAAGTTTTACTAATTCTCTTAGAGTAATAAAGATAGCAATTGTTTTTGCTGATGAGGTTAAAGATCTTGTGAGCTGAATCCGTCCTCTCCCCTTGCCAAAGCTATTCCATGGAGTCCCTGAAAGCATTTAGGCTCGTGGGCTCGCCTGTTGGGATCCTCATTTAGCTCTGCAGCTGGCTCCGGCCAGGGCCTGGCACCGTCGCTTTCATCTGAGAAGCCAGGCCATCTTTTAAATTAGCGGGTGCAGGGAGCGGAGGACCATACCCGAAGGACACAGATGGAAATCATGTAGAGTTGCCTGATCTTTCCTTTCACTCAAAAACCAACTCAAAACAAGCTGGTTCAGCAAAGTGGGGCTATAAATTATAGACGCCACTTCATCATTCCCCTCGCCTCTTTGTACAGCAGCCAGGATGCCTACAGGCCTGGTTGGAGCAGCCTTATTAGAACGCGCAGAGGATGAAGTAGCCACGAGCCGGCTAATGACAATACTGTCAAATTGCTACATCAAACGACTAGAATTCACTGAACAGGGCAGTTATTAAAATTCCAAGCTCTCTGTGCTGTGGCCAGAATGATAATGGCCACACACTCCGCCTTCCTCGCAAACAAGGAGACACACAGGGCAGGCAGAGGTGCCGCTGTCTCCAGCGTCCGGTCCCCGGAGGCTGCCCTCCAAGGAGCAAACAGGACGATGCATCTCCTCCTGTTGTGCTGTGACCACGTCTGGGCAGGAAGAACACCCCAGTTCTCCTGAAAGCATCCATAGGCGTTAAGGTCTAATGTCCTATCAATCACAGCGCAGCACTCCGCACTGAAATCACCTCCCACAATTAAGAAGAGCAACAGCAAATTGGCTAATTAGCATAAGAACATACAAACACTGTTGTCTCTGAAGTGCCATTATTATGCATCCTAAATATAGTCATTTCAATTGCAAAATTCGCGAATTATTTTCTTTTTTCTCATAGTAAATCTTGGCACCCTTGTGACAAATGCTATAATCCTCACTGGGCAGAAAAGCCCTAAGCTAACATAAAACAAGTTTTTATGAAACCAATGAATCTAGAAAAGAAGCAATTGAATTAGCCTTGACACCAACATAGAACACACTCAGATTGGAAAATTACAATTTAACCAAATGAAACTTAGTTATAATTTAATGAAAAGCAGTTAAAACAAGTTTTGAATTAATCTTTTTTCTTGATCATAGAAAAAAACATACTTATGGAAAACATAAAACTTCATAACAATGATTAGGAAATTACTTTGTTCTAAAAACAAATTAGCACACTGCTTACCTGAAACCATAATTTGAAATCACTTAATAATGATAAGCCTCCTTCATTATTATAATGCAGGCAGATTGCAAATGAAATATCAGAGCCTTATGTTTATTCTGCACTGTTTCCGCTGTGGAAAATGGCATTGTGTGAATTCTTGTTTATTGAAAAGACATGTAAACTAAATAAAATTGAGTGTCATTATTAAAGTGGCAGTTGATTTTATTTTTTTCTAAATTCTTCTGTATAGACAATTGATAGATGGAAGATAGATAGATGAAAGATGATAGATATAGGTAGATGATAGGTAGGTAGATAGATGATAGATAGATAGATAGATAGATAGATAGATAGATAGATAGATAGATGAAACATAAATAGAAATAAAATTATTAATTCCTAGATGTGGGAAAGCATCTCTCTTCTAATCTATCAATTGGGTCAAAATTGGAACCCAACATGAGTTGGATGAAACCATCTTCCAAAGAAGGAAAATCTCTCCGGGTCAGGCTCTACCAGTGGTTCTCAATCTTCCTAATGCCGTGACCCTGTAATACAGTTCCTCATGTTGTGACCCAACCATAAAATTATTTTTGTGGCTACTTCATAACTGTAATTTTGCTACTGTTATGAATCGTAATGTAAATATCTGATATGCAGGATGTGTTTGCAGGGGTCGCGACCCACAGGTTGAGAAGCGCTGCACGGTCTAAGCAAAGGTGCACAGACACGCTGACCTCACCCTCCTTCACCCCCGGACACAGCACCACCCGCCAAACAAAGCCCAGGCCCTGCTCTGACGCACCGGCTCCCAACCCGTGGCCTCAGGCCCACGGAGGCTCTCAGGGCCACTGGAAAGGGCCCGGAAACTCATGGGAGTTTCACCTAAATAAACTGCCTGACTTCAGCGGATTAAACAGCGGTTACATAATTGCATGTTAATGGTCTTTAGAGAACTGTCATTTAGAGAAATGGTCTTTAGAGAAATGTCATTTACAAAGACAAAGGCAACTCTGGCTGCAAAGGCGACCATTCTACTTCACCCCCCCCCCCCCCCCCGCCCCAGAAACTCGAGGCAGTGCCAACGCCACCCCATGAGGCTCCTGTTAGGGGTGACAATCCGAGATCACCCCAATGATCCGGAAGGTTACTTAGGAGAATACACGTCTGAGAAAAACCAGGAAGGTTTGGAAAAGATAGACGTACGCAAAAGACTTTGCCCTGAGTAAGCCAAAGCGATTTACCAAGATGTAGCGACTCCGTGAGCGTGAGGTGCACCGCGTGTGGCTGAGCGCCGCCTGGTCTCCCTGGGTTTCCGACTTGGCGTGTTGCTTCAGAGGGACTTCCCCAATCAAGATTTTAGAAAATCCAATTCATTGTTCTATTTCTATAGTTACTTATTGTTTAATGTCTGGTCCATGCATAATTTATCATTGTGTATAATCTAAGAAGAATGTCATTACTTAAAACATATAGAAGTCCTGTAACCCCAGTATTATTATATAATGTTATGAATATTACATAATAATGTTTCCTCCCTGATATAAAACATATTCCTTATCATACATAAATCCCAATAATGTGTAATAGTCAAAAAATGAAATTACCTTTTTTCTTTAATAGAAAATTGGTTAAAAATTATAATAAAAAGTAAAAGAAACAAAACGTATGGTGTTATTATAGGATTTTTTTTTTGCCACTACTAAAATGATCATTCAGACAAATATTTATTGATTTATTTAGTTAAGAAACCCAGTTTCAGAACATGGCATGAATCAAGTTGTATACGCCATTTCTGTGTGTTTGCATACATCTCATATTTCGTGAAGAACAAGGAATCCACATGGACTTGTACTTGACCTTTATTTCCCTCTTTATTTTCTTCCATATTAATTTTTATTTTCACTTCTTCCTTTGGTCGAGCTCCACCTGATTTATCCCTGTGGCGATGTCCTGTGGCTCTGCTTCCATATTGTAAGCACACCCTGAAAATGGAGGCGGGGCCTGAACACTGGGCCGCGTGAACACTGGGCCGCGTGCGCTAGGAGCAGCTGCACACATGTGCACATCTGAAAAGGGCCGGGGATCTGCATGCATGTGAGCTCTCCTGAGCTAGAACAGAGGCTCATCCATCTTGCTTTCCTGCCTGTCTATTCATCTATTTTAAAGGAAGTGCTTAGCAATCGCTTAAAGAAGAGAATTGGGACCAGGCATTTCTCTTTTTTGCATTGACAAAATATGATTGAAAGTCAAAACGTCCACGGCATTAAAATTTAAAACCAAGATTGCTGGGAGAAAGGGCTCAGCCTCACCAAGTTCCTATCTTTCAACATCATTGTATTGATCACTTGCTTGCCTTCTAGATGTCATCCGTTGTATTAGTTTATACCAGTGCATTGTTAAAAGTATTGCCTGTGTGAGGTTTTCTTTTGCATGGTAGAAACAAAACAAAACACATGTTTGCAAAAATGGAAGCATTCAATTACCGAGTTCTATTTTAAATAATATGTTCAGGATTCACAAAGTCAAAAATCTTCCATTTAAACAGTCTTCTCTGATCATTGCCTTCTATTCTTTAATTTCTACAACATGAGTTATTTTCCTAATACATCTGTTCTTTAAAAGCTGGATTTCTAAGTCTCTGCCTTTTACTTTTCTTTGCCTCAGAAGCCTAGATCTATCTTACTGTCCATCACTCAGTCACTCCGTCGTCCTTGTCTGTTGATTCTTTGTCCTTCCATTGTTCTCAATTGGCAAAAATCACAGTTCTGGAAAATTCAAATAGTCTTATTTCCCAAGTGCTACATTAAGGATGCTGAACAAGCCTAAAGGAAAAAAAAAATTGCACAACCTTGAAAACTGGAGGCATTACCAGGTCATGGCTTCCAGTTCGAGCTGGTCCTTCAGTGCCTCCTGGCGTCATTCTGGGCCCCAAACATCCTGCCATGTGTCTTCAAGCCTTGGATTTCCCTCTCCCCCCTTTATTTCATGCTTCCAACGCGACCATTCTGAGTCATCTCCACTTCTATTAATTCTCCTACTCTACCATCTCCAGGTCTCACAGCCAATAGCATAGTCCACCTCACAGAGAAAATAGATTTATTAGAAAAAGACTCTATCCACTCCCCTCGCCTCATTTGCGTTTTCACGTGTGTATATCCATTATGCCCCCATTCCTTTTGCCCAAATTGTTTTCCTGTTTAGAGTGAATTTCTCTACCTGTGTAAAAGCTTCTATTTCCCCTCTTGCCTCTGTAAAAACCATGCCATGTGCAATGAATATTCCTTCTTTCTCCTGCTTTAGAAACAACTTCATCTCTGGGTTCTTCCATTTAGCACTGGAACATGCTTAAGTCTCTTCGTTTCGTTTTTTTTCATTCCCTCCCTCAACCTGATGTGTTCTTGCTCTCTCCTCTGCTCCCTAGCCGGAGTTCTCAAAAGCACTTCCTGTACACTCGGTGTTCTTATTTCTTTACCTCCCATTCACTCCACAGCCTCTAGCTTCTTACCAACATTTCACTGAAACTGCCATTGCTAAGATCACCTTAGCTAAGATTCATTGCTTAGCAATGAATGTGATGCTAAATTTAATGAACAAGTACTTATCTCATGGGAAGCCTTTCCCCTTGTAGCTATGACTCCACGCTTTCCAAATGTCTTCATTTTTTGCCTGCTCTTGCTGCTTTTCACAGGATGTTCTCTGTCTACTTACTCATCAAAACGCCATGTTTGTCCGAATTAATCTCATCTACTCCAACTCTTCAATTACCATCTGTCTCCTGATAACTCCTAAACCTATATTCCCACCCTAGACTTCTGTTTTCTTCCTGCTCTAGACCTGTGAACTCCATTCTTTCCAATGTCTCCCCTTCCACAGCCTGAAGGCACCTTTCCACATTTCAAAAGCTAAATCTTTCCCCACAAACCTGGCCTGTCTCCAAGTCCCCGCTTTACATAATGACTCTATTCCACTTAGTTGTTCAAGCAAAGGATCTGGGTGACCCATTTGATTCCTCCCTTCCTTAAACTTTGTCAAACATACTTATTTTATTTTTTGTATTTCTGAGTTTTATTCATCTCCATTAGCATAACTATACCCTTGGATTTGGCCATTAATTTCCAGTTTCTACTCATGAATGAAATCCTTTCTAATAGATGTCAATGCTTATAGTCTTGAACTTCCTCAATTTTTTCATATCAATTAGAATTATACTTCTAATATGAAATCCTGACGGTCAACCACCCTCTTTAACTTCATAGTATTTGAGATACATTCCAAACACCTCTTCATGGCTTTAAACCCTTCCTAATCTTGGCTCTCTCAACCCCCTCATCATACCTCACTCCATATTCTACGCTGCAGCCAGGCTAAATTGCTGGCTATCCTCTAAATGACAGGCTTACTTTTGCTGCAGAGATGCTGTATTACTATGCCCTATGTCTAGAATGTATTTCCCATACCCTATCTTTTAGTTCCAAGTTTAATGTCAACACCTTCTAAGTCATTTCTGATTAATCTGCCACCTCCCCACGCCTTGCAGAATTCAGGTGCTTCACTTAGTAACCACTGTCATAGCCAATGTATTTTAATTGTGTGTTAACTGGCCTGTTAACCAAGTAAAACTGTATGTTCCTTAAAGAAAACACAATGTCTGTTTTTAAATGGTGCTGCAGTGCTTACTTTAGCACCTGACTCTATATAGATGTTCTATCAATACTTGTTGGATGACCGATGCTGGCCGGTGGCCCAGAAACATGTAAGGTAATAGTGACAGTGAGGGGGGGATTAGGCAGGACAGAGCACATGCACAATGAAGGTAAATACAGATCAACAGGTGTTGTTGTGAGAGATCTATTGACCAGGTCCTGAGAAGTTATGTTGCTGATGGGGGATTTTTATCAAGACCATATATTTCATGTCGACCCTAAGCCACTATCCCCTGCCAAGTGTGCGACTCCAGTGGCTTCTCCACCTACTCCGAACAGTTTTGAAAGGAGGGAAAAGTACCATCTCTACTTAGTGCATTTTTTAATTAACTGGCTAATTGATGAAATCGCTTGCACACATTTTGTTTGCATTTGATTTTGCAAAAAGACCTAGAGCAGTGATTCTTGATTATGATTAGTGGTACATGTCCCTTTGTTTGGTAGGCAGGTGCCGGGAGCCGGTCCATGCTTGCTGTTTCAAGGGACCTGGCATATATGGCATACTGTTCTTAATATGTTTGCTCACCTTCTTGGCACTATGTGTTTTAACCAAGGTCTCTGAGAAAGGTTGTTTCCCCAGGTAGGGATTTTCCCCTGAAGTTAGAGAGGGAATAAAACCTCTTAACTAGTGCCAGGTGGGTAATTAATCACTTTAACTACGAACAATCATGCTTAAGCTACATAATCTTTACTCCCTGGAATGGAGATAAGAAACGCCCTAACCTTTGTAATAGAGATTGATAGGATTGAATCAACTGGTATAAATACAGATGTATAAGACAGCAAGACACAGAACTTAGAATACAGAACCAAGAGAGACGGAACCTAGGCACAGAACCTACACAGAACGTTCTCTAGAGACAGAAGAACTTCGCCGGAGAGAACATGGCAAAAGATACTGGACAGAAACTGGCCTCAGAACCTAGAGACAGAACCTAGCGAGAGAACATGGCAAAAGATCCTGGACTGAACCTGACTACAGAAATTGGCAAGAGAACCTGACTAGAACCTGGTGACTGAACGTGGCTGGATAACCTGGACAGAACGTGGCTAGAGAACCTTGCTATGATGATCAACTGAACGCTGTCTCCATGTCATCTCTTCTTTGCCGACTCCATCCACACCTTTGGGGACCCCTGGACCCGCTGGGGTTGGACCCCGGCAGGCAGGTATGTCAGATTTATCTCCAAATGCCTCCTTTATGGGAGACTTGGATCCCATCCATGATCACTGAAGATCTCTGCCTAGAGAACCAATGACAGTGAGGAGAAAGTGCCGGATACCCAACGCCGATATCCAACTGTTCTGGGTGGTTGATAGTTACTGATTTAAAGTGACATATATTGTGGTCAAGTAGAATGTAATGAATTCTTGTAACAGATATCATAAATAAATTAGCTGTTCCACTTCTAAAAAGTACAAATACTAATAGCCTCTAGTAACTATAAAATTCAGATTTTCTAAAAAAAAAAAATCACTATATAGGATATATTTACAGGATTATCAAATTATCAGTCAAGAATATATATTAGAATTTGCTAAAATAAGAATACCTAAATATGATAAAATGCTTCCTACGGGCTAATCACAGTTCTGAGTGGTTGTCATATATGAACTCACTACATTTTCAGAACAACTCCATAGATTAGATTTCACAATTAGCTCCATTTTGCATACAGAAAGATGAATGCACAGAAAACTTACTCAAGAACACACCCTAATCATTGGTAGAACGAGGATTTGAACCAATAAATCTGATAACAGCTTCTGTGTCCTAACCAGCACTTTATTCTCCCCTTATTCTCCCATAATGTATATATCAGAAACTGAGTTCTAGAATGTTTGGACAAACTGCACACGAATTTTAATACCTCTGTTATTCATTTTATATGTGTTTGTTATGGCACCTATTTTATTGGTGATATTGATAATGCGATAAAGGGCTGCTACTTTCTTCGGAGGCTCTTCGGAAGAGGGTTAAAACTATGTGCATCTCAATCGAAGTAGAGAGTTCATTATATGTAACATGGAACATAGGTACAATTTTGAAATCTTTTGAAAGTTATGTGGTCAACAATAAGAGGATTTCATGATAATTCAGTATCTTTCTTCAGCTAACCAAGATTGATTAGCCTTTCATTTACAATACAAAGGGTAAGATAACTTTTTCACAGGAAATGTTTTCCCAATTGAGTTCCATAAAACCTGTATCAAGTGCCCTATTACTAGCCAGGCCTCTGTCCTGGGACAAGAAAATAAGCTTGGTGGATGGAGAGGCCACTTGATAGAGTGGAGAGGTCACTGGACTGAGCAGCCAGGGACCAGGCCTGTGGAGTCAGCTCACTTACTAATGGGCTCAGAAATGGCTTAAGCTTTTTTATGTTGCTTAGTCTTGCCTTCCTTCTTGGTGAAATATGTGAAGCACCTAGATTTGTATTAGAAGACTCGATAACCTTCTGTTTCTCCTCTATAACAAGAACTTAAGAGGATGCTCGCCATCAGCTTGCTCTATCATCACATGACAGCGACATCCCACTAGAATTCCACATCTGGTCACAAGACACAATTCCAACTTTCAATACAGAAACATTTGGGGGTAAAGGTAATTATAAGACTCCCAAAGACTGGAACTGACACACAGGAATACGGCTTCTTTCACCAAAAGATAGAAAGACAAGGTTTGATCCACTGAATGAGTCTTAAGCCCATTCTGTAGAAATTCTCACAACGCCCATGGAAATTGCTTCCTTAAAAATCTCTGGAGAGCCAGACCGCCTCTGCCTGAAACTCTTTCAAACCTAGTGAGCTGGATCCCTGACTCTACTCCTCAACTCTTGTTGCACTTCAGTCTTAATTTGATTCTAGTGGTGATTTCTTTTACCCCCCAGGCCGGCCACTTGCTTCAACCTGCATTCGACTTAACTCTATCCCTCAAGCACAGTCTGATCCATATCCAGCTTAACTGAACTTCAGAGCTGGCCACTCATGGCCAGTCATCGATGACCTGATCCCCAACCACAGCAACCTTCCCAACAGCCCTTGGCCTGGCTGTGTTCTACAACCACGCAGCAAAGCACTGCGGCCCATTGGGGATTTGTGTGAGTCAGGGGGAAGTGGCAAGGCCTACGCATCGTGACAACGCTCATGTGAAGCTGTGCTGCAACTCGCCAGGTCTTTAGGAACAGCACACGGAACCGCAATGTGCACCGGTCCATTTGTGCTCCCCTTACTCTTCCTGTTCGAAAGCAATGTGGCTCTGCGAGCAGCCGTGCTCGTGTGGCTGACTGGAGCGTGTCGGGGGCTCCCTGGGACCTCCCTGAGGATGGAATCGACCATCTTTGAGTGATAATGTCAGCGGGATGGAATGTGTCACTGGCTAATGGTATCCTGCTGCTGCATAAATGCCAACACAAGCCAAAGGCATTTGTGGGGGGAAAGTCCAAACTAAGCTAACATTTTCATGTTCAATGCAAAAGAAACAGAATTTATAGCCAGTTATTGCTACTATAACATATGCTGGATATAGAATTAATGAATGTAAATAAGGTATGTTCAAGGCAGGCTATGATAGTCAAATGGTCAATTTTTACATAAATCCAATAGTATGATTGGTTTAAAAACTTGAGTTCTTGGCTGGCCAGTGTGGCTCAGTTGGTTGGGCATCATCCTGTGCCCCAAAAGGTTGCTGGTTCGGTTTCTAATCAGGACACATACCAGGGTTGCGGGTTCAGTCCCAGGTGGGGGGCATGCAAGAGGCAGCCGATCGATCGATGTTTCTCTTTCACATCGATGTTTCTTTCCCTTTACCTTCCTCTTAGCTATAAAACTCAATAAAAAAAAAAAAACTTTTTTAAAAACTTGAGTTCTTATGCATTTAAGCAAACCCTAAGTTAGATTAGTTTTTCCGAAAGAAAACAATTTCCTAAATATGATTTTTAAACACTTAGCCAGATTCTCTTAGATATTAGGCACTTTTGAAATCTATATATTTTTATATACAAGAGTTCAATAAATAACTCTCAGAGGCTCAGAAACTACACTGTTCAATTTATTCTATAATGCCAAAGTGTAAGGTATTAATATTTGTGGAAAAAATATAAAATAACCTTCCAAATACAAAATATAATTTATATCATGTATACTGTGTCTTGTGAGGAAACATTCACATATATTGCAAATGTTTAATAGAAATTTTATAATTATGATTCATTGACAAGATATTCCCAATAAAATACATATGATATATATCAATAGTGGAGTGGAGTTATATAATTTTCCTTCCCTGAATTTGGCAAAAGTGTCATAGTATTAGTTTTGTATTATACAACCTTTTAAGATTGGATTTTCTCTGTAGGGAAAGCAGTAAATGAAATATAGATCTATAACATAGAATATATTGGCCAATGAGAAATAATGTGTAGTCTAGGGAACACCATTTTCTCAGACACTAGAGGAGAATAAATTACCCTGAAATGTGTCAATACAATAGCCCATTCTGAGTCTTTTGCTGGTGGCAATCGTTAAAGAAGAAATTGATATAATTTTAACACAAACATATACATATATATAGTAAACTGTCTGAAAGTGGTTAGTAGAAATTAAAAGTAATATTAATATATATATATACCCACACCACTGAGATAAGCTGATTTTAAAACACCAACTGATCAATGTTTCTCTCTTCCTCTCCCTCCCTCTCCCTCTAAAATCAATAAAAACACATTTATTTTAAAAAGGAGAGGAGTTCCTAAGTAATAAAAAAGAATGGTTAAAATATTTCCCAAACCTGGAGTAAATAAAAAAGTTTATTTAAAATACCACATGAGCGTTAAGACATCACTTACTGTTCTATTTTTAAATTTTAGTGAAAAAAAATCAGTATACTCACTTAAAAATATAAAAATCCGACATATTTTTAGGCAAAGAGCAAAAAAATCTGTTCAAACAGTCCATTGCCTATTTTTGTCTGAGCTGAGCTTTCCTCTTGCATAACAGGAGGTGAGCTGGGTAGATTCCCAGCCTCTGCAGACTCTTCTATTGCTCTTGCCTTACTTCTCTACCACCCATGTATAGCTGGCTCTCAGTATTGGACCTCATAGTAATGCACAGTCTTTATCAATTGATTGATTAACTATTGCTTCGTTCTCATGAAGGGCCATTGGCATAAGAAAATGTACCCAGAATCTAGATCAAAACAGTCTGTTGATCACGGGCCTCCAGAGGGAGAGAAGGCCCTCAGGGTTGTAATACACCTGATGTGAATTCTACTGATAACCTCATGGTTCTACTATGGAAAGACCTTATTGGTAGATTAACAGTAGGAGGCCTATCATTGCTGGCATTTTTAACATGGTTGTTACATTATTGGCTCAGAGCAGAAATGAAACAATGTGTCTCTGGGTGAGCTGTTTTTCTTTAGGTTTAAAGGAAGTTCTCATACCCAGAACTACCCTGTTCACTATTGTCCCACCTACTATTTATCTTTTCCTGGAGCGATTTTAATAATCATAAGAGAGACATTCTGGAAGGACACTGTGTTGCTTAATTTACTGTGCTGACATCTTACTCTTCTGAAGCTTGATTATTCATTTGAAATAAAATGCCTAAATAAATGAAAAGAGTACTTATAATTTGGGGGGTATCATTTATTCATTTTTATGGCATCATACTCTTACATTATGAATAAGAATGCTCACACAATGTCAAATGTGTAACTAATATCATCAACACGTTCGATGAGTTTTAGAATAAGATGCAGTTTCACTGGCTTCGTGTCTAAATTGTAGGACAAGGTGCTGCAAAGACACACTGACTTCTTCCAACAAGTGGTTGTGTTTAAAACAGTCCTCTAGAGCAGTGGTTCTCAACCTTCTGGCCCTTAAATACAGTTCCTCATGTTGTGGCCCAACCATAAAATTATTTTCGTTGCTACTTCATCACTGTCATGTTGCTACTGTGACGAATTGTCATGTAAATATCTGATATGCAGGATGGTCTCAGGTGACCCCCATGAAAGGGTCGTTCGACCGCCAAAGGGGTCGCGACCCACAGGTTGAGAACCGCTGCTCTAGAGGAATAGCTGGCCTTAAAAATGAGATGCTCCACTGAAGTTTATCTGACTCACACTCAGGTAACAGCTCTGGCACGTGGCCCATTTTCACCCGCAGGTGAAAGGATGGGGACTTGAGTGTGAGGTTCCAAGGGTGTAGGAAGGCTCTCCCTTGACCCGTCACTGAGGACAGCAGTGATTAAGGAATCACTCCTTGAGGCTAAACATGTGTTGTTTCTCCAGGTCTCCTTTTAAACTGCAGGTAACTGTGGAGAGGAAAGGTAAGTAATAATATGTGTCCCCTTTTTTGTCGATATACACTATTGGCGGCAGCTCAGTGACCCTAGCACTGAACTGTAGGGGGGTGGAGAAACAGGGGATGAGCAACAGCAGCAACAAAGCAGAGCGGGAAGAGCATGAGCAGCGGCCGGGCCTCAGCAGCGTGACAGCCGGAGCCCAGCCCCGCACCGCCCCTGCCGCCACCGGCCCGGGCATCGCTGCCCTGCATTTCCCTCCTGCCGCCTGTGCCCCGGCATTCCCAAGCCGCACTGCAGGTACCGTCTGCTTTCCCGTTTCGAGGCGTTTCTTAAAAATAAGAGGATGGTTGATAAATATGAAGATAGCACGAGGCAACAAATCATTTGAAAGGTTAGAAATGATTGTTCACTAATGCTTTTAAGACTTGTATTTGGTGGAAAAACGGGTTACCAGGATACACGCTGCTGGACTGTCCCTGCTCTCTACTCATACTATACTAATATAGAATCACTTTTTTGTGTGAATTAAGAAAAATCTTGCCCTGACCGGTTTGGCTCAGTGGATAGAGCGTCGGCCTGTGGACTGAAGGGTCCCGGGTTCTATTCCGGTCAAGGGCATGTACTTTGGTTGCGGGCACATCCCCAGTAGGGAGGGTGCAGGAGGCAGCTGATCGATGTTTCTCTCTCATTGATGTTTCTAACTCTCTATCCCTCTCCCTTTCTCTCTGTAAAAAATCAAACTAATATAGAAAGAAAAGAAAAGAAAAATCTTGATTACCATGAATAAAAATAGCAAGAGCTCATGTTTAATCAGCACTTACTTTGTACCAATCACCACTGTAGGTGCCTTGTATGTTCCGTCTCCCTCTAGGTGTCTACATTTAAAATTCCTCACGACTTGCATAGGAAAATGACGGAGGCAGGGAAGCCTCCTGCAGAAGGCGCAGTCCGTGTGTGAGCTGCACCGGTGGGCCTTTTCAGCCCACAGCCGTGCGGTTCATCGTGCCTCTGCGTTTCCGCACTCAGGCTGCAGACCCCGCACTCAGGCTGCAGACCCCGCACTCAGGCTGCAGACCCCGCACTCAGGCTGCAGGCCCCGCACTCAGGCTGCAGACCCCGCACTCAGGCTGCAGATCCCGCACTCAGGCTGCAGACCCCGCACTCAGGCTGCAGATCCCGCACTCAGGCTGCAGACCCCGCACTCAGGCTGCAGACCCCGCACTCAGGCTGCAGACCCCGCACTCAGGCTGCAGACCCCGCACTCAGGCTGCAGGCCCCGCACTCAGGCTGCAGATCCCGCACTCAGGCTGCAGATCCCGCACTCAGGCTGCAGACCCCGCACTCAGGCTGCAGATCCCGCACTCAGGCTGCAGACCCCGCACTCAGGCTGCAGGACCCCGCACTCAGGCTGCAGGACCCCGCACTCAGGCTGCAGACCCCGCACTCAGGCTGCAGATCCCGCACTCAGGCTGCAGATCCCGCACTCAGGCTGCAGATCCCGCACTCAGGCTGCAGACCCCGCACTCAGGCTGCAGACCCGCACTCAGGCTGCAGATCCCGCACTCAGGCTGCAGATCCCGCACTCAGGCTGCAGACCCCGCACTCAGGCTGCAGACCCCGCACTCAGGCTGCAGATCCCGCACTCAGGCTGCAGATCCCGCACTCAGGCTGCAGACCCGCACTCAGGCTGCAGACCCCGCACTCAGGCTGCAGGACCCCGCACTCAGGCTGCAGGCCCCGCACTCAGGCTGCAGATCCCGCACTCAGGCTGCAGACCCCGCACTCAGGCTGCAGACCCCGCACTCAGGCTGCAGACCCCGCACTCAGGCTGCAGACCCCGCACTCAGGCTGCAGGACCCGCACTCAGGCTGCAGATCCCGCACTCAGGCTGCAGACCCCGCACTCAGGCTGCAGACCCCGCACTCAGGCCGCGGGCCAGCCGCCTCCCTCCGTGCGGGCTGCGCGGCGCATCTTAGCGGCGCAGAAGGAGCAGCTCCCCTTAGGCTCCTGGGCCAAAAGCACAGAGTCCATGCGGCCGGCACGTGCGGGCTCGCTTCCTGAGGAAGCACTGCGATGCCGGGGCCAGCACGAGGACTCTCTTCCCTGGGTGACAATCAGAAAGTCCAGCAACCTGTCCCTCAGAGCGGGACCCCTCCTCGCCTCGCCTGGACGCCTGGACGCGGGCACAGCGCGCAGTGTGGCCCGCGGAGCCGATCTCTCTGGGCCGCGGGCGCTGAGCGCCCAGTCACCCTCCTTGTGCCTGTTCGGACCTGGTGCCACGAGGAAGGAGTCCGCTCCCTCTACACACCGGGGCCTCTGGATGGAGAATGGTTCTGGCACACTGAATGCAGCCCGACCGCCTTCCACATCACAGCAGCCTGCCTCCCGGGTCCCCATGGGATCCGACTGACCAGCCTTCATCACTGTCCTCCCTGCAGGGCAGTGGCTGCAGGAGCCCAAGGTCACAGCTCCGGAGAGCATCGCAGCATCGTGGTGGCTCCTGCCACACCGGGCGGGTCTGTCCTCCACGAGGCTGTCACTCCAGGAGCCATTGCCACCAGCAGCGAGCAGCTCGCCTCCCGGGGCTCCCCGGGGCGTTATCTGCGGAGCTGCAGGAGCTCAGTCTTATCGGCACCCCCAGGAGGCACTCGCTGGCAAAGGGCTGGATTTAACCCTTTCCAAAGTATTTTTGGAAATACTGTGTTGTGGTGAAATCATCTTTGCGCAGGAACAGAATGCATGCGTGCCTGGGAAGCAGAAGCAAAAATGTCACGTGGATGAAATGTTTATTTTGTGCACACGTATCCCCATTGCCCCGCTTTATCTCATCTCCATTATAAAATCCCCATGCCCCTGATCCCACAGAAGGAGATCATGTGGAGAATTAACTGACATGCAGATGTTAATGACTATATGATGTGATATGTATGTTGGCATATATGCTCCTCTTTATTTATTTTCATTTGTTTTTATTTGAAAAGGCTCTACAATAGCTAATGTGACTTTTTTAAAAGAGAGAGAGATGGCAAGAAGGAGGAAAGGACGGAAAAATGGGATGAAGGAGGAGGAAGGGAGGGAGACAGACAATGTACTATGCAGTACAGGTAGGATTTGGAGCTAAAATGCTGGGTTTGAACTGTGCTTCCTTACCTGACTGTGGGCAAGTTATTTAATCTCTAAGACTTCAGCTCATAACCGTGTGTGTGTGTGTGTGTGTGTGTGTGTGTGTCTGTTTATATATATGTGTGTGTATATATATATATATATATATATATATATTTTATATTTATATATATGTTTATATATATATGTATATATATATTTACATGTTTTTCCAATTCTACTTCAAAGGCTTTTGTTATAGTCATTAGGAAAAAAGTCCACCCAGAAGGACATTCTCTTAGGGAGGTAAATCTAATATCCAAATAGAGAATAAAGCTTATTTATAGATTATTCCAATGATATGTAACCAAAGGAGAGATTCTCCTGTCTGCATTAGTATATAGCTTGTACGACTCTACTAATAACTACTTCAATATTAATCAAGATTTGGAGAGAGTTAAATGGAAAGAGGTAACACCTTTTCCATTTACAGAAAGAAGGAATGATGGGAAGAAAATTGGAAGAGACAAATATTAACATGTCTGCTAATATCATATAAAAGTGAACATATTTTATGTATTTTATGATTTGAAATAACTAGTTGTAATAAGGTACTTAAATCAGAAAAGAAATATAACTCAATATCAAGTGGATTGTGCAGAAGAAATCATGGTCATAGCTTAAGGCAGTTATTAAAAGCATTAATCTGAGGAATAAAGAAGAATGTAGAAAGAAAATGCTGAAAAAGGTGAAGAGAAAAAAGAAATACAATAATGTTTAGAATTTTCCACTCCCTCTCAATTAAAATTTAGAATACGAATTCAGTTATTATGGTTGATTATGCTGTCATTCATCAACTCTTTACTCCCCCACCCTCATAAAGTTTGACCATGTGACTTGTTTAGGCCAGTGGTCAGCAAACTGGGGCTCATGAGCCACATGCGGCTCTTTGGCCCCTTGAGTGTGGCCACGAAGTTTCAATCGCACTGTATGTGCGCACCCGCACGTGGTATTTTGTGGAAGAGACACACTCAAGGGGCCACACTTTGCCGACCACTGGTTTAGGCCAATAGAATGTTTGTGCCACGACCAAGGTTAGGCATTAACAAGTATGGCATCTTACTATCCCATTCTTTAAGGTACGACCTTAATTTCCAAACATGGAGAAGATTTGCGGATTATTTCCATTATATGTGTGTGTGTGTGTGTGTGTGTGTGTGTGTATCATCACCACGTCTGTACCTTTATGTAATCTGGATTACTATATCAATAATACGTCACAATATACTCAGGTCAGCATCAGAGCCTTAGGGATGGGGAACAGGGATAAAGGACGCCCTGGGAGGAGTCTGGGGAAGATCTGACACGCGGCTGTGCTTTGCCAAGTGGTGAGGAAGGAAAACAGGGGCCTTGAGCACAGGATGACGAATGAAACACATCCGCGTCCTGCATTTTGCTTAATGGGTCAGCTATGCTCTGCTGTGATGCGCGGGGCCTGAGAGGAGAGCTGTGCATTAGTTATCTATCGCTGTGTGACAAATCCCCTCAACTTAATGGCTTGAAACAACAAACATTAATTACCTGAAAGGAAAAAAAGTGTGTTGGAAAGTCTCCACTAAGAGACACGATGGCAGCGTAGCTAGGAAGATGCGGACGACAGTCCTGCTGATGTGCTCGGGCCTGCATTCCTGCTGACCCTCCGCAGTGACCTTGGTGGGCCGATCCTCGCCGCGTGGCAATGGACGCGTGGCCGGGGCGGTCCTTTGCGTGGCGAGAGGACGGCCTCTGTGGTGCTGAGCTTGCACTCCAGCATGTCCGTTAGGCCCACCAGCTGACCACCCACTTCCAGGCGTGGTCACGGGTCCCACCTTTCACAGTGTTTGTGGGGAGGATTTCTTTGGCTCTAAATCCTCCAAATGGCCCCAGATGACACATTTTCTCTGCTGACTTCCATCTCTCACACACCCCATCCCCCCGACACACACACACACACCTACATCAGTGTCACTGGCGTGATTATGGTGAAGAGAAGAGCATTTAAACCCAGGACAGGCTGAAATGGAGAACTCTTCTCATCTGCAGCAGCACGGAGGGACCCGGAGAGCGCTATGCTCAGCAAAATGAGCCAGTCGGAGAAAGACAAGTATCACATGATCCCACCCATCTGTGGAATATAAGGAACAACATAAACTGATGAACAAAAACAGATCCAGAGACAGAGAAGCATCAAACAGACCATCAAACTTCAGAGGGAAGGCAGGGGAGGGTGGGAGGGGCTTAAGAGATCAACCATAGGACTTGTATCCATGCCCATGAGCCTGACCAAGGGACACAGACAATAGGGGGTGGGGGCATGTGCTGGGGGGCAGGAGCAGCCAATGAGGGAAAAAGGAAACATGTACAACTTTCAACAGTAAAGAATTTTAAAATACACTGGCGCAAAAAAAAAAAAAAAAAGAAAGAAAGAAAAGAAAAATCAAACAAGAAAATAAGCCGATGATAGAAGGCCAGGCTTTGTTCATCTGGAGACGTCTTTTGGAAGAGTCGTTTCCATGGGGAAAGGCAGGAAATGGGACTAGGCTAGTCCTACATAATCCACAGGCGAGTAGCAGCTGCCGGAGTGTAATTACCCCTTCACCTGCGGGCGCTCCAGACGGACGCTCACTCACCCGCAGCGGTTCTCGCACCCACCCTGCGCCTGTCACACCCCAGCGGTGGCAGACGCGCTCCCTCTCATCAGAAGCCGCATGAACCGCTCTTTCTTTTTCAATTTAACAATTTTTCTGTTTCCTTCCATTTAAGCTTCTCCATGCCTCCTGAGATTAGTGAGCTCTCTTCTAAGAACATCCGCGTGCTACCGGGCAGGGTTTCTAAGCCACCACGGAGCCAAGGGGCAGTTGCCAAGTCCCAGGGGAAAGAAGCAACAGCAGAATGGGTGGGAAAAGCACTCAGAAAACCCCATATTCTGTCAGCACCTTCCTTCTAAAATACAAACCCTTAACCACAGAACAGACAACCATGAAGGTGACACTTCAAGCCAACGAGAGAAGGGAGATCACAAATGGCTCTGCGGGAATTGACCATTTAATGCATATTTGACCCAGAATGAAAGGAGAATATCAGGTTTTCCCAAGAAAATTTCCCAAGTCTCTTGAATTTTTCTTTAAAGAAATTCACGAAACATGCATCGCCTGATGATGGGCCATACATTTTTCATGCATGCTCAGGAACTGAAAAGGTATGTAATACCTGTAGTGTTCCATGTTTAATATCTGGTATTTAACACATTATTTCCTACTAAGTGCCCATAAAAAATATATTTTTTTTCAAATCACAACACCTTTATTTTTATTTCTCTTCTCCAACCTCCTACCTTAGTTGCAAAAGCTAAAGATGCATGTCATTTAAAATGGTATTTCTGTTTGAACATTTTTTCTATTCTTGTTTTCTCACAGTTTACAAACAAAAGCACTTGCCATTAATCTCTCTAGACAGAACAGCTGAAGGTCAGGTATTACTCCTATTAATATCAGTCACTATTTGGAGGAAGGAAAGTGTGGGTTAGAACACTGACACCAATGCATTTGCCACCTTAATTACACAAGCAGAAGAAAATGCGTCTAATCATGAAATGGGATTATAAAGCAAATCATTCCAAGTGGATTCAAACAGATTCTGTGAAACCCACATTAATCCAGTCCGATCTCATGTGATGTGTGCACTCTACTGAAATCTAAGCTATTCTGGGCCACGTGCAAAAATGAGTTTTAAGAACATAAATTTTAAAATATAAGGCCTTTAATTTATTGAAGAAACAAAATTTTCCATATCGATAGCCTCTTCTTGTAAGAAAAAAAAAATAAAATGAAAAATCTTTTCTACAAAAACTACCACTAAAGATCATACTTTTCTTTACATATGCACTGCAGTGAAAGTGTATGAGTTGGTGTGTAAGCTTAGCAATGGCTATATTTTTTCCTAACACAGATATGCATTCCATGTAAAAGTTGTGCAACTACTGGAGAACTATTTCAATTTTTCTACTTTGAACAATAAATGAGCATGTTGTTTTTCTCTTCTCATGGGCCAGGATATTTATTCAGGTATTTTTCTGGAAGAAAAATCACATGAAATCCGAAATCAACTAATTGATATGTCTCTACAGTTACTCTACTTTGCATGTTTTTGCAAGTTTTACTTTGAAGCCAGGAAGTTGAGGATGCGCAGATGTTCACACTTTGAATGTCAATAACTTTGAGGGTCATGTTTTAAAACCACCATAAACCTATAACAACATTTCAGTAATACATATTTATGGCATATCAATAACTTACATATTCTTCAAATATTTACTGAGCCCTTATAATGTAGAATACATCTTTAACAAAATAGATATGATCTTTTACGAAATAGATATGTTAGCTTGGGTGAAAGTTGAATAACAACCATGTAGATGTAAAAATTGAACATGATAAGTTTAGAGAACAATTAAGTATTACAACAGAAAGAGTTGGAAGGGTTAGGAGTGTGCCTGTTTTGGTCAGGGAGCCTTGCTCCATTGATGTCATTTTAGCTGATAAGAAATAACTAATCCTGAAAAAAATGACTGCCAAACATAAGAGGCAGAAAGACCACAAATGCAAAAACCATTAAAGAAGAAAAAAAGAAAAAGCTTTGGAATATTCCAGGGGAAGAAAGAAAAGAGTGACTAGAGCATAATTGGTAAATGACCAAAAAGAAGCTAAGTGAGAGCGTGAAAATGTTACAGATGCATGGGCTATTACGCTAAGTCTAATGGGAAGCTGTGGTCAGGGTGGGGAATGGTCTGATCTCGTTTTTAAAACGTACTCTGGCTGCTCAGGAGAAAGACTGATGAGACTGGAGTTGAAGAGATAAAGAGGGCAATGAATTGAAGAGGAGATGAAGATGGTAGCCAGTTGAAAGCAGAAAGACCAGCTGGAAAACAATTGCTGGAGTCAAGGTGAGAGACAATGGTGAGCCAGGGTGTCGAGTCAGCAGATGAGGTGAAAATAAGCTAAATGAAAAGAATTTGGGGAAAGAGCCAGCCCGACTCACTCTGGGTGTGATACGTGTGTGAAGAGTCAAGCAAGACTGCATGGCGATTGCTCCTGGAACTCGGTTGCTTACTGTGCCCCAGCCCAGGAGCCAGTGTTTGGAAAAGCTGCACCTGCACTCAGCATCCACTGAAAGGGACTCCTCTTCTAAGTGTAACAAAGGTGAAGCTCAGAGCAGCCATGCTTCTTAGAAAGCACCTTGCTCGCCTGTCATCTGATCCCAGACTGTCTGGTGTCTGAAGTTTGACTTTTATTTGCCACAAATTCGGCTGTTCTCATGCCAGACTTTACAAGTGTACCATGGGAGGACTTGGGGTCCCTTCCTCTGGACCACTGCCTCAATGCTTGTGCCAGCCACACCATCACACTATGTGCTTCTCAGTGGGATGATGAGAGAACGGGGATTGTGTTATCCTTTGCCTGGGAAAGTCCCTAATGAACATATGCTTTAGGCCGGTGGTCGGCAAACGGCGACTCGTGAGCCACATGCGGCTCTTTGGCCCCTTGAGTGTGGCCACGAAGTTTCAATCACACTGTACGTGAGCGCCCGCACGTGGTATTATGTGGAAGAGCCACACTCAAGGGGCCGTAGTTTGCCGACCACTGCCTTAGGCCATATCACATGATACTAACTTCACCACAAAAAAAAGAAGAAAAGGGAGAAATCAAGGTGACTCCTTAGATTTCGCTTTGAGCCAAATGATACCATTTACTGAGACAGAGAAGAAAAAAAGCAGCCTTGTTTCTGTGTATCTTTGGGAGGTGAGGTTGGAGCGACAATTAAGAATTCCATTTGACCACACCATGTTTGATTGGCAAGTACTTGACATAGTCACAGGCGGCAGGTGGAGAGCTACGCTGAGTCACAGAAGCTCTCAGGAAGACTGGAGAAAAGGGGAAGATGAATTTAATAGCACTGAAAATACACCCCCAGTCAACCAGCATCCTCCACTGACCGCACAGGAATGAGTCCGGGGACAGGCAGGTAAAGTCGGGCAGGTGACTCACTCCTGGCCTGGGAGCCTCTGAAGGGCTCCGGTTTCTCCAAGCTCCCACCTGATGGAGAGAAGGGCACACTGCCTACCTGTGAGCTTTGGAAATAAATGCAATTGAGAACAAAAGATTCGAGACATTGGAAATAATGTCTAGCTGTGCTCTGCCCCAGAGCCGGATTTGATCAATAGCCCGTCGACAGAAAATGTGTACAAACCTCTTGCCCAATTTGGTCACAAGCAGACCAAAAGCATAGGACTCAGTCTAAGGAAAAACATAGACCGTCTTCAAGAGCAGAAGTCACTTCTTGTCACTTTTTTTTTGATTTGTTTTTGCCCCCAACCTGGGAAAAGGCTGAGAGGGAAGACAGCACTGGGAGACCTCCGAGAGCTAGGACCTCCAGCAGTGTGTGCAGCCTCAGCAAAGGGCAAGGCCAACAAGGAAGCAGAGAATCCGTGTGGCACTAAGAGTGAGCGGGGGCTGTAGGCAAGGCGCATGAGAGCCCTCTGCGTCGTTTCTCTATTCACCATGGGTTAGGAGTCCTTGGGCAAATCCTTGGGTTCTGTGCCTTCCCCCATCTTCACTCAGCAGGGTCTGGGCACAGGTCCTGCGCAGCGGCAGGTGGAGCTGGCCTGGCAGCTCATATCCTGGCCATGTCTGCAATCTTGCGTTAGGAATATTCTCCCCCTGTGAATTAGGCGATGCAAAAAAGTCCAGGGATAACTCCCCTGGAATAAAAGCCACACCCAACTACGATATCATCAATTTGCTATCAGGCTAAAAAGATTGAACACATGGTCAGTGCTTGAAGCATTCCAAGGTCCACAGCAAACATGTAATAGCTTTTAGTTAACAGTATTATTTCTCTTTTATTTTATTATTTTTTGCATATATTATTATTAATTCACAGAGGAAGGGAGAGGGAGAGATAGAAACATCAATGATGAGAGAGAATCATTGATCAGCTGCCCCCTGCACGCCCCCTACTGGGGATTGAGGCCACGACCCGGGCATGTGTCCTTGACCGAAATCGAACCTGGGACCCTTCATTCCCCAGGCGGATGCTCTATCCGCTGAGCCAAACCATCTAGGGCCGTATTATTCCTATTTTAGAATGGTTGAGGCTCTTTACTTCAATTATGTCTTCTGTGAACTGTATTTCTTGGCAGTAACTTAGGTTTTTACAACATAAAATCTGAGGTCCGGGCCTATGAGAAATGACACTCCCCTGGGAGGTGATTGTGGAGCTGGTACAGCAAACCCTCCCATCGAAAAGAAATGTCTGAGGACAAGAGTTTGTACATAGATGACAGTTTACACGCATCTGAATTCAGCTTCTCCGCGTCCCAGGGAAAGTGGACACAACAAGTGCTGAAGACACATGGGATGCTTCGCCCTAAATGCGCTGTGACATTTCCAGCGCTTTCAGAAACGCGCTTCTTCAGCTCCAGACAGCTCCACATGCTGACGATGAGCAGAGATGCCGGTTTGCTTGCTTGGGTTTTCATCTTCACCTTCGCCGAGACAGTGAAATGAGATGTAGGAAGACACGTACAAATAGCCTTGCACGAACGATTTCAAATGCAATGGCTCTCGTTCTATTCCCAGCTGCCCACGTGGGCACTTGTACAGTTGTCAGCTTCCCTCTACTCTTTTCATGAAGAAGAAGGGAATCCAGCTCCTCTAATGCCCACTTCCCCAGGCCTCACCCCGGGGATGGTCTGTTCTGTCCAAGACGGAAAAGGACTCCAGGGCCTGTGCCAGTGGCCTGCGAGTGACCATAAACAAGGACCCCGGTGACATCCCCTACTAGCCCTGGTGCCAGGAGGGTTTGCTTGATGAGCAGGTGACAGAGCTGGTGACCCAAGTGGTATGATTTCAGAGGAACTGAAAATGACCCTTTCGGAATTCCCCAAAGATCTTCTACCCGTTTTTCTCATCATAGAAGTTTGTCGCAGGAGGAACAGAAACTTAGAGCTAACAACTAAAGAATTCTGATGGGAAACAAGCATGCACTGAAATGTACATGATGGTCATTTCAAAAATCGAGGTTTGCTTTTAAGATTTATGTGGAATAAAAAAAACCCAAACTTTTGGTAGAAAATATTTAGCTTGTAGCTAATATGTAACACACACACATACACATACATACATATATATTTTAAATAGTAGAGATATTAGTGGATGGTATCAGAAAAAAAAAGTCACCTTGCTTATCTCCCATTCTGAAAGTATAATTTTTGACATAACAGCCACAAGTAATTCTGTCTCAGGCTTCCACCCAGACAGTTCGTCGCCATCCTTCACCTCTCCGCGCCTACTGTGAAGACCCACTTAGGGGTAGACTAGACATAAGACCTCTCTTGGAGAAAGGCAGCTGTGGGTTGCAAGGCTCCGTTTCCAGAGAGAAAAGCAGGCACGGGCAGTAGGTCTGTGCATCATCTTGTTGGGGTTGAGCAATCTCATACAGAAAAAAGCAATGCCCTCCTCGCTGTAGGCTGAGAAAGACAGAGAGGAAGGATGGAAGTACTCATCCCAGGGACCTCATGGAGAGAATCCACAGTGTGGAAGCAACTGTGGACATTACATGCGATTCACAGCATCCTCTTTGAGTTGATGAAGACATTACCTTGCCAGCTTTGGATCAAGCATTTACCACGCGCAATCTATAGCAGACACTTGCACAGCTGGGAAAGACAACGAAGGTTCCATGTCTGACACTGGCAAGAGACCACAGTGGAATATACGCAATGAGTAGGTAGTTTAACATGAAATTCAAATCCGCTGCATCCCGGGACAGTGGCCTTTAAGAACAGAAACAGCCCAGGGGATGCCTTCTGTCCTTCCAGGTTTGAAATGAAGAAGCATTTAGCGCTGGAACCGTGTGTCCCACACAAGGCAACTCCTGAGTGTGAGTCCATTATGTCGGCCTCAAGCCATACAGGCTAATCTTGTCATGAGGCT
Organism: Myotis myotis; assembly: GCF_014108235.1. NCBI lineage: Eukaryota > Metazoa > Chordata > Mammalia > Chiroptera > Vespertilionidae > Myotis > Myotis myotis. The sequence continues at coordinate 3,235,966 of NW_023416401.1, read as the reverse complement.
TCTGTTCACCTGTGGCTGTTTGGTTTGGTTTTTAATTTAAATTCTTTATTGTTGAAAGTATTACGTATGTCTCCTTTCCCCCACTGTCCTCTTCCTGGCCATTCCTGCTCCCCAGCACATGCCCTTTTGCAGCCACCCTGCCAGCCACAGACTATTTGGCTGAGAATGAGGTCCATGTAGCAGCTTCCCTGCCTGCCCAGCTTTCTGCCAATCTGTATTCCTACCTGGGCCACCACTGCCATCCAGTCCTTCCCTCTCCCACTCCTCCCGACCAGCCTGCTACCTACAATCATGGAAGGACTCCAGATACAGCAGGAGCTGGACAAGCTTCCGCTCTGGCCACAGCTCTCATGCTGGCCGTGCCCCCGAGTAGAGCGAGATGCATTTGGCCGTGGGGTCTCTTAGATTTGTACACGTCTACTCTAAAGATCAAATGGAAAAAGCCCAGTCCTGTGTGATTTCTAGAGGGACACAATCTAATCACATTTTTCCTGAACCAATTATCTTTTCACCAAGGCAGAAATCACATTCATTGCCAGTGGGCTTAACGTTTTCTGCCCAAAGTTTTTTGGTTTTTTTATTCCACATAAATCTTAAAAGCAAACCTCAATTTTTCTTTGCAGGCTCAAGATTCATCGATCATGTGACATCATTTATTACTGACAATGCTGTTATATAAAAGGACTGACCGGAACTAATCCCGTGATCTGAGAGGGGGGGGTTGGGTTAAGTGGGGTGATAACTCACCCCTGTTGTACCTCTGCATTTCCATTGCCTCAGGGGTGACATGTCATACACTTCCTAGAATCAGAAAGACAGACATGGAGGCCCTTTGTGGGTTTTGTTGATGTTTTGAAACAGCTTTGGCCTAAAAGCTCTTCCTTTAATCAAATGGTAATTCATTTCCCTTCACTGGCACAAAACACAGCTGAATTATCTGTGAAATATGTTGATGATTTCCTTTTCTTTCCTCTTCCTACTTGTAAATATAGATCCCTCCAGATTATTACCATGACAAAGTTGAAGCTACATTAATCTCTTCACCTAAGAAATCATCCTTCACTGGGAAAATCTGAATTGTATCACTTACTTTACTGTTGCCTCATTGTAAAATATGCAAGTTGAATATGAATAAACTTTTGCTTTTGGTAATTTCTTTTTTAAATTTTTTTTTTTTAGTTTTATTGAGATATAATTGGCATAGAGCACTCTATAAGATTAAGGTGTGTAGCATAATGACTCGATCTATATATATTTTGAAATTATTATAACAATTAACTTAATTTACATTATCCCATATATATATACTTATATATATATGAAAAATCATATTTTTCCTTGTGATGAGAACTCTCAGGACCTAATCTCTTAATAATTTTAAAATATGCCATACAACAGTGTTAACTATATTCATCATCTTTTACATTACATGCCAGTATTTAATTACATTATAACTGGAAATGCGTACCTTTGACCACCTTCATTCAAGTCATCCAATAATTTCTTAAGGCCTCAAAAATGTTAATATACACTTTGGATCATATTCAATTAAATACAAATATATATATATAGAATGACATTTTGGCTTTATAAGAATTATTCCATCTACAAATCTCAAGACACTGTGGGCAATAAATTCTAAATAAATTAAACTGCTGCCAAGTGTTTGTTTAGATGCTTTTGAGGAACAAATATTAGATTAGATATTATTAGATTATTTTCTAAAGAAAAGGGAATTAAGTACCTTTCCATTTAATGGAGGTGCTACCCAATGCCTATTTGGGGCTTACATGAAGCTTAAGAACAGTGCATGTACCAGTCTAACAATGATGATTAAAAAATTGACCAGAGCCCTAACCGGTTTGGCTCAGTGGATAGAGCGTCGGCCTGCAGACTGGAAGGTCCCAGGTTTGATTCCGGTCAAGGGCATGCACCTTGGTTGTGTGCACATCCCCAGTAGGAGGTGTGCAGGAGGCATCTGATCGATGTTTCTCTCCCATCGATGTTTCTAACTCTCTATCCCTCTCCCTTCCTCTCTGTAAAAAAAAAATCAATAAGATATATATTTTTTTAAAAATTGACCAGAAAGTGGGGTTTCCATAAGCGTGCATTATTCAACCAGCCACAATCCTGCACATCATATGGGTGTGAAGCCTGATCACAGAGGCGGTGTGACGAAAAGCCATGGAAAGCCCCGGGCCTAAAATAAAACCTTCACCCATCAGTCACCGTCTAAAAATTCCACTCTCTGAGAGTAAATTATTTAAGTTAACCCATAAGATTTTTTAAAAAATGTCCCCTTTTAAAAATTCCAATTTCTCTGACAGGGATAAAACCTTATGTCACTTACACTTCAGGGAAAAAATGGTTTTATTTAATTAACACTGTTCATCGTGACAGGAGAAGCACAGGGCCAGCGCCAGGTCACCAGCTGTCACAGAGGCGTACGCCTATCAGACAATGAAAAGGGGCAGCGAGGGTGGAGATAAACTTTGCTGGCTCCAAGTTTTCCCCATGATGTCCGATTCAGCTGAGTATGTCTCTAAGGGAAGATCACATCCTATCACTTGTCTCGGCCTATTTTCCTTTCCTACAACTATGTTCTGCCTTGACTTCTGGGCACGTTTACCCATGATTCTGAAGTCCTAGTTGAGTTTTCAATGTAGCCCAAACCTTGGGTCAGACCAAATGGATTTGAATAACAGCTTTGCTCCCTGAAGATGATAAGGTTTTGAACAAACTTATCAGCCATCCTGAACTTCAATTTCCTCAGGGATAATAAGTCAGCCTCTCTGGGTTGCTGTGAGGATGACAGAAAAGGGTGCCTCTGGGGGGCTGAGCAGAGAACCCAGCTCATAGATGATGTTGGTGAACTACAGTCCTTACGAGGTTTATCAGGGTCCTGGACAGAGTGGAGGGCAGGGCAATGTAAACAGTCATGACCGTGGCCTGTGAAATACAATAGAGGAAGAGTCCAAGAGGCCCTTGAAAGAGGAGCAGTGACACGAATCAGACTTGCTCCCAGTGTTTGCCTTGTCTAGGTGCAGTTCAGCAGTGAAAATGCTCTTCGCCTGCCTTTCAATATCCAAAGGCATCCCTGAAAACCCTGCTGATAGAGAGCCTTAAGCAGGCTGCCTCAGCACGGCATGCAAGCTCATGGGCCACCTGGAACTGAATCTGTAACTGAGATATCTGCACGGGGTGTTTTTCTCCTGATACTCTTCTCCTCACCATGGAGACCATTGTTCCAGAATATCAATCCTCAGCACCTGTCTCTCATCTCACCCACACAAGTACAGTCTAAAAACCACTTCAAAATCACATTTTAATATAATTTCAGAACAAATATGAGGACTGAAATATTAGAAGACAAATAAGAACAGCATGTCAAAATAAAGGCCCTCTTGCATTTAATTAATAGGAAAATCAGTTCCTCCAAATAGAAGGAAACCCCAACATAAAGAAATCATTATTAACTTGTGTTTGTCTGGATTTGGACATCTAAGGACAGATTCTGCTTTAAACAAATATATAATTATTCTTATTAACTTAAAAATATCAGTTAAGTGACAGCATAATGACTTGTAATCACGCTATTACTTTTATGCCTCTGTTTTTTCCAGGTGGATACAAATGAAAAATGTTTAATAATTTCCACCAAGATATCCTTTTCAAGAGGGATATTCCAAGAATCAATGTCCTAAGAACAATTTGAAAATAAAACTTATATAAGCAATAAGCTATGTAGACAGCAGGAAAGTGGTGGAGTCTGGTTCGGGAGACCATGATACATAATACCACAAACGAGAGCTTCCTGCCGGAGGTGGACAGCAGCGTAGAGGCCCAGGAAGTATCTATTTCACAGGAAGATTGACATCATACATCTGATCATACATATACTGACATTAACTGAGGTCATTATTACGTTTCCCCTTGGGGTTTATAATAGCTTACTTTCCTTCTTCCTGTCTGTACTCATTTACTTCCATCTTCACATCATGACTCAACTCATTTTCCAAATAATGCATCTTCAATAATTGTATTTTCTGTTCAAAAAACCTTGAGTGTCCTCTATAGCGCATCGCTTCAATCTACCACCCTGGTTTCAAATGTACAAATGCACTCAGCTAACAAGCCAATGTCAATGACTTATTTGTCTTCATTTTGCCCCACCCCATCCTAGGAGTCACTCTCCAGCTCCCACTTCCACTGAGGAAAGCTGAATGGAAAGATAGCACAGAAAAGTAATTACTGGTGTGGTTTCTGGGGTTGACACACTTGAGATCAAATAGAGGTTCCACCTGATTTGTCTTCTTTTCACCCTGGAGACAAAATTATACAAAAGGCTCTAGCACTCCCGAAAAGCATGCATTTTGGTAAGTGATAACCTCTGTAGCTAAGTAGCTGACAGAAAAACTGACTATTTATAAGATTGTGGGGAGGATACATGAGCTATTTCATTCAAAGTTCTTAGTATAGTGTCTGCCACATAGTAAATTGTCTATGTGTACATGTCAACCGTTAATGTTATTATTTCTATAATTATTTATCATGAAGCCCCTGTCCCAGATCTTCTTCATTTATAACCCAAAAATTCACCCTTCCTCGTCTCTGAGTGAGTGCGGGCTTGCATCAGGAGAGGTAGAGAAGGAAGCGTGGTCATCAGATTGAAGAGTTCCAACTTTTTATTTCATGGCGAGTAACTCAGCTTTCTGGTAAAAGAAGGCAAACCTATGATCATTAAACACGCTCTCAGAACAGTGTTTGAAGTGTATCAGAACAGGGAGAGATGGGGTGAGGGCATACCACTGAGGAGGTCATCAGAAAACTGCATAAAAGGTAATTTATGTCTGTCGGAAGTGAGGCAAAGAGAATATAATTCCTATGTCCTAGACTTGAATAGAAACAATAAAAGAGGATAAGGTGATGGGTGTGTATTTCAGGAGCCTCCACTATTAATCATAGAAATGTACAGCCAGCAATTAGAAATAGGGCTCTAAATCGTGAGAAATTAATCATTGTTAAGGGCAAAATGACACATGCACATATTGTTTGAGGCAATCAACTTAAATAAACTCACTGAAAGAACACAGAGTTTCATTGATGGAAATATTTCAGGGCCCTGGTTAAAAGCATGCAGTGTGTCACTGGGCGGCTGTAAGAATAAACAGAAGAGCGAAGTGTCCCGGAAGACAAGGCCAAGGAGATGTTGAAGGTGCGGCAGAAGCGCGCAGCGGCATCTCTAAAGCCGCGTTCCTGCTTCCTGGGCCCACGTCTCTCACCCCGGCCGCACGGCTAAGTGTCGCCACCGGAGTGAATTCTAGACGATGGAACCTGAGACGCCTGGTACACGCCACTTCCACGCCTGGTCATGGAGCCCGCCACCTGCTCCTCTATGTCTATCCAGCTGATGGCAACGCTTAGAGCAGTGATGGCGAACCTAAGACCTCTGACACGCGAACTCATTTTTTTGGTTGATTTTTCTTTGTTAAATAGCATTTAAATATATAAAATAAATATCAAAAATAGAAGTCTTTGTTTTACTATGGTTGCAAATAACAAAAAATGTCTCTATGTGACACGGCACCAGAGTTAAGTTAGGGTTTTTCAAAATGCTGACACGCCGAGCTCAAAAGGTTTGCCATCACTGTCTTAGAGCGACCGAGGCGATGTGATGGAGACAGTAAAACACTGAAGACAACAGAGCTGCTCTCAACCTGGCCCCACAATGAAAGCGGAAAGCTGCCTGGCCGGCGTGGCTCAGTGGTTCAACGTCGACCTATAAACCAGGAGGTCACGGTTTGATTCCGGGTCAGGACACGTGCCCAGGGTGTGGGCTCCATCCCCAGTGTGGGGTGTGCAGGAGGCAGCTGATCAATGATTCTCTGTCATCATTGATGTTTCTATCTCTCCCCCCATCCTTTCCTCTTTCTGAAATCAACAAAAATAAATTTAAAAAAAAAGAAAGTGGAAATCTGACCCAAACCCCCACCTAGAACCCCAAGAGCTCATGACATGAGTGAGAATTAAGCCTCCGGAGTGTTGAGCTGCCACAGAATTGTCGGTTTTCTGTGAGCAGCAGTGAGCCTTCCTTAACTACTACTGAAAAGCCACGAGTAAGTCCTGACTGTAGGAGATGAGGACTGGGAGGCCTGGCAACTTAATGTCCTTCAGAGAGCAGTCCTGGAGGAGGGGTGAGAAGAAACCCATGTTTCCTGAAGTTAAAGAATGGCCGGGGAATGTAGAAATGGGGGCAATAGGTGTAAATTTTTGGAAGAGGGGGCAAATTGCACACTGAGCAAAAAGTAAGAGATGTCACAATAACCTAAACAGAACACTGGTTAAGAAAAGGCTTTGTAAGGTTGTGGAAAAGTACGCATATCTAAATATTGGGCAGGAGAAAGTCAATGAGATGGAGAGATTGAAAATGCAAGAGGAAGAAAGACTGACCGAGCAAGGCCACAGAAAGGAGAAAGACAACTGGGACCGATCGCGCAGTTAGCCTCTTTATTATTGTGTGTGTGTGTGTGTGTGTGTGTGTGTATTTGTTGTTGTTGTTTGTTTGTTTTGTTAATCCTCACCCTAGGATGTTCTTCCATTGATTTTTAAAGAGAGTGTGAGAGCGGGAAAGACGGATGGAAACACTGATGTGAAAGAAACACATCGATTGGTTGCCTCCTGCAAGAGCCCTGAACAGGGTCTGGGCCTGGGAGGAGCCGGCAACGAGGTACCTGGCCTTGACCAGAATCGAACCTGCGACCATTTGGTCTGCAGGCTGAGGTTCTATCCACTGAGCTAAACCTGCTAGGGCTAGCCTATTTTTAAATTTTTTTGTTGTTGTTAATCCTCACCTGAGGATATTTTTCCATTGACTTTTATAGAGAGTGGAAGGGAGTGGGAGAGTCAGAGAGAGAGAAATATTAATGTGAGAGAGATACGTCAATTGGTTGCCTCCCACACATGCCCCAGATGTAGCCAGGGATCCAGCCTGCAACCTAGGTACATGCTCTTGACTGGAATCAAACCCGGGACCCTTCAGTCCACAGGCCCACACTCTATCCACTGAGCCAAACTGGCTAGGGCCATTTAGCCTCTTAAAAGAAGCAGTGTCTTTCTTATTCTTTAATAAGCATGAAGGAGATAATTTAAGAAGAAAGAGTGAATAGATTAGAAAAGTGTCAGGACCCACCACATAACAAGTGGTGGAGATGCACAAGTCAACCTCCCATGCAGAAATGCCAGGGCCCCGTTAGCTTCCGGGGACCAGGGGGGGGGGGAGGGGGGGAGGAGATCTCTGGGAGAAGACAGACTGCGGGAAAAGAAGCTTTGGTTTGCGCTGCTGGTGCTCTGAAGGCTGCGACGACAATGCAGACCTGGTGTCCCCCCGAGACTGAGGTTAAAGAAAATCTATGGACACAGCACCATTTGGCAAACTTCAGCTTTGGGAATTCTTAGATAGTTCTTGAGTACCAACCATATGTTAGGAGTACAGACATGACTGGGAAAGAAAAACAGCACAGAAGTAAGCAAACAAATAATTCCAGAGTGTAAGTGCTATGAATAAAGTTATCTGGTAAATTTTAAAAAGACGAAGAGGGTCTGAATGGGGACCGGTAATCTTTCAGTTTACTCACAATCCTGAATCAAAACTGTTTTATTGATAAATTATGAAAGATAAGTGATGCTGTAATTATTTCAATGATTCTTCCAAAGTTATACCATTTTTGCCATCAATCAATTTCTGGCATCATCTTTATAATATATTAAATTTCAACTAGACCAAGTTTAAAACTATACAGTTTCAGAAAATAAAAGACATTTGCTAAAAAATAGTTTTGCCGTATGTATCTTGATAAAGTATCTTGATAATACCTTACTAAGGTACTATTTCATTCAAACAAGTTGACAATTTTGAGTTTTGTTTTTGACAACATGTATTAAAATTATATGTATGCACACCATGCATATATAATGTAAGCATGAGTATAAATAAATTAATAGTTAATAATGAATAGACATCATGTAACAACATTTCTTAGTGCAGTGATGGCGAACCTTTTGAGCTCGGCGTGTCAGCATTTTGAAAAACCCTAACTTAACTCTGGTGCCGTGCCACATATAGAAATTTTTTGATATTTGCAACCATAGTCAAACAAAGACTTATATTTTTTATATTTATTTTATATATTTAAATGCCATTTAACAAAGAAAAATCAACCAAAAAAATGAGTTCGCATGTCACATCTGACACGCGTGTCATAGGTTCGCCATCACTGGCTTAGTGAATTGACATCATGTAACAACATTGCTTTGATTGCTATTTAACATTTTTTGTTTATCTTGGTGAAAAACTTCTTTCAAAAATGTGTAATAACTAACTCACTTTCAAGTACCTTGCTGTCAATGTATGTGAGTTTCTGCGAAAATTCTTTAAAAAGCCAGTTTCATAATATATTTCTATTTCATTACTGAAATGATAAGAGATAAATCACAACAAAGACAGACAGTAAGAAATGAACAATATTCTATGTGTGACTGATTTCCTTTTATCTCTAAAAGCACGATTTTTCTTTGTCTGCTCTGACGCTTTAGTCAAATGACGAGTAATATAAAGTGTTTATGATTTTCTGAATTGGAGTTACAGATTCTTGACCAATCTGATTCAGGCCAGATCCTTGTCACAGTTTTTCATTTTAATGACTAAAAAAGACTTTTGAAGATGCTTAGATACTTATTTCTTTTTAATAACAGAGAGGTTGAAAAAATATTTATCTTCCAAACATAACTGTGAATTCACAGATTGTATTTATTTTCAGAAAAGAATAGAGGACATTACAAAGGGGTACCCTGATATTCAATGGGATAAAATAATAAGCTATTTTAAGAATATCTCCCGTTTTAATATCATAAACTTTACTTCCATATCCAGTCTTCCAAATTAATAAAAAAATTGAATACATGTTATTTTCTTTTTTCTACAAAAATATTCCCCCTGATTTTGAAATACTGTATTTAAATAAAGTAATAATTCTTATAAAACCAAAATGTCATTCTATATGTATATGTGTATTTAATTGCAGATGAGGCCCAGTGCACGAAAATTCATGCACTCAGGTGGTGGATGGGGGGGGCCCTCAGCCCGGCCTATGCCCTAAGTAAGGTGGGGGAATGTCTGATTGCATCCCCTATAACTGCAGGGCCAAAACAGAACTTGAACTAGGGATAATCATAGACACTAAAATTTTTTTCATCATTTTCCCTATTTACTAACCTGTTATCCTCACTGATTTTATAACTAGAGTTAAGAAGTATTTTATGAGCCGCTCAGTGTACCTGGCATACAAATAAAATACATATTTATTTAGTTTTTGTGTATTTTAAAATAATATGCTAGAAGTCTTCTGGATTCTTTCCTCCATTAGATGACAAATGCATAGGCGACATCACTGTTAAGAGAATACTTACTTCGCCCACACTCCCCTTACACATTCCTGTGCTCCTTGAGTTAGGGCTGGGCCATGCAACTTGTTTTAGAAAGATTGGGGCCCGGGTTTTAGAGACTATAAGAGCATGGGGGGCGGGGGGGAGGAAATGTGGGGATAAGGACACATATGTAATAACTTAATCAATAAAAAAATTTTTAAAAAAGAGCAGACCTGAAAGTACTCCATCGCCCAATGTCAAACGGAAAGCCCAGCCCAAATCGGCCAAACCTTAGCTAACCCGGAAACCTGTGAGTGAAAAATAAAAACTTCATTTTGTATACCCCTGAGGTTTCTATAGTTGTTTATTATTCAGCCATCGCTACTGAATACAAGAACATTTGGGGAAAGGTGGCTGAATAGGAAATTTCGAAGAAGTAAATACGCCAACCTTATTAGCACTGATCTGCTAAGATCATACATGTTCTTTCTTTTTTTTTTTTTTAATATATTTTATTGAGTTTTTACAGAGAGGAAAGGAGAGAGATAGTTAGAAACATCGATGAGAGAGAAACATCGACCAGCTGCCTCCTGCACACTTCCCACTGGGGACGTGCCTGCAACCCAGGTACATGCCCCTGTCCAGAATCGAACCCGGGACCCTTCAGTCCGCAGGCCAACGCTCCATCCACTGAGCCAAACCGGTTTCGGCCATACATGTTCTTTCAAGTTCCCCATGTGCATGTTCTCTGTTGCTCGTGTGCGTCCCCGCCTGTGAAGCAGAGTGAAGTTGTTGCTATGTTCTCTCTCATCCTCAGTCACCCCGTGTGAGAAGCATGGTCCCACTTCACAGAGGAGGGAACTGGCTGAGAAAAGCTGAAGGAATTGCCCTGCCCTCGTCCACACAGGTGATGTGGCTCAGAAGTGCTGCCTCGCCGACCAGACCCCAGTGGAAACGCATGTCAAGAGTTGGAGAGACTTCTGAGTAGCACACGCCAGTGAGGAAAGGGCGCCCTGTGGGCGGTAATTACATAAACTAGTGCAGAGCAGACCGGAGGCTGTGAACAGGCATTTATCTCTCAGCCCAGGACCCCACGTGAGAAAGTCTGTTCAGACCCCTTCGGTGCTCATCACACAATCATTGCTCATGGCATGCTCTGTGTGATGATTTGGTTTCATAGATATGAGAATCACGTCATGTAGAGAGGGACAAATGATACATGAGGGGCAGAAACCCTGGCCACATGGGGCAGCTATAAAATCCACTATTCTCCGTCTCATCCTGATTGTGTTTCTACTTCCAGCTAACATTATACTCCTGTTCCCAACAGGCCAATCCATCTTATCCATCTTGAATTCTCAAGTCGAAACTATGGAAGGATGCACCCTGTTTGCCTTAGCGATAGGAATTCTTTATTATTGGTTTAGAGAACAGATTTTAGAGCGCAGAATAATGGGACTAGGGCACTAGGCTGTTTTATAAATGAGATCCCATTGGGTCAAATCAGGTACAATTAATAGAAATTCTTCATCAAAGAATAGTCTAGGCCTGTGGTTGGCAAACTACGGCTCACAAGCCACATGTGGCTCTCGAGCCACAGTTGGCCGACCACTGGTCTAGGCTGATCCCTTTGGATAAAATACTGTGGGCAATGCACCCAGGAGGACCTACTGGACAGCACAGATGTTGACCAACATGCCCAACGGGGGCAAGGACAGCGATCTGAAGGACAGACCGTCCTGAGGAGGAGGAGGTGACATTAATCCCTCACACCATGTCGGCTGAGGTCCAAGCAGCCTCGCCCAGCGCTGGCTGCATCCGTGTTTCCAAACACTGACCGGCACAGAGAAACGAATGTCTTGCCGCAATGAATGACGAAGAGCACATGTCAGATGTAACTCTTAGTCCTATAAATTGAAGGTTCCAAACGAAACAATGGCTACTCTCTTCCGATTTTCAGCTGCTTCCAAAACAGGCACGTTTTCCCCAAAATAAAAGTATTTCCAACCCCCAAGCCAGACATCACCCTGGGGTGGGCAGGGTCACCGCGATGTCAGGGGTGCTGCTGGCTGCCCCTCTCAGCCTTTCAGATGCTCGCAGGGTAATTTGCCACCAGAGCAACTGACAAGCATTCATTTACCGAACAATGATTTTCTAAGTTCATCATTTATCATGTAATGCAATGTCACTAATGAGATAAAACTGCAATTTACAAGAATAGAAATTCCTTTCAGCTAATAAGCACTGTCATGGGTTTGAGTGGTTGGAGGGGAAATGAGTATTTCCCTACACAAATGTGCCCGAGACGCTAGAGATGATGCAGACGAAAGCCGGCCTCGTCTGTCCTCACCATCCTCCTAGAAGCCGCAGCAGGAGGGACTGATCCATGAAGGCGAGGCTGCAGGGAACAGCAAGGACAGAAGGACAGAGAGATGCAGCCCGCAGGGTGTCCGCAGGGAGAGAGGAACACTGTGGAATGCGCTCTAGGAAGGCAGGATGTAGAAGAACAAAAATAATGTAACAAAGGATATCGCGAACAGCCCATTCCCAAAAGGAATGGGACCGGTGCTTTATCTACGAGCGTTTTAACATGGACGCTCACCCTGGCTGGGTTGGCTCAGGCAGTGGTTCTCAACCTTCCTAACGCCGCGGCCCTTTAATACAGTTCCTCATGTTGTGGTGACCCCCAACCATAAAATTATTTTCGTTGCTACTTCATAACTGTAATTTTGCTACTGTTATGGATCATAATGTAAATATCTGATATGCTATACAGTGGGGCCTTGACTTACAAGTCTCCCGACTAACGAGCTTTTTGAGATACCTGCTGTCTCTTGGCCAATTTTTTGCATTGAGTTGATAGAGTAATTTGAGGTAACGAGCTCCTTAACGAGCTCGGTCTCAGAACGAATTAAACTCATAAGTCAAGGCCCCACTGTGTGTGTTTTCCAATGGTCGCAACCCACAGTTTGAAAACTGCTGGCGATAGAGCATCGACCTGTGGACCTAAGGGTCCCAGGTTCGATTCCGGTCAAGGGTACATGCCTGGGTTGCGGGCTCGGTCCAACGTGCAGGAGGCAGCCAATCAATGATTCCCTCTCATCATTGATTTTTCTATCTCTCCCTTCCTCTCTGAAAGCAATAAAAATATATTTTAAAAAAATATATGGATGCTCCATCACCTGGGAAGGGATGAGCACACGGGGCCGATGCTGGCAGGCTCATAGAGCTTTACCGCAATACGCAAAGATGTCTGTGCGCCTTTCAGAGGCCAAGTGGCAAAGCCATCAAAAGGGCCTTCCTTAGTTCATTTTACATAAATGTAAAAGGTGAACAGGCATTACATATTTTTCCTAAATGGCTGGAAATAGGCTTTTTTTTTTCTTACCTGTTACATTAAACTTTGTGTCACGAACATTTCCTGAATAAAAAACTCCAAATTCATGACAGGCATAGCGGTATATAGGTCAGGGCAGGTGGGAATTATTTAATTGAGCCAAAATGTTATATTATCAAATCAGTTTAATTCTTTAGGGCCAGATTCTTTATATACATAGTGCCATTTTTTAGTGAAGTAATTGGTAATTTTGGTTAATCAGTCATATTTTACCAGAACCTTCATATGCTGCCCAAGCAGACCTGAGCTTTATATTGTGATTTCTTACTCTTTTACGGCCACAACTTTTCAATGTGTTTAGTTCGGTATAATCCAAACATCCACTTATTAGAGATCTTCCCCAGCTTAAAAAATATATATATTTACCATTTATATTCTCTAGTTAGTATTCAGAAAACAATATTTTTTCAAATCCAAAGAAATTTCCCAAGCTCCATATATTGCAAACATTCTGATATTCTTCTGTTTTCTCCAAAGAGAGCTGTATTACTCATTTAATGAAGTATTTTAAAATAGACATACATTGTGCTATAATTTATCCTGTCTAGTTTATTTTAATAAACATTTATAAAATATTACCACTCTGGTCCCAGATGTTGATAATGAGTGTGGCTACACGTGTGGGGGGAGAGGGCATGTAAGGAAATCTCTGCACCTTCTCAATTTTCCTGTGAACCTAAAACTGCTCAAATAATAGTCTTTATTTTATTATTTTTAATATATTTTATTGATTTTTTACAGAAAGGAAGGAAGAGGGATAGAGAGTTAGAAACATCAATGAGCGAGAAACATTGATCAGCTGCCTCCTGCACACCCCCTACTGGGGATGTGCCCACAACCAAGGTACATGCGCTTGACTGGAATCGAACCTGGGACCCTTCAGTCCGCAGGCCGATGCTCTATTCACTGAGCCAAACCGGTTAGGGCAATAGTCTTCATTTTAAAACATCCACATTAATGCAGATAATTTCAGATTATCTGTCCAATTCTCTCCTTTATTTCATCTATATTTCCTCTATACTTCAATTTATTTGGAAAAGAAAGTGTCATACTCTAAAAAGGTAACTTTAGAGGAGATAGAAAGATCCATTAGCTGAAATATAAAAATTGTCTTAGAACAAAAGCATATTTAAAAAGTTTTAGAAACATGCTTAACATAAATGGGTGTCACCTCTGCCTTGAAGCACGTGTTGTTAGCAAGTGCTAACCCTCTAAAATGAACCGTATTGCCGTGTGCTTCAAATGTGGGAGAACTAAGCACTCAACATTCCCATTCTGTGACTGTAATGTCATACAATGAGAAATTCATTGCAGTTTAATGTTCAAAACATTCCTGAGATACAAAAATTATCTCCAAGTTTAAAAAGTCATGTTGCTGTCAAGCTTACATTACAGTTTATGAAGGGTTTCCGAGGGGCGCTGTGGAAGCCTGTAAAGGTCTCCATCTTCACCATAGCTCTATTGCCTTGGGAGTGCATTGTATCTGAAAATCTAACCAATTGAAAACGTTTTCAATTAACCACAGAAGTGCACTTCCTTCTTCAGAAGCTCATTGTCTCTCAGGAAGAACTCAATTACAGCTCCTAATGGATGGCCCACCTCGGACTCCTTATAACTCACAACAAGAAGTGTACTAATAGGCTCAACGTTGGGGACATTTTAAGATAATGTTTATTTGGACACAACAAATTAGTGAAGACAATGTTTACTTGTGTTCCTGTTAAAGAAGAAGCTGTTTTTTGTATGCATCTTTATGCCCTGTATTGAAATTCTAAGCAGAGGAAGTGCTAATCATATCATTTACTGAGCACATACTAAATTCAACATTCTGCTTTCTGCATGAATCACTTTGCTGCATTACCTCGCCTTGTTTCTACCTGGAAGAAAGTCATTGTCCTTTCGGAAGAGACTTCTGCAGGAGTTGTTAAACTGGCCTGAGTTTTCATTGCTAATAATTAATGGCTGATTGTGATTCAAAGTTAAATATAGGATTCCAAATGCTGTTTTTAACCATTATACACTATTGCCTTTCTTGACACACATAAACACTAAAAATCAATCATTTTAATGTATTCTGTTTTTACAATAAAATTTTTTTTTTAATTTTATATTAATAGTTCTAAACATTAGAGACTTGTAAGCTACAGGTAAAATGCAAGTAAATTTGAAACTCTTTTCTTTGACATGGTTAAGTGTCCCATGATTAAGAGATGATGGATGGCCCTTGCTGGTTTGGCTCAGTGGATAAGAGCATTGGCCTGCAGACTGAAGGGTCCCAGGTTCGATTCCGGCCAAGGGCACATGCCTAGGTTGTGGGCTTGACCCCCAGTAAGGGTGCAGGAGGCAGCCAATCAGTGATTCTCTCTCATCATTGATGTTTCTATCTCTCTATCCCTCTCCCTTCCTAAAATCAATAAAAAATATATTTAAAAAAAAAGAGATGATGGATGGTTTCACAAAATAAGAAGCACTTGAAAAATGTTTTAAACAAATTAAGATGAGATCAATCTTTTGTTAATAAACTGAATTGTTTTCATGGCAACACAGCTTCCTTTGACGGGTATATTTTGCACCAATCCTACAGCAGCGAATATTGATACCACCTATTGTTCTTCAAATACGAGAATACAATGAAAATTACTAGGATTTTATAGATTTACCACTTCCAAAATGGAGAGGAGAGATGGTTAACCATTAATTTGCTCAAGGTCACTCAGTAAGTTATTTGTACTGAGTTAAATGTTGATCTGATTTCAGTGCCTGGTCCTCTAAAAACAGGAGAGACTGTCCATTAAAAACACAAATGCACAAAATGGTCTCTTTGGGTATTTTTAACTTATTGTTTGATGCTTCATGGATCCCACATCTGGATAACCATATTATCTGTCATGAAAATTAGCTGTAATTTTATCAATCACAAGTTGGCAGTTAACCCAGATAGCATTATGTAAATAGCAAACATTTAGCAATCAAAGTACTAAATAAATTGTAAGAACCTAAAATAGAACTAAGAAATTGCGTTTTGACTTTCAAGGTAATGCCCTGAATCACAGGATTATATTTTGATCTTTCAGTGAAGCATTTAAAAGAATGCAATAAGTGGTATTCTTTAGAAACACACATAAAGAGGAATTTACTTTACTATCTGTAGGGTTTCATACGGCAGAGTTCTATTTCCCCCCAGTGTACTAGCTCACTCACCTTCTGAACAGTCCTTTATTCAACATCATTTTTTAAAAAGGAAATATTTTTTGTTGCTTTTAGAGAAAGGGAGAGGGAGAGATAGAAACATCAATGATGACAGAGAATCATTGATTGATCAGCTGGATTGGCTGCCTCTCGCACACCCCACACTGGGGATGGAGCCCACAGCCTGGGCGTGTGCCCTGACCAGGAACTGAACCATGACCTCCTGCTTCATAGGTTGATGCTCAACCACGGAGCTGCACCGGGGCATACAACACCCTTTTGATGAAAATTCCTATGCTGTTCGTTAGACTCTCTGTCCTTACTGCTAGAGAGAGTTCCGACAAATCCTGGTGGAAGTCTGATTAGCGCATTCGTGCAACACCACACAGCACAGCTGGGACTCTAGGAAGCCACTCACCAGCTGTGTGACACGGGGCATCTCTCCCAGTAGAACACATGTGTTCATCTGGACGGTCCCCAGTTCCCGCTGCTCCCACAGCTCCCTGCAGCATCAGGGCCGGCCTCAGAGCCAGTCCCTGCCTGGACCCCTGGCCTGGGGTAGGGCGGGCCATGCCAAGTACTCCCTGGGCTTCTGGAGAGCCAGCCCTAGGGGGGAGTCCTGATGCTCCCTTGGGCTCTGTTGATATTTCAGTGTCTATGCTTTCTTTTTTAATGTCCAGGTTAAAGCAAGGCATACTGCTTGATTTATACAATTCTGTGTACTTTGTGAGACATTTTTAGGTGAAATAGTTAAGAGAAGAGCTAGGTTAGAACTGGGACCTGGAGACCTAACCTGTAAGGTACCGTGTCACCAAGCTAGTGATTTTGTCCACAATAGCCAACAGCCCAAGGCCTGGCATGATTGTTTTGACCTTAGTGGTTGGAACTGATTGTGAAAACAGCTGAAGTTTTTCAGGCATTCTGCCTGTTACTCAGCCTATGGCTTATCACTGCAGTTGTAAATTCTACAGGTCCAAACAATTCACCAAAAATCACCCTTTTTCTAGTAGTAAATATTTATGACCATTACATAGTAAGAACATCAAGTACCTGAGTGCCCATGTGCAGATAATCAGATGGGATGCTACTATACAAACATTAGAGATGGGTGAGAAAAATATAGAAAAGACACAATCCTATCCTTTAGGATTTTAGTGTCATCCCACAGACAACTGGCTTTAGTGGGATATTGCCATAGACCAATTCCAGCATGTCATAATTTCAAGAGTTTCATAAAAGGTTGATGAGACTTGGGGACTCAACAGGGTTGAGTCACACATGTAGTCACAGGTTGGGAATGGCTAAAGGCATTTCCCCAAACCTGAATAGGAAACTGATTGTGGCTGCCAGACAGCTAAAGGGCATCTTAATCTACATGTTATTGCCTCCTACTGGCCAAACACCTGAACAGCCTTAGGCCATTCCCCAAACTGACAATGCTTCTGTACCCTTTGAAACCTTACCCTTTGAGGTGTATTATCTCCACCTTGCCTTAGGACAAATTGTGTTAATAAAAGCAAGGGCCCTAGACAAGGAGGCAGTCTTCAGTTCCTTTAACTGAAGGTCCTCCCACCCCCAATGCCTTTCAAAATTATAACTCATCTCCAGACTCTTTATTAGTCTCTGGATTTCTATGTCACCTGAGCATAGCCTTTTCCAGATTCCTGAACCCTTCTTGATGCTGGGACATGAACCTTGGCAGGATATTTTGTCAAATAGCCTAAAAACTGTTTATCTTTATTTTTGAAGCTATATACCATGATTCAAAAATTTCACCCATTATGTTTGTGTAAATAAATAAAAAGTCAATGAATGAAGTCTATACAGCATGTGGCAGATGGGGAGTATGGATTTACTTAGCGGCTCACATGGTCAGAAATGATGTGTGGATGTACCGCATTCATTTTCTCCATTAGTGGAAAATTTTAGTTGAAGAGTTCACTCCATACAATTGAAAATAGATTGACTCAAATACAAAAAATATATGCCTACTTTTTGTTTTTATGGTTTTTAAAAAATATATTTTTATTGATTTCAGAGAGGAAGGGAGAGGTAGAGAGAGATAGAAACATCAATGATGAGAGAGGACCATTGATCTGCTGCCTCCTGCACACCCCCAGCAGGAACTGAGCCCACAACCTGGGCATGTGCCCTAACCTGGAATCGAACCATGACCTCCTGGTTCATAGGTTGACATTCAACCCTGAGCAACACCAGCCAGGCTGGGTTTTTTCAGTCAACTTTGATAAGGCCTGCTTTCAAAAACTTAGGGCATTAAACTTAAATAACTAAATAAAATAATAGATTTTATTCAACTTCAATTATAATTACTAATAAATCCTGTGGGACAATAGGCTAATAATAGTTACACAGCAAAGAGGAGGTGAGGGATGAGGTTTTAGCCATTGGGTGTTCAGGCCTGACCGACTCCCCAGTCCTAACCTGGTAACCATATGAGCCAACAAACTGAACAAATACTACTAATAATTCACAAGTGAACTGACATGCCAGGCCCAGCAGACTGCATTTGGCTAAAGTTCATAAGTTGAATGCAGATGGAGGGTTTACATACATTACTCAGGTTTCCGGAACTTAGAGCCTGTATGTTCTATTTTTATTGATTTATATTTAGCCTATTTTAGTTTCAATTACAACTTCATTTTTAAAAAAATCAGGAGCCATGGAATAAAAAGGAAAAAGGGGGAATATTCTAACTCAATTTCCTCCCATTAAGTCAACAGAAAAGGGGTGGGGTAAATGAATGGAAAGTAATTCACAATAACCTATTGTTCACACTACCCACGATATGCCCCCCGACTCCAACACAAGATGTAATGAGCTGTGGTACATTACGGATTCCATCTCCATAGGTAGCATCAGAGTTAGCAAAACATTGTTTTATTTTATAATTTAAATGGTGCAGTTATTCTTACCTGTAAATTATATTTCTATTTCATCCAAAGTTGGGAATGAGTATTAGCTAGTGATAAAGGAAGATAATATAATGCATTTTTTAAAAATTATGCCTTTTGGAGCATCTTTCCAATATTCACAAATATTTTTTAACAATAAAAGTAGTTTCTTTTACTATATTTTAATTATTTTTAGTCTGTACTGAGGCTAACTTAGGCATCTGGTGACCCTACAAGGAAGCAGTCAGAGAGCGATGAATGCGTAGTCTAGGGGTGAAAGTGGGACACCTCTGTCATTCTAACCACCGCCCAAGGACGGGACAGGTGTGGCGACCTGGAGGGTCTTCCTGCTGAAATCATCACTATTCGTTATTCTAGGGAAGCATGAACCTCCATATGTATTGGAAAGTTTTTGTAAATGTTGTTAAGTGGATGGCACAATTCATCAGAACTAGTTTAGTATAAATAGCTTGAAATAGATTAATCAGACAGTTATTATAAAAAATATACTATAATGTAGAAAAATAGAATATCAGATAGTTATATAATATTAGCATATAATTGCTTAATGGCACTACAGAAGCCGAGTATTAAGTACCTATTTTTAAGTGGTGCAATCACTGTTTTATAAAATAGATTCTAATGACACTAATCAATTGTGTGCATGCCAGTTAGATTATTTTAAGGAACGATTAAAAATATGCATACTCTGACAATCCAGCAAAAGGAAGGGTGGTAACATTAAAGTCCTAGAAAAATCTCAAAAAAGACAAGCTATTGTGAGATGGAGCTAAAATTCGGGGTTGTTTCATTTGCAACTCCTCCAATATATTATTTTCAATTGACCTTATAATGGTGTGCAATAGAAAATATTATTGTCCAATTATTTTTCCTAAATATTTCCAACATCACTTACAAAGTTATATTCTACGGCTTTATATGTAAACCACATGCCGCCCATCAACACAGCTTACAGCCGAGACACGAATCAAAGAGTCTTCCTGACTTATCCAATCTCCTCGCTTCCATTTGTGGAGGAATACGAGAAATCAAAATTTTGTTTAACTAAATTTTATGTAATTTGAATGATGGATAGTTAATCGATCTCATGACTTTGGGCATAAATTAAATATGAATCGAGGAATTTTAGGAAAAATGTTTTTAAGGAGCCCATTTTAATAGACTTAACCATTGATTGCACATTCTTACTGGAAAATGCCTCTGATAAAAGGGCATCATAAATTGTACCTCGATTTTGTTTTTACTGCCTTAAAGGGATTCAATTCTGTCCTATAAATAGTATTGGAAAATTACCTGGTAGATAAT
The DNA here is from genome assembly GCF_014108235.1 of Myotis myotis. Lineage (NCBI taxonomy): Eukaryota > Metazoa > Chordata > Mammalia > Chiroptera > Vespertilionidae > Myotis > Myotis myotis. The sequence continues at coordinate 3,215,719 of NW_023416401.1, read as the reverse complement.
ACTTAATTTTTAAAATCAGCCGAACATATAGTTTCGCATAATTACTAGATAGTGACATTGAGCAATCATATATCTTGCTCAGACTCCATTTCCTCATCAGTAACCTGGGATTGAAAATAGAACCTAATTGATGTGCCTATCATCAGTATTAGGTGCACATTTATACATGCCTCGCGTGGTGATTGGCGTAAGTAAGCCCTCAGTTATTACTGCCTCGTCTATGATTTCCGTGCTGTTGTCTGTAAGTATCTTCTAAAGAGCATGGCAAATAAAGGATGAGTAACATTTAAGAAAAATGCGCCGTGGCTGCTTTTCAAACAGACATTGGGAGCTTGATATGAGGCCGGTTCGAGTGGGAACCTCCACAGCTGTGCCTTCACCCGCTGACTTCCTTACACCCACGCGGGCTCCTTACTCCCCTGCGCTCGTGTCTGTCAGACAAGGAAATCAGGGCCTGTTCTGTTCCCTCCAAGCCACACAGCCCCACAGCGGTCCCGTCTTTGCCACCCTGACGATATTAAAGAGGACAGCCCACACACGGTTTTTTTGGTTTGTTTTTTTGTTTTTATATATTTTATTGATTTTTCACAGAGAGGAAGAGAGAGGGATAGAGAGTTAGAAACATCGATGAGAGAGAAGCATTGATCAGCTGCCTCTTGCACACCTCCTACTAGGGATGTGCCCGCAACCAAGGTACATGCCCTTGACCGGAACCGAACCTGGGACCGTTGAGTCTGCAGGCCGATGCTCTATCCACTGAGCCAAACCGGTCAGGGCAGCCCACACGTTTTGTAAGACGGCCTTACGCTTTCTCATCATCCCCATAGGGCAGCGGCTCTCACCTGGGACAGGTTTCTCCCCAGGGGCAGGCAGTTTGCTGGTCCTGAGACACTTTGGGCTATCACAGCAGGAGGGCGGGGAGGAACATTCAGTGGGGAGAAGCCAAAGATGCTGCTAAGCATCTACAGTCTACAGGACAGCCCAGAAAAAAGGATTGTCTGGGACAAATGATCAACTGTGCTGAGGCTGAGAAGCCCTGCCTGGCGTGCCATTCATAAACAAACTTTATTTTTTTAATACATTTTTGTATTGACTTCAGAGAGGAAGGGAGAGGGAGAAAGAGAAATATCAATGATGAAGAGAATCATTGATTGGCTGCCTCCTGTACACCCTCCACTGGGTATTGAGCCCACAACCTCCTCATTCATAGGTCAATGCTCAACTAAAAGGCATGTTGGCCGGGCCATAAACAAACTTTCCAAGAGAGTGGGTAAAAGAAACATTACAATGCAATCTCACTATAAACATTGATGTAAATAAATATATTAGCAAATAAATTTAAGAATAAATAAAATTAAGATTTTATAATCACACTGGATATCTCTCAGGAGAACAAGGTTACTTTTACTTTAGAAAATACTCAATTTCAAAATTTATAAAGAAGTACAAAAAATTTTAGACAAAATTAACAATAGATTAGACCCACTTAAAGAAGATAGTAACGAACTCTTCAGATAATTCAGTAGAAATTATCCAGAATGTAGCACACACAGAAAGGAAAAAAGAGCTGAAAAAGAGAGATCTTAAGCTATATAGACATAAAGGGTATACGATAGGGAATAACATGTCTAACCAAATTTCCAAAAGCAGAGGAAAGTTTATATTTGAAAAGGTAGTGACTGAATAATTTCCAGAAATGATGCGAGACACTCAGATTCAAGAAACCAAACGAATCCCCAAAAGTTTAAGTGAAAAGTAACTCACAACCGGACACAAAAGAACTAACTGATCTCTTTCTGAGAGAACGGAGAGATGAGCTCTCAAGGAGCAGCAACTAGACTGACTGCTGCCTCCGCAACAACGAAAGACAGACCAAAAGAAAAACGATCAGCAACCAAAAATTCAATAGCTGGGAAACAGTCTTTTAGGTACAAGTGCAAGAAATGGGGCATTTTCAGTCAAGCAGAAAACTGAAAGGGTTTTTCATTTACAGAAGAAGAAGAGACTAAAATGGCCACGAAGGTATGAAAAGATGCTCAGATGCATTAGTACTATAACCAGAAAAAAAATAAATAAACCAGGAACAAAATGAGAACTCTATGCATATGCACGGCTTGGGAATAACAAGATTCATCTGAGTGTGAGTCAGTGAAGGTGCAAAAATTTAAAAACAGGACACTTTTGCAAATGTGGCGAAGAAGTAAATCTATGCAGATACTCGGAAAAGTACTTTAGTTTGCATTATTTGATACATGTGAAGACATGCGTACTGACTGTGTGGCCCTGCGATTCAACTCCTATGAAGGTAAAAGAGAAAACGTTTTGTGAATGAGCACCGTGGGTAGTATAAATGTTCATAGGTACACCGGTAGCAAGAAAAAGAAACTGGAAACTACTATTGAACAGGAATTCAAAAAGGAATAAATAAATTCTTGAACATTCTTCAATGAAACAATAATGGTGAACATGAATGAATTAGCCACACATGTGATTAAATCTTAGAAAAACCTTATGGAGAAAAAAAGCACATTGCAGAAAAGTATGATGTCACTTAAATAAAGTTCAAAGTCAAAAAGATAGATACAGAGGCAGAGAAGCATCGAACAGACTGTCAAATTACAGCGGGAAGGCTGGGGACTGTTGGGGGGGCGGGGTAAGAGATCAGTTGAAAGACTTGTATGATGCATATAAGCATAACCAATGGACACAAGACACGGGTGGGCTAGGGCGGGGGGTGAGGGCATGTGTGGTGGGGGAGGGGGATACGGGAGGCTGGGGGAAGGTCAATGGGGAAAAAAAGGAGACGCATGTACTACTATTTGCAATACTTTAAACAATAACATTAAAAAATAAAGTTCAAAGTCATCCCGTCGTGCCCAATACATGACTAGCAATACAAATATGTGTGAAAAAACTAATTTTTAATAGGGCTAAGACACAGCCAAGAGGAAAAATGGGGTAGTGGCGACCTCTGAGCAGGAAGGGAAAAGGATGGAGCTGGGGGGGGGGGGGGAGAGCACAATCAGCAGCTCCCAATGGACGCTAAGGTTCCCCTCCCTCAGAGTATTTGTGCGTGTGTTCACCGTACTCTGGTACTTTATTCCTCACATATACAGCGTAAATATTCTTTGTATCCCTTTAATATCTGATCTATAAAATAGTTAACATTCATTAAGCAATCTCTGTGCAAGACACTGCACATATAGCATCCCACTTGATTTTTCCAAACTCTAACCTTGTCCTCACTTTTCAAACCTTCTTGGTGAACATTATTTTCTCGTTCAGATAAACATGAGAAATACCTTCTCAACTTTCATTTTGAAAATATTGCTCATATTACTAGATCAATCACTGGCTAGATTGATTTGGGGAATACTGACATTCTCAAGTTTATTTAAGTTCTTTCTATCATGAGTTCAATTTCATCCTTCAGTTCAAATAAACGCATTGCTACACATGCTCTGGCCCATGCTTCGCGTCTCAGCTCTAACCCTAAACGCGATGGAGAGAGACCTGGAGCCCGGCCCCTTGTGGCTAGCGTCAAACCCGATGCTGCAACTTCGGATTTCTGACAGAAACGCCCTTTGCTTTGCTCTCAGGGAACACTCACTTACGAGAGACAAGTTCTTTGATCTTGAAATAGAAAAGCAGTTTGAATGGTCCCTTTATTGGAGGCCCCAACGACTTCCCCACCTGGTGACAGTGCTCAGCCCCTCCTGGCTCACATTGCTGAGCCGTCAGAAATGTTGCAAGTCAAACACTAAACGCTGATATTATAAAAACATTAAACTTTATAAAGTTACAATTACATAAGTTATGCTTAAAACAAAAGTAATAATTATGCAAAGCTATCATTTTAATTACTTTACTATATTTTACTATTAAATAATGGCACATGTGCAGAAGTGCTACATAATGATGTCCTACTGAGCAACTCTCTCCGGCTCCGCATTCAGCGACTTCATCGTGTCAGTGACAAACTTACATATTTTTAAATCTCCCTCCATCATGAATCATTTCTTTTTTTAGTTTACTGAATTAGTCCGATTCTGAGAGGTGTTTTCTATTCACCCAATAAAGAGATTACCACATTTTTTATATTATTCCCAATCAGTGCTTTATATGCTTTGTGTTGTGTTGTTTTGTAAATAGTATTAATGATGATGTGTGCATCGTTTGGGAAATTATAGTTACTGATGAAAAATACAACTCTTTGTCTTATTTAATATTATTCTTTAATTTTTACTTTTTCTAACATTAAGACTTCTGTTTGAAATATTTTTCTTAAGGATTATGTGATAATGTTGTCTATTATAAACCCCATACAGCTAGGTAGACTTTTTCTCAATATGAGAATCTCCATTTTATAGGAAAATTGAACACTTTTGCATATATTTCCATCCCTACAGTGTTTGCTCTCATTTCCACACCTATAACTGTGTTGCAATACATTGGCAGCTGATGATTTTGAAGTTGTTTTCAAGTTGTCTCTCCAGAAAATGTTGTCAAACTAAGATACGTTTCCTCATTATGCATTAATTATTATTGTGAACCATCAAGAAGGAAAACATGGAGGTTTTCTCATCTTGAAAACACATCTCGAAAGAGAATGGCAGTTTTAATTAACAGCGGAGCCCGAGTGTCGATAATTCTCCAGAAATTCCTTCAGTCCCAGCAATGAGTGCCGCTGAGGGAGCGACTGCTCAGGGTGGCTCTGCTCCCGCCCATTCCCGAACGCGGGCGGCCACCGGAGGGCTGGCCGCGCTGACACCTAAACAGAGGTGCCCACAGGCCCCTCTCAGCACTCACCCACCTTTCAGAGATGCTGCGCTGAGCACAGCAACCCGGCACCATTAAACCGGCAATGTCCCTTATCATCTGCACTGCAGCGGCCCATATGTTTTAAGGATATTGTCACTCCTGTGAACCCTCCCGTAGTTTAATGAGTAATTTATATTCTGAGTCTCAAAGACATGTTTTTTTTCCCTATAAACATGAGGTTAATCTCGCTGCTCTCTGCAGATGTATTATAACTGGCAGCATGAATTTTATATTTAATCCTGTGACCCAGTAGTATTAATTAGCATCCCATTTTAATTCACGCTTCAAAAAAAAAAAAAAAATACCTGTATTGTGAAAGCTTTTCTTCCCTTTTGCCTAGGGTGCAAACGAAGTCTATCCTCCATGCACCAAAATTAAAGGTAGTTTAGCACTGCAAGATTTTGTTTGCCTTCTAGTGCCACCAACGTGTTGCTATGTGCACTGTCTATGACCTTGCACATCCACAGGCCCCTTCATGTTAGGGATTTATATAGCTCAACAGTAGACTGGGTGCAGAAATGCTGGTGTTACCACCATAACCAGCTAGTTAACAAAACAGGAAGAGAGGAAAGTGGAGGCCAGACATTATGAGCATGGCCATCTGGGCAGCTTCACCAGGAAGCTGTAACGTCACTCTCCCCAGGGAACCACTGGCCCTTCCTAGCAGAACACTGGGGGAAGGGACCGGACAAACGGGACAATGGGCACATGTGCAGTGAAGTTGGGGCAGCACAGGGAAGGTGCTTGCCTGTCAGTCTAACCTGAGGAGCAAAAATCACTGGCGAGAGGGCAGAGTCATTGCAAGCACCGGACACCCTGCAGGTTTAAGTGGTGAAGCCCTAGCTGGACCCTGAAACGAAGCATTCTCACTCCTGTTTGCTTGTCTGCTGTGTTCCTGTTTCTCGCTGCTCCGGGACCCACACTCGCCCCTGCCACATGGCCAAGGGGACCCCACAGGCCATGGACTGCAGCTGGGAACACCAGCTCAGTGAGCCAGATGCTGGCCTGGACTGCGCTTGGATGTGAAGTGGAGACCCTGGGAAGTGGCTTTAATTCTGGTCTGTTGAAGACAAGATAGAACATTTTCCAGAGAGATGAGACCTCAGAGGGAAAACTCCTTTAATGTTGCCTCATCAATAAAGCTTCCCATGATCCCTCCTCCTTCGTGGGGGCCTCGGGAAATTCTTGTTCCCGTGGCACCCCGAAAGCTCCACTTCCACCAGGAACTGGTGGGGATGCAGAGGGGACCCCCCAAGAACATTGGCATGTAGCCCCCACTCTGGCTTGGACAGCCATGTGACCTGCAGCAAATCACTTCCAAATGCCACCCTCACAACATGTCAAAGGTACCCATTCTTCAGGGATATTTCTATGTTTAGGGTTCAATGTGATTTCTGCGTGCAGGCTCCTCTCCCCTCCTGGCACCTCTACCTCCTCACCATCTGAATAACTGGGTCGTTGTCCTGAGCCTCCACAGGCACATTAGTCTCCTCTCGGAAGCCCTCCCTCATTCAGCCAAGAAGCGCTTGATTGACAGCCGATTTCTTTCGATGAGTTAGGCAGTGGTTCTCAACCTGTGGGTCGCGACCCCTTTGGGGGTCAAACAACCCTTTCGCAGGGGTCGCCTAAGAACATCGGAAAACACATATATAATTACATATTGTTTTTGTGATTAATCACTATGCTTTAATTATGTTCAATTTTTAACAATGAAAATACATCCTGCATATCAGATATTTACATGACGATTCATAACAGTAGCAACATTACAGTGATGAAGTAGCAACGAAAATAATTTTATGGTTGGGGGTCACCACAACATGAGGAACTGTATTAAAGGGTCGCGGCGTTAGGAAGGTTGAGAACCACTGAGCTAGAGGCTCCTAAGTGCAGCTCCAGTGGATTCTCACTCGATCATCTCTGGGGCCTGGCATGACGCTAGAACAGAGTAGACGATGGGGAGTGTTTATATAACGGCACGGCACTTACTCTATAAGTACGCATTGTATTAGGAGCAGGTCACTGGGAGATAATTTTTGTTAAATCCTTTTTTTTTCTATATACAGAAAAGATCCCCCGGTGAGCAATCAGGTTCCTTTCGCATCTACGCCCATTTGAGAGATGGCGCCTTTGTGAGGGTCACCACCAGCTTTGGGTTAGCCAGCGGAGCGTTACACCAGGGCTGAGGAGGAAGAGCTGCTCAGCTTTAACGCAACGAGGGGCAGTGAGTGCTCAGAAAAGTGGGAAAAAACTATTCTTGCTCCACGTGGTCAGAGCCTCTTTTTCTCTTACAGGAAATGTGATGAATGGCCCATATTCTGCCAATCTCAAACTAAAGTCTTCAGCGCTAAGAGAGTAAGATGAGTGTCTTAACATTTTAAGTAGCAAAGTGACCAAAAGCTTTCAGCATTAACAGGCGCGGCATGTTAGTGGAGAAATGACAGTCCCCAGGCAGTAGTTTTGAGTCAGGGAACTTGCCAGAAACACCCCACAACTGAATCCACAGGCTGGCTGGCTCCGGGCAGAGCGGCTTGTAACCCAGACACGGTGGCCACGCTCTGTACCGTAGGAACCACCAGGGAGAAAACATCCATGCGTTATGTGACACTATAACACGCTGAATCGCCTCGAGGCCACCTCCTTGTCCATACAAGTGATACATATATTTTTAAAAAAAGAGAATGTATTTTACCCAAATATAACACTCCTCGCTGTTGTTTTTATTGTTAATGTGATCTGTCTTAATGAGCTATCACACAAATAAATTAAATATTGGGTAATTAAAGTAACGTGACAAGTACTCTTCTGTGATAATTTTCAGTTCATGTATGCAGAACAATTTTAATTGGAGATGGATTTAACTGACTTGATGTTTATAAGAGATGTTAAAAGATAAAATTGATGTGTTGAGGGTAGTTTCTTATTATTTTATAACCTTTTTGCATAATAAAGAAGCTCATTACATTAGTATAATAACTGAAAATGTATATTAATGAAGACATTGATAAAATGAGAAAAAATGTATAACATGCAAAGAAAATGTGCTTATGAGTGCTGACAGACCCAACATGCCTAGATGATCCTGAGTAGTTTAATAGCATTTTGAATTCTGGCTGTTATTCAGAGGCATATTAATATTGTCATTAGGGATCACAATCTGACAGTCCCATGAGAGGAGAAATTTATTCAGACTCACAATTGTAATAGAAAAAGCTATTGTCATGTTGATATCTACAGCAATATCAAATTGAAATTACTTTTGGAATTATGAGTAAGGCGTTGTTCACATTTTTAGCAATTAGAATTCCAATGAACTGGTGTTAATAATTTAATATTGAAATAATGAAGACTGTTTATTAATTACAGCCTGAGAATTCAAACTTCAGGTTGAGAGGGCTATTAAAAGAAAAACAATGGCATTTTTAATGTAGGAAAAATAAAATTGATATTATATAGAAATGTTTATTCTAAAAGTGTTCTAACTGTTTTAAGAAGTTTTCCTTCCAATGCTATCAAGGTATTTGGATAGCTCGATAACAAGCAAGTTAAAGACTAAACACCAAATGGCTCAGTTATCCTCTGAATATCGGGATTATGAATTAGTTTCATGTTTTACTTTACTTACTTTTGCAAAGTCGTCTTTTTTTTTTCTATGATGACCACGTATTGTCTTATTACAGGTCTTAAACATTTTTAAACTGCATTTAGAGACTGAGAAAAGCTGTGTGCATTGGGAATTTCCCCCTTAGTTTTGTGGTGACCATGAAGATGAGGAGGAAAATGCTCTTCTTAGGGCACTGACCAAGCTGACAATCCCACTTTAAGGAGGAATGAAGGTGTCAGAAGGGGCCAGGCCTCTGGAGGACTCCTGCCCTTCTACACTCCCCCAGGTCACATGTCAATTACAATAACTTTACATACGTTCTCATCTGGACACAGCTGATTCTTGTAACTCACTTAGCTGCTCAAATAAAACCACAGACTTCACTGCTGCTGTTCTGAGCTGGTCGGCGTTCATCTCCACCCCAGTCTGCTGTTGCTTTCATTTGACCGTAAGAAAAAGCAACAAAAATGAGGGGTTTGATTATTTTGTCCAGGGACTGGACTGCACCGACCAGGAGCACTATTTTCATGTCCAGGGCAGGAGAAGGTCGCAGAGGTCAAACGCTTTGTAGTTCTAGGTTTTCACAGGACAATTGTAAATAATAACTAAGAGACAAAGTCAAACATTGTTTCCACAGAGCAAACTATAGGAGGCCACGGTGATAACATCGGGTGAGAAGCATCCCGGGAGAGGGCAGGGAAAGATCTGAACGAAAAGGGCAAAGGGGAAAAATGTAATCCATTGGCTATAAAATATGAGATGTCCTGGGAACTCATTCTTTCTAAACACGGATCCGTTACCAGGGGGAGCGCTTCATGTCTACAGGCAGAGAGACAGATGGCTTAGCACAGACTCACCTCCATCCCAGCGCTGCCCAAATTACATTCAGTGATGTTTTATGTTGGTATCTGAAGCACAACATTTAATTATGTAGCGTTTCAAATGAGTCCTTCACAATCCTTTTAGGGATCTATTTATGTTTCCGCAATCCCATTACACATATCAGATGCATTTAGGAACAGGTGTGGGCATAAGAAATTAGATATTGTTTAATAATACAATCTACCTATAAAACAATATTATAATCCCTTGCATAGGTCCTATGTGTAGCCCTTTGAAGCTTCCCAAGAATCTGCTACATGCCCAGTCCAGCTGGTGTGTCTCAGTGCTTGAGCATCAACCTTTGAACCAGGAGGTCACTGTTCAATTCCAGGTCAGGGCACAGGCCTGGGTTGTGGGCTCAATCCCCAGTGTGGGTTGTACAGGAGGCAGCCAATCAATGATTCTCTCTCATCACTGATGTTTCTATCCCTCTCTCCTTCTCCTTTCCTCTTTGAAATCAATAAAAAATATCCTATATAATAAAAGAGAAACATGTAAATTGACCATCCCTCTGCTACACTCACCAGCCAATCAGGTGTGTGTATGCAAATTAACCCAACAAAGATGGCAGGTTAATTTGCATACACAGGCGCCGGCAGAGAGCAGAGAGAGCTGGCGGCTTCGGGGGGTGTGCCCCTCAAGCCACTGGGCAGAGAGCAGAGCGGGAGAGCCAGTGGAGAGTGGAGTGGCTTGGGGAAATTGGCTCCCCAAGCCACCAGATGGGGAAGAGAGGGGGAGCTGGCAGCTTGGAGGACTTGGCAGAGTAGGAGGCCATGGGATGGAGACAGAGCAGGAAGGGAAAACCAAGAGCATGGGGAGCACCCGGAATTCTAGGAATAGTAGTTCTGGTGGCAGCCCCAGAACCTGAAGCAGAAGCCCAGAGCATGGGGAGCACCAGGAATGCTGGGAATCGTAGTTCTGGTGGCGGATGGATCTCCTAGACACTAGAGCAGCCGTGGGCAAACTACGGCCCGCGGGCCGGATCCGGCCCATTTGAAATGAATAAAACTAAAAAAAAAAAAGACCGTACCCTTTTATGTAATGATGTTTACTTTGAATTTATATTAGTTCACACAAACACTCCATCCATGCTTTTGTTCCGGCCTCCGGTCCAGTTTAAGAACCCATTGTGGCCCTCGAGTCAGAAAGTTTGCCCACCCCTGGTCTAGAGCAAAGTGAGCCTGGAGCAAGTTACTGTTGCGGTGGGGGATGGAGGGAAAGCAAAGGTGAGAGACATAAGGAAAATCAGAGTGTCTGGGAAAAATTAAAGGGAAGATAGCCTAAAACTTCCAGGAAATCTCCACCAATGGAGCAAAGAAAAGAAAAAAAGACTCTATTATTCTGTGAAAAACAGACCAAACTGAGTTGGGGTCTCAGACAATTCGCTCATATGATTGCAAAGAAAGACAGAAACTCCTGGATTGGAGAGGGCTCCCCTGAGGGCTCCCAGATTGGAGAGGGTGCAGATTTGGCTGAGGAACCCCCACACCCCCCAATGCATGAATGTCATGCACCGGGCCTCTAGTATTTATATATATATATATAATCTGCTACATGTTGAAGCATCTTGAGTGAAATAAAGGTCCTGAGAGCGAAAAAAAACACATCCTCAGACAACTTACTTCAAGAAAGAAAAGGTAGAAGAGGAAGGGGGCAGAATTGAGCAATGGTGTTTGCACACAACTTATATATCAATCTGCACATAAGCAGTGTCAAATATTGTGCATGGCTTCTGCCTTCTCAGAAGGAAACTGAGAAAGAAACCTTGGTGGGATGGTGAGGGCTTGTGCTGGTCATGGATGCCGTGAGGCTGGGAAGCTTGCGGCTCCTGCTGGTGTGACATTTCCTCCACAGTGGACTGCATACCGCTTTCTCCTCCACTGTCATGGCTGCCCCCGTTTTTGTGGCTCTAGGTTACAAAGATTATTTGTGGCAAGGGTATAAGCAACACCATGATGCACCGTCTTTATTCACTGTGATGTTATTTGTTCTAGGGATGAAACAGATCTGATGAAACTCCTGCTTCAAACCAACCCTGACTGTGTGCTCACAGTGCCAACTCTGGGGCTCTGTCCTCAGCTGCAGTGTGCGCAAATGAAGAGGCGATCCATTTTCCTGCTATTTCTTAACCAGTAATATGATCGTGAGTGGGGTAAAAGGCCTCAGACACCATTGCTCAATTCTGCCCCCTTCCTCTTCTACCTTTTCTTTCTTGAAGTAAGTTGTCTGAGGATGTGTTTTTTTTCGCTCTCAGGACCTTTATTTCACTCAAGATGCTTCAACATGTAGCAGATTCTTTTTATATTCTTTTCTTCTCTCCCTGAGACTTTTTACGTTGCCTTTGACTCAATTACGAGATTGAGACCCGAGCGGGATTAATCGCTGGTAGTCTTGTCTCCGAAGGGTTTTGTTTCTCTCCCCCATCATTGGTAATAACCTCTGATTCTGTTTCATAATGGGATGGAAAGGCAGCACCTCTACAAAATGAGGGCAAATAATTGTATTATTCTTTAAATGAGCCCCTTGAAATGGCAAGGAAGGGACGTTGTAAATCTTTTTTACTGGGACGTAGATTGCGCTTTTATAGGCCTAAGTTTGTGAGAAGCTACACTGTATTACCATTTTCAGGACCCCACCGAGGGCCACCACGGTAATGGTAATCACAATAATTATAGGCGCAGACAGCAAAGATCTTCCAGTCAGTCAGCTGTCTCTAGGCAACCGGGCTTAGCAAGACTAACAATTGGCACCTCTCATATTCATGTAAGAATAAAATTCTCAGAATGTGGTCATTACCGAACGGATGCCTTCAGCCCTCCGACGTCTAATGGGTTTGCCATTTATCTCCAGTGTCTGAGACAGACACTAACTCTCCAATTCATAATGGTGATCTCTGTTCCCTTTGTGCCAAATACTTGATGGTTAATTCAAACGTAATTTTGACTAAAAGTCAGACACGGGGCTTATTAAATTCATAACAAATTACTCTTCCCAAATACAAGATTTCTATCGGGAGTTAGAATGTATATAACCACATGCCATAGCTATGTTACCATATGACACAAGTCCACAGGCCTTCCAATGTTAAGCCCTGGGGATCTATTCTTTGGGCCATGTCTCTTTATAACTCCTTTAGCAGTTTTGACTGAATTAACAGGACAGTTAACCCAAAAATTTTTAAAGGATGCCATTTTAGATAAAAATCTTAGACAAAGTTGTTAGTATATCACTAAGTATCTTCTGTCCTTTAAAAACAGGGATCAGAGTAATGAACCCTAGAAACAATAAGCATATATTTAGCTGACCTTGCATTTGTACAGTGGTTTACTTCTTTTTCTAGCTTTTTCAAATTCAGAATCCTATCTGATTCATATATATATATATATATATATATATATATATATATATACACACACATATATATATATACACACACACACACACACATTGATTGATTGATTGATTGATTGATTGATTGATTTCAGAGAGGAAGGGAGAAGGACAGATAGAAACATGAATGATGAGAGAGAATCATGGATCGGCTGCCTTCTACACACCCCCTACTGGGGATCAAACCCCCAACCTGGGTATGTGCCCTAACCAGGATTCAAACTGTGACCTCCTGGTTCATAGGTCAATGCTCAACCACTGAGCCACTCTGGCCAGGCACCCCATCTGATTCTTAACCAACCTTGTAAGTTAAGCAGGGGAAGATCTTTACTCTGAATTTTCAGGTAAGAAAAATGAGGCGCTAAAGGTCATAAGGTTTGCCCACGGTCACCAGGGCAGCGCGAGGACAAGTGCTGACGGGAAATGCCACACTGACTTAGCTGCTGCGCAGCCCAGGCCGGGGGTGGGGAGGGAGGTGGAGTCTCTGCTCTGAATCCACAGGCATATTCCTGGATTCTTCAGTATTCACGCGCAATCTCACCTGGCCCCGGCAGCTCTGTGTTGGATTGGGAAACGTGTGTTTTGTGCAGTACCAGGCCTGTAAGAGTCCTCCTGTGGGCTGCATGACGTCTACCCGGTGCTGTATTAGGCAGTCTATGCAGTCGTTCTTTGTGTAGCTAATGTGCCCAGGTCTGCGGGGACCTTGCTTCTCAGCAGGAGGCCCCTCACTGGGAAACCATGTCTCTCATGGAGCTGCGCTGCTCCTCGGCTGGTTAAGCGAGAGTGACCTTTGGTGGGAAGAGCAGCAGTCCCGTTGGCCACCCTTTTCTCCCTCAACATAACCGCATGGACACAAGGGAGCCACACTGGGTTGCTGTTTTTATCCTATGCTCTCTTCCTCTCCCTCTCTTTACTGTTAAAATGTCTCAAGCAGAACAGGTGCAAGAGGCCAAAAATGCAAGCCTATCCCACATTTGTCTACGTAATTAAAACTATGTGCAGTAGAAATATACTGAAAGTCAACTTTCTATTAGCAAATCTGCAACAACTCTGAGGCCAAGAATGACGGCAGGGAGACAAGTGGGGCAGCCCATCCTCCGCTCTGCATCCCCCACTCTGTGTACACAGGCTCCGGGCAGCCTGAGCCTCTGGGGTCCTCCTGACCCACAGTGGCAGATGGAGGGCTTTCAGAGGGATTTATTAGGGTCCGCTAATTAAGCAATTCTCACTGGGGTGCTAATGACCTCTCAAGCGAAATATTAGATTTTTGATAGAGGTATTGGAGCTTCACCCCAAGATATGCTTTCCAGTGACAGAATTTGATGCAATCTGCCAGGAAGATGTCACAAAAGTTGGGGCACAGTTGGATGTCATCCCACACATAATCTCATGGGGGTAGCTCCTAATGCCCCTATAAGATTCATATTAAAATTCTGTATTGTTTTGAAACAGAATGTTTTCAAGGCCTGAGAGAGAAACACAGATGCTCTAGCTGAGTACTGAGTCAAAAATTTATGTAGAAACTATTATTTTCCTGGATGAAAGACTGTCTTCAAAGTTTTAGGTCTACTTCCTAATCTATTTTTTTCTGATATGGATATTTTTGGCTTCCAAATTTCAGGAAAATTAACCCACTTTTTATTTTCTTACCCTTCTCTTATTTTTTTATAGGCATCCCAAGTAGTTAAAGCAAGTCTTATTTGAAAGGAGGCAGCTATGATGAAAAAAAAAGGCCCCGAATAGCTGCAGCAATCCTGAGAAGGAAGAACAAAGTAGGAGGGATCTCAATACCAGATATCAAGCTGTATTACAAAGCCACTGTCCTCAAAACTTCCTGGTACTGGCACAAGAACAGACATATAGACAAATGGAACAGAACAGAAAACCCAGAAATCCACCCAAGCCATTATGATCAATTAATATTTGACAAAGGAGGCAAGAGCATACAATGGAGTCAAGACAATCTCGACAATAAATGGTGCTGGGAAAATTGCTGAGATACATGCAAAAAAAAAAAAATGAAACTAGACCACCAACTTACACCATACACAAAAATAAACTCAAAATGGATAAAGGACTTAAACGTGCAGAAAACCACAAAAATCTTAGAGGAAACCACAGGCAGCAAAATATCAGACATATAGGTAGCAATATCTTTACCAATACAGCTCCTAGGACAATGGAAACTAAGGAGAAAATAAATAAGTGGGACTACATCAAAATAAAAAGCTTCTGCACAGCAAATGAAACCATCAACAAAACAACAAGATAGCCCACTGCATGGGAGAACGTATTTGCCAATGTTATCACCAATAAGGGTTTAATCTCCAACATTTACAGGGAATTCATGCAACTTAACAAAAGGAAGATAAACAATACAATCAAAAAAATGGGCAATGGACCTAAATAGATACTTTTCAAAGAAGACATAAAGAAGGCCAAGAGACATATGAAAACATGCTCAAAGTCACTAATCATCAGAGATGCAAATCAAAACGACAATGAAGTACCATCTCACACCTGTCAGAATGGCTATCATCAACAAATCAAAAAACTACAAGTGCTAGAGAGGATGTGGAGAAAAAGGAACCCTCATGCACTGCTGGTGGGAATGCAGACTGATGCAGCCACTGTGAAAAACAGTATGGAGTGTCCTCAAAAAATTAAAAATGGAACTGCCTTATAACCCATTAATCCCATTTCTAGGAATATATCCCAAGAAACCAGAAACACAAATCAGAAAGAATATGTGCATCCCTATGTTCATAGCAGCACAATGTACAATTGCTAAGATTTGGAAAAAACCTAAGCATCCATCAGCAGAAGAATGGATTTAAAAACTATGGTAGGAGGTCTTGCCATTTACAACAGCATAGATGGGCCTGGAGAGCATCATGCTGAGCGAAATAAGCCAGTCAGAGAAAGATAAATATCACATGATCTCACTCATATGTGGCATATAGTGAACAACATAAACTGATGAAAAAAATAGATCGAGACAGAAGCATCCACTGACTGTCAAACCTCAGAGGGAAGGCAGGGGGTCAGAGAGTAAGAGATCAACCAAAGGACTTGTACGCATGCATATGAGCATAAAATGAGTTCGCGTGTCACCTCTGACATGCGTGTCATAGGTTCGCCATCACTGGAATAACCAATGGACACAGACATCAGGGGGTGAGGGCATGTGTTGGGGGCAGGAGTGGCCAGGGAGAGGTCAATGGGGGAAAAAGGAGACATATGTAATACTTTAATCATTAAAGAATTAAAATAATAATAATATTGTAATAGCTATGTACGGGCGGGGGGGGGTACTTGAAATATCAGGGGGACCACTCTGTAAAGTATATGATTGTCTAACCACTATGTTGTACACCTGAAACTAATACAGAATAATAGTGAATATGAACTATAATTGAAAAAAGATGGAAAACTGTATATGTTTTTCATCACAATAAAAAGTAAAAATTGAAAAAAAAAGAAAAAGAAAGGAGGCAGCTATGGTAGTCAAATGCCTCTAACATATATGCCCCCCAGAGCATATTACACGTGTACACGCTATCGGACCCCTATATCAGTTATGCACTTTGCTGTCATATAGAAGCAGCCGACCATTCCTTCCCAAAGGGAAGGCTAGTGGCTGAATCTTGCTTTCAGTCTCATCCCAGCGTATCTTCTCCAGGGCAGACAATCCAGCAATTATCATGTATTCGGTAATCATTTGGGGTGCTGCTGTGGGCTAGGTCCTTGAGTTCTAAAATGTGTACACAGCATATACCTGGCCTTCTCCTGGCTTATAACATTTGGCACTCACACCAAGCATCCAGAATGAAATATGGAAGTGAATTATGCATCCCATTGTCCCAGATCCTCGACAAGGGGAACTTGGCACAGAAGAATATCTGTAATTTCACCGTAAAAAGAAAGTAAATGAGAAAAACAGGCAGAGAGAATAGGATAAGGAAAAACATGGATATGTGAAGTGCATTAAAAGTAGAGTGGCCCTCAAACCTGGAATCCATTAAAATTACCCAGGGAGCTTTTTAAAATTTATATTTCTGAATTCTACAAAAACAAAATCAATGAATCAGGAGCTTAGGGAGATGGGGACCAAAAATCCATATTTAATAGTAATCGGACTGCTAGCCTGCCTTGCTTTTGGGAACCAATGACCTAATTTTGGGGGTACATTCACTCTTTCAAAGATTATTTATTGACCTTCTAATATGCACCAGACATGATTTTAGATGCTCAGACAAAGTAGACACAGCTCCACTGTGTAACTGACATCCTAGTGGTCTGAGGCAGATGCTACTCTAAGTGCAACCCACGGATTAACTAAATTCTTCTGCACTAAAACCTGATCAAGACTTCATTTCCCTTGTGAGAAAAGCTAAGGCACGACGAGTTTAAGTAATTTATCTAGGTTACACAACTAGCGGGAGGGGGACCGAGAATTCTCAGATGCGACGTAACTCCAGGGCTCCCACGCGGGGCTGGCTACAGAAGTCGCAGAGCTCAGTGCACAGGGAAAACGCAAGGCCACTTGTTCAAAACACAGGAAACTGCTGCTAAAGGTGTTAAAATAGTAAGTGTTTTTCCCTTTTCCATGCCTCTCTCGCAACTTGTGCTGTGGTTATTTACTCTACGATATTACTCTATGGAAGACAAATTAAATTGTGAATGATCACATGACTGCTGCCATTCATCTTATACTGCACAATGCCAGTTCTAAAAGCAGATACGAGAGCATTTAACTCGTATGGAAGATCATGGAAATGACACAATTTGCATTTCATAGTGTATACAGTCTTCTTACTGGAGCAGCAGAAATACTCACACACAAAGCGACTCAATCTACTTCCTGAGAGACACAAACTTTACCCGCACTCATCGATACCTTAGACCAGTAATGGCACGTGAACTCTGACACGCGAACTCATTTTTTTGGTTGATTTTTCTTTGTTAAATGGCATTTAAGTATATAAAATAAATATCAAAAATATAATTCTTTGTTTTACTATGGTTGTAAATATCAAAAAAGTTCTATATGTGACACGGCACCAAAGTTAGGGTTTTTCAAAATGCTGACACGCTGAGCTTGAAAGGTTCGCCATCACTGCCTTAGACTCATGGACGTGTAGGGAAGTTCTGAAAGGAGAAGAACCGGGTTGTCTTGACCTTCCTTCTACATCCTTAGTACCCGCCCCTGTGCTCATCCTAACACGATGGCGGGTCCCCTTCAAGGTGCCTTCCACCTGCTCCCTGCGATCCTCACAGCGATGCTGGGAAGTGTGCGCTGTTTGTGGTCGGCAGAATAACGGTCTCCCAGATGCGTTCACACCCTATCGCCCAGAACCTGTAACCATGAAGGGGGCACTAATATTGCAGATGAAATTAAATTTGCTAATTAGCTGATCTAAAATAGGGAGATGACTGTGGGTTATGTGGGTGCACCCTAAGTGATCACAGGGTCCTTCAGAGAGGAACAGGGGCTGGCAGTGGTTTAACGTGAGCATGATGAACCCGTCAGAGCTGGCTCTGAAGTCGGAAGGGGGCCAGGAGCCACGGCACGTGGGCAGTCTCGAGAAGTGGAAAGGCAAGGATACGGGTTCGCCCCTCGAGACTCCAGAAAAGAATCCAGACCTGCCTCAGACTTCTGAGCTACCCAACATGTCTTGTACTGGTGGCTCTCATTACCTTTCTATTGGGTGCTGTTGATATAGGACATTGTTACTTATAAACAGTAGCTTAATACATATTTTAAAAGAAATGATCACTTGTCAGCCAACAATAGTCTCTCCCGTGAAGACGTTACCACGTAGCTAGCTCACTATTTCACACATGACGCCCTCCACTACGGAAGAGCAGCTGGGCAGCACGAACCGCGCTGTATTCTGGTGAAAATGAAGAACTCGGCTGTCTCTTCGGACAGCTTTCTGGACATTCTGCATTCCCCACGCGTTGTTTTCTTAAGTTATACTCCAAGAGGGTGCTACGTTTATCATTCTAATCCACGACAATGTCACCATGGAGGGGTCTGCACGTCTTGAAGATAGCTATTTGCCACTGTGCTGTGCATTATTGCTTTCCTAAGGCATTTCTGGGAAAACCTTTTAAAGAAAGCAAATAGATGATATAAGCACAACTTTTTAGTGCTTGCAAAAAAAAAAAAATCAACTAAGAACTGTTAACTTTGTTGTGGACCAAGCAATTATTTAAGAAGCTTATTATTATACCTGATAACATGGCGGCCCCATTCCCAGGGTAAGTGGGATGCAAATCTTTTACAAGCCTGGGATTCAGGGTGGACGCTTAGAATTTAGTCTTCCAGGCTCCTTGCCCTGCGCACGTTTATTTTTCAGGCCCGGGTCCCTTTGCCGCGTGCTCTGTCATTGCTCCCAGCACTGCCCTCGGGCCCGCCAGGGCCTGGAAGCCCATGGGCAGTTTTCATGCAGAGAAGCTGCCGACCCAATACTCCCTACTCAGCTTCTATGCACAGCGAGGGGGGTTCCCAGCATAATCCCATCTGTCCTCTCCATGGGGACACTCGGTTGCTCTTCCCTTTTCATTCCAAGCACCGCCTCTGCCTCCGCCTTCACTCCCTGCACAGGTCCAGGGCGTGTCCCCATGTCCAGGCGCTCACCCCGCGCGCCTCTGAGCTGGTTCTGATCTTCCCTCTCGGGGTTTGTTGTGACAGGACGGGGAGCAGGAGCCGCAGAGAAAGCTGCTGCTCTCCCCTCAGCCTGTTTCCGTGTGTGTGTGTGTGTGTGTGTGTGTGTGTGTGTGTGTGTGAACAATCACAACACATGCGAGCTCTAAATTGCATTCTCAAGTAATTTGTTTCATCTTCTACAGCTTTGACTTTAGAAATTGATTTTTAAAAAACTGAAACCTTCTTGGCTCGTTGCCATTTTATGATGAATTTACATGAAGCCTGACCCTTTGACCCTGCCTGCTGAAATCTTCCCAATGTAAACTCTCTCCTCTTTGGTCCTTCTGATCACCCTCAGACCAGGTCACCCCCTCCCTCTGCGCCCCACTGCCCTTGAGTTCTCTTATTCCCCCTCCAGCTCAGCCGTCAGTATGCGTGGGGAATGACTCTTACTGAGGAGATTCAGTCTTTTGGCTTATGTAGGCGAAACGGTATATTTTTCCCTACAGCTCATCTGACCTTTCCTGTATCAAATTCCCCATTCCTATTAATTAGTGGGTCTGTTAATTACGTTTTTCCAGATGTCAAACACTTCCAGTAACCGGCATTACTAGCATTGGCACATTTTTATATTTAAAACTGAGTTCTGTGCTTTTAAGAGCAGGTTCTACAAATTATGCTCCAAGAAGATATTGCATTTCTGTCATTTTAAAACACTAAATATATGTCATGCATTAGATGTTATGTGACACAAAGAATGTCATTTACATTTATTTTATACATTTATTTAATAAAAGCTTCGACTTCAAACAACAGTCAAGCTCATATCCCCTTTCCTACGACACAGGTGAGTACGGAGCCCTCAGCTTCGGGGGGAAGGAGGGCTGGAAGAGGTGTGGCTGCGGGATTTCTTTCTCCTTCCCTCTCCCGGGCAGGAATTCTCCCAAAGTTGGAAACCAGGAGCAGGGATGGAGAGAGGCAGCAGAGGGCACTCGCTGAATGCAGGGCGTTCCGGCCTCCCTGTGGTTGGTTGCACAAGGCCCGGTGCTTACAAAGGGCCTTCCGCTCGACTTAACGTTCTGCCGCCACCATCTTAAAATTCTCCATTTCTGAGCCAAATGCCCCGCATTTTCATTTTGCACTGGGTCTCTGAATGCTGTTCAACTCCACTGGGCACCGTGCTTTATCAAGGATCGCCCTCGGAAGGGAAGAGGCAAGGATCCCTCTCCTTTTGCCTGTGCCGGTCACCATCCCCCATGGCCCCGCAGAGCGAGACATGCCATCTCTCAACCCGGGTAACCATGAAACCACTAACCCAGGAATTCTTCTTCCCATTAGCTATTGGAACTGATCAGCTAATCTATAGCGTCCAAGGATCACCAAGATCTGGGATGATTGGGGTGTGCCCCCTCCTCTGTTAAAACATCACAAATTGCTTAGGTTCTTCTTTCATTTCGTTGAAAGGGAAGAATTAGAAACGATCTAACTTGCCAGTGCAGGGTTAGCTGTTCAGCAGTCATCTGCCCTTTTCAAACTCCCTCACTAATATGTCAGTGGGTCCCTTTGCCTGGTGCTCCAGAGGCCGTGGTACCAGAGCAGCGCAGCGCAATGAAATGCAGGCGAGGTGAGAGAGATGCTTTTCTTCTGTAAGTGCGGGGAAGGGACTTGTGAGAAGGTGAAGAAATAGGACAACACTAGTTTAGGAAAGAATACAGTAGGCCTACTGCTGAGTGAAATCACGCCCAGCCATGTGAAACGCAAAGGCAGGTCCATAAATGGGAAAAACCTTCGGAAGATTCCAGAACGAGTTGATTCTTCCGACATGAAATTAGTATTTAGTGAGCTCCTTACACGTCAAGAGATGGGGATTTCAACATGAACAAGATCCATTCCCTGCATCCCTGGGACTTGCAATTCAAGGGCAGCTGTGGGATTTTAACCCGGACTTTCTATTCACCACGATGGCCCAGGGGAGGGGATGGTCTCTGACTATCTGAAGCCATTGATGATGCAAACTGGAGAGGCCGAATGGGCACGGAAAACAAGCAGAGTGAGTAAATCATAGCACATTAAGGAACCTGCGTGAGCGTTCTACTTACTCTGTTTTCAAATGAGGGAGCCCAGCTGAGACCCAAGAGAGGTAAATGGTTTTCCCAAAGTTCCTCAGGAAAAAAAAAAAAAAGCATCCATATTTTTTTGCTTGTGTTTAATATATTTTACCAATTTTAGAGAAAGAGGAAGGGGAGGGGAAAGAGAGAGAGAAACATGGTGGACTGGCTGCCTCCCCCATGCACCCTGACAATAATCGAACGGCAACCTGGCTATGTGTCCTGGCTGGGGATTGAACAGGGGGCCTTTCAGCGCATGGGACAGTGCTCCACCAACTGAGCCACACCGGCCAGGGCTGCTGCCATTGCTCTGCCTACCCAGCATTCAGTCCTCTTGGTAATGACACCCTAACTTTGCTCTGAGGACTCAGTCCTCACTCACTGACTATAATGTGGTCATGGCCAATCAGAGCAAAGCATCTCCTTCAACCAAGCACAGGTATGTGTCCCGCCAAGACAAGCACCCTTTCCCTGTAATTGGTGATGGCTGGAGATAACACCCCCCAGCAGAGTCCTCAGGAAACCACTGTTCTTCATCCTCCCAAAGAGAAGTGGGCACTTGTCCCCCCTTTGGGTCTGGGCTGACCTTGGGGCTTGTTTTGGCCGAGACTGTGGCTGAGATGACGAGGTAAGACATGCAAACGTAGTGACCTCAGACCTGTGCGGCCTGCACGCTCACTGAAATGCCAGGTGCAGAAACACCGGCTCTTCTCCGGGAGGGTGAGCACCTGCACGGAAAACGAGGCTCCGCCGACAGCCACCACCAACGCGAGACACATGACTGAGACCCCCTGTTCTCACCCTACAGACCAGTTAACTGCAGCCGCGTAAGTGACCTCTGACAAGTCAAAAAAATGAATGATTCTAATGAGTAGCTAAGACATCCTTCTCCAAGTTGGGTTGTTTCCAATTCTCACTTGCAACTAAATGAAAGAAGAACCTAATAAAGTTGCCATCTGATGGATTATTAAATATCTGTGGCTGATAGAACCTTAGCATGATTCTTGGCATATAGCTAGTGAGGGATTTAAACAATTGGAGCATAGCCCTAATGACCGGCCCATAGAAACCTGAATAAATAAAATGGTTGTTGTTTTAAGCCTCAAAGTTGGGTATGATTCTGACATGTCCAAAATGTTCTTCGATTATTCCCTTTACTCTGTAATATGCTCTCCTCTGCCTTTTTCTTGTCTGTTTTCTGTGTGTGTGTTTTTGTGTGTGTGTGTGTGTGTGGTTTTTTTTTTTTGGCTGGGAAGCCAGTGTCAGATTTTCTTGCTTTTACTAAAATAGCCCTCTAGGTACACCGAATAAAGAGGATTTACTTCCTATATTTCCTAGGTGACAGCCAAGTATTTTCTGTTGATTTCCAAAAAATTTACAACTTTTGCAGAAATCAAATGCATATACAAACTAAAAGTGCTTTGGGGACGAAGGAGAAGTTAGTTAGAATTGAAAGAGGATCAGCCTGGCTGGTGTGGCTCAGCAGTTGAGCATCGACCCATGAACCAGGAGGTCATGGTTTGATTCCCGGTCATACCTGAGTTGCAGGCTCAATCCCCAGTGTGGGCCTTGCCCTCTCTGAAATCGATAAAGAATATATTTTTTAAAAAATGAAAGAGGGTCAAATTAACATAACTCAAGAGATGTACTACGTTAGTCCTCATAACATGATCACCACAAGGTTCCCTTATTTCCCAAAGAGATAGAAATCCATATGAAAGAAATATGTACGAAGATTTGATGTCTAAAAAAGGTTGATACATTAGAAATAATATGTTCTCAAGGTATCTACAGTACTTCCTTTTCCTCAGTGAAATGCTGGAATGTGTATGTGTCTTTTTGACTAACAGGGTTTTATTTAAGGTACTCGTGGGCCGCGTAAGTGACCTCTGACAAGTCAAAAATATGCTATATGGGTACTTGGAACATTCACAAGCTATATGTCATCAGCACACTTTGTGTGCTGTTTTCCTAAGACATTCTCTGAAGACATTTTTTTCTAAGACGTTAACTATCTTCCTAAGACATTATCTATTCCTTACATGCACTGCATGTCCAGTCTCTGTATTTAAATGCACCCCTTCGTGCCCTGAAAAGCCCTCTGCAAAACACAACTGAATTCAGAACTGATATGCCCCAAAGAGCCTCTCTCTGGATCGGACACCATCGATAGTTGCATTATCATCTCAGATTTTCAACCACTTATTACTGCTTGCATTGCCTCTTAGCCTCTCTTCCTCTAGGAGAAAGTTCAAAATATCATGGAGTCAAGATAATAAAAAACAGTAATCTAGGGAAAAGATGTGGGTCCAGAAAAATCTGTCAAAATACTATTTTTAATTATCCTGTTATATCTCAAATCTGTTGTAAAACTGGGAGCAGATAGTTCATAGTATCCTCAAATATCCCTCAAATTTCAAATCTATTGTGATCCCGAGTGTAGCAGGAATAGAAGATAAAATTAATGAGACCACTTAATTCCCACCAAGAAGGAAGGGGAATTAAAAGCGGGGAGTGTATTGTGAAAATATTTAGATACTTTAAATACAAAATTTTCTCTCTCTGGACATACACATTTACATTTTTTTGTTCTTAAAGATTTCACATTTCAGGAAAGCTATTAATCAGAAAAAATAAATATCTTTGAACAGAACCAGGAGTTTTATTGCATCTTAATATTTTGTCAACTTTGGTTTAGATTTTTAAGTTATAAAATGTTACAGGTGTAATTCAAACCCCTGGATAACCCTCCCTAATTAATGCTATTTCTTCCCTCCCATGAAAACCATTCTCCTAAATTGTATGGGGAAAAACCCTTGCTTTTATTACATTCCTATTATTAAACAAGCAAGCAAAAAAGCATTTACTGGTTGCTTACAGAATGATGTTTTTGTCTAAAGCAGTACATAAAACATGTAGCTACCCATAAAAGTATATTTTAATTTGTTGTCAATATATCAGACATATGATTTTGTACACTCCTATTTTTTTTCAACATAATACCTAATGATACCATAAAGATTCTTTATACTTTTACATTTCTCTTTGCACGGATGTGCTTGAGAGGTAATATACCTGGCAGTGGAATCTCTGAGATGAAGAATTTACCATCTTCCCTTGGCATCTGCAGAGAATAGGCTCCAGAACCCACGATGATCCCAGAAGCCACAGGCCCTCCAGCCCCTTCTATAAAAGTGGCGCAGTATTTGCCTATAACCTGTCCTATTCTCCTGTTCACTTTCAACTACCTCTAGATTCCTTATAAGACCTAATACCATGTGAATGCTATTAAAGCCTTGTCATACTGCAATGTTTAGGGAATAATGACAAGAAAAAAATCTACATATTCAGTACAAACACAACCATCATAGGCCTGTGTCAGCCTAACATGTCAGCAACTTTTTCCCCTAATATGCTTCATCCTCCGTTGGTTGAATCTGTGGGTGCAGAATTACAAGGGCCAACTGCATAGATCTTGAAATCTAACAGACAGACAAGAGACTCTGCTGCCCTGAGGAGATGGAAGAATTCACTCTACAAAGGCAGCATGGGGCATCCAGCAAGATTTCCTGCACTTGAAAGGATGTGCCTGGTGGTACATGGTATCTAATTGCTGTTTTCACTTGCATTTTTCTCATTATTTGCATGAGTCAACAAAGATTATACATAAAATACAGTATCGCCTGCTCCATGTTCCTTGGCTGAAATGCCTTCATGACTACTTTGCATTCCTTTAGATGTGCTGGGGGTTTTTAACATTTGGATTTTCACATACGGATCTTTAATGCACCTGCGATTTGTTTTTTGTGAAGGAAGCTGACCGGCCTGATTTCTTAAGTGTTCATTTTTCCCCACCGATACTTCAGTCTCTCTTACATTTAAAGTCTCCATTGACGTGGCTGTGTCATTTGTCATTCTTTGATCTCTCTAATCTGTTTGTTAAATCTACATGCCCCTGCATCAATACCATATTGTCTTAATTAGATTGACTTTTTAATGCGTCTTAATATCTGGTAGGGTGAGTCCTCTGGCTTTCTTCTTCCATATTAATTAGCTGTCTATTTGCTCCTCCATAGCAAGTTCAGAATCAGCTTATAAAACTTACAAAACAAGTAGTTCCAATGTTGACTGGAAACGTCTTCAATTTATAAATTAACTCTGGAGACTTGATATCTTTACCACATTGAGACTTTTTATCCATGAACATGATTTATCTCATTTTATTTAGCTCTTCCTTAATGTCCTGGAAAAGAGCTTCATAATTTTCTCCATAAGGAGTTTACACATTTAATGTTAGGTTTATTCCTGGGTATCCTAGAGATTTTATTGCTATGGTAGCTTTTGTTGCCCTGGCATATATGTACTACTTATCTTATTAATTACCTTGGATCATTCACAGACTATCTGTCATCTGCAAGAAAAGACAGTTTTGTCTTTTTCCTTGTTAATTCATATAGCTCTACTCCTTTATATTGCTGTATTTTTCTGCCTAGGACTTCCAGAACAATCCTGATTAGTGGTATCAGAGAGCCTTCTTCTCTTTTCCCTCAAGTTAATGAGAAGGCTTCCAATGTACCTCCATGAGTTTTATGTGTGCCTAATATTTCTAAAAATAGATACTCTTTATCAAATTATGGAAGTGCCTTCTTTCCTGGTGTTCTCAGCCTTATCCTATTTTAAACATCTGTTTTATCTGTGCGCGTATCTATCGATGTGATGTCCCCATTCTGTCAATAAGCTTTGCATTAAGTGTGTCATGACGCCAGCTCACTCCGGATGTTACCCATGGAGACACCAAGCCCAGAACCATAATCACTGCTGGTGCATCACAGGAAGGAGTCTAATCCCAGTTACTCATTAGCTGCCACAGGAATGAGCCTGCTGCTAACTGACCTCAGGAAAGGGCCTGATAGACTTATGTAAATATGTCCTTAGCATTATGAATGGAGTTTTGTCATCGTCAGTATTACCAGTGCAGTTTTCTGATATATTTTCCTTCAGGAATGTTCCTTTGTTTATGTAGGAGCTTCTGTGAAGAATGAGCAAACATATTTTTTGCAGCTTACAATTCAAGTTCAGAAGTTCTAAAGTAACAGTGACTTAAAACTTAATTCACAAGGCCGTCGTGTAATGCCTCTCAGTCACCCAGAAGACTTAGAATTAGAAAGTTAGCATCATTTAATAACTATAATTTATTACATAAGTAACTCAAAGAATATAATTATCAGCCATATGAAAATTTGCTGAAAACAACACACTAGCAGGCTGTCATTTCAGAATTATCCTTATGTTCTCATAAACAATGGTGACAGGAGGAGTCTTTTATCTTCGTCAAGCTAAGACGTTAATTTATTTTTTTAATAAAGGGGTAATTTGATTCCCTGGCTTAATAAAGGAATTCAATATTTCAGGTTAATATCATCCTGCAATATTTCTTTTAGGAGACTTTCTGCAGACTGCAAAAGCAGCTCATTTGAGTAAGCTTAGGATGTGAATACCCTATGGAGCCATCATGTAAGAAGAGGTAATTTCCTTCTGCCCTTTTCCACTATTCTTTTTATTATAGCTTTATGGAATGTTATAATATTCCCAAAGACAGAGAAAGATGCTCTGAATGGCTTGAATTACTGAGCACATAAAGATTCAAAGGTTAGCCTTGAGGGACATTATTATACTTCAGGTCAATAATACCTACTAACCTTTCCCATATCTACTGAGTATAAATAAAAGTTCTATAATACTCAATTTTGCTTGAACTAAAAGTTTCAAGAAAGTCTGCTTTTGAGGTTAGCAGCTGGGGAGAGAGCTCCCAGGAGAATTTTATAGAAGGAGCAAAAGAACATATGGGAAGCCAGCAGTCTCCCTTGCCGTGCCTCTGCCTTTAATTTAGAAAAAAGGTGCTGATGGGGCTCTTTGCTCCCAGTGAAAAGTTTCAGGATAAATCAGCCTCCAGACTGGTTCTTGTCATCGTTGAAAGTGGTCCATTTTGGAACAGGCTGTTGTTAAAATCGCTCATTTTATGAGCTTTTTTTTGAAAAATAGGTTTAATAAAAACGGAATGTTATGATAGCTCTGATGAGCTACTCTCTTCCTCTATTCCAAGAAGCTAGCAAACAAGCAGTGTCCTATCTAACCACACCACTACTCACTGTAGGAACTGTGAGGTCATGTCCGCTGCTAGGGGTGGCACTGCATGCATGTTATTGATGCTGCCCAGAGGGGGCAGCACTGAGCAGGAGAGTAAGAGACTCTCCCCTCCCTTTGGCCACTTGCTCTGGGTCATTCTGAGCCTCACATTCCTCTTTGCAGAAGTATGGTTGCTGGGTAAGAGGTTTGGAGACACCTGTAGTTCTCAGTTTTAATTATGTGTCCACACGAATGCAGTGCATTTTCAGCGTTTAGTTATTCGTACATGGACTCCTGCTGTTACCACAGAGTTCCCTGTGCCATGGAAGTGAGTGCGTAGAGGCCGCAAACTACAGCCATGGGCCCGCTCCAGCCTCTGATTTGTTTTGTTCTGCCTGTGAGCTAAGAATGCTTTTTCTTTTTAAATTTTTAAAGATCCTTTCAAAATATATACATGTATTTATAAAATGAAAAAAAAAAATATGTGCCAGGCCATATGTGGCCCCAAAAGTGCTAAAACATTTTCTATCTGGCCATTTACCAAAAGTGTTTGGTGACTCCTGCTAGATAATAAAAGCTCAGTTACCGTCTTACTTATCCATTTACGCTTATGGTAATTTGGCCAGTTTGTAAGATTTTTGTAAAAATTGGTTTATTTTTCTACCTTGTGACTTTTCTGTTTTATTCCTCTTTGTGAGTCTGTTGGTGAACAAAGCGCAGAGTAGACTATGTATGTTTATTTCCTTTGTACTTTTCAATCTTTTTGGTTCTCCGTTAAGAAATGTGTTTGGCTTGAGATAGACTTTCCTATGAGGTCTTCTAAAACTTCATACTTTTGTTTTTCACATTTAAGTCTCGAATCCACCTGGAAATGATATTGGTTTGGGGATAAAGGCGGTCTTGGGATTCAGTTGGGCCTTTTCTCTCCGTGCTAGCCAATTATCCTGCACCTTTTATCGATCTACAAGACCATCACTCTCGTAAATCAAGTTCCTACGCCCCATGGGCTAGTTTCTGGACCTTCTGATCAATGACTCTGTGGGACGGATGCCAATACCAGAGTCTGCTCACTATCGCTGTTCGTGGGCGTATAAGTCAGTACAGTCATGGTGAACCAAAGTTTGGTATTATCTTGTAAAGTTAAAAATAAGCCTGTCATAAAACCCAGCTATTCCAGCTATTCCATTCAAGAAGCATATCCGAGGAAAACTCATATGTGTGTGTGTCTGTGTGTACACACATGTATGTATAAATATGAATGCAGATATAAAAGGAGACATAAACAAAATAATGTTTCCAATGGCATTACTGGGTATGGCAAAAAAAATGAAAACAACATAAAGTTTTACAACAGAAAAAAATAAATAATTTTAAAAATGTTGCATAGTATACCTGCATCTGTATGGTTGGCAAAATTAATGAAGAATGCATATGGTATGCTCCCATTCCTATGAAGTATAAAAACTAAATGATGCATTCCTATGCGTTTTAAATAAACATAAAAGCAAGGGAATAAAATAAAACCAAGGAAATGAGATAAAAATGTGCACCAAGTAAAAGATAGAGGATCATGGTTGCCTCTGGGGATGAGAGAGGGCTGTGTGTTCAGAGAAAAAACACAGGAATTCCAAGAATGACTCACATTCTATCCTTTAGATCCGTTAAAATGGACTATGAATAAATAAATGGACAATAAAAGTTAAGTCCAGGTGGACAGTGTAAACTCAGGCTGAAACATGTCAGTCATGAAGCTGAACATGGCTTCTCAAGCCTTTTTTGGGAAATCTTGGTGGTCAAGCTTTTGGGCTTCAAAGGACAATTTTATAGGAATACAATCTATGAGCAAAAGAGGGAAAAAGAGAGAGAGAATGGACCTATTTTCTTTAGATGTCACCTGTGTATCAGGTAACCTGCCAAAATCTTTCACCTGAGATGCCTAGCTTATCCCTCCCAACTCTGAGTTAAGTAGTATGACCCCACTTTTATGTTTGGGAGAAAAGACTCAGGCTAAGCCGATGCCTGGGATGCTTCAGATGGCAAGGGGTGGAGCCAGGGACCACCTCAGCCTTGCACTCTGCACCTTAGGTTGCGCCATAACTTTATTTTTGAGCCACGGAGACCTGTGGTGTCAGTACAGTAGCCACGAGCCATGGGTCGCTCCTGAGCACTTGAAATGGGGCTAGACCGAGTTCCCAGTGCACACCAGAGTGCAGACTTAGTAAGAAAAGAAATGGAAACTATCTCACAAATAACATTCGCATTGATTAGATGTCGAAATGATAATTTTAGGATATATTTGATTAAGTAAAAATATGAAAATTAATTTCTTTGATTTCCTTTACTTCTGAAAATATGGGTACGGGAAGATGTTAAATTGCAGCCTGTTGCTGTTCGGCGTGCTGGTGTAGACATTCCCGTGGAGAGGCGGGAGAAGCTGGCTTGCGGCAACACTTATGTTCTTTACGGGCTGAGTATCTTGAACAAAATCTTAGATGAACTGAGCTGGAGCAGTGTTTTCTCTAACAAGCGTGGATAATAACGTGCGCCCTGCGGTGCCGACCAGAGCAGCACAGGTAAGGCACCCTCCCGGGGTCCGGGGCACACTGTGCACTTGGGATGTGTAACAGAGTTATATTGGTGAACTTTATAGGACCTCAAAATCTTTAATACTTTACAAATCTGCATGAACCTTTAAGTGCTATAGTTTGAAGCCTATTGGGCTTTAAAAACTACACTCCCCCCCCCCCAACTTTCCATACCATTTCCATATAAATGATGGATAGCACCTTCCGCATCATGAGAACCCAAGAGGAAGGGGAAACGGGATATTAACATTTCAAATAAGCAGATGAGTATGCGGCATGGGGCCTCGGGAATGGAAGATGACAATAAAGCAAACCGTGATGCGCTCTGAGTGTGTGTGCACTGCTGATGGTACACTTTCATCGCTATTTCCCGCAGATCACCTCCCGCCACATACCGCTGTTTGACACCTTCCCAGGCCTTCTTTGTTGCTTAGTTTATATGAAAAAACATTCAGATGGTGCTTCTTCTCTGTTACTAGTGGAATACACAGCCATATGTTACATACCAATTCCAAGTCCACTTAGGCAGAAAGAACCACATAAAGATCTTGCTGGAAAAAGCCAACTGGGGCTCTCACCATTTCTGTTGTCCTTGACGTTCAAGATGTATTGTATATTGCCCTAACTGGTTTGGCTCAGTGGATAGAGCATCGGCCTGCGGACTGAAGGGTCCCAAGTTCGATTCCAGTCAGGGGCATGTACCTTGGTTGCGGGCATATCCCCAGTGGGGGGGCATGCAGGAGGCAGCTGATCGATGTTTCTCTCTCATCGATGTTTCTAACTCTCTATCCCTCTCCCTTCTTCTCTGTAAAAAATCAATAAAATATGTTTTTTTAAAAAAAGATATATTGTATATACTGAAACTGCTTTTATGATGATAACTACAGCATTACAGTAAAGAAGTTATGAAATTAGTATCATGGGCTCTGATAGTAACCTACCCTTCTTCTTATCAGACATTCATAATAACGCCAAGCCAGTGTGGCTGAG
This sequence comes from Myotis myotis, assembly GCF_014108235.1. Lineage (NCBI taxonomy): Eukaryota > Metazoa > Chordata > Mammalia > Chiroptera > Vespertilionidae > Myotis > Myotis myotis. The sequence continues at coordinate 3,184,558 of NW_023416401.1, read as the reverse complement.
ACACACTGCTGGTCTGGGCTGGGTCCCTTTGGCAGCCCAGGCGCCTGTCTGCCTGGAGAGCATCCTCGCATCCCTGCCCTTATCTGCAGGCGACCTGCCTGCGCATGCGCATGCCGATGATGAAGGACAGCCCTCCTTAGTTGAGGCAGTTGCGGAAGCCTTTGCCTCACACCAGGAAACTGCACTGAATGCGATTCCCCAAGACACTGTCTCTGATCCAAGTCCTCCACCCGCGTTCTCTCTCCCCGAGGGGAGAGCTGGGGCGCTGCTGTGAGGACCAGAGCCCTTTACAGCCACGTGTGGCCTGGAAACCAGCCCTCTCCTGGGCCCAGCGCTGAGCGGCGAGGCCAGGCCACTGCAGAGGTGCGTTCGTGCTGCACCCAAACCAGCTGCTGGGAGGGAGGGTCCTCCCCCTCCTCTCCCTCCGCCCGGGATTTTCACTTGCCAGCAGCTATTTTCCTGAAGACGCGAATGATTGCTGGTATCCAAACCCCCTCTGCCTCCCTTACGCTCATCTCCAGGATCATCTCACTGGGTGTCCTCTCCGCCTTGAGCACACTCTGTGCAAGAGAACAGAAGACAGGAGCCGGGGGAGTAGCGGCAGATCGAGCGCGGCCTGGGAAGCCCGGTCTTCCTTCTTCCTGAGGTTGGACGGTAAAGATAAAGTCCATTCTGCCCGGAGGGAAGTCCAGCCTCTTGCAAACTCCCAACAGCAGACTCCTCAGCGGTTTGGCTCGGGCTCCCTCCCGCCTGGGGGAAGCAGGACTGACTGACTTGGGCCTGAATTCCCAGGACTGACACCGCGCAAGCTCTGCCTCCTGCTCCTGGGGCCCAGCTCCATTCTGAGCACCAGGGGCTTAACAAGAGTTAATCTCCTCCAAGAAGCGGGGGGCCCTGCCCACTCCATCAAGTTCCCCTCGAGTCTGCCAATCGCTTGCCTGTCATATTTGTCAGAAGCCCGGAGTTCGACTAACTTCGTTGCTACTGCTTCGTAATTCTTTTTTTTTTTTTTTTTTTTTTAGTTTCAATGCATTTTATTTTTAGACAACCTACACGACATGCTTTTTCTTAAAAACAGTATCTCCGCTCTAAATGAATCAAGGCCAAAATAAATGAAGGTCCCATGTGTCTCAGTCCTGGGGTGAGGATGAAAAGCAGTAGCCAGAGGTGATGACCAATGGTAGATCCAAATTGCCAAACCTGTTAACATTTTTCCCATTTCTACACCATCCTCTGCGAAACCATCCATGGGGTCACACCATCCTCATGGAAACCGTCCATGGGGTCACACCATCCTCATGGAAACCATCCATGGGGTCACACCATCCTCATGGAAACCGTCCATGGGGTCACACCATCCTCATGGAAACCGTCCATGGGGTCACACCATCCTCATGGAAACCGTCCATGGGGTCACACCATCCTCATGGAAACCATCCATGGGGTCACACCATCCTCATGGAAACCGTCCATGGGGTCACACCATCCTCATGGAAACCATCCATGGGGTCACACCATCCTCATGGAAACCATCCATGGGGCCACACCATCCTCATGGAAACCATCCATGGGGCCACACCATCCTCATGAAAACCGTCCATGGGGTCACACCATCCTCATGAAAACCATCCATGGGGGTCACACCATCCTCATGAAAACCGTCCATGGGGTCACACCATCCTCATGGAAACCATCCATGGGGTCACACCATCTTCATGAAAACCATCCATGGGGTCACACCATCCTCATGAAAACCGTCCATGGGGTCACACCATCCTCATGGAAACCATCCATGGGGTCACGCCATCCCCGGGTGGTCCAGCAGAGCAGCCATGCATCTGGATTCATGTGGCCACTAGTAAACTAGGAGTTTGTGAAATTAGCGAAGATGTGCTAGACTAGTTCTGCAGCCCCAGTCGTAAAGGGCTTCCTCTTTCTGGGCTCCACTCTTCCAGGTTCCCTTGATCGATTTCATGTCATCGCTGACCTACTTCTTCCAGGGCTGCAGCCCTAGAAGCTGGTTTCCTGCACACGATGCTCCGGACACTGTCAACTCCAGTGATGACTGTGCTTTTGGTACCCTCTCCTCCGGCTTCAGCGGAGGCATTGCCACCAATAGGTGAGCCACCAGTGTTACCATCTGTCGGAGTGACCACCTTCCCCGCTGCCTCCAGGGGCCCAGCCCGCCCGCGATCTCCGGGTCTTGTAGACATCGGAGACCATCTCACCGTAGCTGAGGAGGTCCAGATAGATGATCGTGATGGTGGCTGGAAGGAGAGGACAGGGGCGTGGGCTGAGCAGGTGACCAGGGCCCACCTGGCGAAGCCAGAGTGTGCTTGGCAGACGGAGTGGGGGAGGGGCAGAAGAGCTCAGAATTCTTCATAGTGTCCATCTTTTTACCTGTTGTTTTTCATTGTCAGTATCAAAACATTCTTTTGATTGTAAATTCAAATTTTAATGACATGTCTTATGTTGGCTTTTCTTTTAAAATATACTTTTATTGATTTCAGAGAGGAAGGGAGAGGGGGAGAGAGATAGAAACATCAATGATGAGAGAGAATCATTGCCTCCTGCACGCCCCTACTGGGGATTGAGCCCACAACCCAAGCATGTGCTGTGTCTAGGAATTGAATTGTGATCTCCTGGTTCATAGGTGGAAGCTCAACCATTGAGCTACACCAGCTGGCAGCTTGTCTTCCTTCCTTCCTCCCTTCCTTCCTTCCTTCCTTTTATTTATTTTATTTTTTTATAGATCAACCCCACCTCCTACCTCAGTGCCTGTACCCTCTCAATCAATGGAAAAACTAGTGCAGTATGTGGGCCAGCTCCACCACCCCTTACTCTGCATATGCCCGCCTTCTGCTGTATTCTTACCCATGTGTAAAGGTGAACAACCATACTGACCATGGCACACAAAATGCCCAGATTTTGTTTTTCATTTGAGTTAAGAAGTTATTATGATGAGAAAGCACAATATATTCAATTAGAAATTTTAAGAAATTGTCTTTTTATGGGATTAAAAACACATACATTTTCCAAAAAATAGACAATACAAACTTGTTTCATCCAACATTCCTTGACTATCACAGTGATACAATTGGCATTTATTCCCCTTTCTGCTCTAGCCCTCAGTTTTAAACTCTACCGGAATATATGCAATCATAATCTGTACTTTTTATTCCAGAGCTTATAAACAGGCAACACACGTGGACCATAATTTTCCAAAAGAAAAAATGAGCTGTGGGAGACTAGCCTAGCCCTCATTTAATGTCAGAAACATCTGTGAATACACAAGGCCCTAAAGAAATGATTCACTCTTTTGTGGGTAAGTAGATATTGAATAGATCATTTCATATACACATATTTATTCCACTGACATCTAGAAAGGTTTGGGGATAGCAGAATGAAGGAAAAAGGGAGAGATTCTGCTAGATTTTGTGTTTATTGCTAACCTGTTTCTTTCTTGGGTAATGTATTTTTTTAATGATGGTACTGGGGAAAATTGCACAGAAATTATACAGAGACTTCAGTTTGGTAATAATGGCTCTGAGAAACTTTCCAGCTGGTAGTCAATATGCACTGATTGACTTAATTCCTATTATTTTATGGACAACTCAAAAATAGATACTGGTTCTCATTCTTGCCCAAGAATTTATGACACTGTCCAGCATCAGGTAATGTCCAATAAATGTTTCCAATCCTTTTTAAATGCCACACAATGTAATTGCCCCTGGAAAGCTTTTCAAATTGCAGACAATACAGATAAAGATGTATGTGCTAAAATCTGAATAAATAAAAACAACTATTATTTTAAAGTTTAAACTATATGGTTGGGCAAGTAGAAGCAACACACCAACATGTTTATTTGTGTTTAAGTTATAATCGATAGATAAATTTAAAGCTTCACTTTTTCTCTTCCCTTATCATCTTCCTTCCTCTCTTTCCATACTCCCTAAAAGTACAACACAGATTTTATTATTTTATTCCAGTCTATTTTTTAAAAGCTTTACCGTACATATAAATGCATAAACTATTTATAGCATAGTATAGTATGAGTGTGGATGTGAATTCATATAAATGAAATGAACAAAGGAATCATTCTTTGAACTCAAATGTTTTCAAGTCTCCATGTTCATGCATCTAGAGTCGGTTCAGTCATTTCTCTGCTATATAGTATTCCCTCCATCATCCATGTTCTTTCTGAAAGAACATGTGCATTGTTCCCTGTTTTCTTTCCTTACAAACAACACTGCAATGAACATACTTTCATGTGCCGTCTTCAATACATTGTACCAGAGATCTGTAGGTTAAATACTTAGTAAAGAATTGTAGGGTCGTACAGCATATACATTGTCTAGATATTGCCAAGAGACAATGAACCAAACTTACGCTCCTACCATCTGTACACTTCTTTTTTACCAACAGTCACTACTGTCAGTCTTTTTAATTGTTATCAATATAGTGGTTCTAAAGTAAAGTTCCATTATTGTCAATGATTATGATTTTGATAGTGGTGTTATTAGTACATTTCTTTCCCTTCTTTCTTTTAAGTATTTTCTAACGTTTCTTTAATAAGCCTATATCTATTCTTAAAAATTTCATAACTTATTTGATCAATCTGTTTTTTCTTTCTTATATGTTTTCAACTCAATTAGCATTTATTTTAGGATTGTGTTGATTGCTATAGAAATAGACATAAAATATTTTTTTAAGTTATAGCCCTTACCGTTAAAGAGCTTCTAATCTAGTCAAGCAGACAGGTGTGTAACAAGCTACATTACTGCTTGGTAATCACAAATATAGAAATGCATGGGAACATAGGAGTAGCAGGGAGCTTGTCAGCACTAAGGCAATTACAGGGAAGTCCTACTAGAGATGCAGCGAATGCACTCAGACTGATTTTCCCTTGAGGATGCTGTAGACCTCTGTTTAGGATCTAGGTCAGTGATGGCAAACCTATGACATGCGTGTCAGAGGTGACGTACAAACTCATTTTTTTGTTTGATTTTTCTTTGTTAAATGGCATTTAAATATATAAAATAAATATCAAAAATATAAGTCTTTGTTTTACCATGGTTGCAAATATCAAAAAATTTCTATATGTGACATGACACCAGAGTTAAGTTAGGGTTTTTCAAAATGCTGACACGCCGAGCTCAAAAGGTTCGCCATCACTGCTCTAGGTTCACAGACCGGTAAGGCTAGTAATAAACAGAGAAAAATGTGGAATACTTGTGACACCATCTGAAGATGAACAGGCAATAATGATTCATTCTAAGAAACAGGGTCGGAATACATTGGGGTGGGCAGGCTGACTCAGACGTCTCCCACTTCCAGGCCTCACAAACACCATTATGGAAAAGTGATATGGGCACAGTTTCTGTGGCCATGACAGAGAAGCAGGGTAGAGTGGGAAGAGGATGCTGATCATAACAGCTTATTACAAGTCCCCATGCTTCTGACCGGAAATCCCAATGCACATGGCTGCATACCCTCCTGGCACTCAGAGATGAGAGCCCCTGGCACTGTGGATGGACCAGTGTTTTCTGGGTCGTCAGGCACATTAAGTGATGTGTAGAGAGCGCCTGGCACTGTGGATGGACCAGTGTCTTCTGGGTCGTCAGGCACATTAAGTGATGTGTAGAGCGCCTGGGAAAGGCCCCTGAGCTGTCACCTGCACCCAGGGGTGCCCGGCAGAGCCACGCCCCGGAAACGTACCTTGCCAGAGGCAGGTGTGTTGTCAGCCTGACCTTCAGCTCAGGCGCCAGGGTGTGAGTTTCATTATCTAAATCCAGCCAAACACCAGGAACAAATACAATTATCCAGGCCCACCCAGAAGTGACGATTACAAAGAAGCCACAAGAATGCACATAATCTCCTTTGTCTTGGGCTTTAGTAAAACGTCCTGGTATGTTGCTGTATAAAATAAACATGCTGTATCGGTTCTGGGTCCCTGTCTCTCCATCAGAGGACAGCTGTCCCACCCGGCCCCAGCTTTTTCCTTCTGTCTCTGTGTCTGTCTCTTTCTTTCATTTTCTCAATCCCTAGCCACCCCTGCTCAGGAACCCAACCGCTCTCTAGTCGTGCTGGACGCGGAAAAGAGAGAAATATTTATAGCTATTATTTCATTTTTCATTCTAGGTGCTTGATTAATGAGGAAAATGAGTCTCAGAAAAACCAGAGTTGTCCAAAATCAGAAATTCAGATATAATTTAATTGAAATGAAAACACAGGACTTTGTACCCTAAATTCAGCCTTCACAGAAGTCCTTCCATTTTCCCTCTTCTAGAACTTGCCTCTAGATGCAAATTTTTCCTCATAAATATACATATTTAGTAAAGGACTCTTCAGTATCCATTCTTCTGTGGTGAGCGTTTTGAGATATATGAAAATTGTATAGCTTTAGGGGTATACCCTTGCACATATTGTCTTCTGCCTTAAGTTTTGAATTTTTCTGGGCACTTTGGAGATTGTGGGTATATAACTATACTTAGAATTGTAAATGCATTTAATAAAGGTGACAGTTAACTGAAAATATTACAGCCAATAGTTATAGTCAATTTAAAGAAGGTGATATAGGAGAAAAAAGTGTCATTTTCCTTCTAATAAAAATGCAATCTGACTGGGAGATTTATCCATGTATCCATCCAGCAAATATTATTGAGCACTCACTATGTGCCAATCAGAGTTAAGTATTTTACACACATTATCTTATAATAATTTCCAATAACAGTTCTGAGATATTGGTATTATTACCTTTATTATAAGATAATTAAACTGGAGGTAAGGAGGTTAAGTAATTTAATCAAGGGTACACATCTTTTAAGGAGTAGAACTAACCCCAAAGCTTATTTCTAATTAACTATGCTATACCATAAACATGCTTTGCTGTGTTTTATCAATTATTTTCAGATCAATGGATTTTAAAAGCAATAGTTCTTTAGAATAACAAAAGGTATTCAAATTTCTACATTTCCAAAGCATAAAATTCTAAATGATCTTATTAATGGGTAGGAAATAATAGTTTTTTTAAGCATCATGTTAGAGACAGTCACTTCCTTTTGAACGAAATGACTTTGTATGCTTGAGCATGTTTTTGTCAAGTGATTCAATGATTCATGTTATATTTTTCAGAAAGTCAAAGCAATTGTCGCTTCATGAGGGAAATATCACAGGACTAACATGGGAACATGGTGTAACTATTTGTGTCTATTTCCAGGCAATCGACCCAACTTATATATGACAAAATGGAAATACTAGTGTGTTGTCAAACTTTGCAGATTTATCGATGTGACTTCTTTGTTCACTGCACATGTTTTACATATGAAGTTTCTAATTTTCACATTGAACAGAAAATAAGGCCACTAGTTCCTGTGAAAGGTCACCCCTCTGATTGATGTGAGAAAGCCCAGCTGGTGAGCTGATCTCGGGAAGAACCCAGCCGGGCGGCAGCGCAGTGGCAGCGCCCAATAGGCCCGCCAGAGGGAAGTGATGCCAGCGGCTGCCCTTTATTCCCCTGTTGGTGGCTGCAGGTCACCAACACCTAATTTTCCTTAAGGTAAAGCATCAGTAAACGCTCGAGTGATTTATACTGCAGACGGTGTCCTCCTGCTAAACATAAAAGGGGAGACTTATCATGAGGAACATAGAAAGGAAAGTAATTGAGTCTTTGGTCTGAATTCACCTCCTGGTTAATAGATGTCCGCTTTAGCGACAGCAAGGCAACTGCTAAGGAAGTGTCCACGATGACTTAAGGGAGCTGGCGGCGACACTGCAGGCTTTAAAGGCTTATCTGCCGTGGCCAGCGCTCTTCCTGAATGTTCCTTCTGCTCTGGGTTGAGAATCATAAAACCCTGGAGCTCCGTAGATGCTGACTTCATCTTTTAGGAAAAAGTAAATAAGGATTTGGCACAGTGCATAATTCTCTTTTGTTTCTTGGCATTTAAGAAAATTGTTATAAGGATATAGAGTCTGAGACAGACATGCTGCCTACTTTTACATTGTGATAAGGCTTAACAATTATAAACATAATTCAGCATCCATATCAAATTCCATCTAGGACTTGCACAGCCGTAGTATGTTTTAAAAATGTCCTTCATGAGGAAGTAGCCGCTTGAGCTAAAGCCGGCCCTGCCCTCCGTCACCCCTGATGCCAGTGCCGAAGTGCTGGACACCATCAGCAATGTTTCAAGACGACATTACAATTTTCAGAGCCAAAAGTTTGTTTTTTGTTTTGTTTTGTTGTTAAAGCTTTTTTACTACTCCAATGCTATAGACAAGCTAAGTATGTGTATAAAAACATTGACAATCTAAGAAAACTACCAACAAATGGAAACTCAAATGGAGCTATTAGGGCAGTCCTTCAGACAAAATTTCTTTCATTTATTATATATTGGCTATTCTGTGTGTGTGGCAATTTATACAGAGCTACACACTGCCTCAGATCACAAGTAATGAAGTTCAATAGAAGTCTAGGTCATTGTATTTCTGGCATGAAAAGTAGATACTAAAAAATGAATTTCCAAATTATTTTGTTTTTTAATATCTTAGTTGCAACTGTTTTCTATTCCCCTATCTCTCAGTCACAATTATAAAGTATATTTTATTTACTAAGTGGTATCTCTATTCCAATTCACCTTCAGCTATATTTTTAACATAATTGACGCCAACACAAAGACGACTAGATAGGCGACTTTCCCAAATACCCATATGAAGGGATTGTGCCTCGCAATTTTGCTTTTGTCTGTATAGTAACATTTTCATGATTCCTTTACAGTCATCTCTGAAGTTTTTAATAATTATTATAATTTTTGTAGTTTTATAAATAGTTGTAATTGCTAACATATAATACCTCTTAAAATTTTATTTTAATATCTTTGTAATACATCAAAACTCTAAGGTGACAGATCTAAATGTTGCAACAATAGTAGCAGGGAATTTCAAAAACCATTTGACTTTACAGAAGAGGTTTTATAACTTCTTGCTGCTTAATTAAATACAAATAGAAAGATATATATAGATATATCAGAGAGGAAGGGAGAGGGAGAGAGAGATAGAAACATCAATGAAGAGAAACAATCATGGATTGGCTGCCTCCCACTTGCCTCTACTGGGGATTGAGCCCACAACCTGGGCATGTGCCCTGACTAGGAATCATACCATGACCTTCTGGTTCATGGGTCGACACGCAACCACTGAGACACACCAGCTGGGCCATAGAAAGTACTCTTAAGCATCAAGAATTGTAGCATATCCTTAGGGAAGTGAAACCCAGAGAACACCATTCCAGATGAAACTGAAGTATATTTGAGGTATTTTAGTCACACAACCATAATATTTTATGGATATGCACAGAACACCTTATGTGAAGTTGTATGCATCTACAAGGCATATCTATGTAACAGTGACTGGAAACCCATCTATGAGGTCTCCCAAGATCCTGTAAAATAGATCCAGGGTCTGTAATTATTGGTGAGCAGGCCCAGCTCAAGAGTCTAGAGAAGGCAGCTGATCTTTGCTCAACACAATCTTTCTTTTATCCTCATTCACTCTCACTGCTTTCCATATACTCACTGACTTTTCCATGGAATGATGAAAATATTCACTTATAGATCACCCCCAAGGATGCATTCATAATGTGATCATAGAAGACTATGCTGTGCTATATTACAGAATAACAAATGAGACTTGCTGTGCTTTTACAAATATTTTCAAGTTTAGGCTGTAGAACAGGGGTGGGCAAACTTTTTGACTCGAGGGCCACAATGGGTTCTTAAACTGGACTCAGAAGGAGCGGAGGGGAGAGCAAGAGAACCCTCCGCTCTTTCAGCTCCGCGGGCCGAATCCGGCCCGCGGGCCGTAGTTTGCCCACGGCTGCTGTAGAATGATGAATATAATTTCTTCATCACAAGCAAAAATTACAGAATATTCTGGTGAATTTCCTAAGGGAAAAAATCGATAGCAGAGAACTCACTGATACAGTGCCTGGACTGCATATTATAGAAGGGACTGGTAACCATGGTAATAGCCTGGTTACTAAGTAACAGGAAAGGAGTAAAGGGGAGACTGGACAACAGGCTTTCTATCAATACAGCTTTGCCAGGAAGCTGCCATTAACATTCTCCAAGCCTGTTCCCCACAGATCACTGGGGGAAAGTACTGGGCAACAGACGCATGCCCAGTAAGGTCTGGGTGACATGAGAAGATGCTCGCCTGTCAGTCACACCTCGTAACGAATCTGGCCAGTGAGGTGTAGCCACTGCAAACTCTGGAAGATGTAATATGTAAACTCCTGGACAAAGGAGTTCTCCCTCTTGCTGCTTGCCCTCCCTCCTGGCTCTCCTGCTCAGGGACAGGCTCCCCTGCATTCACCCACGTGGTTCACAGCCATGTGGGACCCACACAGTAGAATGGTGGACTGAATCCAGCCTGATACTACGTCGGGCCCCCTCCACCATGGAACAGAAACCAGGGCACTGGCTTTGCTTCTAGCTCTACTCAAGCTCCAGCCGCACCTTTTTCAGAACTGGGTTCAGGGACACGGGCCTTTACAACCTAAGGAATGTAATGCCACAAAAATAAAGCTTGCTACTACAGCTCATCCTGCTGTGGCGGCCTCCAGGTGTGCTCGTCCCAGCGGTACCCCAAGAACCCCCTGGAGGAATCCCCCTAGCTCAATCCTCTGGGAACAGGGCCATCCTATGAAGGGGGGAGGGCCATAGCTCCCCTTCATTTCCATGAGCTGCCCTCATAAGTTATTTCTTGTCTGTATCTTCCTTCCACCTACGCAAGACCCCGGGAAAGGCCACTGACTTGCAAGAAGCGTGATACACGTTTACCTCTATGCAACATTTCTGTGAAAGCAGAGTTCTGTCCCGTTTCCTTTCTCAAAAGTTTAAAATATATTTTGCTTTACCTGAAAATGTCACTTTTAAATTTCATGCTATTAACAGTAGTAGAAATAGCAAAAGGGTTAGAAATGATAGAGCAAATCTAACCCTATTTCTGAAAACTTCCATTCCCATAATTGGGCAATTCTCAAATCAGTGTTACGGTTAAAATGATATTGCATTTTTCATGAATATAATCATTTATGTAAATTAGAAGAATGTAATCAACAGATCTTTTGAAAAGTCTAAATTAATGAAATGTTCTAGACTACATCATAACAATAGCCATGGTGTATCTCATAAGACAATGATGGAATAAGGAAGAGAATGAGCATAAAGAAAGAAAATAAAGACGAGAAAGAAGGACTGGATTAATTCATTTGGCCACGTGAGAAATTATTGACACATGAGAAATTTCTTCCCTAATTGCTGCATTTGTGCTGAGGAATTACGGCAGTCAGAAGCTGATGGTTTTATTGACTTCACATATTGGCCAGACAATAATACATACTTGATCAACTTTATTAGTCATGTTGGGCTCTGAAGAGTAGCAGAAAGATCACTTGGCTTCAGAGTCAGAGGGCCTTGTATTCAAAACCCAGCTCTCTGCTTAGTTTAGACCATTACATTTTCTGAATTACAATCTTATCCTCCATAAAACATTAATAACAAGAATTCCTCAGTTATCTGTTCTAAATAATGTCTGTGAAATGCTTAGCCCCATGCTTAGTACACAGAAACCTCTACTAAAAACCCAGTATTACCATCATTGCTGTCTTGGTGACTATGCAGTCATCTTCATTACTCACGGTAGTTCTGTTCTATGCAGTAGCCGCAAACACGAAATGAGTGAATACTGCCAAAGTACTCTAAGGGGAAGTACAAGGTTAGGTTCCTGTGAGTCTCTGGTCCTATTTTTATCACTCAAACTGCCATTTGCATCATATAGCTTCATCTGCCAAGACCCTTTGAAACAAGCCAGTCTCACCAACGTTAAAAACATGCTTTCTTTCGCCTACACCTTTCCAGTACTTCACTTAAAAGGTATAATCTCCCTACATTATTCACGATTTCCATATTTTTAAATTTGCCTACTCACTAAAACTTATTCATAATCTCAAAACCAGTCATCGCAGAGCTGGCTTCGGCAGCACGTGTACTAAACGTGGGTCGATAATGAGCATGGCCCCTGGGTAAGGATGACACGCAGATCTGAGCAGCTCTTCATCTTGTTCATGCCTGAGTGCTGGGCTTGCTTCCTGGAGGCAGCGATCAATGTTTCTTTCTGCCTCTGCCTCTGTCTCTCTCTGTCCCTTTCTGCCCTTCCCCTCTCTCAACATATCCTTGGGTGAGGATTAAACAAAAAACCAATAACCCCAGCTCATCCACTACCATTTCAGGGCATGCCAAGAGTGGGGGAAACTGGGTTACTGGATGTGCACATTCCCAGATAAGGGTGAACAAAGTGACACCCTACCTGCTTCTTTCAGTTCTTATACTAGAAACAACTGCCCTTTCTGCTGTTTATGTGCTGTCGTGTTTTTTGGCGTGTGCGCGTGTGTGTGTATGATTATGTATGTGTGTAAAATGATCCCCAAGCATAAACTGAGCACCTGAAGTGCTGTCCGGTGTTCCCAGCACCACAGGGACATGCCACGCCTCCCGGAGAAAATCCTGTGTCAGATTCTTCCTTTTGACCGCATGTTTGTCTGCTTTTATCGGGTCCCACCAGAACCCTGGAAAAACCCATATAGATCCAACGGGTCTTGGAAATTTATAAGAATTTGACAAAATGTGAATTCATTTCATCTTCTTGACAAACATTTTGTGTAAATGCCATTCCTCCTATGGCATGGCAGAAAACGAGAGTCCGGACTGACACGCTTAAGTGGCACAGGTTCCCTCTCGCTGCGAATGGTTTTGGTTACGAGGTGAGGAAAACTATGAATGATTTCCCCGCATGACGCCTGCAACCAGCCAAGACTTGAAACATTAGAAGGTACATGTGTGTTGGTGTGTACGAAAGTGTGGGGACCACCTCACTTAACAGTCTGTTTCTCTGTGTAGAAATATAGAGCTCTGACTGTGACTTAAATACTTACATTAAGAATAGTATTTCTTAAAAGTGAGCCCACTCCAGTTCCAATCACAGTTTTATAAAGCTAGTTTAAGAGTTAACTGAAACTTGTTTTTGCCAACAACATTGATCTCAATTAATTTTTACAGAGAAAATACAGCCTTATACTTTCTGTTCATCTGACAGTTCTTCCTTTCATGTGGTAGGAGTTACCACAGGCCCCCTTACCTCATTCCCAGAGTTAATTACTAGAAATAAAAGTGGGACAAGCCTTACCGAATTTTATCATTTGAACAACAGAGTTATGGAAACCTTAACAGTTGCAATGAACCCTGGGTCTATATTATATCTGAGGTTTCAGTAGTAAGCCACAAGGTGTATGAAAATCTTCTGTTAGTGGAAACAATCGCAACAAAAGTATTTTAAAGTTTTCTTATAAAAATCAACCTATACTACAAGACTGATGCATAAATTAAAATCTGAGTCCATTAAGGAGCATTAGAAATAGCTGGCCTCACAACAGCATGAGAGAGAGAGAGAGAGAGAGAGAGAGAGAGAGAGAGAGGGGGGGAAAGAGAGAGAGAGAGAGAGAGAGAGAGAGAGAGAGAGAGAGAGAGAGAATAAAAAGAAAAAAGCTAAGGTAGAAAGGAAAGGTGGGAGAAATAGAAGGAAAAAGGAAGAAAGAAAATCTAAAAGGTATCTTTCAAAGAGGGAAAACTATGCAGCATATTTTATAAGGGTACACAGACATAATATATAAAGAGTTTAATACATAAATACTTCATCCATGCCCATAAAAAGATAGAAAAATTACTAAGGTTATAGCCTCTAAAATGGCTCCCAATAATCCCATCTTCTGTTATTCATGCCTTTGTATAAGCCTTTCCACTTGGGTATGGACTGCACTTAATGACTCTCTTCTAATGAATAAAATATAGCAACAGTGATAGATGCCAATTCCAAGATAGACTAGAAAAAGATAATGGCTTCTGTCTTGTGCACTTTCACTTTCTAACTCACCCTAGAGCAGTGGTTCTCAACCTTCCTAATGCTGCGACCCTTTAATACAGTTCCTCATGTTGTGGTGACCCCAACTTCATTGTTACAAATTGAACATAATGAAAGCATAGTGATTAATCACAAAAACAATATGTAATTATATATGTGTTTTCCGATGGTCTTATGCGACCCCTGTGAAAGGGTCATTCAACCCCGAAAGGGGTCGCAACCCACAGGTTGAGAACTGCTGCCCTAGAGGAAGCCAACTACCATATGATGAAGCCACTAGGTGGAGATGCACACATGGCCAGGGACCGAGGACTGACCACACACAAGTGGGCTTGGGTGTGAATCACAGTTAAGTCTTCAGGTTCGTTAGACTCAACCTATGAAAGACCGCGAACTAAAGCACCCTTCCATATAACTTGTTCTTAAATTTGTGATTCATAGAAACACTGTGTTTGTCTTTTTACCTGTTAAATTTAGTAGTAAGTTAGAATATAAAGAAAGAAGTGACTTACCAAAAAAGTACAAGTTCTCAATGATTTATGAAAATATGTTCAATCTTATCAGTAATTTAATAAAAACAAATCAAAATAGCAATGGCCACTTTTATATTTCAAATTGAATAGATAGAATAATTGAAAATTTCTATTTATTACATTCCTAAAATAAATAGTGAGGGCTCGTGTCCATGTATATGTTTCTGCATGTGTATTCTAAAGATACAAAAACTGGAAATTTGGATTTACTAAAAATTACCTAAAGGGAAGAGGACTATGTGAGTATGTGCATGTGGGTGTGTGTCTGGGATTGAGTTGTCACCAATGCACTCTGTCTCATAAAAATAACTTAGAATTGTTTCAAGATTTATTCATTACACCATACATCACATAGATGTCTCTCTCTCCCTCTCTCTCTCTCTCTCTCTCTCTCTCCCTCTCTCTCTCCCTCTCTCTCTCTCTCCCTCTCTCTCTCCCCCCATCCCTTCCTCTCTCTCAAGATCAATAAAACCATTTAAAATTAAATAAAAAGAAATATAAGAATTAAAAAGTCAACAATAACTTTTTCATTTTTCTGTCTTTTTTCACATCCTAGTCTTATTAGAATAACTTTAATATTTATACCCATAAATTTCCAAATCCGATATTTTCTCCAAAATGCCTTTTACTAGATAACTTGAAGATTTATGTAAACTACCTATTTATTCCACCTGTGCTTTGGCATTTTGAGAGAAAAGAATTTGCAGAGGAAGCCTTGCAGGAAATATTTCTCCCAGACAGCCCAGTTCCCAGCAAAATGATGTGAAATTAGTCTTCTGAGAAAATGTACATCAAAGATAACATTAGAAGAGAAATGCTCATTTTATGGTTAATCAAGTTGTTTCAATAGCTGAATTTAATGTGGATTTCACTGAAGGAATCTAAAATCTTGTTCTTAAATATCTATTATTTTATTTCAACACAGATTATTTTTAGTGGGTCTGTATTTTCGCTAAAAAAGGTTATTCTATTCACAGCCAGATATATTTCTGAATATGTCTAATTAGGAGACATCTATTCTTTCCACCTTTGTCATCCCTTTCCACACTAAGTGGACCCGTTTTTTTCGCCTGAAAATTCATAATCGACAGTATAAATAGCCATTCACCTTAAAATAGGGTTGACTGGTGCAATAGATTTCTAGACTAAAAAGTGGGAGGGAGAGGTAAGAAGGGATGGGGAGGGGTTCTATCTGCATTCTATATTTATAATGTTCATTTCTTTGTACTCCCTTGGCTTTTAAAATATCTACTTGGGTGGCGATATGCAAAAGGCAGGAGGAAGCTAGTGTGGACAGCTTCACACGTCCTTGAAATAGATAGGACTTGCTGTTGTAGCTCACCTCATAACTGATAGCAGAGAACACTCTAGTTTTTGAACTAAAATAAGAAAAAGTGAGTCCTTTTAAACATTCCAAATATAAACTGTTCACCCAATTAAGAAAGTGCACTGGCTCCCAGTCCACAGCGTGGTCAGGGACAGATCACTGCAGCTGTCCACGTGAGCCTCGCAAAGAGCTTTCGCGCATCATTAAGCACTGGGAAGTTTTCTTCAGCCTGCGAAGTTCGCAGTAGCTGCACTGGCGCTTATTAAACCCACTCCCTCCCCCCTACCCCGACTCACTGCAGAGCCTGCGGATCAGTGTCAAGGCCTGGCCACCATGTCACCATGCTTCCGCAACAGATAATGATATTCCCCCCAACCCCCCTCAACGTACATTCCCATCAACATTGAAATGAGGGATGTGAGAAGGCCTTCTCGGGGAACTGGCATTTCCCCTAGGACGGTATCGAGATGGTATTAAAATAGCCATCTTGTTCATATTTGCTTTTTCATTTTGGACAACACATGCCATGTAACTGATGTTAAACAAATTTTCATAGAAAGGATCACTTCTGATGTTGTCATATAGCTCCGGTGTCCATTTAATACCCAACTTCTGTTTTAGTTCTGTGTGGCCTGTTCTGGGCCTTGTCCAGGCAGTCAAACGTTTATTTTTCATGGTTTAGCCATCAGAGGACATGCTAGGAAGAAGTCATAAATAAGTAACTAAAGAAACAAACAGTCTGGCTGGCGTGGCTCAGGGGTTGAGCATCGACCTATGAACCAGGAGGTCACGGTTGGATTCCTGGTCAAGGGCACAGGCCCGGTTGTGGGCTGGATCCCAATGTGGGGCGTGCAGGAGGCAGCTGATCCATGATGCTCTCTCATCAGTGATGCTTCTCTCTCCCTCTCCCTTCCTCTCTGAAATCAATAAAAATATATTGTAAAAAAAAGAAAAGAAAGAACGGCCTCCCGCGCTGCCCGATACGCCTTCCCCTCCGTGCTGAGAGCCGGGCTCTGCCCGGGGTCTTTGTCAGAGGCCATGGCCCTGTTCTGTCCTTGCTGAGCTGGGGTTTCTGGTCCGGGAGTTCCATGTATTTCTCCCTCTGGCAGGGCTACTGTCTGAGGCTGATAGGCATCTGCGGTTAAAATCAAAAGCTGCAGACTCCCATTCAGCACCAGATGACACTGGGAAGACACGCCCTCCTGGCGCTGGTGTCTTCCTGTGTATTTCCCACCAACTCGGTCACTAAACGGAGCCAGACACCACCAGGCTCCCTCTTCCCGCAGAGGATGCGCTTTCAGAACAACCAAGACGCATCCCCCTGGCCTCAGAACAGCCCGGGCCAGGTACCACTGATGCAGTGCTGCTGGGCAGCATCCGGGTGTCTGTGGGGGAGAGGCCCCTGTGGGTCTGGGTGGCCCCTGTGGGTCCGGGTGGCCCCTGCGGGTCCGGGTGGCCCCTGCGGGTCGAGGGGAGCGGCCTTAGCATTGGCGCTTGCTGTCAGCGCTGGCGCGGCTGGCACTGTGTTCAGGGGGAGAGTGCGCGCTGGGATAGTGACATATCCTCCTACTTCTGGGCATAAAGCCCGCAAGGAACTTTGTTTCTCACTTTCCAGTGAGGTTTCCTCAAAAGCCATTTCTCAGACGTCTCAGCAATTCACCCAATTAGAGGCAAAAGCCCAACAACCAAGTCCAACGCCTGGCAGGTGCCACGCAGAACTGGGGTCGAAGGCCCTCCCCGGGCAGCCTCGTGGGGGTCGCTGGAGGAAAGGCGGCGAGGGCAGGAGTGATGGTGACCCGGTGGCTAACGTGCCTGGGTGGGTTTTCCTGAAGAGGGTGGTTAAGCAAAAGGAGCGGCTGCTTCACACACAGTGGGATGGCCTCCGTGGGAGACTTCTGGGCGGACGCGATGGGTCCGCTGCTCTCTCTGTGAGGTGGTCCATTTGGGAGGAGAAGTTTTCATCAGCCCCACCCCACCCCAGCAGCTGGGCAGCTTCTTGCAAAGTCACTTCCAGACCTGACGCCATCAGGAGAGCACAGCCCGAGACAGAGGAGAGTGGAAAGTGGCGGGTGCCTCAGCGATGAGAACCCTGAAAGCCTTGGATATGCTTTTGGGGAGCTCCATCGCCTAAACTCCCTTTGAAATGCAGTTCAGTTCGGCAGATCCATGGAGCTAGACCGCAATGTAGCGACAAGTCAAAAGATTAAACAAAAATTCTCACCTGCAGTCCCCAAGATACACACATTCGTCTTAAAGACTCTCCATTGCTTGTCTGGAGATCGGGGCAGGGGTGGGGGAATACATAGTTTTCTGAGCCCGATTTCATCTTCACTGCAGCCCATGGCGACGCTTACAGGTGAGTTGCGATCTCCACCAGCACTTCCTGGGAGCCCAGGGGAGGCAGAAATGGTTTCCAAAGGGCCTGAGAGCCGGTTTCCCTCGCTTGGGCTTTAGACCAAGTGCAGGTACAGCGGAAGGAGACCCTCTCCTGCACAGGGAGAAGCTGCCAAACGATGTCCCCACCTGCAGGGCGGATGTCACGTGGCAAGGCCATCGGCAGCCTTGCTTCAGGGGGCCAGCTGGTGAGGGGCTATTTCTGGTAATGGCACCGCACAGGAGGCAGGCAGGGCCAGCGGTGACTGAAGAAAGGAAGTGCCAAGAGGAGAAACAAACAGCTGGGAAATGTGAGAGGCCCGTAGACAAGGTCTGCACATCTTTTGAAAAGCACCTTCATGAAAAGCCACGGTAACTATTAAACCTCTCTTTCAAGATGTGTGTCCAAGAAGCCCAGTGAGAAATGAAAGATATTGGAATGGAAGGTTTTTCCTCCCACGTTCAAGTCCTTTTGCAACGTGAAACTTAATGTTCTCACACTGTTTGGGGAGGACCTAAGTGTCCCCCTCCAGCAGGAGAGGTCAGTGGCCATTAGAGTGTAAAAGCAGAGCCTCCGATGAGAAGCTGGTGATGGGTCACTGAAACATACATGCACACATGGGAAACATACGTGCACACATGGAAACGGAAAATGCAGTGGGACCTCAGCAAGAGACGGCCCGAGACCTCACTAAAGTCAGAACACCTATGCGCCTGTGTATCTCACCTTGTGGTTGGGATCCCTGAAGAGACAAGAGGGAGAGGAAGGGGGGAAAAGGAAAAAAGAAAGAAGGGAGGGAGGGAGGGAGGGAGGGAAGGAGGGAGGGAGGGAGGGAGGGAGGAAGGAAGGAAAATAGAAAGAAGAAAGGGAGGAAGGGATGGAGGAAGGGAAGGAGGGAGGGAGGGAAGGAGGGAGGGAGGGAGGGAGGGAGGGAGGGAGGGAGGGAGGGAGGGAGGAAGGAAGAAAAATAGAAAGAAGAAAGGGAGGAAGGAGGGAGGGAGGGAAGGAGGGAGGGAGGGAGGGAGGGAGGGAGGGAGAAAAGAAGGAAGGAAGGAAGGAAGGAAGGAAGGAAGGAAGGAAGGAAGGAAGGAAAGAGGGAAAGAAGGAAGGAAGGAAGGAACCCTTAAAACACTGACATAATTCTAGTTCACATTTACAAACTTATGTAATATTTTTGCTAAAAAAGTGGGCTCAGTGCTTTCCAAGCATGAGGTGCTGCCCCGCTTCCCGTGGTGGCATGACCGTGCCGTGTCCTCAGCCTGGCTTTAATGGGCTTGCAGAACATACTGATAGTCAACTCAGAACACCAGCCACCGCCAAAGGGAAACACCTCAGGACTCCTGATGTTCACAGTGGGGTTCAATGTCATCTGGTTTTCCAACCCATGAGGTGCAGACATTAAAAGATGGCGAGGAAAAGTCCTTTCCAGTTGAGTGGTTTTAATGCCCTGTCCCAGGAATCACAAGTACCGTTTCAGTGTCTGGAACCTTCCCTCTGCCTTCCTCTCTCCCTCTCGTCTTGAACACATCTTCTGTGGAAAGTGCCATGTGACACCTTGCCCACCGTACATCACCTCGCTGGCTGACAGTCAACTTGGAGCCCATAGTACCCGCTGGGTGAGGTCTGACTGAGGCCTATCAGCTTAGATCGAGTGGCCAGCCCTGTTTGGCAGCTGTGGCCGAGTTGCCCAAGTTAGGCAAAGAGGGAAATGCCAATCTTCTCAACCAGAAAAGATTATGTCGAGAGAGGAAAAGTAAGGAAGAGGCCTTTGTCTCAGGTGGCACCTTCTGAGTTACTACACTGTACCGTGGTTTTTATAATACAAATGCTAGTGATGTCCTTGTATTTTTATAATAAACCAGGTTGCTATTGATTACGGTGCTTGGGGTGTCTTTCAGTTGCATGTCAGAACCCCTCCTGGCTGAAGTCTGCCCATCGCCAAAACACGTGGGACACTCGGTCGTGGAAAGATCGTCTACCGGAGGCTGAGCTCTAGGAGTGCTGCTGTGATCGCTCCTCCTTTTGGTGCTATTGCTGGTGCCCATTTTTGTCATCAAAGGGGACAGCAAGTTCCCAGGCCTAACAATGACAGACGGCATCTTTTTCTTCATCATTTCTGATAACAAGCAATTTTCAATTCCTGGAAACTAAGGGGCTGCCCAAAGCAGTGATAAGCAGAAGCACAAATAAAGAGGCATCGGGCAGTACTGTGCTGGGCTTCCTTTCCTGTAATAATGTATTTGCTGAGGGTAGATGTGCAGGGCATAATCTATCAGGTCTCCAAGGGAAAGAAGATGACTTGTAAGGGCGACATATGGAATGGAAAATCTAGCCACACGTTCATCTCTTATGTGTATAGGACTACTTATGTACAATAAACATTGGCGTTAGCCATTCTTTCATGTACAGTGTTGCACCTGATGTAATTTCTGCCTACTCATGGGAGCAAAGAGCAGAACTCCAGGACATTTTTTGACATGATTCTAAGCAGAGATATCACTTCCCTTTTCAACTCACTAAAATTGAAAGTTCCAAGTGTGCCAACCCACCAACATATGTTTTACATGTTAGTCCCTCAAATATAAGAAAACGGAGAAGCCTGCCATTAAAAAGTTAAGTCTTCAAGTGTGGGCATTCAAAGTCCTCTGGTGCTTCAGCTAGCCTTAGCCTGAAACAGCAAAGACCTCCAAATTCTTGCAGATTTAATACAAACTGCAATTACATTGGAAAGTTCAATTGGTAGTAACCTCTTAAGTTAGGAGAAGGGGGAAGAAAAGCAGTTTTCATTGGAAAACATAAAGAGCCATAAACAAAGTTCTCAGACTCCTAGAGCAAAAATGTTGCTTCCATATGCTGATATAAACTGCCCATAAAATTGGTCATGTGTCACTATGCAACATGCTGTACGCTTTCTCAGAAGACTCCTTGGTAAACTTGATCAAGAACATTAAGTATGAAAATAAGCAAAAAACATTTAACTTTGTGGAAAAGTCATTAAATAAAGCATTTATCATCTCCCATCATTTTTTAAAGAGGCTTAATGTTCACATATGGCATGAAAACTATGCGGATAAAACGGATCAGCTCTTCAATGAATCGGACGAAATTCACTCGTCTCGTTTCCCCTTTAGAAGGAAGCTACTGGAAAGGACGCTCTCCACCCAGGACTGCTCAGGCTACATTAGTTGGAGGGCATTTAGAAGGCAGCACCATCTGTATTATTCCCTTAATGATGTGCAACAAGAAAGCATTCTATTTCATGAGAAATGGCAGACCAAATACATCGTTTTCATGTAAACTCGTACACACTACCTCATTCGGCATGATTTTTGAATTCCTGGAGAATATTCTAAAGAAGTATTTTCTTCTTAGATGACACTGAAGCTTCAAATCGGCAGACTATAATGTTTGTCCAATAAAACAATAAAAGAAAATATGAAATGAGTAACTATTTCAAAAATGCTAACATAAGACCAAACTTTCTGAATGGAAAGCACACCTCCCATATCATAAGGGCCAACAGCATCGTGATGAAAGGAGAGACTGTGGCCTCCTCTGGGGATAGCGCTTGGCTTCCACACGCTGGCACTGTAACAAGCTCTTGTTCAACCCGCCGCTGTCTTATCATTGACTCCTGGGACCCAGGCTCTGAGGAGATCAGGTCTGAAGTCTGATCCTGCATGCATTCTGGCCACGTAGTAAGCAGCTAGGTCAACAGACGTGACATAGAAGAGTGGAAGTTTCTTGTAAAATGTGGGCAGAGGGACCACTTACCTCAAGGAGTACCAACAAACAAGCACTCCGAAGCGTGTGCTCATAGGAAATATCTAAGAGCCAGATTCATGGAGACAGTACAGAGATTATCAGGGCTGAGGGGAGGCCAATAGGGAGTCAGTGCTTAATAATGACAAGAGCTTCTGGATAGGATGATGAAAAGGGTTTAGAAATAGTAGTGATGGTTGCACAACCTTGTGAATGTAATTAACCATCTAGTTCTACACTTAAAATATATGCATATATGCATAACCCATGGACAGACAATAGTGACCTGAAGGCCTGGGGAGGGGCAGGAGGGGGGTGGAGGGGTCAATGGGGGGGGAAGAAGGGGCATCTGTGTACTTTCAACAATAAATATACATTTAAAAATAATAATTTACATGACAAATTTAAAGAAGGTCCATGATTTGTACCTTCTCATGCTTTTTCCTTAGAACATTCTTATGATAGGCTCACCATTAAAAACTACATTTCAACCTACAATGTCAGTAGAATGTGTAATATTACATAGTTCCAAAAGAATTTATTTTCTGCTCCTTTTTTATGGCAGATGAACAGTAGTTACAGGTGCATATGACACCATCCCTGACTTAGGAAGTGAGGGAACGCTGCGTCATAAGGAAAACCAGGAGTCTGAGAAACACCTAGAGCAGTGATGGCGAACCTATGACACACGTGTCAGAGGTCACACGCGAACTCATTTTTGTTGATTTTTCTTTGTTAAGTGGCATTTAAATATATAAAATAAATATCAAAAACATAAATCTTTGTTTTACTATGGTTGCAAAGATCAAAAAATTTCTATATGTGACACGGCACCAGAATTAAGTTAGGGTTTTTCAAAATGCTGACACGCCGAGCTCAAAAGGTTCGCCATCACTGCCCTATAGCCCTCGCCAGTGCATTCCCAGCGGCTCCCCTTTTAGCGAATAGAAATACAGATCAGAACACAGCCTCTCTAATGCATCTATTACTTTGGAGTTAAAATTCTACAACCTATTTCTGTAATTACATTAATTTTATTGTACATTTTTATATACAAATGATACTGACCTCATTTTCATTGTAAAAACTTGTAACATTAGGAAAAGCAAATCCTCTCTCCCCTCCAACTACACTCCCCAAGGCCACTTTTCAGAGGAAACTACTGTTTTCAGTTTGTTGTTTTCTCGTCCAGATATCAAGGCATACTTGGGGGTTACTTACAATGTTATGTTTGCTTGATTAATTCTATGGAAAGCTACCAAAAAGAGGAGCCTGTTATACTTTGAAAGTCTGCTACAGATACTAGATGTTTTATACACGTCGTCTTAATTAGTATAGCAAAGCTTCAAGGTGTAGGTTGTTATTCTCATTTTAAATATGTAGAAGTTGAGGAGGAGTCTAAGTATATTTCTTACGACCTCACAGCTAGTCAGTAACAGAATCAAACCTCCCTGATCTTACACTTGATGTTGTTGAACTGACCCACGGCCATCTGAAGGGCATGCCGGAGGAAGTCGCTTATGACCAAGAACCTACTCTGCCATGCTATGGCCAAAACTGAGTATGATGCAATCTATATTGAAAGCAATCTATATTATAAAAAGCCATGATCGTAACGCCATAATGACCAACAACATAATGACAATGAACTGCCTTGAAGGGTGGTCAGGTCACAGAATATTTATTCTACTCACACAATAGTTTCACGTCTAGAAATGCCTTCCGAGGCATCAGCTGTTTCTGTCTGCAGACTGATTTTTATTGAGCACAGATTTCTGCAACATTAACAGTGGCGACTATAGAGTAGACATCGTCTATAAATCCAACTTCTTCATCAAGCCAGTGATAAAACAAGATAGAGAGGGTACACATGGATAGGCGAAAACAGTTCTCTTTTATAATCTCCAATAGAGAAAAGAAAATGCAGAGGCACTTTCCACTGGGCCAGAGGCGGCCGAGGAGTTTAATCCTGCTCATTTAACTGAGAAGATGATATCTTATCTAGTCAATGAGAAAATACAACGGGATTAAACCTAATCGATTGCCCTGTGGTTCCCAGATTGGCACGCCTCCCCCTGCCTGACAGAAGCTCTGACCTCTCCGACGGAGAACAGTGACCCAGGACACTCCGAGCAGCCAGGCGTCAGCACGAACCGGAAGCAGGCCTGCCTTTGATGTTTATTTATTTATTTTTCTAATGAAGTCACTAACTGAGCAAGCACAGCAGGGTCGCAAATCTGATCCACCGACAGCAGAGTCATCTTGACGCTCCCGGTTAGAGAAACCATGTAACCAAGACGTGAAACAAAGGTGTCCACTCTATTCGAACAGTGTCCCCAAATGGGGACGCTTCCCCTCCGGCCTCCACTGAGCCCTCCCATGTGGTCCCCGTTAGGAGCGTGTGCCTTCCGCTGACGGCACAGGGAATCCTGAGGGCAGAGGGCACGAGGCTGCCTGGGCTGGGGCCCGCACACAGGACAAACATGACCCTCTCCGCCCTGCGGTGGACCACCCTCCACTTACCACGTTGAGTGCCTCAAACCGAAACACAAGGGAACAGGTGCTGCCAGACCAGAGGAGAAACGCTGAGGATGCTGGGAAATCGTGTTGAGCAAAAGAAGCAGTGTGTGTTCATGAATGGCAATTATCCTAAGTAAATAGCGATAAAGATATTTGGATCTACTTGGAACTGCAGATGGGTGATGTGGTGTGATGACTAATCCAGCACCCCGATGCTTTAGCTATTATTTAAATACTTAGGGTTTTTTGTTTGTTTGTTTATTTTCAAATATATTTCATTGATTTTTCACAGCGAGGAAGGGAGAGGGACAGAGAGCCAGAAACATCGATGAGAGAGAAACATCGATCAGCTGCCTCCCGCACACCCCCCACTGGGGATGTGCCCGCAACAAAGGCACACGTCCTTGACCGGAATCGAACCTGGGACCCTTGAGTCCACAGGCCGACGCTCTATCCAATGAGCCAAACCGGTCAGGGCAATACTTATTTTTTTTAAATAAACAACAAAACCTGTACCATAAAGGCTTATTCTATAAAAACCTATGGTGTTCTATGATCCAAATGATTATCTTGGAATAGATGCCCAGACTCTTTCCCTCGTCCTGGCAGCTCTTTCCTTACAGAGTTCTCCACTGTGTCTGCCTCTGGAGACCGGGAGTCATAGGTCCCCTCTCCAAGGCCCCAGTTGCTTGGCGCGGGGGTGAGATGGGGAGAAAGCTGATCCCGCTCTCTGCTCAGTGCTCCATCCACAAGTCCTCTCTCCCGCTTCCCTGCGAGCGCACACCACGCAGAGAAAGCCCGTCCTCCTCCTCCGGGCCCAGCCATTGTTCCCCCCGCAGAGCCAGACACCGGCCTCCAGCTCATTGTGAGCGGAGCTGGCGGAGAGGAGCACGTGGAAAGCTCTCAGGCGGCCAGGCTCCCTCCCTCACGCCCTCATTTCAAAACCTTTCAGAGAGCCTCTGCGCCCGCCCAGGACGGTGATGCCTTGCCAGCGATTAGCCGAGGTGCTGGGCTTTCAAAGGCTTTTAAACGATGTTCTGAAAGGCCCTCCCACAAGAGGCTCTCATTACCTGGGGGGTCGCCCACTCCTGGGGCGCCTCTGCCCAGCTCTTCTCAGGAGGCCCCTCAGGAAGACTGACAGCTCGGGATTCACCAGACACAACACTTCCCTGTGGCGACTGTGAAACGCCACCCCTTTCCTATGGGCACGGCCTCTCCCACTCACTTGGGAGGAACAGGCAAACTTCACAAGCGCCTTCGACCTGACGCGTGCCTCTCAGGATGGGTGCAGGGGCCTCTGGAAGGCTGGGAACCAAGAAAAAGAGGCTTGTTCCCTCCGGTCACCAGCCCCCAGGGCTGTCGTCCTCAGGAGGTGCCACATGCACCCTGGCAGTGCCTGGGCAGAGGGCTCCTCCGAACAGGTCCGCCCAGGCCTGCCCAGAAGGGAGGGCACCTCACCGCCTTCAGGGCAGAGAAGCAGCGGCTGCAAGGACTACGTTGTTCTCCAGCAAAACCCGCTCTTCCCACGCATCTGGGAGACGCCAGGACACCCGTGCCCACTGCAGCCCCTCGCCTCCCCATGCTGCTTTCCCCAGCGCCTGTCACTGCCACTCGGAAGGCGGGCAGATGCTATGATGAGCAGTCAGACGTGATAAAGGCGGAGACGGAACCAGCCTGCAGTCCCCGTGCCAGGGCCCTATTTCCTCACGCCGGTTAACACCTGTGAGCTCTGCCACAAGGAGAAACAGATGCACCCAAACCACAGCCGACCCCTGAGCCGAGCACCCTGAGAAGGAATGGAAGCATCCAGGGAGGCTGCAGGCTGTCTGAACCAAGGCTTCCCCAGCCCGCCCCCCACCCCCAGCGAATCAATCACAGAATCCAATGTTCTCATAAGAAGGTTAGAATCAAACCCAAATGGTCATCATTTCCCTTTGCTCCGTCTCCCCAGAGCCCCAGGCGATACAACACCATTTCCCCTCCTGCTCACAGCCTCCTGAACTGAGGCACCATTTCCCACTCTGATTGGCTGATTCCAGAACTTTTCTAGGCCAAACTGATTTTCTGGGTCTGCCTGCAAATTGCTGAGTGTCATTTGCTCTGCGAGGCTGATATTTAGGACCCGGTGCGCATTCTTGTTAACGTTTCAGAAAATGAATTTTGCCCTCTGGATGCGAGGGTGCTTGGAGTGAGAAACCCTGAGGTTTTCTCTTTGTTTGTTTGTTTGTTTGCTTGCTTGTTTTTCCCTCCTACGACAGATTCATTCCTGACTGCATTGGTAAGCTTGGAACTTTCTCAAATTCTCTACTTTTCAGTTTTCATTTATGATTAGATAAAAATTAGTACTATGTTTTCCTTTTCTACTAACGTAATTTAACAGAGGCTTTTATGTTTAGCTGGAAAAAAGTCTTATTGAAAGGAAATGTGACATCAATTTTTTTATAACAATTTTTTCAAATCTCAGAATGTGAACTCAATTCATTTCTCCTTCCCTCGTTGCCTTTAGTACATGTGAACATACAGCACCTACTCTGCGCACTGTCCTTTAACAGCCGTCGGAGTAAAACAGCCAGAAAAGTTTGTAATTGGAATAGAAAGATGGAAAGTCAATCATTTTCAATTACTCCCAGGAGAATTTGCTTAATGGCTGGCTTTCTAGATGGCTTCCATTTCGGAGCATTAAGCGGACCTGCCTACTGGTTTTGAAATGTCACAAAGCAAAGACAGGGAGGCCCCGGCCCACCACCAGGAGACTCAGACACGGGAGACAGAACCTCGGGAGTAAACAACCTATGTCTCCTCAGGACAGATTGCAACCCGGCAACAAGCCGTACTTGTGACCTCCCATCTTCCATGTCCTCTTCCCGTGGATGGACATGAAGCATCACCAGGCGTATGTCCATCACCGACCAGCTGCTTTGGCTGCTCAAACTCCGGTCCGCGGAGAGAGAGCCGAAGACTGGCCTGCGGATCAGAAGTCGGCAGCACCAGCCCCCCCTCCTCAGACAGACACGCTGCACGTGCGGGACTGAGGCAGGGAAGTGCCAACAGGAACCGGGGCTCAAGCTCTGCCCCCCTCCCCCTCCGGCTGGGACATGCGGGCAGGACTTCCGCTGGCCACCTGCTCCCTGCTGGGCCTTCCCAGGTCCCTGTAGGTGAGACAAACAAAAACAGGGCTCTCCCCTCCATGGAAGGTCGTGGGTTCCATTCCCGGTCAGGGCACATGCCCAGAGTGTGGGTTCGATGCCTGGTTGGGGCGTATACAGGAGGCAACCAATTCATGTTTCTCATCAATGTTTCTCTCTCTCTCTCCTTTCCCTTCCTCTCTCTCTAAAAATCAACAAGAGCATCCTCAGGTGAAGATTTAAAAAAAAAAAAGAGCTCAACCCGATTTGGCAGCCATACATATTCACCTACAAGTGAAGAACGGGGTCATTATAATATCGTTATAATAAACCTACAGCTCCGTGAAACTGCTCTGGGAGAGGAGGGGAGAGGGTGAGCTGCATCAGCCGTCACCCCACCCGCATCAGAAGCTGAGATCCACGCGACCCCAGCCCTTTGCCCATGTGCGATGAAACCTTCTACCCAGGCCCCATCGAGGTGCCTCCTTCGCTGAGTTCACCTGCTCTCCCTTCTCAATGCGTACTTTTGCTTTAATAAGTTTTCTATATTTTGCTAAATCTTTGTCTCCACCTCAAATTCTTTCTTTTTTTTAATATTTTTATTGATTTCAGAGATGAAGAGAGAGGGGGAGAGAGAGATAGAAACATCAATGATTTGAGAATCATTGATCAGCTGCCTCCTACACGCCCCCTATGGGGGATCAAACCCACAACCCAGGCATGTGCCCTTGGCCAGAATCGAACCCTGACCTCCTGGTTCATAGGTTGATGCTGAACCATTGAGCCATGCCAGCCGGGCCTCAAATTCTTCCTGGTGTGGGAGCAGGATCTGGGCTCTGCTACGTGGCTGAGGCCTCCCTAGGCCTCCCGGCTGCCCTCCTGCCTCAGGCTTACAGAAGTTGCTTGAATTTTTCTTGTTTCCATGTCCTCGTTTGTAAACTTAGCATAACGCTTTATTCCATGCAATTCTCCAAACTTTTTAGGAAAAGATACTTAAAAACTATTTTCAAAATATCTGTATATACCTTTATTATATAATTGTGCAAGTGAATACACTGCAGAAAACTAAAAAACAAACAAACAAAAAACAACAAAACCAGCTGATATTTATAGAGTGGAGAATCAACATAGTATTAAAAATATTCTATTGACATTCTTATTGTCAAGATGAATCAATTGTGCATTTAAGCAAGGTATTATACCTTGATCATATGCAGGTGAGCACATAAAAATACTGACTGATACTAACTTCATGTTTTCAACTTTTAAAAAATTTGAAAAATTCTTGTGAAATTTCAAGAATATATATTTTTTAAGATTTAACATCATGTCTCCAGTTAAAGAAAAACCACATGCTTAAATTATAGCATTATATGGGAACCATACTATAATAAACATCCAGAATATAACCATTATATATTTAGAGCAAATAACAGACAATATTCATCCTTATCTATTAGGGAAGCTTTCCCACAGAAAGGCGCCTACCCGTACTATTGTGCATCTTCTCTCCTCGAATTTCTTTTATTTCTTTAAGGCACTGATTTTCAACCTTTTTCATCTCATGACACACATAAACTAATTACAAAAATGCTGTGGCACACCCAAACATATATTATACTTTTTGCCTATATGACAAAAAAAAATAGGTATAATTTTGATTCATTCACACCAGTTGGCTATTGTTGAGTTGGTTGTTGTCATTTTTTAAAAATTTTGACAATCTAAGGGAAAAGAGGTCAGTGCTCCTGACTAAACAGTCAGAGATTGCATGTTTTCAAAATTCTTGCAACACTGGTTGAAAGCCACTGCTTTAAGGAAATAACATTTACTGGAAGATAATGGCCATTGTTATAACTCCTGCACAGTTTTTAAAAATAAGTTATTCACAACATTGAGGATACTTAGGGAGTATTATAGCTGTTGGGACTTTAATGAACAGACATGTAGAAAAGAGCCCAAAGTGTGACAAAGTAATCAAAGAAGTGCATTTCAAGACTACAAGAGGACCTTTGCTGCCATCTCCCAGCACGGCGCGGCCTGCCTTGAACTTGTCCTACCAGAGGACACGGCGCGGCTCAGCGCATCTGTTCTCCAGGATGTCACATTGAAATCCGCCAGAACAGTTGTTCCCTGGCAGGTGCTGCTTCGAAGGTGCTCGCTCACCTGGGCGGGGAGGCATCAGGAAGCAAGATGACAGCAGAGGTGACGGCAAGGAGAGCGCTGCTTCAAGATTATTCCAGCCGCAGAGGTTAGAGCGCAACTCGGACTGGACACACGGCCAGGGGCACGGGAATGAGGAACCCAGAGAAATGGGAGTTTGATCAATTCTCTGTTGGGTTTTGCAACCACCAGTTTATCTCCACACAGATGCATCCACCAAATGCTGCTAAAGCCTCATGGCACACCTCGCGGAGGTGGAATTTGACTATGAGAAACGGAAACCGATAGCACTGCTTCTTCTGCATCTCAAACTCAGTACCTCATGTTCTTCTGAACCAGATGCCCTGTCTTGCCAGTTACAAAGCGCAGTCATTATTATTCCCCAAAAATAGCATTTGGATCCTTTGCTGTCAGCTATAGAGCGTCATGTAAGTGAGGCACCACAAAAGGCGTGGCCTGCATCTCATCAAAAGGAAGACGTTATTAATGCAATTTGAACCTGCCTCTGAAGTCCTTAGCTTTGTTTGTTGTGTTTCGTTTTAGGAATCTCCCCTACACCTTCTTCCAGAAAATCCTTCAAACCTTCTACAAACTGCTCCTCCAGCCGAAGGTGATGGAGGCGATGCGGCTGGGAGGAGAGCCGTCGGGGAGCTGGGAGAGGGTGGCCACGCTGGACCGGACGCCCACCGCCACTTCCCAGGCAAGGGCTCCCCAGCATCGCTGTCCAGGTCCTTCCATTCTGTTGCAACTGGTAGGAGTCCCCCCTTTTTTACAGCAGCGATGAGCCAGTCGGAGAAGGATAACTATCACAGGATCTCACTCATTTGTGGAATATAATGAACAACATAAACTGATGAACAAAAGCAGATACAGAGACAGGGAAGCATTGATCAGACCATCAAACCTCAGAGGGAAGGTGGGGGAGGTTTGTGGAGGGAGGCGGGGGGCGGGGGGGGGGGGAGAGCAACCAAAGGACTTGGATGCATGCATGTAAGCATAACCCCAGGACAAAGACCCTCGGGGAGTGAGGGCATGTGCTGGGGGGCGGGAGCGGCCAGGGAGAGGTCAATAGGGGAAAAAGGAGACTCATGCAATACTTTCAACAACAAAGAATTTAAATTTTTAAAAAAAGTTCCACAGAATCCCCCATAAAAGTCTTTTAAATTAAAAATTATCTCTAATATTAGATTCACTTTAAAAACAAATATCCACATTTTACTCTTGTTTTCAAGGTAAACTATACAATGAGTTTACAAATGGATTCCCAAGTAAAATAAATATGCTCTCCAACAAACAATAAAACTGATACCTAAAAATAAAAAAACAAAAACATCGGTTGATGAATCTAGTCTACACTTTGTCCACTGACCACTGGGAGGAGCTGTTCCCAGCGTGGCTTCTGAGCCGCAGTATGCCCGCTGTTTTTCTGGGGTGCTTGCTGGATACAATGGGGCGATTAGGACTTGCTCCAGAGGCGACAATATGACACAGAAGGTTTCAGAGCACCATCTCTGACTTGTGACCATAAGAACTTCACTTGGATGATTGATCCCCTGAAATCTAATGAGATTAACCGCCCTAAGATGTGCCAGGAGTTCTGTCGTTGTGGGGAAGGTGGGGCAGCAGGGAACTGGATTGGACTGTACGCATCACACAGCCTGGAATATCACCGTCAGCACTGCTGTCCACCTGGCAGACGTGCTAAACCTAACCCACCTTAATCTGGGGCCAGTGGTCAAGATATATTAACCTAAACCTCCCCACCCCCCTGCCCCCCACCCCCATCTCTAGACCACAGATCTGTAAACTACAGTCTACAGACCAATCCTCGCCTGCTGCCTGCTTTTGTAAATAAAGTGTCATTGGAGCAGACTCGCACACTCATCCACACGCTGTCTGGCTACCACGGCAGAACTGCGTAGTCAGGACAGCCTGCAACACCTGAAATATTTACTATTTGGGACTTGACGGAAAACGTTCGCTGACCCTCTCCAGTGGTCGGCAAACCATGAGTCAACAGAGCCAAATATCAACAGTACAATGCTTGAAATTTCTTTCGAGAGCCAAATTTTTTAAATTTAAACTATATAGGTAGGTGCATTGTTATTAGCTTAATTAGGGTGCTCCTAAGGCTTAGGAAGAGCCACACTCAAGGAGCCAAAGAGCCGCATGTGGCTCGTGAGCCGCAGTTTGCCGACCACGGCTCTAGGCAAACTCTCGGGGAAAACTCAGTATCAGAGCCTGGGGGGACGACTGGCTATGCTAACAGAATGGGCAGGCATCCCAGAAGGAGAGCACGCATACAGGGAGCCCTCCTTACCTTCACGTTCTTAAATGTTAGGAAAGAGCATTGTATTGCTACGTTCGGCTACTCCAAGAAGAATCTTCCCAAGCAATTCTTCATGTCAACTCAAATTCCATTTCTATTGCCTCATTCCCCAACCACTTATTTAGAAACTACTACTAGATGTGCTGGCTCTGTGACTACCAAGATGCCAAGACACAGATCTCCAGTGACCTCAGGAAGTAATGGTGAGGCAGACATCCTCGAAAATAACTACAACACGATGCTCTAGGTGCCGTCACAGGTGAAGGGGAGAGGGGTGGGTGGGCGTGGCAGAGAGAGCCGTGAATGAGAGAGAATTACACACAGCGGACGGATGCAATGGCCTGGGTTTTGAGGAGCCAAGAGGAATTATGCAAAGAGGAAGTCCATGATTTGATGAGTAATCCTTGGCAGAGGGAAGAGCATGTGGAAAGCACCTACTGGCATTTGGGAAGCGGCCTGGAGCAGCAGGGGATGGGGGAGGACCTGGGGCCGGGGCCGGGGCCGGGGTGCACCTGGGCCGCGCAGGAAGGGCTCTGGTGATGTGCTGAGAGGTTTGAAATCTGTTCCAGAGCAAACGCTCTGAACATGCCATGGCGTCATCCAAGGTGCTCCTTCTTTCTTTTTTAAAGGAAGAGGACGCCCCTGTCTATAGAGCATGAGGGTAATCCGCAGGGGTGTTCGGGTAGTGAAAACGGGAGAGAACATTACAGAGTGGACACCAGCTACGGGTCCGGGGAAGAGCCAGGGAAGCGAGAGCAAGGCCCTGAGGGTGCGGCCTTGGGCACAGTCCACAGTTTGGAGAGACGTTTCTTAGGTAAAATCAGTACAGAACATCAGGCCCTGCCCGTGTGGCTCAGTGGTTGAGCATTGGCCTATGAACCAGGAGGTCACAGTTTGATTCCTGGTCAGGGCACCTGCCTGGGTTTCGGGCTTGAAACCCAGTGTGGGGCCTGCAGGAGGCAGCCAATCAATGACTGTCTCTCATCCATGATGTTTCTATCCTTCACTTCCTTCCTCTCTGACATCAATAAAATATATTTTAAAAAATACAGCACATCAGGCAGTGTGGAAATAATGAGGTAAAAGGGAACTTAATTAAAAGATGGGTTAAAGAGAAGTAACACTTATCAAGGCTTTATTTTTCCAAATTTCCTTATCTCCAAAAGGAGGATAAAGTTCTGAGGGAGACGCTGATTAAATAATGTTTCCCTAGAGGCAGACAGGAGCAGAGTCGTTGCGATGGAGAACAAGAAATGCCACTGGGCACACAGGAGAGAAAGCAGGAATCCAGCAGGGGGTCCAGGCACTTGCTCGCAGGGGCCTGGAAATAAAGGAGGAATTTCCAACGAAGGGCTGAGAATGACACCAAAGACATCCTGGGCCAGTTTGCTACAGTGGGAGTTCAGCCACAGGCGGATTTGGGAGGAGAGGTGTGGCAAACACCCCCTAAACATTGCCCAGTGCCACTTGGATCGGGCAAAAACACTGTTCCAAATGCAAACACCAACATCGGGAACTGGGTGTCTGATCTGTTCGATGTCAAACCATCAATAACATTATAATTTTTAAAAGTTTACTCAAAAAATGTGACTGCTAATGAAAAGCAGTAGCCATTTTATTAAATAGGGCAACTACAGAAAAAAACATAGAAAAGTAAATAAATATAGCAGCCAGAGAAGCCATTATTAATATTTTGCAACCTTCCCTTTTTCACAGGAAAGAACACCCTACCGATGTTTTGTTTTCTTCCACTTTTTATTTAACATTTTACTTTCCCATAGGGTTACGTATGTGTTTGTCCAAGTCTTCCAGTTTATCGTGCTTTTCCTTGTCTTTTAAGCTAAAGTTGGCTCAAACATCAAATTACAGTAGGAAATCTGAGTAATGCTCTCTATATTTCTGAAACTTATCTTTCTCCAGGACAACCAGTCCCTGCTCCCAATGACTTCCTGTGTTGTCTCTGCGTTGGGCCAGCCGGGGGCGAATCCTTCTTTCCAGGCGAGATTGCTGGGACGGCCTCCAGTAAGTGTAGATCCCAGGCTCCCCCAGCTCAGCACCGTGAGGAGCTGCCTTCCTGGAGGTCCGGCAGGACAGAGGCAGCCTGTCCCGGGAGGTGCAAGCAAAGACCCAACACTGAGTCCTGGCCATGCTGCTCCTGGACTCCCCTGGGCCAGCAAGGTGTTTTATTAACGCAACAGCAAGCTCTTCCCCTAGGAATTCTACTGCCCTGGCCATCACACCGCTGCCCGACATGAAGATAACAGCCACCGTGCCCTTGCTGAGGAGGTCTATGCCAGAGCAGCGGGCAGGCAGAAAGGGGAAGTTTAAGCACAATCTGTACGTCCAGGAATTGATGGTTTTACGGGTGCTTTGGGGGTGTCACAGAGGACCAGCTAGCCCAGCATGAGCAGGAAGTAGGACAGGCAGCTGGTCACCCCGGACCTGAGCCTGGTTAGGGGCCCAGCATGCTCTGGAAAAGCGAGGAGAGGGGACTGCCAGGCCGCCAGAGGGACGGGCTTGGTGAGGAATCAGAGCAGACAGGGCCGGGTGCTCCCAGGGAGCTGAAGTCAGAGACTCCTCAGTGTGGGGAGCGCGGGGTGGGGTCGGGGGGAGCAGGAAGGCAATGACAGCTCAGAAGGTCTGCCTTTTGAGAAGACCTGTGCCTTATGCTGAGGACAGACAATCACGAGAAAAGTTGTTTTGTTGTTAATCCGCACCCAAGGATATATTTTCCATTGATGTTTTAGAGAGTGGAAGGGAGGAAGAAAGCTAGAGAGAGAGAAACATCAATGTGAGAGAGAAACATTGATGTGAGAGAGACAGCTGCCTCCTGCACATGCCCCAACCGGGTCTGGGATTAAGCCTACAACCGAGGTACGTGCCCTTGTCTGGAATCAAACCCGGGACCCTTCAGTCCATGGGCCAGCGCTCTAGCCACTGAGCCCAACCGGCTAGGGCTTGAGAAGAAAGCACCGTGTCTGCATTCTAGCTGCATCCCAGGGGCAATATTTGAGGGAAGCTGGGCTGGAGGCGGGTTTGGGAGCAAAGCAGGAGCTACTTCAGATGTGGGTGACACGATCCTGTCCCGGAGCAGCCGTGGCACATGGAGAGACGAGACAGATGTGAAACGCCTAGGGCTGTGAGACGGGCGAGGCCTGGGGCGGTGTGGGTGTGCAGAAAGAATCAGCAGGCAATGGACGGAGCGAAGGAATGAAGGTGACAAAATAGCGGATACATTTCCTTCCTTGGTCAGTAGACTACAGAACTGGCCAGAAAGGTAGTTTCTTTTACTTCCATCTAGGATGCTGAAAGAAATTTTAGTGTAGTTTTTTTCATAGTGTTTTGTTGATTTCAGAGAAGAAGGGAGAGGGAGAGGGGGAGAGAGAGAGAGAGAGAGAGAGAGAGAGAGAGAGAGAGAGAGAGAGAGAGAGAGAGAAACATCAATGATGAAAGAGAATCATTGATCAGCTACCTCCTGCACACCCCACACTGGGACCAAGCCCACAACCCAGGCATGTCTCCTGATGGGGAAATCAAACCATGACCTTCTGGTTCACAGGATGACACTCAACCACTGAGCCACACCAGCCAGGCAAGAAATTTTAGTTAATTTGAAACCCTTTTCAACCATTTAAAAAGTCATTCCTCCCTTAATGACAATCTCAAAAACCCCACACATTTAAATGTTGTTATTAGTGGGGTTACTAGGGCAAGAGTACACTTTTTCCTGGGACTTTCAAATTTAATCCTATCTGTGTGATAGCACAAGTCACTCACGCTGCTAGGCACCCTGGGGCTGGCCCAACACAGTTAACCACTCTTATTCTCCCCTGGTTCCATCCCCTCTAGTGGGACCCTGACTTACATATTCCCTTTCATTCTTCGTTATTTTTTCCAGGAGAAGATATGCCTGGAGCACTTTCTGTGCTCGTACCATCTCTTCTTTCAACTTTAACTCTCTCTGAGAAAGAACTTGCATAAACTAGGTTACATGAGAGCACCTCCGATGTAAGTACCGGTGGAAGCTGGAAGCGAGAGAGCCCGGAGAACACGGCCTTTAGAAATGCTCATCGCAGCGCTTTTACAAACAAGAAGTTGGTCTGGGGCCCCAGGATCATTACTCAGCAAAAGAATATCAACGTGCACTCCTTAGAAACAAAACCCAAAGCTCACCATCACAGTAAAGGGCGTCAGCAATGCTCAGGCAAACGCGAATGAAGACGACAAGACACCAAGACAAGAAGAACAGGTCAGGTGTGGAGGACACTGTCCGCTAGAGGAGGCGCCTGCCCTGCGGGAGTCTGAGAGCACGCTGGCCCCTGGGCAGCACACCCCGGCCTGGGACCCAGCACTCGTAGGGGTGCGTGTACCCCAAGTGCGTTCCGCGGCCCCCCAGAGGCCTGCTCCTGCTGGGGAAGACCAGAGGGGCCTGGGAGCCCTACCCTGTCAGGTGAGGGAAGTGCGGGATGCGCCCGGTTTGATCTTTACTGAAGACACTTACACGTGCCCGTGGATTTAAAGCACGCCTGGGGGGTTGTTGGTTTGTTTTCGATGTTCGCTTGCTTGCTTTTTCTGTCCAATACCAGCAAGATTCTAGTTTTGTTCAAAAAGTAGTACCTTGAGCTCCACCCTGAAGGCAGAAGCCCATTCACCAGGCGTGGCTGCCCGCCTTGGGTTTGGTGGAGCAGGAACCTGCGTGCGGTGCGGGAGGCTGCCCGTAGCCCGGAAGGGCTCTCGGAGCCTCTGGTTTGCTCGGAGCTGTGCTTATACCCAAACCCGGATTCCCAGTTAGCGCCGTGACAATCCTTCTGGAGAAAAAGAATATCGTTGCTCAGAGGCCAGGGCCGACCACGCTGACCGAGGCGCTGAGGGTGCAATGGGACTTTCTACGCTTAAGCTATTCTCCTGAGACCTGGATGCTGAGAGGGACTTTCTATGAAATCCCTTAAAAGAGTTGAGCCAACTATTACTTCATGACTCTACATGGAGAAGGAGCTCCACTAATTGCGGGATGTTAACAGGGGAAGTAAACAACACTTCACACGATTATATTTTCACAAATACTGTCAAGCTGAAAATTTATAGACTGTCTCCTTACAGACTTCATCTATTTTTTAAGATAGTAAGCATAATGCAACTTTTAAAACTTTGATCTACAGTTTATGAACCATGCTATATGGCTTAAAGAAAGTGTTTGTTTGGAAACATAAGGAAAAGAAAACATATTCTTAGACATATATGTGTTATGCCCAGATTTCAAGATTCCCAAGAGCCCACCAGGGAGCCAGCGAGTCTGATGCAAAAGCAAAGAGTCCTTCATTTCTAACTAGTTCGGCTCCCCGACCACACTCACAGATGCAACGGTAAGCCCAGTGGCAGAGAGAGCGAAGCCTGATGGGACTGTGGGTTTTATAGGGGGGTGGAGTAAGGGCAGGAGAGGGGGCTGTGGGTCCCGCCGATTGGCCAGGCGCGAGTTGGTGTCTCATTACACAGGATGTAGTCTTATTGATGGTGTGCACTTCCCTTGATTATCATTGGTTAGTCCAGAGAAATCCTGGGTGTGGCCAGCAGAGGCTTCTTCCAGGAAGAAGCCTTGCCGAGCACATGGCTCTGCCCAAAAATGGAGGACCCAGGGTAAGATGGAGGGCGTAGTCCTCGCCCTTTCAATATGTGTAATTCAGAATTAAAAGACAGGAACACTGCTGCCAGCTTATATACTAGTATTGCTACCATTTTTATAAAAGCAAAAAATAAAGAGATTAAATTTACTCTCATATAGAATTTTGACTTAAACATACATTAAAGTCCTATTTTATCCATGTTCCTACCAATTGAACTCACCGAAAGAATATGAAAATGAAATCCCTTCAGGCTGAAAATCTACCTTCGAGTCGGAATGTAAGAGAACTGTAAACAGAGATGGACAGGAGTCCAGAACCAGCGCCCCGCCCTGATGTGAACACCAGCTCACATACATGAGTGTGTGCTGAGCTCTGCCCCCTACAGACTGCCTGCTGGGAATGACGCCTTGCCCAGCTGCTGGGACTGCAGCCGGAGGCACTCTCCAGGGACGGCCTCCGCTGAAGAGAGGCTCAGTCAAGGTCTCATCTCCTGCCCTGGAAGCCCACCCAGTCACCAGTCCCCTAACACCAACTCAAGACAACCTCTTGGCCATGTCAGACCCAAAGCTTTCATCGGATCAGCTCAGGTTCCACGCCTTCCTCTAGCCAATTCTGCATCCTCTCTTCCCTTCCACAAGTCCCACCGCGCTTCGGACTAAGTGCCCTGCGGGCTCATCTCTGCCCCAGTCTGTATCCCAGAAGCCCAACCTGTCACAGCTGACTGAGGAGTAAGGTAATCAGTGCATAACTCAGAGGCACATGAAGACTGACCCAAAGCTCTCACTATGGAACCAGGACTAAGGTATCTCACTAGTTGCCTGAAGGTTTGCAACAATACTCCAGAGAGGATATATTGGTAGTTCACACTGCATCACAGGGCAGTGTTACCTCATATTAGGATGTTTCAGACATATAGGAATGTTTTCATTAACTGTCTAATTGAAAACTCACTATAAAGCAGGCATAGAGTACACCTGTTGATTATCTTTTATTTCTCACCATTTCTTATAATAACTGTCTGGTTTCATTGTCTCTAACTTACTTTAAAACACCCAGTGTAGACAGCAGACATTGATTTAATACACACCCTAGGGGCTTTTAGTTAACATCTGAAGTACACTAATCAGGTACCCACACTGCAGGGCCAAGGAATAAGGATTTGAAATCCCCTCCTCAGGAGTCCACACTGCATAGGCCAGAGGCAAGTTAGAACAAGGCTTCACCTTTCTCTGTCTGGCTGTGTAGACAGGTTTTGTTAACTAGCACAGAGCTATTCAAGCATTTCTCATTGAGTGTGTTTCTCCAGATACACCGTTCTCCAGAAATATTATACTGGTCTTCTGCCCTTGAGAGAAGTTGGAATAAGACTCTGACAAACTCAGCAACCTCATACCTAAATAATACATTAAACACACACACATTCTATTTATCTTGTACCCGTTAGTGAAGAACACTTTTTCCTATTCTAGAAAGTTAGCAGGGAGCTTCTGTGACTTGGTCCACATCCCAGGGCTGGCTCAGGCTGAGTGGGCGTCAAAATTAAGGAACCTGGGGGTAGGGGAGAATCTTACCTAGAGTTTGGTCAAGTAGAGTTAGCAGCTCTTTTGTTTAGATTGGTCAGTTGGTACCAACAGTTCATGTTCTGATCGTGGGGCAAACGTTCTTCCATGATGGAGGAAAAGGCCTGGGCTCACAATTCTGGCTCACGTAGATGGTCTTGTTTATGAGGAGCAATGCTGTGCTTCTTCCAATGGGATTTATTTCATTTTAAAATTAGATGCACTTTTTTCCCTCAAAACACTAAGGGCTGTCTAAAAAAGTATATTAAACAGGATTACATCATGGCTCTCTGGTTCTGATTTTTTTTTAATAAAAATTACTGGATGTTTTGAACGTCCTTGGTTGTGAAGAACTGACTCATTTCTCCAGAACGAAGAAAGATAGAATTTATAGGGAGTCAGAGGAGACCTTATTGTGCTTAGAGAAAGTAGAACAGTACTACTTCCAGTGTATTAAAAGCGGCACACTTCAAGAAAAATCAGATTCAGACCTGTTGCAGTCCAAAAAGCTACTACGATGGTAGGAAGGAGGTCAGAGCAAAAGGCAGTTAACATTTTGATACGGCGTCAAAGATAAGGAACATTTTGTAAAAGGCAAAATGCCAGTTTCTGTTCTGATACTTGTTAACTGTGGTTACATGGGCAAGTTCATTTACGCACTCTGACTTTCCATTTTATTTCTTGGGGGGAAAACTGAAGGTAATAGTACATGCCCTACCAACTGCCTGTGATTCTCGTCAACATAAAAAGAGACCATGGAATTGGGAGACTCTTACAACCTGTAAAATTGGAATATCAATGCAACCTGTTATTATAGGCACTTAAGAGGATTTCACTAAAATCTGTGTTTGAAATCTGAAATAGGGAAGACTGGATGATTGCATCCATTAAAATTTGAATACAGACTTGAATCTTGAAATCTTATACTTTTTTTTTTAATATACTTTATTGACTTTTTACAGAGAGGAAGGAAGAGGGATAGAGAGTTAGAAACGTCGATGACAGAGTAACATCGATCAGCCGCCTCCTGCACACCCCCTTCTGGGGATGTGCCCGCAACCAAGGCACATGCCCTTGACCAGAATCAAACCTGGGACCCTTGAGTCCGCAGGCTGATGCTCTATCCACTGAGCCAAACCGGTTACTGCGAAATCTTAGACTTTTTAAAAATGTTAACTTCTCCTTTCCTAAAACTCATTGTTTCAGAAAATTTGCACTAATCAAGAAGTATCTGTGTTAATAAACAAAAATATAATGCAGATCACATTAATAATAAGTATACAGAGGTGCAAACATTTAAGCCACTTTAATAATGATTATTGGTGGTTATTAAACTGATTATTTGAGAAGTTAATGGACTCATATGTTTGAGGTAATAGGAAATATATATTGGTGCCTGCCCCCTGTTCCTGGCACAGAGCTCCTAAAACCCTTGTAATTTCCTAAGTGGTAAGAGCATTAAGAGTATCTTTTGTTCTAATATTTGACCCTTGACCCCAGTTCCCTGCACAGAGCTCCTGAAACTTCTGTAAGTTCCTGGGCGATAGGAGTGCCTTTTGTTCTAATAAGGTGACTCTGGGTGGGCTCCTGAATGGCTGTGGATGAGTGCTGGTCACCAGAAACACCAAACTAAGACCCGAAGCTTGGAATTTTTAGCCCCACCCACCACTTTCTTGAGACGGGAGAAAGGCTGTAAGTAGAGTTAATGATGGATCATGCCTGGGTGAGGAAGCCTCTGCACAACCCCCAAAGGATAGGAGCTAGAGACCTTCCTGGCTGGTGAACAGGTGGGGGTGCAGGAGAGAGGGGCACCCTGGGGATGCACGGGAGCTCCAGTCCCTCCTGTAACCCATCCTCCATTGTTTAACACTGTTCTATAATGAAGGCCTGTTAACTAACGCCCGACCGCAGATAAGCAGCCATCTGCTTAGGATTCTAAGAACTAACTTCAAAAGCAGCAGATTCCAACCTTCAGACATGCTGGCTCCTGGAGACTGGCTAACCTTCCACCAGTCATCTGGTCAATCCTCTCATTTCCATTCTTTTGTTCTTTGTGGGTTTTCCCCCTCCTCCCTCCTCCCTCCTTACAAAAACCCCTGCCCATGTCCAATGGTTAGGTGGCCTTGGTGACATGAGTCCCCCATCTTCTCAAGCTGCTGGCCTTTGAAGAAACCCACTTTCCTTGCACCCGCCCTTGTCTCTCAATTAGTGGCTTTCCAGAGGCAGGGAGCTGAACCTGGGTTCAGTATCCTTCCCACATCCCTCACCCAACGCATCTTTCATCTGCACCCTTTTCACAACCTTTTATCATCAACCAATAAACGTAAGTAAACTGTTCTCCTGAGTTCGGTGAGCCACTCTAGTAACTAATAAAACCACAGTGGGGGTCACTGCGCCTCTGGCATCGGTCAGAAGCACAGGGAACAACTGGAACTTGCCACCGGTGTCTGAGGTGAGGGGTGGGGCAGTCATGTGGGACTGAGCCCTCAACCTGCGGGCTCTGACACTAAACCCTCACAGATGGTGTTGGAATTGAGTTGTTCCATGGGACACCCAGCTGGTGTCGCAGAGAACTGCTTGAGGGAGAACACTCCACTCATTTGGTGACCAGACATGTCAGAAATGTGTTTCATGTGAGAGGAAAGAAAGACTCACAGGTAGAAAGACTGTAGGTCTTTCCATTTGCAATGTGCAATCATGAGAAATAAGATATCCCCTGCACACACCACCAACTTTCCCTCAGTGGTTAAATCTTGCAAAACTAAATAGTGCAATATCCCACGCAGGAGATTAGCATCAATTAGTCAGGCC
This sequence comes from Myotis myotis, assembly GCF_014108235.1. Classification (NCBI taxonomy): domain Eukaryota; kingdom Metazoa; phylum Chordata; class Mammalia; order Chiroptera; family Vespertilionidae; genus Myotis; species Myotis myotis. Next base: position 3,142,460 of record NW_023416401.1, on the reverse strand, counting down.
ACAGAACTTCACATCACCACAAGGGTCCCTCACACTGACCTCCCTCAGCCACAATTCCTTCCATCCCATCCTCAGCCATTCCTTAACCCTTGGCCACCACGGAGCAGTTCTACTTTCTGTTATTTCAAGAATGCTATACTTTAATACATAAATGATTATATAACAAATTAAATGTGCAATGTTACAAACTTGGCATTTGGTTGTTCCCAGTTTGGGGCTATTATATTAAAAAAAGCTACTACAAACATCTGTGAACAGGTTTGGCAGGCACCTAAGTTTTCATTGCTTGGGATAAATTACCAAGAATGCAGTTGATGGGTCAAATGGTAGTTGCATGTTAGGTTTTTGTCTTTGTTTTGTTTTGTTTTTAACTGTCAATCATTTTCCAGAGAGGTTCTACTGGATTACACTGCCCCCAGCGAAGCCTGACACCTCCGCTCCCCTGCATGGCAACCAGCATGTGGTGTTGCCACTGGTGGCTTTTCAGACAGGGTAGGTATGTGGCAGCCGGTAGTGGCGTCTCCGTGTGTGTCAGTTTGCATTTCCTGATGGCTAGTGATGCCGATACCTTTGCATGTGTTTATCTGCACACTTAGATCCTTCTCCACGAAATTCTTTATATTTTTTGCCCATGTTCTGACTGGACTGTTGCTGTTTTTTACCTCTGAGTTCTGAGAGTGTCTTTTTAAAATCCACACCCAAGGATACGTTTTTATTGACTTTAGAGAGAGAGGAAGGGGGAGAGAGAGAGAAATATTGATGTGAAAGAAACATCAATTGGTTGCTTCGGGTATGTGCCCCAGATGGGGATCTAGGTATGTGCCCTGACCAGGAATCGAAACCACATCCTTTTGGTGTATAGGACAACGCTCCAAGCAACTGAGCCACCGGCACAGGGTGAGTGTTGAGAGTTTTTATCAATTCTACATAACGGTCCATTGTTGGATATATCGACTGCAAGTATTTCTCTCCTCTGTTGCTTATTTTTTCATCATCTCAAGAGTTTTTCTTGGAGCGAACGTTTTTAATTTTAATGAGATTCCATTTTTTTTCTCTTATGGATTATGGATTCTATTTTTCAAGTCTAAGAAGCTTTGCCTAATTCTAAATCCTGAAGATTTTCTCCTATATTTTAAAAAAATACTCTTTAGTTTTGTGTTCTACAATTTAATTTGTGACCGTTTTGAGTTAATTTTTGTATAAGGTGATATTTTATATACAATTTCCAGGGATTTCAGTTGTATTTCGTGGGGAAATAGGGTGTCATATTGATCACCTGCATTTAGGTGTATATATAACATTATATAGCTGCATTAAGCAATGTCTTTTACGGAGTCTTTTCTAATCAGCATGGGCAGTTTCAGTAGCCACCTCCACGGCACAGGACCTCCAGGGCTGCAGAGGTCAAGAAAGAAACCTCTAGAAATGAAGGCTTCGGAACCCGTGTCTGGAGGAGCCAGGTCAGCTTGAGAGGCAGTGACAGCCCAGGCCAGGCCAGGGCCCAGGGTAGTGCAGGGCCCATCAAGCCCTTCTTCCCCATTTGGTCACATTAACAAAGAGCGATGGGCCATTTCTCAGCGCAGCCTGTGAGGAACTTACTGCACAAGCTTGGAAACAGGAACAGACACAGGCGTTCTCTAATTGAATTTCCCATTTTTTCCCTTTGTTTCTGTTTTGCTACCTGGATGCAACTTAACTCTTTTTCACATTTGACATTACAAGGTGCCTGCAAACAGGAGTGCCTGCAAGACAGCATTGGTGTTTGCCATCAGGATGCACAACTGCACAGGAGTCAAGGACACAGGAGCCAAGGATACAGGAGCCGAGGATACAGGGAGCGGAGGATACAGGAGCCGAGGATACAGGAGCCGAGGATACAGGAGCCGAGGATACAGGAGCCAAGGATACAGGAGCCAAGGATACAGGGAGCGGAGGATACAGGAGCCGAGGATACAGGGAGCAGAGGATACAGGGAGCAGAGGATACAGGGAGCAGAGGATACAGGGAGCAGAAGATACAGGTAGCAGTGTCCTCCGCAGCAAGGTTACCTGCCTCAGGCTTGAAAATGAGAACTAACCTCAAACACACTCACGTGCACATTGCACTTTACAAAAGCGCGTGAAGTAATGTATACTTTCTAATTATTCTCAAAGTTTAACCAGGAATTCAAAACTATTTTGAGAGATGAATTATTAGGCGAAAAAGAGAGATAAAACAAATAATCAGAAGTACGTAATCGTACAAATCCCACAAGTAAACTGTTTCAATTAGACCAATTAGTCGGCAGTAAGGAAAATCAATTCTGTGGGGAAAGAAGAGGGGGGCCATTTGCTGTGTCCCTCGTGGGCTGGGGTGAGAGGCGCTCCTGCACATTTAATTTTCACGAGACCGTGACGTAGCGTCGGTGCCCACATCTCCAGAGGGAGGAGGTGGAAGTTCGCATGCGCAGGAGTAATCGGTGGCTACGCTGGCCCCAGGCCCTGCTGTACCCGGTAGCATCACTTCTATCTTCCTTTCCCGTCTCATATTCAGAAAACATCACTGCAACTGAAATTGAGTCAAGTAGGGGGCGCTGTTTGTTCTTTCCTAGTGGCTGCTCTTGGTATCACAAGTATCTTTTGCCATTTAGCCCAATGGAGGGTGCAATTCCCTATGTAATGTCTGGGGAAAGAAAAAGGACCAGGGGCTAAAAATTATCTCCCACTTCACTCAATATTTTAACCATCAAAGGTTAGAAGAGCAGGGCGTTTGTGTCAATAACAATGTATTCAAAATCAAGGACAGATATTTGAATAGCTTCTCTAGCCAGTCATTCTATCTATACCATGCTCTTCCTCATTTTCTAGAACTTGAAGAGGAGCATGTCACAAATGAATAGATTGGTTCTGAGGAAAACCTATCAAAATGGGAGAAAAAGGAGTTCAGTTCTTTTCTTTGGGGGGAGGGCAGAGAGGGACAGCAACATTAAGAAGGTAGTCCTCGCCTGCAGGGTTCAAATGTTGTTGTGGTGGGCAACAATTATTCTCCATGTCATACATGTGGACAGTAAGTCATAGACAATGAGGAGTTTTCCCGGCAATGCACCCAGTATCATTGATGGGTAAGTTAATCTGGGTCGGGATTTTAGCACCTTCCCCGTTCGGGAGCTCCCTCCCATGTGGTATAGATTAGGTTGACAGATAGTGTCCAGATTTGGCCTGAGGTAGCAAGAGCCTTCCCACAAAGTTCTCAAATATTCAGTGTGGAAACGCATCACTAAAGCTTAAAAAAAGGAGAGCCATCCCCACTTATTACTCACATGTCAACCCGTGTAAGGCTCTATACCTCTCCGTGTATCATCTATTTACACACACACATACACACACACACACACACACACACAAAAGGACATTTAGTGACAGTGATGTGGCAACACCGAGGACACTAAATTAAAAAGTCTACTTTATTTGATAATAAAAACCCTAAGTTAGATTTATATTGAGTTATAAACACAGGTTTTCTGGGATTCATCACACTGAACTCATCCCTCCGCTTTAGGGAACCTCCATGATGCCGCAGAGAGAGAATATGGACGGTATCTCTGGGCAGCAGCAGAGAAGACAGCTGGCACTGACAGCTAGCGTACATGATCAAGCGAGAAGCACGCAACAAGCCTCCCCGTTCTTCACAGCTACGCATCTGTCCCCACGCACAGGTCCCTGAAACATAATGTCCTAAGGATCCAGTAAGAAAGGCGCCCGAAAACCAAATCTCAACCAATCAGAGCCACATGTAAGCATGCCAGGCATTGAACAGGCAGACATCCTGGGTGAGATTATACATTAAGCCCTGTTCTCTCTCTTTTTTTATATATATTGATTTGAAAGAGGGAGGGAGAGGGAAGAGAGAGACCGAAACATCAATGTTGAGAGAGAATCATTGATCGACTGCCTCCTGCATGCCCCCTACTGGGGAACAAATCCACAACCCGGGCATGTGCCCTCCTAGTTCATAAGTCAATGCTCAACCACTGAGCCACGCTGGCGGGCTCTCTCTTTTTTTAAGTCTCTCAATAGCCCTACTGAGCCATTCATCTTCTATCTCCAGATGAAAGCAAAGCCAGCATCATCACTTCTATGACCACTAGTATAGAAGAACAGCAAGAGGTAAATAGTAAGACTTTGTCTCAATTTCACAATCATAAAGACTAATAGCCCAGCCGGCATGGCTCAGTAGCTGAGAGCCCACCTATGAACCAGGAGGTCACAGTTTGATTCCAAGTCAGGGCACATGTCTGGGTTGTGGGCTCGATCCCCAGTGTGGGGCGGTAGCCCATCAGTGGATCTCTCTTATCATTGATGTTTCTCTTTCTCTCTCTCTCTCTCTCTCTCTCTCTCTCTCTCTCTCTCTCTCTCTCTTTCTCTCTCTCCTTCCCTTTCTCTCTGAAATCAATAAAAATATATATTTTTAAAAAGACTATTTAATAGTCAAAATATTAAAATGCATTGTGTTAAAATTCAGTATCCCTACTGGAGGCCTGGCATCATCGGGAAGCCTTCAGCTGGAGAAGAGGCCACAGTCATAGTCTCCTTATCGGTCCCAGTTGGAGTTTGACTTGCTCTCCCTCGGAACTAAGGGCAGCTCTTCTCTTCCAGGCAGAGCTCAGAGGTGGGCGCTGAGATGGGGGTGGCGAGAGTGGTGGTTAGGGGTCTCAGGGTGGTGGTTAGAGGTTACGGGTGGTGGTTAGGGGTCTCGGGGTTGGACAAAAATGGACGGGAAGGCTCAGTCCCACGTAAGGGATACATTCATGGTGACTCACTGCTCTCGGAAACTGGTAAATCGTTTGCCATGTCTGCACTCACACTTCCTCTTGTGAGTGCTTATATTCTGCATTGATTTCAGGGAGGAAGGGAGAGGGAGTGGGTCCTTTGGTTTTAAACCCTTTGCTGCCTGTCTCTTCCATGCAGGTTCTGAGAGCTGCGCTAGATCTGCAGTCTCTCTGTAAACATGTTACTCATGTTCACCAGTTCCATCCTATGACTTATCCAGGTAGCAGCTTGCGCTTCAGGACCTGCCAGCACGCAGTGTGCACATCGAGATGTGCTTTATGACTCTTCTTGCTCCGCTCTCCAATCCCAGCTGACAGACCCACCCCAGCCCAAGAAGCTGCTGCCTTAAAACCATCCAGCCCCCTCTACAGCTTTTCCCAACTTTTCCTTTTATTTTTAAACATGTTTTTATTGGTTTCAGAGAGAAAGGGGGAGGGGAGAGAGATAGAAACATCAAGGATGAGAGAGTCACGAACGAACAACCACTTCCTGCACGCCCCACACTGGGGATGGAGCCCGCACCCCCCACACACACACACACATTGGGGATGGAGCCCGCAACTCCCCCCCTCTCCTCCCCCCCGACACACACACATTGGGGATGGAGCCCGCAACCCCCCCTGCCCCCCCCCGACACACACACACACACACACACACACACACACTGGGGATGGAGCCCGAAACTCCCCCCCTCTCCTCCCCCCCGACACACACACACATTGGGGATGGAGCCCGCAACCCCGGCACGTGCCCTGACCGGGAATCAAACCGTGACCTCCTGGTTCCTAGGTCAATGTCAACTACTGAGCTATGCTGGCCAGGCCCCAACTTTTCCTTTTTGAGACGATATTAAGACTTTGTCAACGTGGTGCCCTTCCTTGCTGCAATGAATTTAATAAACAGCTTTGCTTTATGAACAGTTTTCTGGAGATCTTTGGGGTAGAAGTACAGAATTTTGTCATCCCTTTGACCCCTGCTAAGGCAGCTTGTCTGGCTGGTTACCTCTTCCTTTCTCGGCCCCTCTTAACCTGCCTAACTTCAGCTTTTCTCAGCTGAAGGCTTTCCGTCCTTTTAGGAAACCCTGTTACATAGAACTCAGTAACATCTGGGCCTTTTCCCAGTGGAGATCGCCGTTAGCCTAGAAGAAGCTTTTTTTTTTTTTTTTTGCTTGGACAAAGCTGCAGTGTGCAAAGTAATCTTTAGTATTTGGTTGCTTCAGAAGGAAATCCAGTATTCACTCCAAATCAATACAGGAGAAGTATGAGGCTCAATAGCTCCTTAAAGTCAACTTCATAAGGTCTGGGGTCAGAAGCCAGCATGCAATGTATATCCTCCCTCTTAGAATTTCACAACTCGCGTGTCTTAAAAGAAATAGTCCTCAAAATTCAAAGGTGTCTTACAAAGTAGTCTTCATAAATCCTTCCCTAAATCCTAACACATAAACGTTCATCCCCTCAATCTGAGTGAGACCTCCAGGAATCCTCTACATAACGTGGGCTGCCCAGGTCACGCATATTTCACAGGGAAGCCCATTTGTCAACTCAGAGAGTGTAGATAGCAGAGCTACTGATAATTTTAGGGCATCCAAAGTATCCACTGTAATACAATTATTATGAAAATCGCATTTCCCTTGATGGCATGCCTCTTCTTCTCCCAAAGTAGCATATACCCTGTAGACCCAGCAAAAGACAGAGCTTCCTGCCCTCCTTTGCAGCTGACTGTGACCACATACCAAGGATCTAACCAATGGGGTTTTGGCATAAATAATGCATGCAACCTCCTTATTCTGTATAGAGAGGGCGCTGCTCATCCATCACTACGCTGCTCTTTCTTCTTTCACAAGAACCAGAACATGAACATGACATGACCCAGTTTTCACCAGTGCCCTGGGGAATGGAAGAACAATGAGATGGAAAAAATATTGGGTCTCCAAAGAACCAGGTCGAGCAGAACTTCTCAACTCTGTGCCACTAACCTGTGTGAGGAAAATAAAATCTATACATTTTCTGTCTGTGAGTTACAGCAGTCCAACCTACAGACTAACAAAGTAACCTCCTATTAGACAGATATTAACTGAGCCCACATCCCAGCAAAGTGCGGTCAAAAGGAGGGTGATTAATGCAAGGAGAGCACTTGGAAATGCTCCACATAAGATAAACACTGAATGGTGCCCCCAAGCCACATGCCCAACAGCTGATAGTTCAACTGGTGTTTCTTTTCAGATTTAACCTTTTGGAATTAATAGTTATTCAAAGTATGCTGACATTTTGGGGACGCCCTATATTTATTTAAAATAAGCCTGTTTGTTACACAGCTTGTAGAAGAGAGAAAATTTGATTCCAATTTAGGAGATACAATGGCTTTGACCCTTATTTCCATCATCTATTACATGGGAAGATTTCACTCAGTGGTAAAGTGGTTCTAATCCAAAATCTAGAACTCCCAATATTACATATGTGTTGGGAATAGCTGCCGGTCAACATCGTTCTTATGCTCTTCCGCGTACACCTACCTACTAGGTTGCCTTTAAATGTGTGTTCATTTTCTACCTGGTTTATTTTACTTGGCATTATTTATTTTATAAGGTCAAGAACAGAGGATCCACAGTGTGACTGGTTCTTTTTCTAACTCACCTCTAGGGCACTGTCAAATACAAGCTGTGGGAATAACTTCCAACTGACTACATGCTAGCAGAAGGAAAAGAAGGAAAAAAAACCCTCTAATATTGATGTTGCTTTTCAATTCTATGGAACTTAAGTGCTCAACTTGAACACAAACTCAGATTCAGACAAATCTCATAATATTCGATGAAACGAGGACAGGCGCCCCAGGCATCAATTTGCTTGGGAATTTCTGCTGAAATAAAAAGTCGAATTGGGGTGCTTGGGATTCTCTCGCAAGGCGTGGAGGGGAGGGGTGCAGCGGGTGGAGTGGGTGGACTGATGCTGTCTGTGCAAGACACTGACTGACCTGGCGTAGTTTTGAGTCTGACCTTGATACTCTTCAGTGAAAGTGGTTGGGCAAACGCTGGAAGAGCTGCTTGCATGGCGAGCTCTTACAACTTGGGAACACAGGCGATGCCCAGAGGAGAAAAACAAAGCCAGGCCACAGGAAGGACAATCGGGAACGCAGGATCGTTTCGTCAGCTCAAAGGCTTCTAGGCTCAAGATTTGGGATGGTTGAAAACCTAAACTTATCAAGCATTTTTTAAGAATCATAATGATACTCAGCTGGTTCCTACAGAAAGTGCATCTAATCTAGAATAGGAGAGCAGGAAGGTTAGTTTAGGCTGTGTGAAAGCTAAATTTCCACAAAGTGAGTGGCATGCTAATGATGATCATGCCATTAAATGATTACCATGATATTAGTTACACTATCAGAAATACAAGGCAAGGACACTGGACATGTCCGTCAGTGCCACAGCAGCAGACTACAGTTGCATGATAAGCACTATTAGTCTCTGAACTTGGAAGTTGAGTTGCCTAAAGCTACAATTATTTGCATCGTTTTCAAATATGTACTTACATGCCAAGATGTCTTGTTGTTTAGCTGTTGGTTTTCCCCTTTGGTTTTGGCAATGGAAAGATACTGATGAATGCTACAGAGCATATCTTAGCAAATAAGTGTGAAATAAAACAACGAATTGGAGGGGAGCTGGGGACAAAGTAGAAAGTATATTTCTGAGGCAATGAATGTCCATTTGCTCCTGAAAAGTTAACAAATAGGCCTTGAATAATCAGTCCCACGAAATCAACAGAAAGTTCCGTAGCTTCGTGCTTTCTTTCATAGTCTCCTTTTGGCAGAAACATTAACATGTGACTTCTCACTTTTTGTTTTTAAGGTTTTATGGCTAAAAATCATATTTCTTTAAAGTTACATTTTTGGTAACTTCTCATTTCAATGAATTCACAGCATTGCTATTAACAAACCTAAGCTTTAAAATCTGCCTTTTGAACCCATGTCTTCAAATTATATTGTCCAAGTAGCTAGATTGCATCAGCATAAATAACATTAAAATGTCACAATTTTATTAAATAGACTTACTTTTATCATTAATTGCTTCACAATTAATCATTTTTAGTACAAGTTTCCCCAATATCCAAAAGTAGAGCTTCACTAAGAAACCCTTCCTAAGCCGAAATGGGGTAAAGTTGAAAGTACGCCCCAATGTCTGAGAGTTTGCCCTCTGCCACTTCACTTTTACAAAGATCTATATTAGTACTGTACTAGCTTTTTCTCCCCCATAAAAGTGAAAACCGTCTTGGATTTCTCTTGGTTAATAAAAAACAGGTACTATTTTTACTTTTTCATAATCGTGAAATGTCATAAAGCAAACTTTTGGAATAATTTTCTATTAGGTCTAGAAAATTATCTCCAGCTGGCTTTGTTGAATCATCTGTCCCTTCCCCTAGAGTATCTTTTGTTCAAACTAACAAATTGCATTTCTGAGTGCTCTCCACGCTACTTAATACTCCTCTATCTACTGCTCGGTAGCACTGAGATACCATGCTTCTAAATGACAGGAGGAAAATACATTTCTTACTATCTGTGTAGGAAAAAACTACACCCTTCAGTCAACGCAATGGCTGTGCTAACGCCTCCGATTTATTCCATTACGAAGCATTTAGAGTAAGTCGGAAAATGCCTCGCTATTGGTGTGCCCCCTTGTTCATATGGATACATTCGAACTGATTTCCTTATAATTCCAGAATGAGGGATGGGAGAGCATCAGACGGTCGGTGATAAGCACAGCCCTGGTGGTGGCCTCCCGGGCCAGCTCAGACAATGCGGGCTAGCCGCCCCCCTCCCCTGTCAGCAGAGCTTGGCTGGTTGCGTGTATAGCAACTCACTCCAGGCGCATCTGCATCTGAAAAGCAGCAGAGCTCCGCCACTTCCCAGCCACAGAAGATCATGGATTAGTTCTATTTCCCACAAAGGGCCCTGAAACGTAGTGGCTTGAAACAACAATGATCGCTTTTCATCTCACAGTTTCTAGGAGCCTGGAATTCAGCTGGGAGGCTCAATGTCTCTCATGAGATTCCAGGCAGAGGCCGGGTGGGGCCACAGCCATGGGAGGCAGGGAAGCTCAGGAATTTGCTCCCGGGGGGCTCGCCACAGGGGCAGCCAGGATGGGGCTCCCGGCTGGGACCTCACCTCCACCGCTGGGCTCTTCCCGCTGCTGGGCAGGCCTGACAGTGTGGCTGCCGGCTTTTCCCAGAGCACGTGACCGGCGAGAGCCAGGCAGAAGCTGCAAGCCTTCTGTGGTCCTGCCCCGGGAGACACACAGGCAACACGCCCGTTGTGATCCTGGTCCCACTGCTGCCGTGGAAGCCGGGACAGAAGCCCCTCGGGGCTGTGCGCACCGTGGCCGTGGAGGGGCGGGAACGCGCAGCCCTGTCCCCCGGGCAGGGCCTCATCCAGGGCAGGTGGCTCGGCCCCGTCTCGCTGGGAAGAATCCACGCGTGTCCTCCCCAGACCAGGAGAGCCAGGCCCAGAGATGCGGGCCCTTCCTCCGGCCTTGGCGTTCAAGCCTGGCGTCCAGCTCAGCCCAGGAAGCGTCACAGTCCACCTCCCTGGACTCTGCTCAGCCTCCCACTGGCTTTGGGGGTGCCTTGGCCTGCGCTTGGGACAGGCCTGGGCCCCGCTGCTATGGATAGAGAGTGACTGAATGTACAAAGGACCCCCAGGCCTGTGTTAAATGTGGATTCTCTCTCCCCGGTTTGGGAAGGAATACGCTCTCTTTCATGCTAACCAACCTTCTTACTCATCCCAGCTAACTGGATGTGTGCTGGGCCCTCCACCTACCCAACCCCTTTCCTGGATCTTTGGGGTTCATGCCTTATCCTAGCTGGTCTTTTCCAAGATTCTCCCAGGCTAGATTCCTCCCTTCTGTGGCGGCCCAATTGGCTCCTACTGCGCAGGCCTCAGCGGAGGACTCATCCCAGCCAACAGGCTGCTTGTCCCTGGGAGACGGGAAAACAGGTCCTTTCTCCCTAGGGGTGGGGTGGGGGGACAAGGGGAGGTAGTCCCCTCGGTGGGCAAGGTGGCTGTCTCCTGGGGGGCCTGGGCAGCTGCGGCTCCCTAGTTGTCAGGCTTAATGCCTGATTCCATTTGCTCCCTTCCTTTGTTAATAACTAACTAAATGCCTACGCTCACAACACCTGTCACCTCTAGTACCACATGGGAGGGGCCTACACGGCGTACATATCAGCAGGGCAGGTCACTGGGAACGTGCTGGAGGCTGGCGGAGGCAGACGATCTAGTTCATGGTACATTATAATTTTGATGTTCTTAACCACAAAATTGTAGGACTGTCTAAAAAGCTAAAAATTCCTACCACATGAATTCCTCTCCATAATTAGAGGAAATACATCTTCTAATGTATACCCTTCCATGCCTTTGACTACAAAGAGAGAGAATGACTTGCCCTAAAAAAGATTACACAATACAGTGTTCTGCAACAAACACTTAGATTTTATTTAGAAAGGTAAAATAAAAGCATTATAGAAAGTCGGTAAATCTAAAGTCACCAATCATAACACTATGAATAAAATTCTTCATTTTATATACTCTCAGTATTTCCTTACATGCATAAATATATTTTACATAGGCACAATAAGAATGCAAATACATTTATATCAATTCAACTTATATGCCCTTTTTACTTAACATTTACTTAATATTTTCGTGTTCCACAATTATTATTATACTAGAGGCCTGGTGCATGAAATTCGTGCATGTGGGGTGGGGTCCCTCAGCCTGGCCCGTACCCTCTCACAATCCGGGACATCCCCTTCACAATCTGGGACCACTGGCTTCTAACCACTTACCTGCCTGCCTGCCTGATCGCCGCTAACCACTCTGCCTGCCTGCTTGATCGCCCTAACCATTCTGCCTGATTGCCCCTAACCACTTGCCTACCTGCCTGATCACCCCTAATGCTTACCTGCCTCATCACCCCTAACCCCTCTGCCTGCCTGCCTAATTTCCCCAAACCACTCTGCCTGCCTGATTGCCCCTAACCACTCACTTTCCTGCCTGATTGCCCCTAACCACTCACCCGCCTGCCTGATCACCCCTAACCACCTCTGCCTCAGGCCCTGCTGCCTCAGCTTCATCCAGAAGGACGTCCAGAATGACGTCCTGAAGGTCATTCAGCTATCCAGTCTAATTAGCATATTACACGTTTATTATTATAGATTAGTTACTTCCATTTCAGATAGTACTGGGAAAGTTTGGTGTAGCCATCCATATGCCATAAGGAAATACTTGTACTGATTTAAATTATTAATCACTGAAACTTCATGTGACCACCAAACAATGCCACCAGCTTCTCCTCTCCTCTAATAATGGAATTCCTAATGCACGAGAGTTACACAGAAATATTTCAGTGCATTTAAATGTGTGACCTAATAAATAATACCCTGATCATGTTGTAATATAATTTTCTAGAGCTGTTGCTCTTTAATAAGCTTCCTTATTTCCAATTGTTAAAATATTCATTAAATTGGCAATATTCGCTTAATAGTATTCATACATATTCTTATGCAAATTAGCATTTTAAATCTCAGATTTCTTTTTTTTAATTTGAGGAATGATAAACATAAGGGATTCTCAACTTAACTGGGAAGACAAACAGCACATGCTATAGACAAGTGACAGGGACAAGAGACTGTGCACCCTGCCAGCAGGGAGGAGGTCGTGTAATGAGGAGGAAACGCCCAACCTGATCTAATTTAGGGCCCAGAGGAGCTTTAGGAATGTCTGAGCATTAATCTTCTATTTATCCAGAGTGAAAGGAGACAGAAAAGTTAAGAAAAATAAAATGCAAATGAGCAGACTTTTCTCTTTTTTCCCCCCCAGCAATTTTCAATAACTGAAGCTTTTTAAAGCCAAATTTAGCATTGGAACATTTTATACTTCTTTCTTATGGAAAGAAGAAAAAGTGGTTTCAGGCTGCATTTTTAACTTTAGATTATAAAATGATGTTTAAAGTATAAATAGATAATAATGAAAAAAGTCGAACTTGAAAATTAGATATTGAAATTAATGTGACGTATTGTAATTATTGGTTTATGTACTTTTTCTTCCCTATTAATCTGGGAGATCCATCCCTGGAAGACTGGTCTTGTATTTCTGTGACCAAAAACACTGTGTATATGTAGACATTCAAGAAACACTTATAAATTAATTTTTTAAATTGTCTCCTAATTCTAATGGAAGGAAAGTCTCAGATAACTGAATTTAAAACTTGCCACTTCTGCCCTGACCGGTTTGGCTCAGTGAATAGAGCGTCGGCCTGCAGACTCAAGGGTCCCGGGTTTGATTCCGGTCAAGGGCATGTACTTTGGTTGCGGGCACATCCCCAGTAGCGGGTGTGCAGGAGGCAGCTGACCGATGTTTCTCTCTCATCGATGTTTCTAGCTCTCTGTCCCTCTCCCTTCCTCTCTGTAAAGAATCAATAAAATATATTTTTTAAAAAAACAAAAAAAACTTGCCACTTCTAAACAACTATTTAGTTCTGTTATCTTCCACATCTTGAATGTTCTGACTTTGGAAATTAACAAGTTTAGTTGTTTCTTGTAATTGATTGAAGACAATATTTCTAGTATTACTTCCTATAATTACTTAAAACATATATCATGTCTAATTGTGAATACACACACACACACACACACACACACACACATACAGAGGTGTGTTAATAATTTAAGTGAAACAGGACAAAACCACCCTCTCTTCCACATCTTCAACCTCACTTTTATATTAATCTTTTTCAAAATGTTTGTTTTTAGTTCTTAGTTCTTATAGATGTCTGCCTCCATGTCTCTAAATGTAAGTTTTTATTACTTTTCAAAGATTTGTTAACTTTAGTCCATATTTATTAATTTTCAATTATGAGAGACTGGAGTTTATTACACTGATTGCCTCCGTCCTTCTCCCCCTACCTGAGAGTCACATTACCATTTTTAGTGATTCTATGGATTACCTGCGGAATTTTAACTGATAGGCTTGTACTTCTATTTCCTGTTTTTGTTTTCTTTTTTCTTTCTGAACTACAGTTAGTATCTTGATTCCTGTTGCAGAAGGAAGGCTTCCACAGGGTGCTCATGCCACATATCTGTTGGCTCCGCCAAGAAGACAAGTCCCTGCCTGCTCTTTACCGGGAAGGGGGGGGCGGGGACTTTCAGTGAGCAAAGACCTTGAGGGATGAGGCTCACCTTCCTCTGGATGGAATAGGTAGTATGTGGTAGCAGTAACCTCGTCCAGAAAATCAGGAGGCTCATCCTATATAATAAAGAGGTAATTTGCAAATTAACCCTCACACCCTCACAAGATCACAAGATGGCTGCCTATGACCAGGCCAGCAAGGGGGTTAGTGAGGGATGACCAAACGATTGAACAAGCAGGTTGTGTGGGGTGACCAGGACAGCAGGGGGTGGGGGGGGGCATGAGAGGTGACCAAGCCAGCAGGGGGGCAGTTAGGGGTGACCAGGCAGACAGGCAGGCAGGTGAGCGATTAGGAGCCAGTGGTCCAGGATTGTGAGAGGGATGTCCGACTGCCGGTTTAGGCCCAGTATCGGGCCTAAACCGGCAGTCGGACATCCCCTGACAGGTCCGGATTGGAGAGGGTGCAGGCTGGGCTGAGGGGACCCCCACCCCCATCCCCATGCACGAATTTCATGCACTGGGCCTCTGGTATTTTAAATAATTAACCACATGGCATAGAGCAAGTAACTTTAGTACTGGGTCTCAAAATGTTCATTCAAGGCTATTGAAAATTTGGGAAATATTATTAAATATTTGGGATGAATCCAAATTTAAATACAAAGCTATAGTGAAAAGAATAACAAAGCCAAATCTTCTATTTTCATAACACCTGAGGGCTGATATTTTACTTCAATGCTTACTGAGGACACTAGATTTGAGCAGCATTTAGATCAGCAGTTCTCAACCTGTGGGTCTCAACCCCTTTGGTGGTCAAACAACCCTTTCACAGAGGTCACCTAAGACCATCCTGCATATCAGATATTTACATTATGATTCATAACAGTAGCAACATTACAGTTCATTTGCCGGGAGCCGGTCCATCCTTGCTGTTTCAAAGGACCTGGCATATATGGCATACTGTTCTTAATATGTTTGCTCACCTTCTTGGCACTATGTGTTTTAACCAAGGTCTCCTCTCTGAGAAAGGTTGTTTCCCCAGGTAGGGATTTTCCCCTGAAGTTAGGGAGGGAATAAAACCCCTCAACTAAGTGCCAGGCGGGTAATTAATCACTTTAACTACGAACAATCATGCTTAAGCTACATAATCTTTACTCCCTAGAATGGAGATAAGAAACGCCCTAACCTTTGTAATAGAGATTGATAGGATTGAATCAACTGGTATAAATACAGATGTAACAAGACAGAAAGAGACAGAACTTAGAAGACAGAACCTACACACAGAACCTACACAGAACCTAGAGAGAGAAGAACTTCGCTGGAGAGAACATGGCAAAAGATCCTGGACAGGACCTGGCTACAGAACTTGGCTGGAGAACCTAGAAAGAACATGGCAGGAGAACCTGGATAGAACCTGGCTGGAGAACCTGGCTAGAGAACCTAGACACAGAACCTGGCTGGAGAACCTAGCGAGAGAACATGGCTAGAGAACTTAGACAGAGAACTTGGCTGGAGATCCTGACTGGAGATCCTGGCTAGGCTGCTGATCAACTGAACACTGTCTCCGTGTCCTTCCTTCTTTGCCGACTCCGTCTACGCCTTTGGGAACCCCTGG
This sequence comes from Myotis myotis, assembly GCF_014108235.1. Lineage (NCBI taxonomy): Eukaryota > Metazoa > Chordata > Mammalia > Chiroptera > Vespertilionidae > Myotis > Myotis myotis. The sequence continues at coordinate 3,126,869 of NW_023416401.1, read as the reverse complement.
ACCCGCTGGGGTTGGACCCTGGCAATGAAGTAGCAACGAAAATAATTTTATGGTTGGGTCACAACATGAGGAACTGTATTTAAAGGGCCAGAAGGTTGAGAACCACTGATTTAGATGATAACTGGGAGTAGCATTTAACTCTGCAGCTACACTATGGAAACTGGAATTGGCCTAATTCTATGCAAATCACTCATATTAATTGGTCCTTTAAATTATCCTCTTGGTGATCTATTCCTCACGTGTCCATGTGCCAGTTATTGATATGCACCTGGGACCCAACCTCCTCCCATGATATCTCCCTCTCTCCATCACTAGTGAATTTACATCCGTGTAGGATTGTGAGGAGCACTCCATAAGCTTCATTTTGGCATCTCAAAAATGTTCTGGCCAGATTCCCGATAACACGCCAATTAAGCTTATTTTAATGAATATGATTCATCATCTGTAATTTATTGAACATAACATGGAAATGGATTATTTTTTTTAATGAGTAAAATTGGATGCCAGGTCAAACATGAAAAAATTCTTTATTATCTTTCTTGGAACATTTCTGTCATTTTATAACTGAAATGCCTAATACAATTCCAGCTATTTATTTATTTATTTATTTATATTTTATTTATTTATTTATTTATTTTAATCCTCACCAGAGGATATTTTTCCATTGATTTTTACAGAGAGTGGAAGACAGAGAGAAACATCAATGTGAGAGGCAAACATCGATTGATTGCCTCCTGCATGGGCTGGGGAGGAGCCTGCAACTGAGGTATGTGCTCTTGACCAGAATCGAACCCAGGACCCTTTGGTCCACAGGCTGATGCTCTATCTACTAAGTCAAACCAGCAAGGACCAGTTCTAGCCTTTTAAATGTTAGTCATCTGCATTGTATCTGGGAGGAAAAACACCATAAAATTTCTGCTCCAGATTATTTGCTGCAATTTATTCTAATGAAGCTTTTGATTTTTACTGTAAGTAGATAGGATTCCCACAAAACTAAAAATAGTTTTATAAAATTCCATCAAAGGGAATTGGCTCATGAGCTGATAGGTACTAATAAGGACCTCCAACTGTGTGATAGCATTAAGCATTTGGGCTGTAAAATTTACTTCTGAGGAAAATCTTTGCATATGTATTTTAATTGAATGCTATAATTATTTTTCTAAAATCCTCAAGTAGAAGATATTATATTGGAAACATTATATGGCTTAATTTTACGGAACTTTAAAGCATGGATAGTCTTGCAAATATAGCTGTGAATAGAATTTTTCTGGTCGCCTACTTCCAGACGCCCTAATCAGAGTCCACATGTGCCCTCAAAATCATTTCCAGAACCTAACATCTTTGACATTTGAAAGTAAATTTTGTGTAAATAGAATTTGAATATTTACAATTCATCTAATTTACTTAATTGTGGTAAAAACTAGAGGAAAACATTGTGAAATTTCAGCTCCAAATTATTTGAGCAAAACTAGATTTGGAAACTCATTCCCTGATTTAATAACTATGTGTCCCTCGCTAAGGTACCTAACCTTGCTGTACCTCAGTTTTCTCATCTGTAAAGCAGACATAATAATTATTCCTAACTCATAGAACTCATATGGAAATTAAATGTTTTTAAAAATTAAGTGCTCACCAAATGTCTGACACGTGTCAGACACATGAAAATATTACTATTATTTCAAATAAAGAATACCTTTTCCTTTATCTTATTGTGTTTATAGGTGTTTATTAAATTACCTTGACCTTTTTCATTTCAAAACTCTGATATCTGCCACTTGTCATAAAATCCTAGTTACTGTCCAATATGTGGTCATCTAAACTTTATGCAAAATAATGTTAATTTAGTGAATTAAATATGCCAAAATCTACATTAAACAATATGGGGGACACAATGATGAATACAGAGCTGCTTACCCTCAAGGAGCATACAAGCAAGCCGACTGCCACCCACTCAATAGAGCCGGTGGAGTGAGTGGACAGAGCTTTTCTGTCGGTACGGAAATGGGGTAAGAGCACAGAGAAGGAAAAGCTAAAATTCCACTGAACTGGTGAGAAAAGGCTGGTGATATTTGAGATGGACCTTGAAGAATGTGTAAGATTTTAAGAAACAGAGATGAAAGGCAGGTCATGTGGATAGAAGTTAAAAAAAAGAAAATACTTAAACTAGAAAGCACAGATGTACTGAGTCCAGGGGACTAATCAAATTTGAGTTCTTTAAAGGGAAAGAATTATCACAGTTATAAGATTAATTAATCTGTTTAAACTAGTTTGAGCATCTCTTTATAAGAACTATAAAAGTAAAAGGTTTACAAACTACACAGAAACTACCAAGGCCCTAAAGTCCATATCAGGAGCATTAGTGCAGTGTAGTGGGTGATGTATGTGCAAGTAAATCGCTGCTCAAAATGGAAAAGAGTGAAAGCCCGGGTCGTTTTGGATTTGTCATGTCTGCAGGTCACCATATGCCCTGTGAAACCTCAGTTCCCCCACCGTTCTTCTATGTTCAACCAGAACGTCCTTGTTTATAGAGCAGACATCGCTTAGCAATTATTAATGTATTTATATATAATCCAACTTGTTTTCTTTTTTTAATTCTCTCTCCACATTTAAAGTAGCTTTCCTCGATGCCAATATCATTACAAATACCAGCAGGAGTAAAACATGACAATAATTCCATAGATGATCCTGAACATGGTTACATATACATGGACATATATTTAGACAACACAGGAGAGAGAAAGGACCCCTGAGAGCTGTCATCTGGGAGCTGGGTTGGCTCCACAGCTGGGCCATGGCTTCTCCTACTACTAGTGAATGTGCACCCTTTCACAGAAAACTAGCATCAGAAAAGAGTTCTCTGTGATTATGATGGAGCAAGGCAAAGACAGAACACTTCATATACACATCTGAGCACCGAGAAAACACACAGTCACAACAAAAAAAAACCACAAGAATGATCAAACATGGTCCTCTTCCAGCTAACATCGGTGACTGCTGTTCCCTTAGCAAACAGGCCCCCTTGGCTCCACATGCATCCCAAATAAAACGTATGATGATACCAAGTTGTAGAATTGTCCCAGTTCCTAAAAGCACCCAATTCAAAGTTTCACTAGACACTCAAAATCCTAACACAAGGTCTAATCCTATGACAAGTCCTTCCAACACTCCTTTCCTAGTTCCCCATGCTAGGTGCTCTCTCTTATTGCAAGAAGTGCCAACACACACAACTTTAACTACAGATGTGTTCCCAGTGGCCTTTGTTTAGTGTGTAGAAGATAGATAATGATGATGATGAAACATAGGTAGATGGATAGACACATAGATACATATATGCATACATGCATGCTTGTGTGTGTGTGTGTGTGTGTATATATATATATATATATATATTTGTTTTAATCTACCAATTTTAATTAAATCACCGAGAGAGAGAGGGCAAGGATATAAATATTTACAGATATTCAGTTCATATCATGTCACTGATAGACTTAAAGATCAGGCTAAAAACTTATCCTGGAAATAATGGATAGGCCATCCTGAAAGAGAAGGAGCAGCAACAAAAGTTAGAAAAATTAATAGCATAAGTTTATTTCCTCCAGTATATTCCATGTATTTATTCTATTGCTATTTTAACTGTTGTTGTTTTTCATAAGTCACTTCAACATTCAGGCTATAGAATGATTCTACGCAGAGTATGATAAGCGTTGGAGGGGGCCTAATATATGGTGACAGGAGACTCTGGGTGGTAGGCACAGAGTGAATATACAGATTTTTTATCGTGGAAACAAACACTTGAACCTATATGATCCTATTAATCAATGTCACCTCAATAAATTTAATTTTATAAAAAGATACGTGTTAGTATTTTATGAAGAATATGAGTTATGTGATATTTTCCCTGACAGGAAGCATACCATTACCCCAGTATAAACTAAAAATGTAGACAGAATCCTTTCATTTAGTAACGTCCAAAAGCACATAACTTTGACAATTGTTTGATCGATGCAAATCATATTAGACAGACATTTTACCTCTTTCCAACCACCTACTAGTCATAGGCAGGAAATGCTTGCTGTTCCATACTTGATGATTTAGCAATAGCAATCAATTAACAACTCACATTCTACTTTACAACATAATGACTCTGAGCTCTTTTTTTTCAAATCTTTTATTTCTTTACCCATTATTCATATTATGTTATAATTTGGGCCATCCATTCTAGATATGTTAATAGTTTTTGAAATATTAAATTTGAGATTTATAATCAGTTGCTTACATGTAATACCTAAGTAAAATTCTAGGGCGAAAGAGAGTAATGTTTAAGTCTGAAGTTACATTAAGATAACTAATGCTAACAGTTGGGAAAATCCATGGTACTTGTGAAAACTGGTAGATGTTCCAAAAGATCTACTAAGATGGCCAAAGTCTGAGTTTAAAAAAAGGTTATTAGGCCCGGTTTGGCTCAGTGGATAGAGCATAGGCCTGGGGACCGAGAGGTCCCGGGTTCAATTACAGTCAAGGATACATGTGGTTGTAGGCTCCTCCCCAGCCCGGGCCCTGGTCAGAGCTCATGCAGGAGGCAACCCATCATTGTGTTTCTCTCATGTTGACATTTTTCTCTGTCTTTCCCTCTCTCTTCTACTGTCTCTAAAAATCAATGGAAAAATATCCTTGGGTGAGGATTTTTTTTTTAAATGGTCTTTAGACATAGACACTTAGAAACAGGAGTCTAACAACACATCATCAAATGCCAAATGTTCATTAATTAGAATAAAGACAAGAAAAACAATAAAAAATCCATTCACCAAAAGTTAGTGCTAAGTCCAAGGTTCAATATCCTTACTGCTAATAGGGAATGAGCTGATGGTTACAAGGATTCTAGGGCCAGGCAGCCACAGCAAACTCAGATGAGCTCTGGGCATTTCAAAGGCCTGGTGTTAGGCAATGGAGACAAAGTTAAGGGTTCAAGGAGAGGAGACATATTATTTACCAAGACCAGTATTACAGTAAGAATGATAAGCCAGCCCTAACCGGTTTGGCTCAGTGGATAGAGCATCGGCCTGCGGACTGAAGGGTCCCGGGTTCAATTCCAGTCAAGAGCATGTACCTTGGTTGCAGGCACATCCCTAGTAGGGAGTGTGCAGGAGGCAGCTGATCTATGTTTCTCTCTCACCGATGTCCCTCTCCCTTCCTCTCTGTAAAAAAAAAAAAAAAATCAAATAAATATATTTTTTTTAAAAAAGAATGATAAGCCTGTAATTCACTGACTAGGTATTTTATTTTTACCAAGGTCTTTGTGTCAGAATCGTTTCCAAAGTTAGTTACAGTTAAATCTATAAGTACAGATGAAAAGGATCTTGACCATAAGACACAGGAAATATAGCAGCAGAGCCATGCACCCCAATAAAATATAATTAGAACCTTTATTAAAAGAACTCTTATAAACAAATTAAATTTATGCTATAAAAGTATTCCAGTTCAAGTGGAAGCAGTGATTAATCAGTGTAATTCAGAAGTATAAGATTTTACTCATGTCTCCTAATTAACATTACCAGCTTGAATTCATTCAAAGTAAGTTAGTATATTTTATTAATTAAATGCCATGGATTTTTCTCTGTCTCGTGTCTTTTAATAGCAATGATATAAATTTGGAAAAGACTAATTAGCTGAGACATCAACATATATCTCAGAAGAATCAACTTACCACTTCATTTTCTCAACCATATGGCTGAGAGATCACAGTGGGCATGGCCTTCCCAGCAGGGAGGTCGGAACTTCATTTATAAATAGATAATTGGAAGCTCGTCCATCTGAGGGTCTGTGGTGCTAAAAAACCAAGTTTTTCAGAGAGAGATATTTAAAGACCAAAGGGATAGAAACTATCTTCTTCCAACACCATATGAGCAGGACTGGTTAAATTTGGAAATACTTAAGCAAAAATTATATAAAGTATATGTTTGTGTGCATGTTTATTAACTATATTTTTATTGATTTCAAAGAGGAAGGGAGAGGGAGAGAGATAGAAACATCGATGATGATGAAACATGGATGGGCTACCTCCTGCATGCTCCCTACTGGGGATCAAGCCCTCAACCTGGGCATGTGCCCCGACCAAGAATCAAATCATGGGTCGATGCTCAACCACTGAGCCATGCTGGCTGGGCTATGTGTATCTTTCTATATGTTTCTATTCATATATGGGGACATTAAAATTATGGAAACCCTAATCTAATTCAATTATGTGTTCATTGAAACCTTATCACAAATGAATTTCACAACAACCCAAGTGGTTTTCCAAGATAGTATTTTTCCTCTTATTTTTGGATGTTACAAAAATTTATCTGCTCTTTCAGGCTTGCTCATTATCAATCCTTGTTACACATTAGAATCACCCTGAGGATTCTATTAAAACCTGATACTGGTATTTTTTTCAAAAGTTCTCCCTCCACATGCTTCTAATATGTTACGGTTAAAAACTGATCTAGATGATAGGTGTGGTACACAACTCGTACGCGCCCCACCCCAGGGCGTCTTTCAAGAAAAGACTTTGTCCAGTTCAGAGTCGGGGTCAGCAGCCAGCATCCCACTGTTAGTTCCCGGAGATTCTCTCTCACCTGTTAGAGCCACTTTGCCTGAGGTCATGTCCTTCCCACAGCCGCCCACACCAGTGACTGAGTGAGGGGAGCGTCTTAAGGTCCAGCTATTTTAGGACAATGTGGGACCATCTGGAGGGCAAAATTTCCTACAGAGCCTTATGGAGTCGACCAAGATTTGTCAAATCTGTATCAGAATTTGACTTCTTTTGCCCAGTTCTGTCCCCCCGCCCCTACTTTTCAGAGGCCATATGACAATAGAAATAGAGTCTAGACCAGTGGCTCTCAACCTTCCTAATGCCGCGACCCTTTAATACAGTTCCTCATGTTGTGGTGACCCCCAACCATAAAATTATGTTCATTGCTACTTCCTAACTGTAATTTTGCTATTGTTATGCATCGTAATGTAAATATCTGATATGCAGGATGTATTTTCATTGTTACAGATTGAACATAATTAAAGCATAGTGATTAATCACAAAAACAATATGTAATTATATATGTGTTTTCCGATGGTCTTAGGCAACCCCTGTGAAAGGGTCGTTTGACCCCCAAAGGGGTCGCGACCCACAGGTTGAGAACCGCTGGTCTAGACTGATGTGTCTTGAAGTTCAACAACGGGGCCACAAGCCAAAGTCTACCAGCAGTGCCTGGAAACTGGAAAGGGCAAAGAAATGGATTCTCCCCTCAGAGCCCCAGAGGGAACCAGCTCTGCCAGCATCTTGACTTTAGCCCAGGGACATTGATTTCAGACTGCTGGCCTCCAGAACTGTAGAAGAAGACATTTGTGTTGTTTTAAGGCATCAAGTTTGTGGTAATCTGTCGTGGCAACCAAATATAGCTCCCAACCGTGTAAACACTCTTCCTGTTCAGGAACAATTCCCCATTGAGTGGAGACTGTGGGAAAGCGAGGCCCGTCTGCCTTCATCAATGGCAAGAAAGGCCTTCTTTTACTGCATTTTGGGAACCAAAGGCCTGAGACACTTAGGATTCTTGATGGAAAACCACAGAGGCTTACATCAGTAGAGTAAGCAGATCCAAGTTAATTGAAAGACTGCCAAGAAGCTCACAGCAATACGTTGGCAGGAGCGGGCTCAACAACATATAACTCCGATCTTATAAACTGAAATGTCCGCCACCCCAGGGAAAACCTAATGCACAACAGCAGTGACCACACTAGAAACTCCTAAGAACAACCAGCCCCTGGGGAACAGCTCATTGTCTTTCATGCCTTCCACCTTCAAGGGAAGTCATTTGTCATCGCTAGAATAGAAATTGGTTCTTATTTGGGTTTCTTCATTGCGAGAACCATAGCAGCTGCAGTCTTATAATTTGTCTTCTATGCCGTCATTTTGTACTAACAGCGTTATTTATGACCAGAAAGTCACTGCATAGCAAAGGGAGTAAATCATTGGCTGGTGGTCCCAAGACTCCCTGGTCTACATCTTTACTGCAGACCGGGATACACACCTGCAAGGCACAGGCCATGTCGCTCCTCGGCCTTGGGAAGGTCATCCTTGCGGAGAAGACTAAATGCAGGCTCCAGGGCGATGCGCTCGGTGTGATCCTGGGGCCATGGCTGTGGCTGTCTCCCCAGGGAGGCGGTGTGTTCATTCTTGCACCTCCCCTGACACCTGTCATAGAGCACTTTGTGGCTTTAATAAGGAAGAGACAACGGCTGAAATGCTGGAATAGCAGGGTCACAGGACTATCGATTGCCAACTATTTAACAATTCAGACACAGGTTGTTAGTGAATGGTACGTCTAGATATTAAATTACAGTTGCATTTGTCTTTGATGAGTATTCAGTAATAAGCCCTTTCGCTGGCCATCTTCTGAGTGTGCCATTTATTAGGTACTAATGTAAGCCAGGTGTCTTCCACTCTGTATGGCAGCATACTGGAGCCTCTGACAGCGGCCCAGTTCAGTCCTGCGTAACATGTGTCCTTTACTAGCTGTCACAGCCAATGTTCACTGACTTTTGAACATGAGAAATGTAAATGTGCGCTTTGTTTTTCCTGGTTGCCTATAGCTAAGCCAAGGTTTAGAGCAGTTACAACAGTGGTTCTAAACCTGGAGCAATTGTGGCTCCCAGGCATCACTGGCCAATGCCTGGCGACGGTTCTGATGGTCACACCTGGGCTGTTGGATGCTACTTGCGTCTGAGGCCAGAGATATTGCCAGTCATTCCACTCGGCACAAGACATCTTCACAAAAGGAAAAATCATCTGGCCCATAGTGTCAGCAGTGCGAAGGTTTGAAAACCTTGGATTTTGGGGTCAGGAAAAATATACAGACCGTGTGCTGTTATAATGAAACAATCTCCCCCTTTGTGTGTTGATAAAAGTGATTCAGCTATTCAACCATTCTGTGTGTGTGTTCCCTTGACCTGCTCTACTGATTTCTATTTAATTCTAAAATGGATTTGGCATACTGATTCAGATTAATCGGGTCTAACTACACGTGATTAAAAACTGAGGAAGGCCCTACCTGATTTGGCTCAGTGGATGGAGCATCGGTCTGCGGACTGAAGGGTCCCGGGTTCAATTCCAATCAAGGGCACATGCCTGGGTTGTTGGCTTGATCCCCGGTAAGGGGCATGTGGAAGGCAGCCGGTCAGTGATTCTCTCTCATCATTGATGTTTCTATCACTCTCTCCCTCTCCCTTCCTCTCTGAGATCAATAAATATATATATATAAAACCTTAGGAAGGCAAAGGCAGCCCCTAAATAAAAATTAAGGAAAATCTGTCTTCAGATACAAAAGATTAGATTTAATGCTTCTACTGTGGCAGAGGAGAAAGGTGAAAAGAGGATACATGGACGGAACAGATGCAAGAGATGAGCAGGCTCTCTCTTGTCATTAGGAAATAAAACACGTCTCCCTAACAAAATTAAATGATCCAAAGAATAAAACACATTACAAAGATCATGGATTGTGACACCATGGAACAACTCAATCCATCATTAAAGCCAGTAGGATGCATTAAATATTTCTATTACGCCCTATTGTAATACCAAGACCAGCAAACCAAAGGGCATTTCCCCAGTGTGTTCCTATATCTAAACGCATATGTGCAGCATGAAAAGAAGCCGGCTATGTGAGGATGAAAATGGATGGGAATTAAAGCCAGGCTCTTACATTCTTGTTTTCCAAGAGCGAGGCTAAGCTGAATATCAACATAACCCGGAAAAAAGAAATTAATTAAAATGTTATCAGCAAAACAACGAGCCCATCAGATGAATATGTTGTGCACTAACAGGAATTAAAATGTCCAAATTCATCAAAGAAGAGTCAAACTAGTTTTAGTAGCCATTAATTATTTCTATGCCTAAGAATGCCAGGAGGATGTGAGAGATATTACACATGTTAAAGCTATGCGGCAGACTGTGCCCTCTCCAATTAAAGAAAAGTAAAAAAGTTCTTTGAATCCAGAATCATCAGTATAGAATTCCAGTTAACAGCAACAGATTTTTAAAAAATAGATTCTGTTAATCCAATACACTTTATATAATAAAATCAAGCACCTCATTTAGCGATCTTGTTAGAATTCTATGTTGTTTTAGTTGTCAAATATCTATGAAATGAACCATGTAACACCACCATTTTTATAGGTCAAAAACCACCCAATTTCAGCAATTTCAGCTGGTTTCATCCTACATTTCCATATTGCTTGCAATTATGTTCTATTTATCCTTTCTATCTTTCTACGCATTTGATGCTAACAAATAAGCTATTGATTAAGAATTTGACCATTGTATACTTTCACGTGTTAACTGGATGTCTGATTGTGCTATTACCTGGGGAAGGAGCGGTGTGAAGAGTGCGGCGTGTGAGAAAAGATAAGCAGAACCCTGTTATCTGTTTGACATTCGCATAAGTAAACGCCTCTCTGAGCTACCAGTCTCCTTTTATAGATGATTTCATGATAAGGTGCTGAGGTTTCTTACCTTTATTAAAGACCAGCAATATTTTTATTTTTTTCCTAAATGGTACTATTTTATTCCTTTGTATTTACTATAGAGTTCTAAACATATATTCATTTGGTTCCTCCTCTGAGACCTATAACATTTTATATATTTTGATTGTGGTAAAATATACATCCCATAAAATTCAACCAGCTTAACCATTTCAAGCGTACAGCTCAGTGCTATTAAATACTTACAATGTGTCACCATCACCGCCGTCCATCTCCAGAACTCTTCAATCTTATAAAACTGAAGCTCTTTGCCCACTCAACAGTGACTCCCCATGCTTCTCCTCCCCCTGCCCCTGCTAACTACTATGCTACTTTCTCTATAATTTTGACTAAGTACCTCATATAAGTTGAATCCTACACACTCATGTGTCGGATTGTGGCTGGCTTATTTCACTTAGCCATGTCCGCAAGGTTCATTCATGTTGTAGCATATGTCAGAACTTCCTTCATTTTTGTAAAGTATATTTTTATTGATTTCAGAAAAGGAGGGAGGGTGGGAGGGAGGGAGAGGGAGAGGGAGAGGGAGAGAGGGAGAGAGGGAGAAATGAATCAATGATTAAAGATAATCATTGATCGGCTGCCTCCTGCACAACCACACCAGGGATTAAGCCCTCAACTCAGGCATGTGCCCTGACCTGGAATCAAACCATGACCTTCTGGTTCATAGATCTATGCTCAATCACTGAGCTACGCTGGCTGGGCTCATTTTTAAGGTTGAATAATATTCCATTGTATGTATATGCCAAATTCTGCTGATCCCTTCATCCATTGATGGAACTTAGTTTGCTATTGTAAATGATGTTGCTATGAACATGGATATACATATATCTTTTTGAGGCCCTGTTTGCAATTCTTCTGGACCTATACCCAGAGTGGAATTGCTGAATCACATGCTAATTCTATTTTTAATACTTTGAGGAACCACCATACCGTTTTCCATAGTAACTGTACCATTGTACATTCCCACCAATAGTTCGCAAGGGTTTCAATTTCTCTATATCCTCCAACACTTCCTTTTTATGAAGTAGCCACCTAATGAGCGTGAGGTAAGATCTCACTGACGTTCGCATATACGTTTCTACAGGGATGAATCATGCTGAGCATCTCTTCAGGTGCTTACCGATCAGATGTGTATCTTTTTGTAGAAATGTCTATTCAAGTCCTTCGCCTACTTTAAATGGGGCTGTTTTTATTGTTGTTGAATTTTAGGGGCTCTTTATATATTCTGTATATTAATCCTTTATGATATATATGATATTCAAATATTTTTCTTATTCTGTAGGTTGCCTTTTTAACTTGATATTATTTTTGATGCATAATTTTTAAATGTACATTAAATCAAATCTATTTTTTTATTCTATTGCATGTGGCTTTGTGTCCTATCAAGAAAGTATTGCTAAAGCTAATGTCATAAAACTCTTACTCTATGTTTTCTGCTAAGAGTTTTATAGATTTAGGTCTTACATTTAAACCTTTGATCCATTTTGAGTTAATTTTTTATATGGCAGTTATAGGCCTTATAGCATTTTATTATTCCTCTTCTATGTATTTTATTGTCTAATTGTATTCTGGTTCCTCATTCACATATCTTTTCTCTAGCTTTGAGAATAAGCTGTACCAGAATATAATGTAATTGCTTCATCTTTATATTGTTTTCCACCATCATATAATGAAATGCATAGTTACATAAATATTTTAATTAAAGGATGACTGCATGATTAAATTATTTCCATAAACTGCAGACCTAAGTTTTTAAATCCAAGTCTTTGAATCTTATTTAGGTTTTAACTCCTATTCATGGACTTATCTGGGGTGAAAGCAATGGGCAAGAGTGGGAAGCAAAATTGCAATATGTGTTGTTCTAAAGACTGCACCTGTTATGGATGATATCGGGGTATTTTTGGAACTGGATGGAGAGAAAGTTATATCCAGCAGAAGCTTTTCTCACTCCCCTCCCTCTGACCTTAAATCCAAGAGAAGAGCGCTGCTGAATTAGGAGAAAAGCTCTAAGGTAACAGAGTACAAAGTCAAGAGCATGTTCTCGGTGAATAAAAATGATTATACATAAATAAATAGAGAAATAAAATAGACTGGAGATTTGTTATTTGCAGATTCTCTTTTTAAGTCATGATGCTCATGGAATGTAAAATTATTTTCTGTCTGCTCATTACATGAAACTAAGAAAACAAAAATTATAAGGAAAACGATGTATAACTCAAACAGGCAACACTGCTAATACATGGCTGTATAATTCTTTCTTGTCATTTTTCTATGCAAACAGATGCATAAGTATCTATGGAAAATATGCAGAGAAATAGATAAAGAGAGAGTTTGAGAATCTATAATTATAAAAGCATAATATGCTAATTAGACCAGACGTCCTTCCAGATGACCTTCCAGATGAAGCCAGGGCTGCGAGGGAAGCCCGGGTCCTGGGTGCCAGAGGGAAGCCAGTGCCGGCAGCCAGGGGAAGGAAGGCCTACTCTTGCATGAATTTCGTGCATCAGGCCTCTAGTATGATTATAATAGAACAAAAAAGAAAGTTAGAGCAAGAGCAGCAAAAAAATAATTTAAAGCAAAATCAGAATATTTTCCTAAAGAGATCTGTGTTTTGCTTTTTTCATTTAACCCCATACTTTAAATATTTTCGTTGTCACTGTTGTTTTTTTGCATGGTTTTGATATATTTCTTTTCATGCCTAGATTATACTTCATGTAGCAAATTGGGTATTGCTGAACATATAGATTTCTAATTTTTAACAGTGAAAATCATGTTATACTGAATTCTTTACACATAAATCCTTTTGAAAAATGATTATTTTCACATGAGACTTTTCTATAAGCAGAATAAATGAATTCCAGCATATAAACTCCTTTAAAAATTTGATGCATATTCCCAAGTTGTTGTTGTGAAGTGGTTTACACTTCTAAAAGTAATGTGACAATCCTATCCTCCCCAACACTGAATATGATTAGATTCTTAAGAACATGCTTGCCAGTTGGATCAATGTAAAGCTCAGTCTCCAGGGCTTGGCGATGCTAATCTAATGCCTCTGATTACAGCTCGATGCCTTTAGACACAACCCATCCTCAGAACAGAGAGGTGGGCAGCAAGCCTTCCTGACAGAGCCCCCTCCCCTCACATCTCACATGCCGGCCGCTGCTTTCGGGACGCTGGAATTTTTCTTTAGAGATAGAAGCTTTGTGTCTGTTTTGGGCGGGGGCGCGGGGGGGCGGGGGGGGGGGGGAAGAGACATTAAAGGAGCTCAGGCTATCATGAAAGTGTCCAGACTTTAAAATTATACTTGCCCGGTTTTGTGAATTATGTCGATTACTTGGTATAGGGAAAGATGGACAGACAAGGACAAAATATCTTAGATGGGGCTGCAAATTTTTTAAGCGGAAAAAGCCTGAGAGGGCCATGTTTGTTTAATGCTTGTTTTAATTGTCTGTGCTGTGAATTTCAACATTTTTTAATCTTCATAAGAACTCAAATGGGAGATTTACTTATTTATTTTTAATTTTTAAATTAAATTTATTGGGATGACATTGGTTAATAAAAGACATAGGTTTCAAGTGTACAGTTGTATAATCCATTGTCTGAAAATTCAAATCTGCTGCACATCGGATCAGTCATATGTGCAGCTACCAGTAAGAGCCCCAATGAGAATGACACATTAATACGCCTATTTTTCTCCGATCACTAGGAGTCTAGACATATGCTGCTGCTGACACTAGTGAACTGCCGGATGGTAGAAATAACATGGCAAACGACGCCCATTGGCCAAGTGTGGCTCACCATCTATCTTAGTAAATGAAGTTTGTTGGAACAGAGCCACACCCATTCCTTCCAGTATTCTGTATGGAAGCTTTCACAACAGTACAGAGAGCTGCTGTTGCGACCAAGTTGGTAGAGCCTGCAAAACCCAAGTATTCACTGTCTGGAACTCTACAGAAACAGCTGGCCACTTGCTGACATAAGGCATTGAATCTCTGTGATCTCTTGATCTTTCCCTGAGGTTTCAAGGTGCCAGCTACAGCCATCCCCTCCAATCCAGGCGGAATAAAGAGAAAAGGGAAGGTAGGGAGCACTGGCTGTGTCTGGTCTCTATTGTCAAGAAAAACGAAGGCTCCTGAGAAGATCCCATCAGCACTTATGTCACATGAGCCAGAACTCAGCTACAGGAGAGGAAAAGCGTCCACATTCTAACCAGTAGGAAGGGCCTGGGAATTCCTATCGGCTCAGCCCTTAAAAAATGCATATGATAGACTGTTAGTAATTTTAAACAAAAATGCTGCTGAATATTTCAGTTTCCTTCTGCTAACTTGTGTTTCGTTCTCTTTGTAATTATATGGGCAACATTATCAGCAAACAAAGAGAAATAACTAAGATATTTTAAGGGGAGAGATGATTATTATTGTCTTCCCGCTATGTTTTGGGTTGTTAATAATTCAAATAAATCATGTAAGGCTTTGCCTTTCTTTAAATAAAGTTAAAATCCCTGCACAGCCACGTAAAGCGAACGTGGAAGACTTAGCAATGCAGAGAGGAAGGCGGACTGGCTAAGGACGCGCGGGGACTCAGGAGCAGCAGAGCAGCTCTGTTTTCTTCCTGCCGCATGTGCTGGAGACCAGGTGCTGGGGCAGGAGGCATCTGGAAACACTGACAGACACAGACCGGACAGAGCCCCGGGAAAGCTTGCTCTTCTCTTCAAAGAGCCAGTAAAGAGGCAGCTCAGCCGGATAGAAAACTATTCAAGAACTAATGGCCCGGTGAACGAAATTCATGTGGGGAGGGTTGGTGGGGGGGGGGGGGGGTCCCTCAACACGGCCTGCACCCTCTCCAATCTGGGATCCCTTGGGGAATGTCCAACTGCCGGTTTAGGCCCGATCCCACACATCCTTCTCACAATGTGGGACCGCAGGCTCCTAACCACTCACCTGCCTACCTGTCTGATCACCCCTAACCACTCTGCATGCTGGTCTGCTTGCCCCCAACTGTCCCCCCTGCCAGACTGCTCTCCCCCAACTGCCCTCTCCTCCTGGCCTAATCACCTCTAACTGCCTCTGCCTCAGCCCCGCCACCATGGCTTTGTCCGGAAAGATGTCCGGAAGGTCTCCTGGTCTAATTAGCATATTGCCCTTTTATTGGTATAGATAACTACTCTATTCCAACCAAATACCACAGGGGACAGTCTGGCCCCCCACCCCCACCCACCAGCACTAGCCTACCTGCCACTTCACGGTGACAATTAAGACCACCCTGCTCGGGTAGGGTGGTGTCAGCAAAGGCCAGGTCAGCATCTGGGGCCTTCACTCCCTGGGCAGGAAGGAAGGCCAACCCCCAGGGGTCAGTGGAGACCACATGGAGAGCCTGGACTCCAACCCCCACCCCGCCTGCTGGGGTGCAGTCTGAGAACTAACGGACAGTCCGGGCTTTCATCACCTCCAGCTAAAGAGACCATCTCCACCCACTCCCCGCCCCCCACCCACCGGGGTCACAGGAAAAGCAAAGCAAGGCATCCACACACCTGCCAACCAGTGTGATGTCAGCAGCGACCCTGCCAGACCACCCTCCCCGGGGTGAATGGAGGCTGAGGAGGAACACGCTCCCACTCCCATGTGGCAGTGAGGAGATGACAGCCCTCTGCCCGCTGGGGCAGCGTCAGGAAGGGTCTGCTATCATCCAGCCAGCCACACCGTGTCATCCCCCACAGTCCAGATTTCAGGCAAAAATTGCTTGTCATACGAAGCTTCAGAAAAATCACAATGTGGGTGAGAAAAACCGGTCAACAGATCCTGATACACTGATTACAAATGACCCAATAAGAATTTAAAGCTTCCATCATGAAGCGTTTCAATGATCAATTACAAATATGCTTGAAACATGTGGAAAATAGAATGTCTCAGCAGACAAATAGAAGATATAACGAAGGATCAAATGAAAGTTTTGTATTTTTAGTTTAAGAATGTTTCCCCAGATTTACTGAGGTAAAACTGACAATATCTTCAAATCAATAAACATGATACATCACATTAACAAATTCAGAGACAAAAATCACATAATCATATTAATTGAGGCAGAAAAGGCATTTGACAAAAATCCAACCCCCTTTCCTGATAAAAACTCTCAGCAAAGTGGGAATTGAGGGATCATACCTCAACATAATAAAAGCCTTATACAACATCCTACAGCCAACATCATACTCAATGGGCAAACACTGAACCCACTTCCCCTAAGAACAGGAACAAGACAGGGATGCCCATTCTCACCACTCCTGTTCAACATAGTACTGGAAATGCTAGCCATAGAGATCAGACAAGAAGAAGAAATAAATTGGAGAAGTAAAACTGTCATTATTTGCAGATGACACAATATTGTACATAGAAAACCCTAAAGACTCCATCAAAAAAATTACTAGAATAAATAAATTCAACAATGTAGCAGGATACAAAATTAACACCCAGAAACCTATGGCTTTTTTATACACCAATAATGAACTCACAGAAAGAGAAACTAAAAAAAAAATCCTATTTATCATTGCAACAAAAAAATTAAGACACCTAGAAATAAATTTAACCAAGGAGGTCAAGGACCTGTACTCAGAAAATTACAGGACGGTGAAAAAAGAGATAGAGGAAGACATAAACAAATGGAAGAATATACCACGTTCATGGATTGGTAAAATCAACATCATTAAAATGTCCATCCAGTATATTTAAAGTGTACAATATGATGACTTGATAAGCATATATATTGTGAAATGATTATCACAACCCAGTAAATAAACAGGCATAAAATCACATAGTTACTATATTTTGTGTGTGTTGAGAACACTTAAAAAATATATTCTCATAGCAGATTTCAAGTATGCAATACAGGACTGTTAATTACAGTCACCATACTGTACATTAGATCTCCAGAACTTACTTATCTCATAAGCAAAAATGTATATCCTTTGAAAATTTATATTTGCTCTGATATTAACTACTTTCTCACTTCTGTTAACTTTGGACTTACTTTGTTTTCATTTTCATGGTTTCTTGAGGTGTAAAGTGAAGTTGTTTATGTGATATTTTTCTTTTTTATTAATGTTGGTGTTTAGAAACTCTCACCTTATATCTGCTTTGGATGCATCCCTGGAGTTTTAACACACTGTGTTTTCTTTTCTTTTTTAGATGATTTTTTATTTCTCTTTTGATTTCTTCTTTGATCCATTGCCGGGAGCCGGTCCATGCTTGCTTTTTCAAGGGACCTGGCATATATGGCATACTGTTCTTAATATGTTTGCTCACCTTCTTGGCACTATGTGTTTTAACCAAGGTCTCTGAGAAAGGGTGTTTCCCCAGGTAGGGATTTTCCCCTGAAGTTAGGGAGGGAATAAAACCTCTTAACTAAGTGCCAGGCGGGTAATTAATCACTTTAACTATGAACAATCAGGCTTAAGCTACATAATCTTTACTCCCTGGAGTGGAGATAAGAAACGCCCTAACCTTTGTAATAGAGATTGATAGGATTGAATCAACTGGTATAAATACAGATGTAATAAGACAGCAAGACTCAGAACTTAGAATACAGAGCTTAGAACACAGAACTCAGAAGACAGAACCTACACACAGAACTTAGAAGGCAGAACCTACACAGAGCCTAGAGACAGAAGAACTTCGCTGGAGAGAACATGGCAAAAGATCCTGGGCTGAACCTGACTACAGAAATTGGCAAGAGAACCTGACTAGAACCTGGTGACTGAACCTGGCTGGAGAACCTGGACAGAACCTGGCTGGAGAACCTAGAGAGGGAACATAGCTACAGAACCTGGCTGGAGAATCTGGAGAACCTAGCAAGAGAACATGGACACAGAAACTGGCTGGAGATCCTAACCAGAACCTCTCTGGAGATCCAGACCAGAACTTGGCTGGAGATCCTGGCTAGGCTGCTGATCAACTGAACGCTGTCTCCGTGTCATTCCTTCTTTGCCGACTCCATCCACACCTTTGGGGACCCCTGGACCTGCTGGGGTTGGACTCCGGCAATTCATTGGTTGTTCAGGTGTGTTCCGTTTTATTTCCACATACTTACTCATACACTGTTGGTCAAGACAGACCGTGATATGACTTAACCTTACATTTGCTAAGATTTGCTTTGAGATCTAACATTTACCCTGGAGAGTGCTCCACGTGGGCTTCAGAAGGTGTGCTCTGCTGCGGGTGGATGGCAGGCTCTGGATATGTCTAGTAGGGTTATTTGATCTAAAATATAGTTGGAGCTCAATGTTTCCTCATTGATTTTCTATCTGTATGATCTATTCATTATTGAAAGTGGTTATTAAAGTCCCCTCTTATTATTCCATTTGTCATTTCAGATCTGATAACATTTGCTTAGCATATTAAGGTGCTCCACTATTGTGTATTTACAATTGTTAAGTTCTCTTGGTGAACTGACCCCTTTGTCATTATATAGCCATGTTAGTCCCTTGTTACAGTTTTTGACTGAGAGTCTGTTTTGTCCAGTATGAATATGGCTATCCCTGCTATCTTCTCATTTTCATGTTCATGATATCTTTTTCTATCACTCATTTTTTGGTCTATGCGTGTCCTTAAAGCTGAAGTTAGTTTCTTGCTAGTAGCATAGAGTTAGGTCTTGTTTTTTAATCCATTCATTCACTCTATGTCTTTTGCTTGGGAATTTTAATCCATTTACATTTAAATTAATTATTCATTGCAAGGACCTATCATTTCCATCTTTTTATTTGTTTTCTGGTTGCTTTTTAATTCATTTTTTTCCTTTCTCTTCAAACAAAAACATTTTATTTCATATTTTTTATAAATTTAATTCTCACCTGAAGATACATTTTTATTTATTTTAAAGAGAGGAAGGGAGAGAGAGAGAAAGAATCATCAATGTGGAAGAGAAACATCGATTGGCTGCCTCCTGTACATGCCACTGGGGATGAAACCACAACCTAGGTATGTGCCCTGACCAGAAATTGAACCCACAACCTTTTTGTGGATGGGACAATGCTCCAATCAATTGAACTACCTGGCCAGGGCTATTTCATACCTTTTAATAAACAATATATTCTAATGAAAAGTAAGAGGAAAAACTCTGTTATACAGTCAGCCCTTCTCTTATATCTGGACTCACCTACCCAAAATTGTTTCAAGAATAATTTCATAAAGGTTAAAAATAGCCTGAGCTTGCTTTATGCACACTCTTCAAATCCGACGGTACTATATGTTCCTGCTTTTAAATAGTAAATCCCAAACAACCAGTGCCAGCACAGTAATTACAAAGATAAAGAAGCATGACTTGAGTTATTTCAATTCTGTCATCCTATTTGACCACTTGACATTACTTGTGCTTGAAGTTTTTCAACTACAGAAATATTTCAAAGCCACTAGAATCAACCCCAAAGGAAGAAAGACATGAACATTATTATAATGCCTGCAACTTATTGTGAAATGGGATTTTATGATCTACCAAAACTTGTTATTATAGTTAAGGTTTTCTTTGTATATCTTTTCCTTCATGTGAAAGAAACTTTGTGAAATTAAAATGAATTTAAAAAAGCATTCTTTGTTTAAGAAGGACGATATATTGACACATCTGAACGAGAAATATATGATAAAATACAAATTTTCACGAGGTCATTGACAAATTCACAGAAGGCTCAAAAACAAAAACTATAACGGCATTATCCATTATGTAAACCCAGTAATAAGTCAGTATAATGTATTCCCCTTTTTTCAAAAGACACATTAATATAGTTAGAAATTATTGTTTCATTACTTTTCTCTTTTGTGTACTGGAATATTTAATTATTTTTATTACATACACATACTCAATGAAAATGAGCTTCTCTGTATTTTTCCCGGGTATTCAGCATTATTACTGAATATCACTTGGTCATATAAAGGAGAAGGATGTTAAGCAAACATGATCCCTCCAGCCTGATGGCCACTGTGGGAGTGAGAACCCATGTCTGTGCTCCTGGCCTTAGGATCCAGTCTCCCTCATGGCATTTCCATGTGAATAATTCTAAGTCATTTTAAAGCTTAGCCTATCTTAACCGCACATTTGAAATTCTCTCCAAAACTCACCCTCCTCTGGTTTTTCTAATCTCCGTGAGGAGGCATCATTAACTTCTGTGAACTTTTCCTCCAAAACAAAGCTGGGTTCAAATTCCTGTCTCTATCTCCTCTAGTTCTTGCTCTAAAAAAATCTCGTCTAAAGAAATATTTTAGTAGAGCTAAAATATAGGTAAAAGAGAAAAATGCATGATAAGAAATCATAGCCAATCGTTTTAATAAATACAGTTTGAGAGCCATAGTAATGAAAGGTCTATAAGGGCACACATGGCCAACAGTGAATGTGGGTGGGGAGAGGGAAAGGTGAAGTTTCCTTCCCAAGATGCCTTGCTGCTCTCTCTCCTCAATCTTTCTCTAGCCCTCCCATGTAGGTCTGAAGAGTAGAACCTGTTTTAGACGTTGACACAATGCCTGTTGGAAAAATATCACCCAAGTGACATGAAAAACATGTCATAGAAAGAAGAAATTAGTAGCAACAGGGATACAAGGAACAGATGTGACAAAGGGGAAGGAAATCCATGATGCTGTTGTGGGGAAATAAACGTTTTAGAACTACCCTGGCTGGCATGGCTCAGTGGTTGAGCGTTGACCTAGGAACCTGAAGGTCACAGTTCAATGCCCAGTCAAGGAACATGCCCATGCCCAGGTTGTGGGCTCAATCCCCAGTAGAGGGCATGCAGGAGACAGCAATCAATGATTCTCTCTCCTCATTGATGTTTCTATCTCTCTCCCTTTCTCTTCCTCTCTGAAATCAATAAAAATATGTTTTAAATAAAATATTTTAGAACTGATGATCTGTACCACCCGTACAGCAGGCCCAGGTACTCCCTCTACCTTCCGAGCACATCACCCACCCACGCTGGGTTTACATTCATGTGTGTGTGCAAGGCAGACAAAGCCTGCATGGTGTGGAATGCCTTTGTGTTTTGGTAAATCAAAGAAATAGAACAGTGTTAACTGCCCTTACAAATACCTTCTGTATAACCCACTGGAAGCATCAGTTCTCCAGGCTGAACTTGAACTTCTCTTGTCTTTTAATCCTACTTAAAACTTAGCCTCAGAAAGCTCCCCTGGCCTGGAACGAGGCTGTGAGTATTGACAGTGAGGCTCTCTGAAAACTCCTGAACAATTGCGGAGGCTGACTTGGCTCTGTCTGACCCAGACATTAAGCTGAAGGATGACTTTGCTGGGCGTGGGATGGCTTTCAGAAGCTTTGTGTGTTTACCCATCACTCCCTGTGGGCCTTCCCTTAAAGCGAAGAGCTGCATCAACTTTGGGAAAACAAACTTCTAAACCATGAAAGCACCAGGCACTGGGTGAGCTGGGCCAACGCTCTAAAAGAGAATTCTAAATGCAAGCAGCATTGCTTTGGCACTATTTAAATCTGGTGTGTGTTTTATGCTTTATAATTAAGAGCATGAATACATTTATGTCGCTAGAGATCACACATTCGGCTTTCAGTAAATGTTGGCTCCTGGAGATCGGATGTGCTGGGCAGTATGTTAGAGTGAAGCTGTAACAATCCGGCAAACACAATCTTACATTTTTTAAAGAGTGTAAATTGCTGGAGGACAGAGCCTTGGAAGAACACGGGGTTCCTTTTCTATTTCTGCATAAAATGTGCTAGGCCTTTGTGGTCGTTTGCCACAGGAATGACCCCATTCTCCATCCTCCCGTTACCCAGGACCTGCAGCATGCGCTCTGTCGGGCTCTCCTACTCCGCTTCTGAGTTTAGTCAAGCCGCTCGCTTGGCTGATGGAATCCAGCAAATGTCACCCAAGCGGAGGGTGGAAGGGTGGGGGGCTTCCCTGCTCCTCTAAGGTTCCCATGAGAACAGTCCCCAGCCAGCCTGGTGGCCAGCAGGTCACTGCCCTCCTTCCCGACGAGATGGCCGGGACCTGCCAGCGGCCGGCCAGCCTCAGACCCAGGAGCGAGGCCGGCAGCGGCCAGAGCGGCCGATGAGCAGTAGCTAGCGGCACACACTGAGCCGAACCACTCGGGCCAGCTGAGCCCTCAGACTCACCAGCCCAAGAAGCACGTATCCTGTGTGTCACTGAAGTGTTGGGGGGAGTGTTACGTCGCATTATTGAGGCAACGCATACCTAGCACAACCTCCTCATTTTTTAAACAAATTTCAAAGTGCCTTAGTGCGTTCTTCAAGGTGAGTATGATGTAATAAAGACATGGATGTTATCGGAGAGCCCGAAGATCTTCGGGCAAACATTGACTCTGAGTGACAAGTCTGTTCCTCACCGGTTTGGAGACACATGGAAAGTTATTTAAATTCATCCACCCGCCAACTGAGTAGTTGTAAGGATTAAAAGATGTGTTTTGTCAAACTTGCTGTGACCTTGGGCAAGTTACTTAATTGCCTTAATCTCTGTCCTCATCAGCCAGGTGAGGTTAGAATAGTTGGTATTTCTCTAGGGCAGAGATTTTTCAACTGTTGAGCCACAAGAATGTTTAAAACACGCAATGCCCGACACAAGAACCATCTGGTGTGAATGAAGCAAAAGTATACCTATTTGTTGTCAAATTGGCAAAAATAAATTTTTTGGGGTGCCACGGAACTGGGGTAATTAGCTATGTGTGCCATGAGACGGAAAAGGTTGAAAATTGCTGCTCTAGAGTAATTGTAAAGGTTTTTTTCAAAGGATATGGAGCATGTAACAGAGAGGCTGGTGGAGGAAAAAAGTGCTCAGTCTATAGTAAATGGTGTTTCACTGTGAGTGACACTTGTGGTTCTGACAACAGAAATGAGGCCTCGTGGCTGAAGGGTTTTTGGAAAATGCATGTTCCTCAAGGAGGTCAGGACCCGGTGCAGGAGCCCCCCTCCCCGGGGCTTCGTTCCTTATTCACACCAAGTAGCTTGGAGGGGAAACAGTCTCCATATCCGGATGAGTTGTAAAACCTGGTCATTGAAGTAGGAAAATGAAGGGAGCAGAGAAATAAAGGTCCTGTGACAGCCAGCGGGGGCAGATGGGACACCCGCGGGAAGCCCCAGGGCGGGGGGTGAGGGGGGAGCCCCAGGGCCGGGGGTGAGGGGGGAGCCCCAGGGCCGGGGGTGAGGGGGGAGCCCCAGGGTGGGGGGTGGGGGGTGAGGGGGAGCCCCAGGGCGGGGGGTGAGGGGGAGCCCCAGGGCCGGGGGTGAGGGGGGAGCCCCAGGGGGGGGGGTGGGGGGGAGCCCCAGGGCGGGGGGTGAGGGGGAGCCCCAGGGCCGGGGGTGAGGGGGGAGCCCCAGGGCGGGGGGTGAGGGGGAGCCCCAGGGCGGGGGGTGAGGGGGAGCCCCAGGGCGGGGGGTGAGGGGGGAGCCCCAGGGCCGGGGGTGAGGGGGAGCCCCAGGGCGCAGGCCCTGCGTGGACAGGGCCCTCCTGAGCATGCGGACGCTGGCGGGAGATGCTCCGTGGAATGACATGGGGATCCTGGTGAATTCCTCTCATTTACGTTGTTAAGTCCGTGTCTCTGAGGTGATGGGACTCTCTTTTTATGAGTGGGGGGGGGGGGGAGGGGGGTTAATGGGGGGAATGAGGACACATTTGTAATTCCTTAACTAATAAAGAATTTAAAGATAAAAAGAAAAAAAGAAGAATGCCTAGTGGCAGCGCGGAGGCTCCGGAGGCAGTGGGTGGGCCTGTGAGTGGGCCTGTGAGTGGCAGGATGGGGGCCTCCCTGAGTCCAGGCTGCTGGCAATCTAGGCCAGGAAGGAGAGCACCCCAAGTCACCCACGATGCGAAGGAGGGAGAGTGGGGAGCAGCAGCAGCAGGGCCAGGGCGGCGCCTTCAGCAGCAGCAGCAGAGAGGACTGAGCATCCCCCGGGGCCCAGGGCGGGCAGGCGGGCAGACAGGCAGACAGACAGACAGACAGACAGACAGACGGAGGGGCAGTCACAGGGCAGCGCTGACCCGGCTCCCAAAGGCCTTCAGAACGAGGCCCCCAAGCTTCCACTCTGCAGAGAGGAGCACCAGGATCTCAGGGTTTATTTACTAGTTTGTGGCGATACGAGGAAGAACGCCACTTGGAAGACACAAATGCCCAAGAGAACATCTTTATTCCCTGGAAACGAGCTGGAGATCTGCAAGCCCTCCAGCAAGGGGCCGGGCAGGAGACGGAAGCTGGGACAGAGCTGGCTGCCCGAGGCGGAGGCTGGCCCTGAACGAAGGCACAAACGCAGGGCCCAGGAGGCAGCTCTGGGCAGAAGCCAAGAGCCACCACAGGGCGAGCGGCAGCGAGACAGACGGTCAGAGAGAAAAGTCACTCTACTCGCTCCAGAAGCTCTATGTAGTCTGCACAAAAGGTCTCCATCTGGGGCCGCTGCTCAGCGACCCTAGGGATCAGAATGCTGTCCCCACGCCACGCCCCGAGGCTGACGGGCCCTGGGCAGCTAACTGTTCTCCTAAAGATTCATTTTCCAGCTCCGCCTTCAGAGTTTCCTGCCGAATGGGTCTAACTTTCCCTGAATTCAATGGCGGGACAGTGAGAATCAGAGCAGCTAAAATAAACAGAGGCCCGAGTCCTAGTCCCAGAGCGGCCACCAGGTTTCGGCAAGAAACTTCGCTCTAAGACAAACAAAAGCACCAGAGAGCACAGGGGCTTCTTGTCACAGATACGGACACACAGAAGCTACTCTTCGCCTTCAAGAAGGAGGCCCTAAAACGTTTACTATGGGCCCATTCCTGGGTACCACAGACCTGGACTGATACTGCCAAACTCACTTTTCCCCCCAAAGGGCTAGAATATTTAAAGATTCATTTCCCCCACAATTATGTGCAATGTAATGTCAGCATTGAACCCATCAATTAATTAATTCAATAAACATATATTTTTGAGCACCTGCAATATAGCAGTATTTTCTAGGTGCTGGGAATAGAGCCGTAAAAACAAATACACACAAAATGGAATTCCCGTCCTCATCAAGCTTGCCTTCCAATAGGGGAGCTGAACAGATAGTAGTGAGTTAACTGCGGGAAAGGAAGTGTGCGTGCACACTCACATGGGTTAGAGGTGGAGGTTCTTCAGAGAAACGTCAGAGGGAGAAAAAGTCAAGAAGTGCAGTGGAGGCTTCCAACTGCTCCAAGAGCCTGCCACCGAGCTTTGGGTAAGAGCGCCAGGGAGTGAGGGATGGGCATTCTGGGCAGAGGGGCAGCGAGAGGCTGTCATGCCCCTGAGGCAGAGCAAGGAGGCTGGTGTGGCTGAATTAGAGGAGGTGAGAGCGGCAGGAGGTGGGGGGAGGGGGGGTGTAAGGAGGACCCAGCAGGCTGAAGCTATTGGCCATCGTCACATTTCTGGCTTTTTGTTTGAGTAAGTTAGGAAGCCATCCAGGGTTTTGCCAAGGGTCTGTCATGACATATTTTACATGTGTGCTCTGGCTGCAAGGGGAGTATAGATGGAAAGTGGGGAAAGTGTGGCCGAGGCAGAGGCAGAGGTTATTGATATTATAGGCAATATATGAGAGAGTGGACGAAGGAGGAAGCAATGACACGGGGACTAAGGATCACTTCCTGGAGGTATCCTGAAGGCAGAGCGGGCAATCTCTTCGCAGACAAACTGGACCTGCGATGTGTCCGCAAAGGAAGACTCACAGACAGTCGACTAGGATGACTTTAAATGATAATAAAAACAAATTGAATGGATGGTGTTGCTGCTAGATGAGGGGCAGCCCATGCGTTTCACGGGAAGAGGAACTGAGATGGGGTGTTAGTTTTGAACATGTTCAGGTTGCCCTGCCTATCTATATTCAAGGGGAAATCCAAGTAAACAGACAGACACAAATCCTGGAGTTCTGGAAATGTCCAGGTTACAACAATAAGCACAGGACTCTTCAGCCCAAGGTGGTGTTTATAGCCACAAGGCTGGCTGCCATTAACAAATGCATGGATGAACGCAGGAAGGAAAGAGGCCCTGGAAACCAGCCCTGAACATTCCAGTGTTAAGAGCCTGAGAAGTGAGGTGTTACTCACCAAGGCAACTGAAGGGGAGGGAGTGGCCAGCAAGGCTCCGGAGGCCAACTGAGAAGTGGCTGTAACTGACTCTCAGACTCAGCAAAGGGAAGGAGGTATTGTTGATGGAGCAGGATGCTCTGAGTAGAGGAAGAAAGGGGAGTTGAGAGGGAGACAAGGGAAGACATGTTGGAGGTCTGAGGAGATGTGCGGGTCAGCAGCAGCTGCCTGGGAAAGAGGAAGAGGGAATGGACAAGGTGGGTCAGTGTGATTCCTGATTCCATCATTCTACCTGTGCCCACGATTAAAAAAAAACTCAAATGGAATTAGTCAATCAAGGTCTGTCACTGCCTCCAGACACACTGAGCCGCGGCAGGTGCAGCCACGGAGTAAGCAGAGTGGGATTTAACTGGGATGGAGGTGAGTGTGAAGAAATGAGAGAAGGCCAAGGAAGTGGAACATGTGTACAAGGGAGTGACATGACTGACCATAGTATATATCTTAGCTGGGAAGAGAGGAATGAAGACAAGAGGAGAGCAAAGACAGGTGAAAATCAATGCCTTCTAAGTCCTATTGAGAAAAATAAAAGAGACTGTTGAAGTGATGGCACCTGAGGAAGTGAACTAGAGAAATTGGATGTGATCGTTTGAATGTGGGGCATTTAAAATTAGAATTATGGAGTCACACTTACTGGGAATGTTAACACCTAGGGTATGATGATGAGTGTGAGAGGTTGAAGGGAGCTGTTGAACAGTATCAGAAGAGAAGAGGCTGAGGAATTGAGCGTTCAGGGCAATGGAGAAATAATCAACATGGATATTGAAATCGTGATGAATTATGTCAAGAGCAGTGCTAGAGAGTACCAACTATGTTTGGGGGAAGAAAAACACATCAAGCTCTTGAAATTTATTTTTATGTGTGCCTAAGTATTTGTAAGAGGGCTTAAGGGAATAGATCCACAAGAAGTGCGCACTATATTCGAACTGATTTATGGGAGGAGCTTTAGGTTGTGCTCAGATTATTCAGCACTGGAATCTTTCTTGTGCTTCTCCTGTGTGTTCTAGGCAGCCTGTTTTATTTTATTGACCAAAATCTCATTTACCATTCAATTAATGCAGTGACGAGACCATGGTACATGCCAACCCCTTCCACTCTTTATGGTTTATGGTGTGTACTGTGATCCTGCCAAGCCAAAACCAATTAATTCAAAAGAGAGGGCAAAAGAGAGAAGAGATTTAGTTCATTCTTCTTTAATATTTCTTTATTTTTGAAAGTAAAACAGATGTAACCTTTTTCCCCATTGACCTCCTCTACCCAGGCTCCTCCCCCTTCCCAGGCATTCATCACACTATTGATTCTGTCCATGGGTTGTGCATATATGCATATAAATTCTTTGGTTAATCTCTTCCCACCCATCCTCACCTTCCCTCTGATATTCTTATTAAGAGCCAGTAATTCCTTCTACTCACGTCAAATCTGGGAAATGTTGGTACCAAAGTAACTGTATCTTATAGTTCAGGAGCCTTTTGAAGTTTCATCTTTTAACTTACTTTGAAATTTATTAAAAATGCCACCCTAGCCAGTTTGACTCAGTGGCTAGAACACTGGCCTGTGGACCAAAGGGTCCCGGGTTTGATTCTGGTCAAGGGCACCTACCTCAGTTACAGGCTCCTCCCCAGTCAGGGCTCATGCAGGAGGCAACCAATCAACGTGTTTCTCTCACACTGATATTTCTCTCTGTCTTTCCCTCTCTCTAAAAATGAATGGGAAATATCCTCGGGTGAGGATTTTTTTTAAAATGCCAATAACAACAACATTTAAACTCACATACAACCACATATAGAAAGCACAATTTTACGAAGGACGTGTCATATTTTGTTCTCATAACTAAACACAAAATTCCACCCACATTCTTTCAAAGTGCTTGTAGGTCAGAGCCATTGGGCAATTGGCTGTGCCATCCTGTTGCTAACAGGTACAGCTGCCTATATCCACCGTGTTCCTGAAGCAGATGCTGAAGATGTGCATGGAGATGAGCGTCCTTGGCAATGCAGCGTCCTTTGAGCGCTGTTTGGTTTTATCCATCCTTCACTGGAGATTGTAATCTGCTATATTCGATGTGCTATCAATTTTGGTGCAACATTTCTTGTCAGGAGAATTGCAAGCTGATACTGTAGTATGACTGATCTGTTTTCCCTCGACTAACAACTATATAAAATAATAGGTTGCTTTGCTTCTCTCCTGTATGTGACTTGGCCTAAACAATAGTTATTTTTTATTAATGCGTACCCACTTAAAACAAAACCAACATAAGTGGTGAATAACTAAATATGCTAAGGGTATATGTCCTTGAAGTTTAAAAGCTGACTTGAGAGCCTATAATAAAATCTTATTTCCAAATGTTTCTTTGTGCTATAGACAGTGTCACATAAATTTTTTAAAATGGCCTAAAAATACATGGCAGTGTATCGGGTCCAAGGTCAAGTTGTTGCAACATCTTTTCTTAATTTATTTTTGTTGGTCAAAGAGAACGGCTATTTAACATCCAGATCTTGATGTGAAAAGGCTGTGAAATTATTTTTAAAATTTGAGTTGGTCAGGAATACAAAAAGAAAATCATTCATATTGAATTTTATCATATAATCCATAATAGTGAAAACTTGAACAAACTACAAAAGAAAATAAATGGTCTTTAATAGGCAAAACTAATTTATACTATTACATGAGACTTAAAGATGACATCAGGGAGTGAACTGAAATGCTATTTTGCAAATCAGAACAGTGTGCATTTTTGCTTTTTTTTTCTGTACTTAGCATTGATTTATATACATCTTTTATCTCTTATGATTTGATCCAGACTATGATCTAATTCCTAATTAAATGTAAAATCTTCAGCTTTAGACGTTCCTTTCTGTTTTGCCATCAGTATTCCATCTTCAACTACAAAACAACAACAGAAGAGGCCTCTAGACTCTCAGGAACCCAAGACATCACAGCTTACCAACCACCCGCGCCAGGCCTGCCTGAGCGCTCATCAGCCTGGGACCCTGATGTTTAATTCATGCCTCTTTGGCAAGGATCATCTCATCTGCAACGTCAATAATACATTCTCCCACGCTCCCAACGTGCGTTACCAGTACAAGCACAGTAATAAGGTACGTTCAGCATCTGCTGCATGAAGTGGA
Organism: Myotis myotis; assembly: GCF_014108235.1. NCBI lineage: Eukaryota > Metazoa > Chordata > Mammalia > Chiroptera > Vespertilionidae > Myotis > Myotis myotis. The sequence continues at coordinate 3,097,088 of NW_023416401.1, read as the reverse complement.
AAGGACCTCGCAACGAACAAACAAAACCCAAGAATGAAGTAAAAGCTCCGCACTGTTTCCTGAAACCTGTGCCAGGTCTAATGCTGGGTCAAGTGCGGCTGCCAACCTCTCCTGCTTTTGAAGTTCCGCCGCATTTTCTCTCTTCTCTCTTCTCCCTTTTGGTGGTAAATGGTTCCATCTTACAGCTCCCATGAGCGGAGTAGAGCAAAAATGAAGACTCCTCACCACTCTCTAAAGCTCGCTCTCTGTGAATTTCTAGGGCAGGAACTCCACGTGGAGACCAGTTCGGGATGGGGAACTGTTACTTAAACTCATCGCCAAATCAAAGTATCGGTCACACGTTTGCAAGCTCTCTCTCACTCCCCACCATAAGCTGTGCATTAGGTGAGAGAGTACATGGGCGTAAAATGCCCCAAGACCAAGACTAATGCTCACTGTCTCTCTGAGTGCGGCTCCTCTCTGACCAAGAGGCTCCAGAAGGCATTCTGGGTCCACGATGCATGCCTGCCGGTGTCCCTACTTCCTGTCCATGCTCAGATCTGCTAAAAACAGGAAGGAACCACAAATCAAAGAGGCGGGCCCTCCACGCGGGCATAGTGAATCATGTAAAATGAACAGTTCCAGGACACCATTTCTCCTCTTCTTATTCAGAAATGGGACCTTCAAATGCTGACTGAGCACAAGGGCACCGAACGTCAAGGCCACATAGACCAGACTCCGTGGTGGGCCTCTGAGTTCTGCCCCAGGCAGTACCCCCGGGCGGGTGGGGGGGCTCTCAGGAGTGTCCTGCACCTGTGCAGATGGCATGGCATCTGCTGGACGGCACACAGGACCACACATGGCACGCGCTGGCATGCTGAGGAAGGGAGGCAGGGAAAGTCGGTCCTTGGTGACCGTGGAGGCTCTGCCCATGTCCAGACTTTCACATAAGATAAAAAAATCATATCTTATTTCAAGCCAATGTCACGCTATTCTTTTCCCTGTCACGTGCAGATGAAACTAATCATCACGAATACATTAGAGAAGGCAAACTGTCTCATTTATTAGAAGCATTCCGAAACAATTATGAGGCGCTCCCTTGCATAGGTGTTCCTGGGACATGATTTCAATATTATATGCATTCCAAGAAGCCTAATAGCATCAGCTAATGTAATTAATTCAACCCATTTTGCTCCCTCATCCATCTCCTCTGAATCCTACAGTTCCCGTTTAAGCCTTTAATGTAGTGTTGTAATCATTACAAATGTTCACAAAATTTCTGGTCCATAATTCAAATCTTAAGATGACTCTGTGTGGCCCTAACCGATTTGGCTCAGTAGATAGAGGGTCGGCCTGCAGACTGAAGGGTCCCAGGTTTGATTCCAGTCAAGGACATGTACCTTGGTTGCGGGCACACCCTCAGTTGGGGGTGTGCAGGAGGCAGCTGATCGATGTTTCTCTCTCGTCGATGTTTCTAATCTCTATCCCTCTCCCTTCCTCTCTATAAAAAAATCAATATATTTAAAAGAAAAGATGACTCTGTGTGCCTCAAATCTTTTCCTTTCCCAGGTTTAATCTTCCAATTTACATTTCTTTACTACATTTTATGCTGTTGTCTTCCCAGTGGACCATGAACTAGTCTCTGGATTATAAACTTGGTATTTATAGCACCTAATCAATAGATAGATAGATAGATAGATAGATAGATAGATAGATAGATAGATAGTTGAGAAAGATATATATATACTTGTATCATTTTTGGTGAAAATCCATGACCTGCTATAGTTTCTTTCAACTTGACTACTATTTTCCTTTCAGTCAAGCTCAGTGTAAAAACTGGTTTTCACACTTTGTAAAAGTTCATGTTATCAAAAAGCAAATCTTTCATTTAGGCAAAAAGCATTTTATGATCTTTTATAGAGGAGGAAAGTCAGTGCTAAATTACTTAGGAACAGTTTCAGCCGCTTTAAAGTCAAAGCTGTAATGAATAACTTGTCCGTACTTTGTATGCCGAGACGTTTTTCAGCAAAGCTTAAAAGCAATGCATCGGGATTTAGTCATGAGAATTTCAGCAAGATTAATGGGAGCAATGTTCCTTAAATCCCCTGGCACATCTTTGAAAATTTTCCACGTTCTATCAGTGATGTCTTTGTGGCTTAAAATTCTGGTTTTGGTTTCAGGTTGCAGATTTAAGGAAGCAATGAATATGTTTGATATTGACAACCTTGTAGGCTCACTTATATAATAAAAGGATATCATTTTGATGAAAACCTAGAGACTATTTTATCTGATACTTGAATTCTCTCTACAGGGCTCGTGAAATAACCATGCTACCTCTATTTAAGCAGAAAAATCATTGCCTGCCAAATGTCGATTTCATTTAGACAAAGATTAGAGTAACTTAATGTATGCTGTGGTGAAAGATATGCATTTTAAAACTTTATAAAAAGACATTTTAATCATTTTATAGCTTCCCAAATATTTCAGTCAAGCTTGAAGCTTCTAATGATAATTGAAGGAAATTCATGAAAAAGGGGCTTCCTATCTATTCCATGCGGGCTCATTAAAGTCATAACATTTTTTTTTCCAAATATATTTTTATTGTTATTATTGATTTTTTTACAGAGAGGAAGAAAGAGGAATAGAGAGTTAGAAACATCAATGAGAGAGAAACATTGATCAGCTGTCTCCTGCACACCCCCTACTGGGGATGTGCCTGCAACCCAGGTACATGCCCTTGACCGGAATTGAACCTGGGACCCTTCCGTCAGCAGGCCAGTGCTCTATCCACTGAGCCAAACCAGTCAGGGCAAGTCAGAACATTCTTGAGTGTGGTCTTTCTACAGGTAGCTAGTCATGCAATAGCTCTTGCTGAGAGATAGCCTTCAGGTGGGACATTTGTCAAAATCTCTCCCTCACTGGGAAGTTTTCACCCCTTCAGGGCAGGGAGAGGAGTATCCAGGCCTAAGAATAAGCTGAACAAACAAACAAAAAGTCTTTCTTTTGAAGTGTCAGAATGTTCTGGAGGGTTCTGAAATGAATCTTTTCCTTTCGGGGGCTTCTAGATTTGATGGGACAACCTACACACGCTGTGTCAGTCCCACCCTGATTTAAATCTGCAGAGCGGTCCAGCCATTTTCGTTAAAGGCTTAAGATAATGCTAAAACCTCACACTCTCCTACTCTGTAGTGAAGAGCTGAAATACATTAATCTTTGAAAAACTATTTCTTTGTTATAATATTTATGGCACTTTTTTTTTCCTTGTCAAAATTATTTTAAGCAACTTCTGTAACACTAAACTTCCACTAAATGTGGCACCACTTTGAGCCAAAAGGATGTCAACAGCAAACATTTTAACTTGAACTATAATCTATATCTCCATAGAGATTGCTGTTTCTAATGCAGAATTCTGCCAGAGTGCCAACCTAAGAAAAAGGAAACCAAATCTGTTTTAAAGGGAAAAGCCTAGAGTTCAAAGACTCACAAGCCACCTTCCAGGCATTGGACACTTTGATTCATGAAGTAACGGCAGAGGATGCTTTTACAGCCCGGTTCTCTCCCCTGGCACGAGGTAGGATCTTCCTATCCTGAAGGCAATTATAATTTCAGCCTAAAGTACTCTTTTCCACAGAGATCATAAGCACTTAAATATCTAACATGTTTAATAAAATGTTTTGGGGACTAGAGCAGGAAACTCTCAGATTGAAAGTCTATATGTTCTTGTGGGAAAAGTAGATTGAGACTGTGCATTAAAAATATATATGTTCTTAGCATAATACTCTCCAGGTCCCTCCATGCTGTCTCAAAGGGCAAGAGATGGGTGCTGGATAGAAGGGGTTAATGGAGGGGAAAAGGGGGACATATGTAATACTTTCAACAGTAAATATTTTTTTAAATATACATATATAGATATACATATAAATACAACCATAGATAGATGATAGATGATAGATAGATAGATTCTTCTGTTGTAAAAAGACAGTGAAGTAGATCTGAGGAGAACAACCTCTGAGTTGTGTTGACTTGGTAGGTCATGCAGAATCTCAACCCCACTGGGAGCACACAGATAAGAAGGCGAAAGGATGCTTTCCGAGGTTTCTGGAGTATTTAGAGCATGAGAGGCAAGGAAGAGGGTGAAGGACAGGACAGAATAACCTCTCCCCGACATCTCTCCTGAATAGTGGATGGAGAAAGGGAAAACGCATGGCTATCAGATATCAAAATAAACCTACATTTGGACTTCAGAGGCCTGTGAGGGCAAGTTTGCATCACACATCTTTAGGAATCAAAGTAACTGAGAGTTGGCACATTTTTAGCCAAATTCTCTTAAAGTAGATTTGCCCCAGAGTCACAGACACCAAAATATGTTACAAAAGCAACAACCCAAATAGCCTTTTCTCCGACAGTGAGAGCATAGATGCGCACTGTGAGAGAACATGGCACAAAGGCTGGAGGCTGAAAAGGCTGAAATGGAATTAAGATTAAAAGTTTAGAGGATTAATTTTGTTACTAGAGCTACCTTTGTGTGTGTGTGTGTGTGTGTGTGAGTGTGAGAGAGAGAGAGAGAGAGAGAGAGAGAGAGAGAGAGAGAGAGAGAGACTTCTAATTTCTTTGTTCCTTGTTGACATATACTTATGGCTATTGCTATTGTTGTTATATGTGTTTAGTGTTCAGTAGGATAAAAAACTGGCTTGTCTTGGTGCAGAAGTAAGTAAACATGGAGAAAGTATTTTAGGCAGACCTGCCCACAGAGAGGGTGGAGTGTCTTTATTGCAGTGCTGGGAACTTAAATGGAAGCTGGACACTTGTCCCCTAGATTTATGGGAGAAATGGCTGGCTTTCTTCCCACCATAATTTTATCCTCTGCTCTAGGCAAACAGTTAGCCTTCAGTGTTGCAAGATTGTGTTTCTGTCCTTGTGCCCTTGGACTTGTGTGTCTCTTTTGCCAAGTAACCACACTCAAAAGAAAAATATAGACTAAAGCACAGGAAAGTCATTATCTGTCCATAACCGCAGTCCACTCGAGTGGCCTTTACATGCTACCCAGTTTTAGAAAAACCAAAGAACAGACTTTCAAAGAAAATGCCTCACACGTCTAATTATCTTTGTCTGAGATGACGCTCCTAATTATATCACTGAGAGCCCAATGCTCTACCTATGGTGGAGCGCCGTTCCATCTGACACGCATCCCAAAGCCCTTCTCTGGGTAAAACCATTCTCCAGCCCACTCTCCATAAGCAGAAGGAAACCATCTCATTCAGTCTAGACTGTAGCATTCCCAGGTAACAACACACTCCAGGGTCTGACGGACAGCATTCTCCCTACATGTGCACAAATGGCACCAGAATCTTGGACTTCAGGTCAATCTGATTCTGTGAGTTGAGGTATGAATACGCAGTAGTGCCTAGTGGATTCTTTACACTGTGACATTATGGATATTGCAAAATAAAGTCTCAGGAAAGATTTAACCCACAGTCTTTTGAGAACCATATAAATTTTTATGCCTACTATACAAGGTAAACTATATGGAATACACTGAAGGTTTTTATAACAACTACCAGTTCCTCTACCCAAAGTATTTTTTTTATTCTTTATTGTTGAAAGTATGACATATGCCCCTTTTTCCCCCACTGACTCCCTCCAGCCTGCCTCTACCCCCCACCCCAGGCCTGCACCACCCTATTGTCTATGTCAATGGGTTATACCAGTGATGGTGAACCTATGACACGCATGTCAGAGGTGACACACAAACTCATTTTTTTGGTTGATTTTTCTTTGTTAAATGGCATTTAAATATATAAAATAAATATCAAAAATATGAGTCTTTGTTTTACTATGGTTGCAAATATCAAAAAATTTCTATATGTGACACGGCACCAGAGTTAAGTTAGGGTTTTTCAAAATGCTAACACGCCGAGCTCAAACGGTTCGCCATCACTGGGTTATCCATATATGCATGCAAGTTCTTTGATTAATCTCTTTCCACCCATCCACCCTCTCTCACCTTCCCTCTTAGATTCCACAGTCTGTTCCATGCTTCTACGTCTCTGGGTCTATTTTGTTCATCAGTTTTTTTGTTCATTAGATTCCACATATGAGTGAGATCATGTGATACTTGTCTTTCTCCGACTGGCTTATTTTGCTGAGCATAATGCTCTCCAGCTCCCTCCAAGCTGCCTCAAGGGGTAAGAGACCCTTCTTTTTTACTGCTGCATAGTATTCCATGCTGCAAATGTACCACAGTTTTAAACTGTCTCCTGACCTTTTGCAGTTATGAAGGCACTGGCTTGGAGGATGGGGTGGAGCAGTCTCCAAACCCCAGTTTCCTCCCCTTGTCGTTCTCAATCCTGGTGTAAACAGAGTCACGATTTAGTGAGAGGCCCATGCCCACCTAGGGAAGCCAATTTTGTTTTTTTATTTCGTTCTTTCCATTTCATTTCAGGGAAGCCAATGTTAACCCTTAAACTGCTGGTTCCAGTGATTGCGCCTGTGCCCATGTTGTGCAAATCAAAACCTTGCCCCACATCTTTTCTCTCTGCTGCCTGAAACACCAATTTCTGGATTCATGTTCCCTGTCACGTGGAAGAGTCTACCTGCTTAAGAGGGAATGGGCAACCCAGAGAGAGAAGGAGCAGGAAGAGGAAAAGGAGGCTTCCCTGCATCCCAGCCTTTAAATCCAGGCCTTCCAGAGCCAACACAGACCACACCTTACAGAACCAAGCCAACACCATGTGCTCTTTCCATTTCTTTAATTCAAGTTGGGTATGTGTCACTCAGAGCCAAGCATACTTGACCTGTAGATATATTTCAAATAAATACACTTCGACGGCGGGGCAGCTCCGACTCCTATTCGTGAAAGTTACAAGTAAAATGACTGGGAAGGTCACCTAGTCACTCTGTCTTCAGTAGTAGGACGCCTACCCTGTTCAAGAATGCCTGTGGATTTTCAATAAATACCATCTGTTGGTGACATGTGCCTGTGAGAATTGCATGTGTAAATTACAATTATGAGATCCTCAGAAACCCCACAATTATACATGTATGTCGCCTTCCCTGGAAAGCGATGAATCATATTCAAGAAGACATGCTTTGTTTCTCTGTTTGAAAGGGTATTAGCACTTATTTGAAACATCGATTTCAGAAAAAGCTGACATTGCCTTAATGAGACTTCTAAAAATGTATGCTTTTAAAATATATATATTCAACGATGATAAAATGTTCAGCTTCAGAAAGCTTTATCTTTGACAGATACTTGGTTTCTGCAGCTCTAAGTGCCGTACGGATGAAGCAGGGAAGTTCAGGAAAACACTCTCCCCAGATCAGTCACGACATCGCCACTGACATCGCCAGAGGCGCTGCCCGCAGACACGCCCCGCACACCGGGCAACGCTGGCCTCCCTCCCCCAGAGCCGGACGCAGCGGTCAGTGCTCAACAGACAGCCAGGGATCTTCTCAAAGGTAGAGAGAGATCCGTTTAGGGTCCTCAACGAGCACCACCAAGGACGAGAGGAAGCCCAGCTGGTGCGGCTCAGTGGTTGAGCATCAACCTATGAAGCAGGAGGTCAGCGTTGGATTCCCTATCAGGGCACAGGCCTGGGTTGTGGGCTCGATCCCCAGTAGGGGGCGTGTAGGAGGCAGCCGATCAATGAATCTCTCTCATCACCGATGTTTGTCTCTCCCTCTCCCTTCCTCTAAAATCAATAAAAATATATTTAAAACAAAAAAGAAATAGATGAAAAAGGCTGAAGTCTAGATCAAGTCATAACACACTAAGTAACTTGACATTCCATTATTATTAAAACCATATGGAACCATGAGTAACATTTGAAAGCAGACAGCCTCCTGAGGACCACATACCCGGGCCTGGGAGGGAGCCTGTGGCAGGCACACTGGAAGGGAACACACACATAACTAACCACCCTGCAGGCAGAAACGGTCACCCAGAAGACCAGTGGAGTCCGCCCCATTCGAGTCCTTCCCATAATGCACAGGGCCACTGAGGGCTATCTCACTAGGACTTCTGTTTAATAGTTTATTGTTTTCTTCAATTAAAGAACGTTTTAATTGTGGTGAAATGCACCTGAAATAAAGTGTACCATCTCAACCATCTCTGAGTGCACAGCCCCGGAGTGTTACGTGCATTCACACCGCTGACCAACCGACCTCCAGAACTCTGTTCATCTTGGAAAACTGAAATTCTGCACTCATTCAGCAGCAGCTCCCTCCCCCCTCCTCCAGCCCTTGGCACCCCCCACTCCACTTCTGTCTCTGTGACCCTGATGCCTCTAGGCACCTCACAGAAGTGGGAGCAGACAGTGTTTGTCTTTTTGTGTTTGGCTTATATCATTTTCACTAGGATTTTATAAAGTTAAAAAAAAGAGTTAAGTAAAATGGAATGCCCCCCTTCTGTATAATGCACACTTCATTTCGAAAATTTAAAAAGATGTGTTTGAGCCCCAGCTGGTTTGGCTCAGTGAATAGAGTGTCGGCCCAGGACAGAAGGGTCCTGGGTTCAATTCAGTTCAAGGGCACGTACCTCGGTTACAGGTTCCCTGGCCCTGGTCAGGGGGTGTGCAGGAGGCAACCAATCGATGTGTCTCTCTCACACTGATGTTTCTGTCTCTCCCTCTCTCTTCCACTCTCTCTAAAAATCAATGGAAAAAAATCCTCATATGAGGATTAACAAAACAAAAAAGTGTTTGCAAATAAGTGTTTGCATGTGTGTGTGTGTCTGTCTGTGCATTGTGTGTATGTCTGTCTCCGCAGAAGTAGACCCCTTCGGTGGGCGATCACACTGGGAACAGTGTGACAGACTGTTTTTCTGAGGATGCTTCAGACCAGAAGACCCTGTGGCACCGAGTCTATAGTAGACACCGGTCCCTGGGATGGCTTAGCAGGAAGAAAATGTGATCTTTAACTCAAATAAGAAAATGGGTTTCTTTGTGCAATTTATTGTGCAATTTATATCTCTCTCTATAATAAAAGGAACCATATTTTCTTCAAACACTTTTCTTAACTCAATAAACAACGCTTTCCGACTTCTGGCTGAAGAAGCCAAGTTATTTCACAGTCAGTAGTTCCAAGAAATCACACTTAACATTTTCTTTTTCATTGTTTATAAAATATGGTATTTGTTACAGAATTAAATATCTTGATTTCTCCTTTATTACATGTACTATATTAAAATACTAGCAATTTACTAGGAACTTTTAACTGACATATTTACCTTAATCTATATTTCCCAAAGTGAGTTCCATTGAACTCTAGTCAGAGGGAATGTGTGGGACAGTTTTTATAAAAAATACATTTGGAAACAGCTCCCAGGAATGTATTTAAATTCATAATACAAGCACCCCCCATGCAAAGTTATATCATATTATTCAATTCAACAAGCCCAAAATTTGCATTACTATAGACCAGGGGGACATTAAATTTTACTTAACTCTTTTTTTTAACTTTATAAAATCCTAGTGAAAATGATATAAGCCAAACACAAAATACCACGTGCGGGCGCGCACATACAGTGCAATTGAAACTTCGTGGCCCATGCACAGAAGTCGGTATTTTGTGGAAGAGCCACACTCAAGGGGCCAAAGAGCCGCATGTGGCTCTCGAGCCGCAGTTTGCCGACCACTGTGACCACTCTAAGGAAAACACCACAGAGAACACAACATCCTGATGGAAACACCATAGGAAACGCCAAGTAAAACACCATTTCTATTGAATAAACATTAAATGAATAATTCTATTGTGATTCATAGACACAAGTTGCATGTAAAAGTACTAATATGTGAGGACACCCTCACATATTCACATGATTGGGGGAACTTTCTTTCTCACTGGAGAATTGGAGCAAGTCCAGGCCAAGAATGGCTGAGGGTGGTGACTCTTCTCATCTCTTTTTAAGTTATTTTTATCGAATTTAATGGGGTGACTGGTTAACGCATTATATAGATCTCAGGTGTACAGTTCTCTAATACATCATCTTGTTGTGTTGAGCATTCACCAGCCAAAGTCAAGTCTCCTTCCACCACCAGTTGTCCTCCCTTTACCCTCTTCTACACCCCCAGCCTTTCCCTCTGGTGATCACCATACTGCTGTCTGTGCCGATGAGGTGTGACTTTAATCCCTCCGTCTTTCTCACCCAGCCTCCCACCTCCTGTCCCCTCTGATAGCCGTGAGTCTGTCCTCTGTGTCTCTGAGTCTGTTTCTATTTGTTCATCAGTTTATTCTGTTTAGATTCCACATATGAGTGAGATCACACGGTCCTTGGCTTTCCCTGACTGGCTTATGATTCTCCGCTTTCATTCCCCTCTTCTCACCTCTAGCTCTACGCCCCAGGCCATGGCTACGCTTGTGTACTCTGTGCACCGGCCTGACACACTATATGTATATTTATACATTTATATAAATGTATATATTTACTTCAGAGAGGAAGGGAGAGGGAGAGAAAGATAGAAATATCAATGATGAGAGAGAGTCATTGATTGGCTGCCTCCTGCACACCCCCTACTGGGGATCAAACCCACAACCTGGGCATGTGCCCTGACTGGGAATTGAACCCTGACCTCCTGGTTCATGAGTGGATGAGCCACTGAGCCACGCTGGCCAGGCGTGAAACACTTTTTAAATCCTCATAATACACCTTGCATGCCTTGGAATGATTGCCTCTGCCCCTTTGTGACAAAAAGGATCTGACAACACGTGGCGTGAGTGTGTAGCCGAGCACCACGCGCGCTCGCTCACTGCGGCTGCCACCGCCTCCACCTCGGTCTCGCTGGCCTCGGGCAGCCCCGCCTCGCTGAGAGCTCACGCTCACCTTCCATTGAGGCAAACGCTGCAGGGCTATCACATACACCACACCGGCCAGGCGGCCCGCGGAATCCTGTCCTCACGCAGTTACTTCAGCCCTAAATGTAAAACTTTACATCATCTCTGCTAATGTCATCTTATTAATTCCTATCGAATTTCCCTTTAAAGATCTTTCTAAAAATACTCATTTTAATATAACGTAGCTATGAATCACCTGAAAATTGGATAAGCATTAAACTTACCACTAAAAATATCTAACTGGGTTAGGACAAAGAGAGTTCTCAATGATACACCTTTAGATGTCCCCTCTCGTGTCTGAGTCCCTCAGTCAGCACTCTGAGGCCATGATCATTCAACCTGCTAGATTTTTCTTAATCTGCCAGTGGACTTCTTTTGCAGGAGGGAGTCTGGAAACGCTGGATCAGATCCTGCCTGGTGGGATGTAATTCACCGGCCCCTTTGCCCTGAAGGCAAACGAGCTGTGTCCAGGGCTCGGTGTTCGCAACCACAGGCCGGCCCCCCAGGAGCACCGTTTCCTCGCCACCACGCCCCGCGCCCGCACGCAGCCAGGCCGGCCGCCAGCCCGGCACGCAGCAGGCACGCTCCCTGCTCCCCAGGAGGAGGCGCCAGGCTTCATGCGGAGCCTCCCCGAGGAGTCGCTGTGGGTCCCTGGGCTCGCGTGAGCTGCGCGGTGGCAGGAAGCGGGGTCAGGAGACAGCACAGAGCTTGGGCCGACAGCTATGTAATAGACCATGGACGGTGCTATTTATAAAGGCCTGGGCAAGGCCCAGGATAGAGCTTACGTCTTTCATGTTCAACTGTTGTAAGGCACATTTTAATACATTTTGCAACCAAGAGAACATATTCTAAGGCCTTCCATTTACTTTATCTGTGAGTCTATCATGTCCTCAAAGGAAGAATACACCAATTAATTGTGTTTCCTGAAGTCATTGCATTCAAAAACAACAGTTGGACATTTCATTATTAAATAGGCAGCAGCAATTAACAGTAGAAAACATTTAACAAGAATGGGAAGATTCTACTCTCCATCGAAAGGAGTCGTTCCACCAAAAGGACCCGGGAGGCACTCACTTCACAGGGACCTCCGGCTTCATGTGCAGTCCCTGTCCCGCATCTCAGGTCCCGCATCTCGGGTCCTGAAAGGCTTTCACAGGCCAACACCTCAGCAGCTGGTTCGGTCCCCTCCCCTGCGCTGTGTCCAAGAATTTGGGTCAATATACTTCCTACTCTCAGCCTTTCCTTCTGACACAACAGGATGCTGGCATCAGCCCAGACCCGCTGGGTCCCCATCCTGCTTTCATAGAGATTTAAAGGGGAAAAAAATCAATGAGAGACACAGGTCTCTGGGTGGCTCAGCGGGCATGGCCATGGGCGGGAGGACCGGGCTTTGCAGGATTCTCCATGCGCCCGCCGGACACAGGACACAGGCTTGGTCAGTGCCCAGCCACCTGCCCCCAGGCCCCCCAGAGCGCAAACAGGGGTGCTGCTTCCGGGAAGAAATAAAGAACTAACACGGGGACTAGGGCGTCCTCGCTGGCGCGGGGAGCGTTCATAGCACAACAGCACAGAGGTCTAGCCTGCTGGGATCTCAACTGGCTCGTCAATACCTGATTTTTTTATTTTTTTTATTTTTCTTTTTTTGTTCATGTTTTGTCAGTTAACAGATTGTGACCCATGAAATTACTTATTTGAAATGGAGCTTGCTTTAGGTAATACACACTTCCTTCCTTCTTTTTTTAAATATATTTTTATTGATTTCAGAGAGGAAGGGAGAGAGAGAGAGAGAGAGAGGAACTTCAATGATGAAAGAGAAACATTGATCGGCTGCCTCCTACACTCCCCACACTGGGATAGAGTCTGCAACCGGGACATGTGCCCTGACCGGGAATCGAACTCTAACCTCCTGGTTCATATGTCAATGCTCAACCCCTGAGCCATGCCAGCCAGGCAATACTCTTCTTTCTAAAAAAAATAATCTACTGACTATGGATAGCATCGCTGGGTGAAAGCACGTAGTAGGAGCTACTGCAAGTTACGCGGCAAAGGGAAGGGTTGTGGAGTAGGTAAAATGGAGAGATCCCTTGCTTTGTTTGAAGTATATGAACTCTTTAAAAGGCTTCGAAAGCTTCCATGTGGTAGCCTGGAGATGGGATAATTCATCTGAAAAGCCTCCTTCAGAATGGGAAAAATCGAAATACAAACCTATCCAACTTGGCATGGAAAACATAAACGGGGCTGAATAATTGAACGCAAGCAGACGTTACCATATTGCAGCCAAATTCCAACAGCATGCCGGCTCCTGCCACACTGGAAAGCAATCTAGGCCATTATCTCGTGTGTCATTCTCTCTACTTTGCTTTAAGGAAACTATAGCCAACGGATTTGTGTTTTAAAGATGAAGGCCAGATATGGGCGCCGTGAGGAATGAGCAGGCAGACACTTAGGAGAGAGGAAAGGTAGCCGGAATCTGAGCTTTCTTCCCTCTGTGTGTGCCAAGTGTAGCCTTTGCCATCCATTGCAGTAGCAGGAGGCATTGCAATGATGAAAAGGTGAGAGGAAGGGATGCGGCCCCGGGCATTTCCACTTGTACCTGTATTTTTTAAAGCATCGTTTTAATAAAGGGAGACCACACCTGTTTGAGAGCCACACTAGCTGTCATAGCTCTGCCCCGCTGTTCTCACCTCTCCGAAGGAGCTCTCAGTGCCCACCGTTCCTCTGCAGCATCACCTAGACTCTGCACAAAACACACAGACCCCCTCGCGCACGACGCCCGAGTCATCGTCACGATGTTCTAACAGATCAAATCATGCAACCATTCAGGCTTTCATTTATAACAGAAACTCCTGTCAGCTCTGCAGGCGAGGGAGAAACATGTAACAATACAAAAACAACAGGCAAAGAGAGAAAAAGAACTGGTGGGTTGTCACTGGGACACAGACTGTTTGGAGTGAAAGGTTAATTTCATCAGCAGAAAAAATGACAATCAGAGCCGAAATAACAGTAATCAAACAGAAGTGGATAATGGGAACAAAATATATAGAAAAGCAACGGGGAATTGTACAGAACGTGGGACAACCAGCAGATTAAGATGCGACATGGAAGGACACCAGATGAGAAAATGCAGGACCAATGCGTTCCCATTTGATTAGGATCGTCACAAGTATCTGGGGAGGAGAAAGGAAATGACTGTACTGATTGTGGACGGAGCGATGGTTGATTGTCTCAGTCTTCCAGGCGGTCATGTTTTCTGGGCTTACAGTACGTTTGCCACACATCCTTTCTTTCTCTTAAATGTCAATATTCTTCCCACTTCTACTTTCCATAGGTGCTTCCTATACAGAAAGTGACAGGGCCCGTTTCATTATTTTTTGTTGTTGTTGTCATTAATCCTCACCCGAGGATATATTTCCACTGATTTTTAGGGAGAGTGGAAGAGAGAGAGAAAGACAGAGAGAAATCTATTGGTTGCCTCCTGTACGAGCCCTGACCAGGGTCCCAGTCGTGCCCTTGACAGGAATCGAATCCGGGACCCTTTGGTCCACAAGCCAAAGCTCTATCCACTGAGCCAAACCGGCTAGAGCAGTGATGGCGAACCTATGACACGCGTGTCAGAGGTGACACGCAAACTCATTTTTTTGGTTGATTTTTCTTTGTTAAATGGCATTTAAATATATAAAATAAATATAAAAATATAAGTCTTTGTTTTACTATGGTTGCAAATACCAAAAAATTTCTCTATGTGACACGGCACCAGAGTTAAGTGAGGGTTTTTCAAAATGCTGACACGCCGAGCTCAAAAGGTTCGCCATCACTCGGCTAGGGTGACATGGCCCGTTTCAGAAAGTTAAACAGAAATGTAGATATGGAGAAGTCCATTCTGAGCAGTAACTGAGCCTGGTTTCTCCTTCTATTAAACACTCGCCTCAATTATTTCCTGAAATGAAATCACCCAGTGACCCCACCCCTGGAGAAGGGGGTGGGCATCCCCCCTCACCTGAGGCTATAGGCAATGCCACTCCGGTCACCCTACACAGAGGCCCCGGTTTCCTGCGGGTGCCCCAGGGCAGAGCAATCACTGAAGAGATCTTCAGACCTCACGGCCTACACACAACTGCACCCTAAGAACACGCTGCTCTACAGGTTGCTAATCTCGCCGAGGGTCTGTGGTCAGCTCCTTCACACCCAGCATTCACCAGGGCTCTGAGGAGAGAAGCCATCTGCACGCTGAGGCTCGGAAGGAGGAAGACCAGAAGGAAGTTCCTTTCACTGGGACTTATTTTCATACTGTTAACAGTTTGAATTTATAAACTTAATGGATTCTGATGAATGACTTTTCTTATTTGTTGGTAGCTTTGATTTCGTTTCCTTAGATAAGTAATGCCAAGTGAAACACATGTGAAAGAAAAATATTGACTATGGCTTTAAAGGTTGTTTTCCTATTTGACATATCAAAAAAGCCAATCTACATCTCTGGGGTGGGCATGCCTGCCAGGCGGGGAGGGTAGAGAAGGAGTGACAACAAAAGGGACGGGAGGCCAGAGAATGCCCAGGAGCTCGGGCAGAGTGTAGATGGGGGATGCTGTAGGTGAGCAAATGCCCTTAAGGCTGTGCAAGGAACAGCTTCTCATTTTAGGGAGACCCAAAAAAATTCAAACAAATGTTTAAAAAAATATGAAAATCACACCAGATTCCATTCTTGTCACTGTTTTTGTTTGTCTCATATTGGGGATGAAATGAGCCCAGTTTTATGCGGCTGATGAAATGCAATTGTCACAGCCTGGCCAGAAAGCTACTTGGTAGAATGTATCGAGAGGAATAAAAATGCTTATGGCTATACTTTTCCAACCTAAAAAGTAAGCAACCGTGAAACCCAATGCACACAAACAACCCTTCCTGGCTGGAGTCTCTTCGAAGGTAAATTGGAAGGCACTTAAAATTAAACGATAAGGAAAATAGTACCCAATATTGGGTAGTCATTTCAAATGAAAGGCACAGTTTTAATGACCTGGGAAACCTCCACAGCGCTGAGGCCGAGTGAGGGGCTCCGAGTCCCCAGGCTGCGCTGGCCAGTTTGTTGAACCCATTCTGCCCCTGTCTCGGGGCCAAAATACCCGCAGGTCAGCCCCGAGGGTTTCTGTGTGCCCTCAGAATACAAAGCACTGTCGCTCGCATTCCTGTGCAAAAAGTTACATTTTTATTTATAAAAGTAATAGACTGTATTTCTCCTTCCTAAAAAAATAAAGCAAATCAGAAAACGCCTCGTACACCAAGCAGAACAGGAAAGCCTCATTTACCAGCGCCCCGGCTCCCACTCCTTCCTCAGAGGAAACCCCGGGAATCCATTCTGCTCTCCATAAAGTCATCCTCCGTGAGACCCATCTAGACACACACATACAATTGTAGAGACAGACACAGGCACAGCCCACGGACAGCTTCCTGCAAGCTGCTCCCAGTTTTCAAAGGCTTCACCAAGTTTTAGGACAACAAAAGTGTTTGCTCACATCCTGGCCATAAAGAGTTCCTATCAACTACTTCAAATTATATCAATCTTAGGGGGGGAAACAGTGCCTTTGTTATTAATTTGCATTTACATGTGTAATAACATTTATCATTTATTTTTACATCTTCAATAATAAACTGCCTGTTCATATCCATTATCCATTTTTCTATTTGATTATGTATCTTTTTATTAGAGCTGGAAATAGAGATAGGGATATAGATAGATAGGTAGATAGATGTAGATATTATTGATTTCAGAGAGGAAGGGAGAGGGAGAGAGAGAAACATCAATGATAAGAGAGAATCATTGATCAGCCGCCTCCTGCACGCCCCACACTGGGGATTGAGCCCACAACCCAGGCATGTGCCCTGACAGGGAATCGAACCCTCACCTCCTGATTCACCTCATGCTAGTTTTTTATTGTTTATTCACACATTATATTTTCAACTGCTAATATAAAGGTAATTCCTAGAAAAATGTCTTTTTTTGTTGTTTTTCCATTTGTTGCCACACAATTTGTCCATTATTTCATATAGTTTTAGTCACTTCAATAGTGATAAGTAAAACTTCTCTAATTTCAGTAGATGTATCTGAAAGTATAGATCAGACTTGCCAGAGTTGAATCTATTTTATTATCCTTTTCAAAGAACCAGCATTCATTTCTGTGACTCAGGACAATTTCATTAATTCCTGCCTTTATTTTTATTAATTCCTCTATTCTATTATCTTTGGCTTTAATGTTTTATTGTTTTCCTAGAATCTTAATGTATATGTTAATTTATTCTCTTTTCATTTCTTCTTAATTTCATATATATATACATATATATACATATATATAAATATATATACACACACACACACACACACTATATTTACATGATGTGTTTAAAGTTTTATCTTTCTT
Source organism: Myotis myotis (assembly GCF_014108235.1). Lineage (NCBI taxonomy): Eukaryota > Metazoa > Chordata > Mammalia > Chiroptera > Vespertilionidae > Myotis > Myotis myotis. The sequence continues at coordinate 3,079,872 of NW_023416401.1, read as the reverse complement.
TCGAATAGATTTTGAGCTCTTTAACAGTGAAATCATCTTTCCCAAAACATCTTTGTTTTGATCTTTTCCTACAGCCTGGGAGTTGCCTATCAAAGCCTTTCAATTTATTGTCATGGTTAATATGTCTGGTTATCGCTAATCTCGTTTTGTGCTTTCTATTTCTTGTTCTTCCTTTACATTATATTTTAATTTTTTCCTTGTGATTTTCAAAGGTAAATGCCCTACTTTTAAAATCTGTTGTGTGCATTTTCAAAATGTTTGAACTTGAATCTTTTTACGTGTGCCTCACTACCTTGAGTCTGACTTGAAAGGGTGGAAGTTATTTGTCATCAGGACAGAATGCATGCAAGAAGGTTAAAGGAAGCATCGGGACGCTGAGCTGGTCTCGAGGCCGCACACTGTCAAGGAGGCTGGGAGCCCGGGCCCTGGCAGCTGGGTAGGACCCGGGCAGGGGGGGCTCTACCCTGACGCTCTTCCTCCCTCCTGGACCCCCTCCCAGGGAGACCTCCAAAGGGCCAGCATCAGTGCCCGCCCTGGCCCTCCCCTCTCTGCCCAGAACCAGCACCATCTGTTCTCTCAGAACAAGCACCGCAGCCTCACGCTGGACGGGCAGGTCTGAGGGGCCCTCCTCCGGCAGACCTTCACCTCCTAACCCGCCGTGTCCGGACATCGTGCATTGCTACTGGGCCTTCGCATGGTCTTCTTCTGAGGTTTTTTTAACTTTTGCCTAATGACCTATTTTATGCACAGCATGTGGTTAAAATTAAGGGATTCTGTTCATTCCACATACAAACCATTTTCATCTCGGGGAAAAACACTGATTACTCCCAGAGGACCCTGCCGCACAGCAGTCATTACCCACCGGCGCAGAGATGGAAAGCGGGGGAGGAGATGGAGAAAGACTCGAAGGAGAGGGTCTGTGCGGCGCCCCAGCCAGAGTCAAAGCTGAACTTGTAAGGCCTGTGATTTTTCATTTCAACCTCAGACTGTCTCTGTATTTAAAGTTATCACCATAACTCACCCTCCGTTACCTGTGAGCATGTTTTACATAGTAAATCTAAACGCCTGCCAACATACAGCCTTCCCCAGGAAGAAGGAAGCAACGGGAAAAAACAAAGACAGAGAGGAAACGTAAGGCGTTATTGGCCACATAACCGGTTGTTAGTGTGCTGCTGCTTTCATCAACTACTTTGCTGCCGGGTTCCCTGGGAGAAACTCGGACATGGATATCGGTGAAACAAGGGAGTTGCTACTCCCTCCCCGACTCTGGCTTAATCATCTGGAAAAGATCATGAAACTACACCTCGCGTGACTTAGATATCATCTACGCACAAAATTTCCGCTTCTGCTCCCCAGTCTCTCTGACCTGAAGAGCCCGCCCTCTCCTTGCGCAAAGGTAACCGCACCTGATGGTGTGTGATTGGGTGCGGATGTTTCTTTTGAGAAACATTGTTGAAGGTTTTATTCCGGAGTAAAATCTCAGTTATAAATATCCTCTCCGTGTGGTCCTACCTGCCCCCAATCTGTTCTTCCTGTTTACACTCACATCACAAGTCCCTTCTCTTTGTCCCAAGGCCTACAATTCTGCCAAATAGAATTGCATTTTAGTGAAGAATAATTATCTTGTAAAACCCAAACATCTTGGAAAATATTATAGATCTGTCCCTTGACAAGTACCTTATCAAGCTGCTGGAGAAATTAGATGTTTAATCTTGGAGGGCTGCATAATAACAATAATGTCAGCAGAGGAGATCGCTGTCACATGCCCAATGTAGGCCGGGGGTCCTTACACCTTAGTGCATGTGACATCAACTTCTAGAATTTGGAAGAAACGCAAAGTTTTTGGCCCCACCCCAGAGATTCTAAATCAGTAATTTGAGTTAAGTACAGGAATTTGCGTGCAAACAAGTTTTTCCAGGCAATTCTGATGCATGTCGCTCAATTCCAGGAGATGTTGTCCCCAAAGGGTGCACAGAACGGTTTGTGCATCCTACAGGGGGCCATGTACGCCGCCGTGTGTAGGTAATTTGCACACATGGAGCATCGGAGCTCACAGGGGAAGGGCTAGAATGGAAAGATAGATGAATATTTGAAAATGACTCAGTGCCACGGGCAGACTTTGTCATTTCAAAATTTCATCCAAGGTTGGCTTTGCACCCAAGAGAGCAGCAACCTGCATTTTCTTCTTTTTTCTTCTCCTCCTGCTCTTCTTCTACAAAACTCCCTACTCTCATGGCCTGGACTCTATTTTACAAATCCCAACCGCACATGGACAAAATCATTTTTCTATGCTGCACTGGGAATCCGTCCGCCATCTTTAACATTACTCCAATAAGAAAACATACAAAGTACAAACAATACAACACACCCCTTCCCTAAGACAGAAACGCCAATGTATACTGACAGCCAAGATTCCAAGAGAAAAATAAAGCCGATGTTGTCAAGAACAATAAAGTCTATGTTGTCAAGAAAAAACATATAAATTGATTATATTGCCTCTCAAAAAATTTTTTGCAGTGATCAGGAAAATTGCATTAGAAAGTTATTGCCACTTTCAAGGTTTTACCAAATATTTCTAGTTTTCCCTTCGAATTTTTTAATTAGAGTTACTAAATTTTTAAATGTAATATAAAACCATAAGAGAAGTACAAAAGAATATTCTAAAACCAGTTATGAAGGAATTTTGGATTATTCATCGGCTTCTCTCCATTAAGACAAAAGGTTATGTGCTTATTCCTTCGTTATAGAAAGTGTGGGACTCGGACTTGCAGCCTCTGCATCACCTGGAATCTTCAGGAATAATTACAGGCCCCACCTCAGGCCAACTGAATCCACATTTACATTTCAACAAGATTCCTGCTAACTCCCTACTATGCACATCAACATGTGAGAAGCATGGTTTCATTTCACATCAGGACTTACCTCAGACCCCATCTGCTGTGGATTCTCTCTGATGTTGGTAAGATGAAGTATCTTGAGTCTGGGCCTGAAATATTCATAGAGATGATATGAGTTTAGAATCAATTTTCAGAAATCAACCTATTTTTATCAATGTAAGTTTCTACAAAAAATTATATAATCAACATTTTGATTAATACTAAGGAGTCTATAAAACAAGGCTAAAGTCCTCAGTTTGGTAGATAATGGCAGATTCTCTCTCAGTAGAGAGTAGTTCCAAAGAGCACAGTAGTTAGAATTTTTTAAGTATGTGTTAAAAGTCACATACTGTAAAATAAATGCTTGCCCCACCCCTATTCAGTTAGTAATCCTAATTAGACTATTTGGTGTTTGGCCACTTTGAATGAAAAGGCAGCAGAGAAAAGTTATGTTGAGCACCCATAAAGCCCTCTAAATTTCTTCGGTTATGAAATCCAGGCCCTAGCTGGTTTGGCTCAGTGGATAGAGTGTCAGCCTGCGGACTGAAGGGTCCTGGGTTCGATTCCAGTCAAGGGCACATGCCTGGATTGTGGGCTTGACCCCCAGTAGGGGTCATGCTGGAGGCAGCCGATCAATGATTCTCATCATTGATGTTTCTATCTCTCTTTCCCCTCTCCCTTCCTCTCTGAAATCAATAAAAATATATATTAAAAAAGACATCAAGAAGATTGTGAAAACACAATAAAAAAGGGGGTGGGGAGAAGAAATGGATAAGAGGGTTCATTTGTTCTTGATATTTTTAATTTTCCTTTTTAATTTAAACTACTGATTTTGCTTAGTCATTGGTTTCCTAGAATTTAGGCTGCAGACCCTTGAAACTGGGGTTGATTTCTGGAAACTTCATCCTGTCACCAGCTGTGATAAATGAGTGATTGACTGACTGGGTCAAGGACAGAGTTCTGTCCTTTGAGAAAAATTCCCTCACCTTATTCCTTAACTGCAAGTGCAGCTCATACCCAAGCCAATCATCAGGAAAATATATGCAGAATTTTCTTAAAAGCAACATGCAAAAGAGTAGGTAGATGAACACAAGGCCATCAGCATAATCAAACCATTTAAAGCACATTCCTTTAATGAATTCATGATGTGTGTGATGAAAAGGCTTATTTTTATTCACCATAATAAAACATGATACAATTTTGATGACCCACTTTTTGCTCATTTAAATTATTTTATCTTTAATTTACTTTGAATTCTCACTGCTAACTTTGCATTATTACACTTTACGACAATCTCTGAATTTTTCTCATGCCATTTTTATACAATTTCATTCATTGTAAAGGTCTCTTTTTTAACACTTTTATATTTCCCAATCAGCTTTTCATGAGCAGGACTTTGTGCTACCATTAGTATAAAAATGCCATACATTCACCAGGAAAAAGGTCGCTGCTAGTATTATACTTTGAAGGGTACATACCCTTGCTTTTATGAATAAACTAGAGGCCCGGTGCACAAAATTTGTGCACAAGGGGGGGGGGGGTGTCCATCAGCCTGGCCTGCACCCTCTCACAATCCGGGACCCCTTGGGAGATGTCCGACTGCCGGTTTAGGCCCAATCCCTATTGGGTCTAAACCGGCAGTCAGACATCCCTCTCACAATCCAGGACTGCTGGCTCCTAACTGCTCACCTGCCTGCCTGCCTGATTGCCCCTAACCACTCTGCCTGCCTGCCTGCCTGCCTGCCTGATCGACCCTCACCGCCTCTGTCTCGGCCCCAGCCACCACAGCTTCATCCAGAAGGTTGTCCGGCTGTCCAGTCTAATTAACATATCCTGCTTTATTATTATAGATGGAGATAGATATTTTGTGATTTGGCTTCTATAACTCAAAATCTCCGTTTGTGCTATATAGTTACATATATGCAGTTTGGCTAATAGATGGAGGTTAAATGAAGTTAGACATCACACATAAACAGAAATAGCATAGCCTGCTTTTACAGGACGATGCTTTCGTTAGCAGTTGGGAACTTAGGGACTCCTGTAAACACAAAGACCGATATAAACAACCATGTGCATGTCGTAGAGTTCCTCAGTGTCTACCAAGAACCTTACTGCTATCAAAGCACTCCGCGATAATGAACTCGGGGCTCACAGGACAGTGAGCATATTATTCCGTATAATGTATTATGCATCAATAGTTCCAGGCAGGCAAATTCCACCAGCCTCTCAGGCCGCCACAGCAGTCAGTGAGAAGAATTTTAACTGATTCAAGAAATGGAAAAATGGAACAAAGAAAGGCAGAAAAAAATATATGCTCCCTCTTTTTGTGTTTTGTTTTTTTTTTAATATATTTTATTGATTTCTTACAGAGAGGAAGGAAGAGGGATAGAGAGTTAGAAACATCAATGAGAGAGAAGCATCGATCAGCTGCCTCCTGCACACCCCCTGGGGATGTGCCCGCAACCCAGGTACATGCCCTTGACCGGAATCGAACCTGTGACCTTTCAGTCCGCAGGCCGACGCTCTATCCACTGAGCCAAACCGGTTTCGGCCCTCTTTTTGTGTTTTAATCTCTGGCCATCTTTTTATTTCCACCTTGAGTTCCACGGATTTCCACTGTGGCCTCTGCTCTTCCCACTCTGCACACCTTCCTCTGATGCTGCCCCCTGCCTCCACTCCTCTCTCTCCCCCTCTCTCTCCCTCCCTCTCCCTCCCTCTCTCTCTCTTTCTCTTTCCCTCTCTCTCTTTCTCTCATACTTTTTTTCTTCTTTAATTGATAGCAAAGCTCAATTCAAGGTCAAAGTCAAAAATATACCTGTTGCCATTCATTCCCAGATATTTACTTGTCAAAATAAAGTTTTTAATGCAAATGATTCTGTTACTATGACCACACTCTAATTCTAACCCTAATTGATATGCATATCCACTGCCTATGACATTAATGCCACCTGAGCTTTTTTTTTTCTGCATAGAACAATTACTCTGTCACATCAGGAAATGTTAAAGAAGAACATTTGCTGAAGTCCCTCTGCCCTGTAATAGTCTCTATTGTCATTTTATAAAAGATAAATTGGGTCCATTATCAAGAAATAGTTGCTATTGCCGATCTTGTTAACACCCAAACTGCACCCTGAGCCTTAAAATTCCTTTTTGTTGATTACGCTCAGACCACATTCCATTGGACAGACATGTATTAGACAGATTAAGACTTTTTCTCATCATGTTACGTAAGAAGTGAAACAGTTCCAACTGGCGTTGACTAGGAGACGTGTTGCTGTATCTCTTGAGGATCATAAAAGAATGTAATGTACTGTGACTCTCAGGCAGATGACACAATGTGCGTAGGGATCCTGAAAAGATGGTATCACAAAGGTTGAAGTGGCACAGAGAGTTTGTTCAGCCTCGTTGTTTTCCAAAGCGGTACAAATTAACAGCTTTGCAAAACTTTTCCAATTGAGGTTAAATACTAGGTGTACCGGTTAATAATGCGGATTTTTTCAATAAATGGAGTTACACATATGTTGATATATATGCGATTTGATATGTATGCTATTTTGTTGTATTGACAGCAAGTTTCAAAACTTCATATGTCAAATTCGCTGAAGGTGTTAACATCATAGATATTTTTACACTTAAAAATGTTGAATTTCATGCCAAAAAAAAAAGCATTTGCGGGAAGTTTTAATTTATTACTTTATTTTGAAGAAGAGTGATGCTGAAAGGGATCGTATACTTTGGGAAGCTTATGGTGAACATGCTCCATCTCAAGATACTTGTGAACGCTGGTTTAAATGCTTTAAAAGTGATGATTTCGATGTGAAAGACAAAGAACGTCCAGGTCAACCGAAAAAGTTTGAAGACCAACAATTACAAGCATTATTGGATGAACTTGCGGAAAGATTAAACGTTGCTCAGCAAACAATTTCCGATCGTTTACAAGCACTGGGGAAGATTTTAAAGGAAGGAAAGTGGGTGCTACATCAACTGAACGAAAGACAAATGGAAAACTGAAAAGTCATCAGTAAAATGTTGCTTCAACGGCACAAAAGAAAGTATTTTTTGCATCGAATTGTGACTGGTGATGAAAAGTGGATTTATTCTGAGAATCCCAAACACACAAAATCATGAGTTGATCCAGGTCAACCATCAACATCAACTGCAAGGCCAAATCGCTTCAGAAAAAAGACAATGCTCTCCGTTTGGTGGGATCAGGAAGGTGTGGTGTATTATGCGCTTCTAAAACCAGGTGAAAACATTAATACTGATCGCTACGGACAATAAATAATCAATTTGAACCACGCTTTGATCATGAAACAGCCAGAATGGGATAGAAGACACGGCAAAGTAATTTTGCTTCATGATGATGCACCGTCACACACTTCAAAACCAGTTAGAGACACGTTAAAAGATCCTGCCTGGGAAGTATGAACCCACGCGCTGTATTCACCAGCCCTTGCTCCTTCAGATTACCACTTGTTCCGATTGATGGCACATGCGCTTTCTGAGCAGCACTTCAAAACATAAGAAGTAGAAAACTGGGTCTCTGGCTTGTCTCAAAACAAAAAAAAGTTCTTTTGGGACGGTATCCACAAATTACCTGAAAGATGGGGGTAATGTGTAGCTAGTGATGGACATTACTTTGAATAAAGCACTTTTGATGTTTCTCTTGAAATTATCATGTTTTGATTACAAAATCCGCATTTTTAACCGGTACACCTGGTATACTGCATGCTCATGTTTCAACAGGTGGACTTTTAAATACAGAGGACTTGCCCCTGAATGTGCCTACTAAAGTGAACCATCCAGCTTTGTAAAGATACCTTAGTAATTTCTCCTGGATCTGCCACCCCTTCCCTCCCAGTCACATGGATTCTGAAGGTGTCTTTCTATTTGCCTCCTGCCTCTGTGACTTACAGTCTACTCAGAAGCTTCAATCGAGGCACATGTCCCAGCAGGTATGTGCATTCGTCTGCTCATCATTTTATTGTCACTGTTTACACAAGGACACTAGTCGCATTTAAGAAAAAATGGTTGCAGGAGAATATCAGTCAAAATCTGGGGAACATGAAGCTTCAAATAAAATGTGCAACCAGGACGCTAGGGATATTCTGTAAGACAAATTTGGTGGATAGTGTGGCAAGTTTTTGTTCTGTTGTGGTGTTTTTTTTTAAAGCCTTAACTTTTTAGTCAAAGTGACCCCAAATGAAACGAAACAATACCACATGAGGTATATACATTCATAGGTATGTGCATATTTGTATGTCTGTATATATACGCATATATATGTGTGTGTGTGTATAGCATCATTTGATGGGTATAATGATTTCATGTGAGTGGAGAAGGCATTGTGATGAACGTCTTCTGGCTCCTTGGCCCCCGTTAGGCCTCAGCTCACCTTGCTACACCCTTGGTCTCCCGAATGCAGCTCTTGCCCATTCCTCTCTGTCCCTCCTGGGGGTGAGCCAAGAAATTGAATGTTGCAACCCAATAATATGCCTCAGGCAGTCCCTGCCGCACAAGTAATGCCGCAGGATCACGGGGAAAGTCATCAAAAGTAGGACTAATGAGCTCCCTTTGTCACTGCCATCCGATGGCAATTAAAAGTATTCAACCTACTGGTATATTTAGGTTTTTTGAAAGAGCACCAAAAACATTTTAAAAATGTTGAACAAACACCTGCAAGTTAGACCTGAAATTATACATTGAACCTAAATTATGTTTGAAACCAGTCCTTTATGGTTCAGAACAAATGATTTCCAGATGAGAGTTAAAACTCAAAGAGAGAGCCTCAAATTCAGGACTGTTTGGTTGGATTGAGAAATGTGTAAGCTAAGACAAAATGAAGGCTCAAAATCTTCTAAAAGCATATATTTTGGGTCTCTTTGCTCCTTGGAGAATGTTCATCATGGATGCTTGGAATTTCTGTCAATTCCTAAAATACCCAAATATTCTACTTCAGGAAACCTAAAATGTCTATATAATAAAAGCCCAAGCAACAGTTAGGACGGAACGACCGGTTGCTATGATGCACACTGACCACCAGGGGGCAGACGCTCAATGCACGAGCTGCCCCCAATGGTCAGTGTGCTCCCACAGGGGGAGTGCCGCTCAGCCAGAAGCCGGGCTCATGGCTGGCAAGCGCGGTGGCGGTGGCAGGAGCTTTTCCCACCTCTGCGGCAGCGCTAAGGAGCAGCGAGCTGAGAGGTAAGGAGCGAGGGTCCCAGACTGCAAGAGGGCACAAGCCAGGCTGAGGGACCCCACACCCTCCAGTGCACGAATTTCATGCACTGGGCCTCTGGTACAGTATAAGCAGAAACTCCGCTTTTCACATGGGACCTGGCGTCACGTTCAAAAGGAACGCGTGGGCTCCATCCGCGTCCTGGGCCCATTGGATCAGGTCCGGGAAATCGGCCGCATGGCTCTCCGCTCCGAGGCCCTCCCATCTCTCCGGGGCTCTCCTGTGTCATCAGATACAGTCTCCTGCTGTGGGAGTGGGAACTCTGAAAAGAGCACACATGCTTCCCCTTTCTCAGAATGTTCTTCCGTCATAAAACCAGAAAGTTCTACGGACTCATGCAACAAGCCCGCTCCCGCTTCTGTGACAGCTCCGCCTTCATGTCGGCACGCGATGCACCCACAGTGGCTGGCAGGGACACAAGGGAATCAGAAGGAGAAGAGCAGGGTTTTGATTTGGAAGAATCCAGGCTGAATTCCAACCTGCATGCCTACAAACAAGTAAAGAGCTCCCCAAGCTGCCATCTCCTGTCAGCCAAATGCCGTTGGTCCCTAGTTTTAAGGCTGTTGGGAGGGTCGGCAATGAGGCATGGAAGTTAGTAGCACCGCCTGAGTCCTGGTGAGCAGTGATGGCGGACCCACTGCACTGCTGGTGCTACAGGAACCAAGGGCGTGAGCAGGCCGGCACCACGTGCCCAGCAGTGCCTCCCGGACCACGCATTCCCCCAGCACCAAGGCGTGCAACCCAGTGGCTGGTTCTCGCCCTTCTCCTGGGGGACAAAGCCTGCTCTCACTCTGGCTGTGCGTGTGCATTGGAACTTTGCAGTCACGTGATGAAATAAATGAAAGCTAATGTGTGGTACCTGGACCCACAAAGCCACACAGACCCTTTTGACTTTTGTAACATGCAGTGTTTCTTTGACAACCCTTGTCATAACTTCATATATATATATATATATATATCCCACGTTGTTCAAAGGCTGCTAAATCACATTGTTTACCCATATCTTCAGGAAAAAAATCACTTCTGTCGTGGTAAACAACCTGCTTCCCTATTTATAATGGCCTGGCCCTCTAGCAACTTCAGCACAAAATTATAGCTAATTTGCCTACAAACATCAAGTGGTCATAATAATCTAGCCACTCAATGTATATTTAAAGAAGTTCCAATAAATCCTATATAATAATAAAAGGGTAATATGCAAATCAACCCAATGGTAGAATGACCAGTCACTATGATGCGCACTGACCACCAGGGGGCAGACGCTCAATGCAGGAACTGCCCGCTAGTGGTCAGTGGGCTCCCACAAGGGGAGCGCCGCTCAGCCAGAAGCTGGGCTCACAGCTGGTGAGCGCAGAGGCGGCAGCACTAAGGATGTCTGAGGGACGTCCCCCGAGGGCTCCCAGACTGCGAGAGGGTGCAGGCCGGACTGAGCCCTCCGCCCCGCCCCCTCCGCCCCAATGCACAAATCTCGTGCACCAGGCCTGTAGTGATAGATGAATGTGCACGTGTGGTACAAAGTATGCTTGAATAAAACAGCTCTAAACACACCAGAAAATAACTCCCCCACAAATCTGTCTCCGCTTTCCCATTATTTCTCCTGGCTTCTTCCTCATCCTTCTCTCATCACCAGAAGTCCCAATTCTCCCCGTTCTCCAAGTCCCACCTCAAAGGCCATGAAGCTGAGAGAGGCAACCCCCAGCTCCTTTACAGCTGCTGTCATCCGGTTGCTCCTTTTTTACAGGAATCATCATTAACAAGTGCAAAGCTGTCGCCCCGCAAATACGCACACCGAGCACTCCAGCACAGCTGCCATCTTTATCTCTGGCCACAGCTCAGCGCAGCGGTCACCTTGGCTGCCATGCACTGCCTATTCCCTCTGTCTCTCCCTTAATTCCTGACCCTTCATGACCCAGCTCTCCTCTCCTGGCCACAGAAGCGCCTCTAAATTGGTCTCACTGCCTCCAGCCCTGCAGCTCCACGATCTTCCCCTCAGCTGCTACCAGGATGTTCTTTTTTAAGCAGAAATCTCAGCATAGCCCCAACCTTGTAAATCTCCTCTCCTTTGTCTACTTAATAAGGCCCAAGTCTGGGCAGGACTGCAGACTCTTGCCTGGAAAGGTGGGTCGGGGCAGGTGCCAAGAGCTTGGGTTTGACCCTCCTGGCCGTGCGGCCCCCTCCACACTCACCAGCTGTGTGACTGAGGCACTGACTCGAGGCCTTTCACTTCCACCTCTCTTTTAGAATGAGAATTTTCAGGAGCATTAAATGCAATAATGAATGCATAGTGACTAGTGAAGGGTCTCCCACAGAGGGAAATGGTTTCTGTAATTCATGGTGTGACCCCCTAATTGCAGCTCTACCCTCCTCTACCTCTCCCCCATTCAACTCCTCACGCCGGAGTTCCCTCCCTCAGCCCTCTTCACCTTAGAGTAGTGGTTCTCAACCTTGGCTGCACATTAGAATCACCTGGGAACCTTTTTAAAATCCTGGTTTCTGGGCCTGATCCTCAGAAATTCTGTTTCTTTGTTATGGGGTGGGGCCACAACATTAGTAACAAAGAAACAGAATTTCCAGAGGATGAGGCCCAGAAATCAGGATTTTAAAAAGATTCCCAGGTGATCCTAACGTGCAGCCAAGGTTGAGACCCGCTGCCTTAGAGCATGCTATGCCCGCAGCCTGGAGGCCTCTCTCAGCCTGCTCACGCCATCAGTAATGGTAATAATATGCAGCAGATAGGACTCAGTGCCCACAACCAGGGGCAGTTTGGTGGGCTACGGAGCAAGCCAGAGAAGAGTGGAGGTCAGATCCATGGGTCAAAGGGAAGATTCTCAGTGCACCGTCCCTGGGAAAACTTCTCTGTAGGAATCACATTCAACTCTGTGTTGGCTCCGGCTGCCATAACAGATACCACGCACTGGGTGGCTCACGCCGCAGGCATTTCTTTCCTCTCAGCTCTGGGGGCTGCATGCCTGCGAGCAGGGTGCCAGCCTGGTCCGCTCCGCGCAGGCTCTCTTCCTGGCTTGCAGACGGCCACCTCCTGCCCTGTCTTCCTTGGTTTTCCCCTGTGGTGCACATGGCGAATGACCTCTCGTTCTCTGCCTGTAAGGCCACTGATCTCCTCAGGAGGGCGCCACCCTCAGACTTAATCTGACTGACCCCCTCCCCAAGGTTCCGCCTCCAAATGCCATTACCTTGGAAGTTAGGGCTGCAACATGCGGGTGTGAGGAAGACACCATATTCAGTCCTTGACTAACTCAGAGGGTTTTCTTGGGGCAGTCTTCCTCACCCACAGATCACCTCTTCCGACGCTGCACTCCATGCTTCAATGCTTGGCACACGCCTCTGTGAAACACATACAGTTATCGTGTTGCATGCTTAGGGCACGTCTCTCTATTTCACTCTATTGTGTGCCTTAAGGAGAGAGAAATGTTCCGCTTGTTTTTTCCTGACACCAATGACAGCGCCTAAAATATAAAATACCGTCTGCTGGGTGCGAAAACGCAGAAATGAATGCTCACCTTTACTCCGCGGCTTGGGATCAAACTTCTTAACACACACACACACACACACAATTCTTTCACAGTGAAACTAATTCACGATATCTTCCTTCTTTCCCTGATAAAATGTGTTGTTTAATCACGGCATTCCACAGGTAATCCTTCAGCATTTGTCAGAGACAAACTGATCTGCTCTGGAATTGTGAATTTCAGGCACAGCAAGAGGAAAGAGACGGGGGAGTTTGTGGCAGGCGATAAAACACAGACTGTATCTACCTGGAGGCGCGCAGAGCTATGAAGTTCCCCAGCTGCCAGGTAGAGCCAACTGCCGCTGAATACAAAAGTTAACGTGAATCCAGCAGGAAACCCTTACACATGAGCCCGTCTAGAACTATAGTACATCTCAGAGTGTGTGTGTGTGTGTGTGTGTGTGTGTGTGTGTGTGTGTGTGTTGCCAGAAGACAGTTTTCTGGTTTAAAAGAAAGCAAATACATGTCAACACTCTGGGTAAGCTAGCAATTGGCTGTCATGCGGAGGTGCAAACCCCGTCGTGCTGTCTTCGGTAGGTGACACAGGACACTTGATCAAGCCGGGGAAGGAGGGACACGAGCCTTGATATGAGGCTGCATGGAGCTGAAGAAAGGGGGCTTTTCCTTCACCTGACGGTGTACTTCATGGACCCAGGAGGGCTTGACTCGGAGGGGAAACCTTTTCAATGTAATGAGAGGTCTCTGGACGCCAGCAGCCCCAACCTCAAACTCAGCTCCAATTCAATACATTTGACCCTTGGACAACACCAGGGTTAGAGGTGCCGGCTCCCCACAGTCAAAAATCTGTGTACAGCGCTTTACTACCCTCCAAACTCCGCCACCCCTCGGTATCTGTGGGGGTTTGATACTCTTCTCTATAGTGAAATATGCAAATCCTCAAGTCCCTCATTTAAAAATGGCTGTATCACTGCGTGCAGCCTGCCCTCCACATTTGCAGATTCCCAACCATGGATGGAAAATACTGTTTCCAACCTGTGGTTGGTTGAATGTGCAGGTGTGAACCCCGGGGGTTCTGAGGACCTGAGAGACAACTGTGTAAATACTGAAAAAGAATCCGCATAGACGTGGGCCCACATAATTCAAACCCGTCTTGTTCAAGGCTCAAGTGCATATAAGTAAGCTCTCCGCCCTAGCCCACTCTCTTCTTAGCAAGTGGCATTCATGATCCTCACTTGTTTGTTCACGGTCAAGATGTTATTTCTGACTCTGCGGATTTAAATAAATAAAGATGTGTTGCATACCACATATAATTTACTACTGTATATCGTGGCCAAAGATCACAGTAGCTGTGTAGGAAAAGTAATTTTTTAAAAAAAGGCTCTCAAAAATCAAAGCATTTACTCAAAGAGATAAAATGTAAAGCCATGGAATAAAGAAGTCACTGGAAAGGACAGTAAATGGAAATTGTCAAGTGATAAGCACAGAAACAGTCATTCCAGTCCCCTGTGTCCCCGGCCTGGTCCCCATCCTTTTCCAGCACCCTGGGCCTTTTCATCTCCAAGAGGGAGCCTGAGGGAGCCTGAGGGAGCCAGCAGCCTCCACCTCCCCCAGCCCCTGCCTCTGTTACCACCTATTCAATAATTAATGTTTCCCAAATCTTGTGCAAAAAGTGAACGTGGGCAGTTTTAGAAAACTTTATAATAATAAAAGCATAATATGCTAATTAGACCAGACAGATGAACGACATTCTGGATGAAGCTGGGAGGCGGGGGCAGAGGTGGTTAGGGGCGATCAGGCAGACAGGTGAGCAATTAGAGGCATCAGGCAGGCAGAGTGGTTAGGGGCGATCAGGCAGACAGGTGAGCAATTAGATGCATCAGGCAGGCAGAGTGGTTAGGGGCGATCTGGCAGACAGGTGAGCAGTTAGAGGCATCAGGCAGACAGGCAGAGTAGTTAGGGATGATCAGGCAGGCAGGTGAGTAGTTAGAGGCGATGAGGCAGGCAGGCAGAGTGATTAGGGGCGATGAGGCAGGCAGGCAGAGTGATTAGGGGCGATCAGGAAGGCAGGCAGAGTGGTTAGGGGTGATCAGGAAGGCAGGCAGGCGAGTGGTTAGGAGCCAGTGATCCCAGATTGTGAGAGGGTGCAGGCCGGGCTGAGGGACAACCCCCACACCCCCATGCATGAATTGCGTGCACTGAGCCTCTAGTTTTTAATAATGAAAAACAGACAATCTAAGTAAAACACGGTGTGATATGCAAATGCATTTTTAGGAGAAACCCCTCCAAATATTTTGCTCACATACTTCCAAAAATATTTTTTAAAACATATGCAGCTCTCACATCTTTAAGTTGACATCTAAAACTTTTTAACATATTTTCCAGTAGTTGCAAAAGATATAATTTCTGGCATATCGTAAATGTTGATTTGTTTAAAGGAAACTGTTACTTAGCTCATTTAAATATATCTAATGGGAAATAACCATAGCAATTTGATACCCTCCAACAGCCATCTAAAAAAACATACATGACCAAACTGGTTTTTATATCATCTTTTTTCTCTTTGGCTTCATATTTCCATTTCATTTTACTGCAGAATTTCATTTTTATGTAACATATTTTTATGCAAGAGCTCTTATATTAGCAATCCATGCATATATTTCTATTATTCAGTAGCATGAGACTCTAAATATTTAATTAAATAGTGTGATAATTATAATTAGCCATTATGAAACATATGTATTATGTAAATGCAACATAAATGCATTTGATCTTTTGATAATTAATAAATGTACAATGAAAATATTATCAAAAACACATATCTTAGTGAGAGAGATGAAACTTTTCAAATTAGTCCATGTGTTTGTGAATACCTATTAATTATTGCTACAATAAGAGGCAGTTCTGCACCAATTTCATTTTTCTACTTGTATGCTCAAGTAAGCATTCCAGCAACCTTGTTCAGGTAAATCAGTAGCAGGAAATTAAAAGTCTATTTTTTTCCTGTAGTAACATTACTCAATTATTTAAACTGCCCTCAAGTTTTATGTTAAAAAAAAAATCACATCTTATCAAAATATTCAATTAAGTGTCAGCCTCGTTGGGTTCTTTCCTACATTTTGTTGAAAGAAATCATTGGAAGCCACTCATCTTCTAAAGGATTTATTATCAGGTTCTTCACTTGAGGTTCTCATCTTATTTATTATTTTTTTTTTTTAATCCTCACCTGAGGATATTTTTCCACTGATTTTTAGAGAGTGAAAGGGAGAGGGACAGAGAGAAACACCAATGTGAAGGAGACACATGGACTGGTTGCCTCCCGGGCCAGGAGCCTGCAACCGAGGTACATGCCCTTGACGGGAATTGAACCTGGGGGCTTTCAGTCCACAGCCCCACGCTCTATCCACTGAGCCACACTGGCTAGGGCCAGGGCTCTCATTTTCTCAACATCAACAGCAACATTGTGGATCGCCCCTCCTGCTCTGTCCTCCCCCGCGACCTCCTTCCTGCGGGTCTGTCACATCCTCCCCTTCCTGCCGTATCTGCCCACGTTCAGAGCGTGTGGGGTCCTGGGCCTGGCGACCCTCCTAGTCCGTTATCCCCGAGTCCACCGTGGCTCTGCTCAGTTCCCTTCCCGGGACCTCCTCCCGCCCAGGGCAGGCCCCGCTGGCCCTGGATTCCCATGAACTTACACCCCAAACAGGGAAATACGCATCGGCGACCTTTTCTTCTTGAGGGAGGTGGGCTCGTGCAAGCCCGGCGCCGGCCTGCACATCTCACCTTTCTCCGTCCGAAAGCGGCGCCTAAGCGCACCTGCAGGCTTCCTCGGAGCACAGCTGCTCTGGGTGCCTTCCCGGCTGCCCAGGTGAGGGGCACCCTATGTCAGGTCTGTCCCAGCCCCGCCTAAGCGCACCTGCAGGCTTCCTCGGAGCACAGCTGCTCTGGGTGCCTTTCCGGCTGCCCAGGTGACAGGTGACAGACACCCTATGTCAGATCTGTCCCAGCCCCGCCTAAGCACACCTGCAGGCTTCCTCGGAGCACAGCTGCTCTGGGTGCCTTTCCGGCTGCCCAGGTGAGGGGCACCCTATGTCAGGTCTGTCCCAGCCCCGCCTAAGCGCACCTGCAGGCTTCCTCGGGGCACAGCTGCTCTGGGTGCCTTTCCGGCTGCCCAGGTGACAGGTGACGGGCACCCTATGTCAGGTCTGTCCCAGCCCCGCCTAAGCGCACCTGCAGGCTTCCTCGGAGCACAGCTGCTCTGGGTGCCTTCCCGGCTGCCCAGGTGAGGGGCACCCTATGTCAGATCTGTCCCAGCCCCGGGCAGGCGCAGCCACACAGCCAGGACCGGCGATCCGAGCGGCAGCCTGGGCGGCAGATGCTGAGCCCCTGGCCCCGCCACCTCCCCGGTCTAAGGCTGATGGCTGGGGCAGTGATGGGGTGTGTGACCTTCACCTCAAGGACAAAGGGACACTAGAAGCCGGGAGGCCTCGCCATCACCGCTGTCGGCGCCCCGCCCAGGAGAGCCGCCCTTTCCTGGAGGGAGGGCCGGCCCAGGAGGGAGCTGGTGCTCATTCCTAGATTGCCAGGAAGGAACGCTGTGCCTGGTGGACCAGGGGCGGGTGTCAAAGCTGCAAACCCAGGAGAGGGGAAGCCGCAGCTGGAGACTTTCAACGGGCCCGGGAGCTCTGATCAAAGAAATCTTGGGGGACCCACAGGCAAACAAGCCCTCGGCAGAAACATGCCTTCCCCAGCTCCCGAACCCCAACTCAACTCTGGAGGCACAGGGGCCCCTGGAACAGCATTAGGGATTCCTGGGCCCGGAGAGGGAGTGAAGGAGGCAAGAGAGAAGCCAAATTAGGTAAGAACTCAGCTTTCAACAAAGACAGGGAACCAAATAGAATACATTGATTGCAAAAAAAAAAAAAAAAAAAAAGAATACATTGATTGCTAGAAGGATGTAGCTCTTGGTCCTGAAGGTAAATAGAGCCCTTTTTGTCCTAATATCAGCTTGACTAGAAAATCTACATGACCTCTGACCTGTCATCCAAGGGGTAGGAAATCTCTAGCCTACAAATGAGGCTGGAATCTTCTATTACCACTATACTGAGTCCAACAAATTCAATATATTTGTTAGAACTCTCCAATACTTGTGTGATGACCACATGCATGAATGAATTCATTAACTCCCAGTTAAAGAATTCTGGTATTGTCAATGTGGAAATCACTGAGGTCAGATTCTAATGAAACTCATTCAAAAATCCCTACAAAATTGGCACCCTGACTGGAATGGTCACAAGTCTGGTACGCAAGCCATCGTGTCTTCATAGCACCACAATTAAATGCATATATTTCATTTTCTAAGAGGGTGATATCTCTCAAAGTGTGGGATGTAGGAAACATAGGCAAATTATGCAATTATTCTGCCTTTTCCTACAAAGCCATTTAATGTAAAAATATCTCATTAAGAACCGGTGTAGGAAGAGGTGAAATGAGCAGAGAAAGATGTATGAACCCGAACCTTTTTCTTTCTTTTTCGTTTTAGTGAGAAAAGATTTATAGAGTGAGTAAATTTAGATTAATCAGAAAACAATGTTAGAAATATTGAATGGCCGAAATTAAAAATAGAATAAAGGAGGAAGGGAAAATACATTTAGAGTGGGAACTACTATATAAGTTATTCTACTATACTTATCCTGTAATTTTATTCTTGTCTTGGCCAAGCCTTACCTGTGCCTCCTACCACATTCCTGGACTCCATTACATTTCTTAACCACAAAAAAGTCAATCACCTAGCCCTGGCCAGTTGCTCAGTGGTTAGAGCATTGACCCACAGACCAAAGGGTCTCAGGTTTGATTCCCAGACAAGGGCATGTACTTGGATTGCAGGTTCCATCCCCAGCCCTGGTGGGCGTGGGAGGCAAACAACACATCAATATTGCTTGTGAGCACCATTCTTCCTCCTTCCTTTCCACTCTCCCTGGAAATCAATGGGAAAAATATCCTGGGATGAGGATTAACAAAATACAAACAAAAGAGTTAATCACCTATTTCCCAATGTCTCCATTTATTCTCTGTGCTGATGAATTAGTATTCATTTGAACATCTGTTGCAGAATTTATCATGCAACCATAACAAAACTATTCATATATAAGTATTTCTTTCTTTTCCACTTCCTTACTCTCTTATTCTCCTTTTCTACGGAAGAAGGAGGACTCCTGACTCACACGTGGATCAGCCTTGGTGGTGCGGAATTTAAGTGGACAGGTTGAAGTTCTGGCAGGAGGCTGTCAGAGTTTATTGTACTTCCCCGGGATTCCTGCTCTGATGAGAACATCAAATGCGGCAGCAGAAAGAGAAGGAGGTGGTGGGCAGAACTGGTGGAAGGAGGAAAAGAGGAAGTGAATGCAGACATCGGTATGGTAGCGCAGGGGAAAGGGAGGGCGGGAATTTGGCAATTGCCAAGGGAGCAGCGCTGGGTCTCAGCAAGGAGAGAGCGGGGGTTTGGTGGGAACCTGAGGGCAAGGCATCCAGAGAAAGACCTTGGAACAGCTGAGTCTGGAGAGTGTGAGGAACAGAGTGAGTGAGGGAAGAGGGCGCGGAGGAACGGGGCTGTGGGTCATGAAGCTGCTGAGAGCTGCAAGTTGTGGCCTACACGGTCACTCCTTAGAGAAAAGCCCTTACTGTCACTGTCCCTCTTTTCCTCTGACAACCAAGTACAGACAACAGTGCAGAGGGATTTTGACGGGAGAGAGTGGCTGCACCCGCCACAACTCACAGTCATGACCCGACAGTCAGCCCCTGCACTAGCACGGCTCTCGGCCTGTGATTGCATTGAACTTGGACCTGCGTCCTGGGTCTGACAATGGGTGCAATGGGAAGGCTCCCCGCAAGAGAAGGACCCCCATTCCTCAGTAAAAACGCAAAGCTAATCAAGAAGCAGCCCTTCCCTCTCCCCGATCTTTTTTTCTTTTTCTTCGAAGCAGAATTGATAGCCAAGGCTGGAGTAACCATCTGGACCATGAAGTAAAGGCCCAAAAAATCTCAGAGACCTAAGCACTGACCAATTCAGAACTGAATATTGAGACACGAACTAACCAGTGACCGCTGCTTTTGGGTTTTCCATAGTGTGAGAAACACAGACATCTATTTACCTAAACCATAGCGGGGGTTTCTGTGACTTATAACTGAAGGCATCCTTAGTGAATCAAGTAAAAAATCCCACTTTTGATTACCAACAGTATCTCGAGGAATAGACAGAACCACTTCAAGACAGACTGTCAGCAGAATGTATTAACCTATTATCACAACACATCCTAATTATGTACATGGGTATACCTCCCCAATTCTGAGACCTGCAAGAAGAAGGACTGCATTCTATTAGCCTGCCCATCTCCAATATTATCATCGCTACAAGGTTATTAAATGCTGGCTGACTGAATGCATGCAATTGAGGACACTAATAAAAGAAGAAATATCAGTTAAGGTATAAACCGGTCCTTTAAAGCCAACTCAGAAAAATTTTCATTTCAATCAATACCTTTTGTCCTACCTTTAGACCAGGGGTGGGCAAACTTTTTGACTCGAGGGCCACAATGGGTTCTTAAACTGGACCGGAGGCCGGAACAAAAGCATGGATGGAGTGTTTGTGTGAACTAATACATGTTAACACTGCTGCTGGTGAAGGAGCGGAGGGGAGAGCAAGAGAACCCTCCGCTCTTTCGGCTCCGCGGGCCGGATAGAACAGTCGAACGGGCCGGATCCGGCCCGCGGGCCGTAGTTTGCCCACGGCTGCTTTAGACACCTGAGCTATATCCATTTGGAAATAAGTTAAACTTTGAATTTTCTAAGTTCTAAATTTCTAAGTCCATCTTCCCTCTATATTAGCCCCACCCAATCCAGCCACCATTTGGTGTTGCTTGTGTGAGAAATCAACCATAGGATAAATAAATCCAGCTTATATCAGGCTTTTTTTCAATATTTTTTCCTATGTAACAAGATGCTTAAGTCAAAATACTGATTTGCACATTCTGCATAAATTTACATATTATGTTCAAGCATCCTTAACTCTAAGCTTGTAAAATAAAACCCAATTAATTAATTAGTGCAACCTACTGCAATTGTATTTAAACCCAATATTCACAGCATGACACAGTGTATTTTTAAACCAATTAATTTAATTACATTCCGGTTCTGAAAAAGCAGACAGATGAAGACAAAGAGCTACTGATAGACATAAAAAAAAAAAAAAGATAGAAGCAAGGGAGTATGGTGTCCCTTATGAATTTAATTTTAACATCAACATTAGAAGTCTGTAAATCAGGAATATGAATTAAAATCTTGAAGACCCTAATGTCATCAACCTCTGTTCTAGTATGATAAGAAATCTATTCTGGATAAGTAAATCCAGCTTTTTTTCAATACTTTTTCCTATGTAAGGAGGGACAAGGGACCATGTTCTCTCAGTGCAGTTCTACGCCAGTCACATTGACGGATGTTATGTAAGAACCGGGTTCTCTTGAGATTATTGCTGTAATAGCTGCTGTGACTGCACCCCACACCCATGCCTCCTCCCCCTGAACTATGGTCCTTACAGTTACTATCCCACCATTTCACATGCAATGGTTCCACACTTATTCTGTGTATGCAATTTCCTCTTGTGAACTTGACCAACCTCTGCAGAGGCCAGGACTTGCCCTGTGTCTGTGGTTTCCTAAGTCCCCGGCAGCGTCTTCCAGGCGAGGTGTTCAATTATTTGACCTGGAGAGCACGCATTGCGTTGTGAGGAGGAAAGCATTTAAGAGCCAGTGTGGCTTCACAGAGGTCATTCCGTCTTGTTTTGAAGTGACCGGCGCACTGGTGATCTAAGGGACAACACCACGAGACCTTCGGAAAGATCCTATTATAGAAGCAGACCCACAGACTGACCAGTGTTGCAACCAGTTGAAAAGAATAAATTCAGAGTTCAAGAAAATGATGGGCAAAATGATGAATGATGAAAATTATAAGGCACAATCAGAAGTTATAAAAAAATTAACAATGAGCATTCCATAACTAAAAACCTATATATATAAAAAGGCAGTGACCATAATGGCCATGACGGCCATAATGACCAGTCGCTATGATGCCCACTGTGGTCAGCGAACTGCCCGATCAGGGGGTGGGGCCAGCTGACCAACTCGCAGCCCCTCCCCACTGCCTGCCTGCCCCTGATCAGACTCTCCCACCCCAATCAAGAGCGGGCCTACGGCCAAATACCCTCTCCCTTCCCCCGGGCCAGCCCTGTCCCCTATCAGCCCGCCCCACCATCATAGGCTTGCAGCCCCTCCACTCTGGCCGGCCTGCCCCTGATCATGCCCCCCACCCCAATAGGGGGCAGGGCTGGGTGGCCAACCTCTTGCAGCCCCTCCCCCTGGCTGGCCACGCCAATGGGCCCCCACCACCCTGATCAGCCCACAGCCCCTGCCCCCGGCCCCACCCCTGATTGCTCCCCCAACCCCAGATAAGCCCCACCTCCCCATCAGGGGCAGGGTCGGCCAGCCAACCACCTGTGGCCTGTTCCCCAGGCCACTGGCCTCCCAATTGGCCCCCAACCCCAATCGGGGATGGGGCCCACCAACACAATCGCCTTCCCCCAGCCAACCCAGCTCTGATTGGTCCTGATCAGGGCAGGATGGCCAGCCAACCTCCCGCCATCTCCTCCTCCTGACAGGCCCAGCTCTGATCTGCCCTGATTGGGGCTGGGCCGGCTGGACCCCACCTGTGCACGAATTCATGCACTGGGCCTCTAGTAATATATATATAAAATGAAGAGCTCAATAAATAGGTTCAACAGCGGTTCAGATACAGCAAACCACAAAGTTAGTAAACTCAAAACAAAAAAAGAATGTAAAATCTGAAATGAAGAGATAACAGTGATAGTGGAAAGAAGCCTGCAGGACATGCTAGACAAAGTAAAAATATATCATACTTATAAAATTAGAGTACAAGAAAGAGATGAAAAAGGAATTGGGTAGAAGAATTATTGTAAAAATAATAGCCAAGACTTTTTAAAAAATTAAATATAAGCTATAAACCTACAAAATCATGAAGCTCATCAAATCCAAGTAGGATAAACCCAAAGAGAACACACCAAGCAAGGCTCAACTTCACAAAACTGCTAAGCACTTAAATCCAAGAGAAAAACCTTTAAGGCAGGCAGCACTTTTTGAAGGACAATAATAATACTAATTACTTTCAAAAGTAATCCACCACTCAACAACAAAAGTCTTTAAAGAGAAGATAATAGAATGACATCTATGTGTTAAAAGAAAACAAGTGCTATTCAGTGTTGGCCAGAACGCAGAGCCAGTAGAGTTTCCATGCACTGCATGCAGAAGTGCAAATGGATGCAATGACCTGGGAGAACTGTTTAGTCCCATCCACTATGCATATATACACCAACCTGCAACGCAGCAATGTCACTGAGGGAGAAATGCATATGAGATTTCAGAGCTAATTCATGTTGCACACATTATAATACCACTAGAGGCCCGGTGCACAAAATTTGTGCACGGGTTGGGTCCCTAGGCCTGGCCGGCGATCAGGGCTGATCAGGGCCTTCCAGCTGCCGGTCTGGGCCTTCCTTCATTCCACACCACCCCCTGGTGGTCAGCGCATGTCATAGCGAGCGATCGAACAACCGGGCTCTCGGTCAAACTCCCAAAGGGTCGCTCTGCATATTAGCCTTTTATATATAGAGAGATAACTCAGTGTTGTCACAGATGGGGTTCTCTGGAAGATCAAAGCCTGTGAAAGGAAAGGGGAAGCAGAATTTGACAGAAGGAAATGAACTCCCACGCAAGCCCTAGGAAGCTTCAGCCAACCTGTTAGGGAGCCCACCCTTACGTCCCTCTCATGGCAGAAAGAGATGGGTATTTATACCTCTCAGCAGCTGGATTCAGGATGCGCTGGGAAGGATGTGATGTTGGCCGAGTCAACTCTCTAGTGGAAGGCAACTCTGAAAGAGCAGGCAGCTCCAGTTCGCCTGCTGCCCACTCTCTCCACACTGGGCAGCAAGTTCTTTCTTGAAAGAGAAACTGGGCAGCACATGTCCAGGTCGCCCACAAGGGTTTCAACGGCCTGGTTCTCTTTTAAACCTACACAAACCTTGTAGGGAAGCCACACATGTTCTTTGCTCAGGGCTTTTGCACAAGCTGTTAGCTCTGTCAGGGACTCACTTCATCAGTGATTTGTCTGGGTAATCCTTTTACCTTCCTCAAGTTTTTACTCAACTATCATCTTCTCAGTGAGGACCAAACTGAATAACATATGTTAATTTCCAATCAATTCCAATCCCATACTCCACATCCTCTTTACATTATTCTATGTTTGCTTCATTCCTTTGTACATATCATCTCCTAGCATCTATATGTATAAAAACCTAAGCAACCGTCCAACCGTTTGACCGTTCACCCAGTAGCTATGATGTGCAATGACCACCAGGACTCTCTGACCAGTAGAGGAAGGAGCCCGATTCCTCACGGAATCAGCCGTGGGTTAGGTTGCTGCTGGGGCACCATCAGCCCCAAATCTGCTTCACCTGCACCCCGGACCCAGCGATCGGTTTTGGCCCAATCCCCACAGGCCAGGCTGAGGGACCCCACCAGTGCACAAAAGCATGAGCCAGGCCTCTAGTGTTAGATAATTCACTATGTTTACATGAGATAGCTGATCATTGGACACCTCCCCATCCAGAATGTAAACTCCATAAAGACAGGAATTTTTGCTTTGTTTACTGATATGTTTCTAGAACAATACTTGAGACATATTCCATCTTAATATTTTCCAAATGAAATTGAATATGTTTACCTTTACCCCTGGACATGCACCGACTAATAAAGATCAACATCAAGAGAAAAGGGTATTACACCTTCCAGTGTGAGGAGGGAGGAGGAGGTGAAGTATAAATACTTGTATTTTTAATTAGTGTTGCCTTCTCTGTTTTCCCTATGAGAATCCTCACTCTGTGTGTCACTGATTAGGGAAGTGGGAGGTGATATGAGACTGTCATTGCAATAGGCATAAATGTGCCAGTTGTTAAAAACCTATTCCTGGGTGTTATTTTAGCATGTTAAGTCATTCCTACCTACAATCAGAGTTAAGTATCCTATATAATAAAAGGCTAATATGCAAATTGTCCCTACGGGCGGGAGTTCGACCGGGCGGGAGTTCGACCGACCAGGAGTTAGACATGTGCTGACCACCGGGGGCGGCACGGCACATGGCGGGTGTCAGCAACGCGGTGCTGGCAGCAGGCGGCAGCGAAGGCTCTGCCAGCCCGGATGGGTCCCGATGAGAGCAAGACCATGGTGGGACGGTGCAGCAAGTGAGCAGGTGGCACCAGGCCAAGGCAGGAGCAAAGGAAGGCCCTGGCCAGTGGCAGCGGCAGGCAGCCAGGGGAAGGGAGGCCCCTGCCGGCAGCCAGCAGCTGCTAGGGACCCTAACCATGCACAGATTTCGTGCACTGGGCCTCTAGTAGGTAACAAAAGTGCAGAAATAGCCTGGCTGGCATGGTTCAGTGGTTGAGCATCAACCTATGAACCAGGAGGTCAAGGTTTGATTCCTGTTCAGGGCACATGCCCGGGTTGTGGACTCAATCCCTGGTGGGGGGCATGCAAGAGGCAGCCGATCAATGATTCTCTCTCATCATTTTATGTTTCTATCTCTCTCTCCTTCTCCCTTCCTCTCTGAAATCAATAAAAACATATTTTTTTAAAATTACAGAAGTATTGACATCATAAAAAAGGTTAAAAATGCAATGATCTATTGTAATAAAAATTAAAGTAGCTGTAGCTGACATGTTAACTATTATGTGTCAGTTACAGTATTAAGTTCTTTTTATGAATTATCTTCTTTAACATTCACATTTCTAGGATCTATATATTATTAATATTATCCCACTGCTATTTTATTTTATTTTATTTTCCTCACATTATAATGCAAAATCACTACTTTTACAGGTTACACCAGTGATGGCGAACCTTTTGAGCTCGGCGTGTCAGCATTTTGAAAAACCCTAACTTAACTCTGGTGCTGTGTCACATAGAGAAATTTTTTGATATTTGCAACCATAGCAAAACAAAGACTTATATTTTGATATTTATTTTATATATTTAAATGCCATTTAACAAAGAAACATCAACCAAAAAAATGAGTTCGCGTGTCACCTCTGACACGCGTGTCATAGGTTCGCCATCACTGGGTTAGACGATCCAAACACTGCAAGATGCATGGCAGTTGCAGACTTAGTCCTGAGCTAGAATGTGAACCCAGACAATCAGAAAGCCTCTGCTCTTCTGATCGAGAGTCCCCGTGCTCACCTCCACGTGCCCCCGCGGCCCGCTCAGTGTCAAGGCTACAACCTGTAACACACAGGTGGGCACGCGGAGGCCCGACCGCCACTCCAGGGGAGCCTTATGCAGAGCAGAGCCCCTGCACAGCGCTGTGCAAGCTGTGCTCTGACATGAAGACAAAGGGAGGAACAGGTTCGGGGTCCCTATCACCCACGTAGTTACATTTTGGAAGCTGTCTATTTGGACACTAAGAGGAGAAGCCCTCTCCCCCTCCTCTCACCCCTCCCACTGCCTGAGGATTCCCGGGAGCCGCAGATCGCCTGGTTTATTTGGCTAGCGTTCTTGTCTGCGTGGAGCTGAGCTGACATGATGGTGAAACATTGGGGGAGTGGGGAGAGAGGCTGAGGCAAACTGGACTGGAGAAATGGAAGGATGTGGGAAGTGAAGGGAAACTACAGAAGGAGAATGAGGACGCTGCTGGAGGTAGAAGCAAGCTGGCGAAAGCAGAAGGGTTAAAGGGCGACTGTGGTTGTGGGACTTCCGTTGTTTTTGCAATGAAACTGTGCAGGCTGCTGTACGATTCTCTCCATCTGCCTCTGAAAACATGAGTAAAATATCAGTTGTCCTTTTTGTATGTTTAAATATTCTTTTGTATTTAGGGAGAATTTTACAAAGTGTAGAATTGGCTTTACAGAGGGTGTGGAGCAAAAGGAGTGAAGTCACATCAGTTATGCAGGATAAATATGCAAATATGCCAAAGTATATAAGTCAAAGAATCTCCCATACCAGGCTAGTGAGGGGTTCATCCCCTATTTCCTTATACTATAATTAAGCATACTGCAAAAGACAGGCGCTGATTTGTGTACATTATTATAATGAGGCAGGCCTTATTTCATCTGTCTATGGGTGAAAAAACTAAAGCTTCAAGATGAAGTCATAAGCTTAATATCTCATAGCCAACAAGTAGCAGAGCAAGAACTTTAACCTAGAAGTGTCTGGCTCCAAAGCCACTGTGCCAGTAACTTCCCACTACACTCCTCTCATACGCGGTCATCGGCCTCACTCACTGACCCCAGGGGATGGCTTTATTTCCACGACACTAAACGTTGGTACAGATGTCTACCTATTGCTGACATACTTCAGCATAAAATACTGAGTAACTACTGTGTGCAGGGACTGTGCTGGGTGAGGGCGAAGACGAGCTGAGGCACTGTTTAAGATTTGAGAGGCTCACAATTTAGCAGAAATAAGCAAAATCGTATTTTGTCATTTGCTATAACAATGCGTGGTTATTTTTTAAAAGCCTATTTGGACATGTAAATCCTATATAATAAAAGCCCAATATGCACACTGTCACCACGGGTGGTCGTTCAACTGGGAGTTCAACCGCTCGCTATGACGTGCGCTGATCACCAAGAGGTGGTGTGGAACATGGCGGGCGTCGGCGCGCTGATCACCAAGAGGTGGTGTGGAACATGGTGGGCGTCGGCGACACAGCGCTGGCAGTGGGCAACAGTGGAGGTGCTGCTGGCCCCAATAGGCCTTGACAAGAGCAGGACCGTGGCGGGATAGTGAAGCAGGTGAGCAGGCAGTGCCAGGCCAAAGCGGGTGCGAGCGAGGGCCCAGGTGCTGCTCAGGGCCCAGAGGTCAGCTGGGACCTGCCCTTCTACACCAGACACTCATGCTTTGATCACGGCCAGGCCTAGGGACCACACCCATGTACGAATTTCATGCACTGGGCCTCTAGTAATGATTATAACAACTGGTCACAAAACCCAAAATGAAATGTGATATAAAAAAAAACTCACCAGCCTGACAATTGGTCTTGTTCTGAGGCATATGACACAAACACTGTGTTGGGTAAAGCCTGCAGCCCTAGCCAGTTTGGCTCAGTGGATGGAGTGTTGGCCTGCAAACCAAAGGGTTCCGGGTTTGATGCCAATCAAGGGCACATACCTTGGTTGCAGACTCCTCCCTAGCCAGCATCCTGGTCGGGGGTCATGTGGGAGGCAAGCAATTGATGTGTTTCTCTCACATCGATGTTTCTCTCTGTCTTTCCCTCTCTCTTTTGCTTTAAAAATCAAGGGAAAAATATCCTCGGTTGAGGATTAACCATAAAACCAAAAATAAAAAATCTGACCTGTCAAATACAGTTTATTCTACTCCCTCTAGAAGATAATGGCTTTAACCAATACACACACAGAACAGAGTGTGCACACACAGCTTTCCTCCATAATCTTCCAGACACTACTTAATCAGCAGTTAATCCATCTAGAAAGAAAAATACTTAAGTGACACATTACCGGGAACGCTAACTAGCTCTGACCTGCATGGGCTCACACGTCACAGAGATGAAAATTCAAAACGTCTCCAAGTCCCAGAGACAGATAAGCGAGAAGTCCTTAGCCGCGCTTTCAGCCTGTCCTTTCAGATTAGCGATGTCAGGGAACCTGGGCCAGGTTTAATCATGGGCTTCTCTTCGGCTCCACTTCTCTCGGCTTCGCCTGGACATCACGTCCCCTCGCAAATCACTCTGTCAGCGTCACTTCTGTAATGTTTTCCAAACACATGACTGCTGCTATCTGTGCAGCGATGATGATCCTTATAACCAGGAAAACACTGCCTGTCGCACAGGCTGCGAGGCCCCCGGGGAACGTCTCCTTGCAGCTTAGCAATGCTCTTTCCTTATTCTCAGTGCTGGCCTGCCTGGAGGACTTCATTTGGCATTGTGTGTGGAAAGGGAACTTTGAAAATTATAAACTTCTATTCAGGAGCTTTCTCCCCCTGTTTAATCTTTTTTTTTTTTTTTTTTTTTTTACTTTGAAATGTCCTTTTTTTTTTCCTTCCACACTAGACCAGAGGTTTTCTAATTATATGTAGTGGAATTCATTCTTTTTTTATTTTCAAATACAAAGGCTCAAAAGCACCCAGGATGCCATATATGAAAAGATGAGCTCTTTTCTCAAGAAGTTGAGTTCTTTGTTGTTTGTAGGAAGATTCATCCTTGAAACCGTAGGGATCTATAG
Organism: Myotis myotis; assembly: GCF_014108235.1. Lineage (NCBI taxonomy): Eukaryota > Metazoa > Chordata > Mammalia > Chiroptera > Vespertilionidae > Myotis > Myotis myotis. The sequence continues at coordinate 3,050,920 of NW_023416401.1, read as the reverse complement.
AGCGGTCTGCTAATCACTCCCTTAGATATCCCTGTGTATCCTGGGAAAAGCATCATTTTCTGTTTCTGCTGTGACTGTGAATATTCCTCTACTTGTAGATCGTTTGTAACTTGTAAACTTGGGAGGCCTGGAGTCAGATGGGACAGGCTCAGACCCTGCTCACTCGCTCCTTACTGCGGCCTTCAGCACTTTACTGGGCTCTGCGGCAGGGCTTGCTTATCACTGAAGGGATCAAAACAAAGAAACCGTCCTTGTGATGCCTGGTGGCTTCGAGGAGCAATGAGGCTACTACAGTCTCTAGATCTTCAGGGGCTGCAAAGCTCTCGGTCCCCTCTGCTCCGTGGTATACACCACGATTCACACTAACAGATCCTTCAGACCACAAAACGTAGTGAAAGGTAACTGCACTAGTGACATCGCTACCTACGGGCTCACAGACATTGAAAAGCTACCGAATCTCTGAAATTCCATTGAAATGCACAGTATCTGCCCCAGCACACTGCTGTTTCAACTTTCACAAAGACTGCATCTCATTTGACAAGAAATGTTTGAACTCAACTGGTGAGACTAGAAATTGGTACAGTCACGGTGGAAAACATATTTCTCAAAAAATTAGACATAGAACTACCACGTGATCCAGTCATCTCTCTTCCGGATACATAGCCAGAGGAAATGAAAACAGTGTATTTAAGAGAGATTTGCATTCTGATGTTTCTATCAGCATCATTCACAATAGCCAAGGTGCGGAAACAATCTGAAGGTCTATGAATGGATGGAAAAATGAAGATGTGATATATGGAACAGCCTGCCATCTGCAATGGCATAAGGGAGCTTGGGGCACTACGATAAGTCAGTCCGACAGAGAGACAGATCCTGTATGATGTGCAGAATCTAAAAATACAAAGGGGTAGAAACAAAGAAGGATGGTGATTATCTGGGACTGGAGAAACGGAGAGATGTCGGTCCAAGATAATGAACGTCCAGATAGGAGAGGACTACGTCCATGGATCTGACGCACGGCACCGTGACTGTAGTGGACAGTACTGTGTTATATGCCTGAGTGGCTAAGAGAGCTCCTCTGAATGTTCTCAGCAATGGGATTACGTGATGCGATGGAGGGGTGAGCTAATGCTGCCGTGGTAACCATATTGCATCATATAAGTGTCTCATATCCACATGTTGCATACCTTAAACTTACACAATGTCATATGTCAGCTAGAGGCCCAGTGCACAAGATTCGTGCACTGGCTGGGGGTGGGGGGTCCCCCCTCAGCCCCGCCTGCACCCTCTCACAGTCCGGGAGCTCTTGGGGGATGTCTGACTGATGGCTTAGGAGAGGCTCCCGCCACCGCTCACCATCGTTGAGCTGGCTTCTGGCTGAGCGGCGCTCCCCCTGTGGGAGCACACTGACCACCAGGGGGCAGCTCCTGTGTTGAGCGTCTGCCCCCTGGTGGTCAGTGCTCATTGGTCATTCTGCAGTTTGGTCGATTTGCATATTACCCTTTCATTATATAGGATTACTTCTCAATTAAGCTGGGAAAAATGATCTCATAGCAAAGGTTTTTTTAAAAAAAGAAATGTTTGCTCTGTCAGGGCCATTTAGTAAAATAGCTTCAAAATAAATTTTATTTCCCTCATATAAAGTAATTGATGTAGCCTGGCTGGTGTGGCACAGTGGCTGAGCATCAATTTATGAACCAGGAGATCATGGTTCAACTCCCAGTCAGGGCACATGCCTGGGTTATGGGCTTGATTCCCAGTGTGGGGTGTGCAGGAGGCAGCTGATCAATGATGCTCTCTCATCATTGATGTTTCTATCTCTCCCTTCCTCTCTGAAATTAATAAAAATAAATAAAGTAATTGAGACCTAAACTATATAGCAAGTTGGTTGTATTTGAAAACATTAGAATTCAGTAAGTGCAGTGGGGTTCTCTATTTCATTCACTCCTGTATGTTTAGCATATAGAAAATCACCCATTACTTATTGTGCACTCAGTGAATGAACAAGGTATAGAAACCAAGGTATTTTTTTTTTTTGGAAGCTGGAAATAGCTATACTCTAATTTGTGCAAAATAAAATCTAACATTTATCACAGCACAAATAGGATGATATTTTATCAGACTGGGAATCTGTTCTGTATCAATGCCCTGACTGATGGATTGCCTATAATATATCTATGTATTATCTAAGTACAGCAGTACATAGTATTACCTTTGTACTAAGTGCCATGTTTCAGATGTGTCAAGTGGAAGCAAAAAGCAACTAGTAGGAAGGATCCTATTCTTCCTCCTTGGGCTTCTTTCAGGCCTTAGCGCTTCACCTGCTTCGGCTTTTGTCTCCTCCCAATATAAATAAAACGGCTGCCAGCTCACATCTGATTACTTCTTGCCTTTGAATAGTAATGATAGTATTAACTCCAACCCAGGATAATGGTTTTTCTTGTGTGTGTTTTTCTCCTTTAATTTTCTTTTTTCGTGCTAAAAAGGAAGCTGCAGTTTTAGAATAAAAAAGCAGCAAGATATTAAATAAAAAGATATTGCACATCTTTTACAGAATAGCAAGCTGAACAATGATATTTCTTAGAAATAACATGACATAAAATGGGAGATTTTTTTAAAGACACTGGAATACAATGGATTATTATAGGTTTTTTTAAAATTTCATTCTGAACAATAAATCTAACATTTTAAATAAAACTAACATTTTACAATTATAAACACTCATTGAATACACCGTGGAAATTTGTTAGTTTTGTGCTATATGTCTCTTTTCATAAACAATCTCTATTTGCTTAAAGAGGGATGATCTAATAGATTTAAATTATTCCTAGGAGCTGGAGGCAGAGGGAAGGAGATTGTATATTGAACACGGTAAGATCTTCTAGTACAGCACGACAAAGGAATCATTTTTGTTAAAGCTTTTTCATATGAAATCAAATAACGAATGATACCTCCCTGTGTGCATTCATAGAACTTAAAATCCACACACAGAACTAAAATTTCGGAACTAAAATTCTGTGTGCACGGACTGGCCCAGGTGTTCGCAGTGTTGCTGTGCTTGACAATGGCCTATCCATCTCCTGGTGACCATGTACCATGGATCTATCACGGGGGCATTACCCACTGTCATGTAACTTATGGGGGGAGGGGAGTGCTTCTCAAAAGTTAAGCTTTCAGAAAGAGACATTTCCAAGGGAGTTTATTCAGATTGATCAGGGAATTCTAAAATATTCAATATTCATTGCAAGCCTCACACTATCGGCTCTTCCTCAACACATCCAGTTCCATATCACCTCATTTATTTATGATGGGACATGATTAATGCCTATATTCAAGACTATGATAGACAAAAACTGTGTAAAGAGAAAATGAGAAATGACTTAGGTCTTTCAGTAGCACTATAAGAGGATTAGAATATTGGCAGGCAAAGACCTACCAATCAGGGGTGTAGTCCCCCAATCCTGTACCCATGTTGTGGGCTCTTGTTCAAAATGTGATACTGAAAATGTCAGAATTCTCTTTAATTTATTAACATAAGTCTTCTCTTTACTTTCAGAGAAGGAAGATGCATGTTAGCTCCAGTTATAATTACTCTGTTCCTAACTATATTTTGCTGGAGAGAAACTTTCAGGCTATGAGATGCATTTAGTACTATACCATTCCTTTATTTTATCAGCCTACACACACACACACACACACACACACACACGCACCTTAATTACTTATTTCTTTTGGTCTTTCTCTTTTCATTTTCTTTTTTTGGTTGCTGTTTAATTTCAATTATCCTTCTAAGTTTTACATATCAAAAGCACATCTCACACCAGTTTAAACCAATAAAATACATTAGCTGATTTACAAATGCAAAGATAGAGCAATTATGGCCAGATTCAGAGACTTGACTATTTTATCATTAATCAGCTAGTTCCCTCGCAGTTCTGTTTTGATTATGTTGTTCTACTTTAGGCCCAGGCTTCCGCCATGCGGCAGGCCCAGTAAGTTCAAGCTTATAAATTCTTTGCAGCTAAGGGAAGAGTCTCCCATTCCTAATGGTTGCTGACTCTGCTCAGAAGTCACTAATTAATTGTAGAATCTTTTGCCATCCTAAAAGGCTAATTTCTTTTTATTTTCTAGTCCTGCCTTTATGCTTACCAATAATCTCTACAATTTCTCTCTCTCTTCTCACATTTTACAAGCAGCAAAAACAGTCAGTACCTTTAATGATTTGTTTGAATATATCCTTATTTAAATTACCAATTTCTTTACTTACATGTTTTCCTTACACATAACTATGGGTAAAATTATACTAAGCTTCCTGCCATGATATAATATGGATTTCCCCCTTCCATGCATTCCTCAAAACATGTTTCTTATTTCCTTTGCAGCCCTCACGGGAAGTGTCCTCAAAGTCCAGATTTCGACTAAGAGTTCTAGATAATTTAGGTTTTCTTTATTATAGTCCCCGAAACCCTGCTCGTCTTCCCACTGCTTGCATCCAAAGCCAACTGCATATTTTTAGATGGTAACCACTGTTGTGTAAGTTGACTCATGTCCCTCACAAAAGACTTTGAAGTCCTTACCCCAAGTTATCTGTGAACGTGACCTTATTTGGAAAGAAGGCTGTGGAGAGCGGCCACAGCGTTTGGACAGGTTCAAGCCTCGGACTGATGAGAGGGCACGGTCCTCTCCTGGCAAAGCCACGTGCAAGTCCCAGCGTGGAGGGCAGAGCCCTCCCAGCACAATTATAGCCAAAGACTATGGCTGTGAGCTTGACCCGATGGTCTGAACCTGTGGCCCCACGTGGCTGAGTGATGTGGGCTTCGGGAGGTGCAGCAGGTAAACAAAGCTTGATCAGGTGCTTGTAATTGAGTGGATTCGAAACCCGTGAGAACATTGTAAACATCTTGACCACACCCTGACTGTGCCTCATGGAATCTGGCTGTAAAATAAAGACTCAGCTTGCAGGCTGTGGCGCTGTCTCTCCATCCGGGAGCAGCGTCCCACCCGGCCCCAGCTTTCTTCTCTTGCCTGTCTTCTCCATCCTTCACCGGCCCTCAGGCTCACCCATGGCTGTGCCGGCGCAGCACAAGACTTTTGCAGAGGATCAGGTTAAGATGAGGTCATCAGGGTGGGCTCCGGTCCATGATGACTGTCGCTGTGGAAAAGCAAACTGTGGACGTGAAGATAGACGTCCGCACAGAGAAGGCCAGGGGAGATGAAAGCGGAGGTCCCGGCGCTGCATCTAGGAGCCAGATTGCCAGCAACGCACGGAAGTCGGGAGTCTAGGAGCACATGGCCCCTCACTGCCCTCCGAAGGAACTACCTGCCCATAAGCCGTCAGCACTATGAGATGATGCCTTTCTGTGGTTTCAGCCACAGCTTCCTGCGCCTTGTTCCTGCAGCCCCCAAACTGACAGGCTCCCTTGCGAACATCCAGTCCTCCACGAGTCATCTCTGAGGGTAACATGCCTGCCGTAATCAGCCGCTTCGAACAGCTCAGGTTCACCCTGGCCCACGGTCCCCCCGGGTGCTACAGCGTGGGCCTGCAGGGTGGGATGGGAGAAGGCAGCACAACACACTTATTTCTCCCCTTCCTGTCAGTTGTCCTTGGGCTTTTCATTCAACTGTGTGGCTGAAGCGCTTTACATGGACTTGGGAGCCTTCCCAGGAGGCTGCATTCATGGAAGCTGTGTAACTGTGGGGGTGTTGGGGTGTGTGTGTGTGTGTGTGTGTGTGTGTGTGTGTGTGTGTGTGATTGTGTGGGGGGGGGGGGGGGGGGGAGCAGATGTCTCTTACTCTGCTATTTGGTGCTATCACTCCAGTATCTCCTTCCATTGTGGTTGGAAAGATAGGTGAGGCGATTCCAATCTTCTTAAACGTGTGAAGACGTGTTTGGTGCCCTACCTTGTCCCCCTGCCGGAGAATGCTCCGGTGTGTGTGGAAAGTGGGTGATCTGCTGCTGTTGGTGGCATGTTGCCGTAGGTACATCTGGGACATGTTGTCCACGCCTGCTGCTTCCTGGCTGATCTTCTGCCTGGAGGAGCCGGTCATCATTTCCAGGGGAGCACTGAAGTACTCACCATTATTGTACTGTTATTTCTCCTCCGATCTGTCAACGTTGCTTTATACATTTAGGTGCTCTCATGCTGGGTGCATATATAGTATTTTCCTGTTGAATTGACACCTTTATCATTGTGTAATGATTTTCTTTGTTGCTTGTGACCATTTTTGGCTTGAAGTCCGTTTTGTCTAATACAAGCATAGCCGTCCCTGCTCACATTTGGTTACCACCTCATGGAATATATGTTCTTCAAGCTTTCACTTTCACCTTGGGTGTGTACTTAAGTCTGAAGTGAGTTTCTCATATACAACATCTCCCCGGATCTTTTCAAAAATCCATTAAGCCGCTCAGTATCTTTTGATTAGTGAGATAATTGTTTTCTGATTTGTAATTTTTTTGTTCCCCTCTCTCTCTTGTTGTCTTCCTTTGTGACTTTTTTGTAGTGATACACTTTCATTCTATTATCTATATCTTTTATATACCTACTGTAGGTTTTTAAATAAGTTACCATGAGACTCGGAGAGACTTCTTATGGTTATAATGGCCCTTTTAAAGATGGTAACCACTTAAATAGCATATACCGTAAAGACTCTAAATAAAAAATATATTTAAAAAGTCCCTATACCTTACTTCCCACTCCCCAATTCATTTACTTCTTTTTATATTGTGTATTAACAAACTTTTGTGGTTATAGTTATTTTTAATATCTTAACTTTTATAATAGGGTGAAAAGTGGTTTATATACCATCATTACAATATTACATTACTCTGTATTTGTGTATATAATTAGCTTTACCAGTTAGATCCATTCATATGCTTTCATGTTGCAGTTTAACATTCTTCCATTTCATCTTGGAGAATCACCTTTGGCATTTCTTGTACCGCTCGGTGCCAGGTGTGCGGGTGGGCTCATGCTCCCACCCAGGGGAGACCTTGCAGGCACGGGTCCCTCTCAGCTCTGTGCTGGGCTGAACCGAGGGAGGTGTTGTGGGTCATCCTGCTCTTCTCATCCTTCCCAACGCATCTTCTCTTGTTTCCGCTCTTCTCCTTGGGACTGGAGCTCTCAACCAGACTAAAGCTCCCATCGTGAAGTTTTCATCTGTGTTTGTTAAATTGGTGTTTTTGTGGGATAGGAAGGTCGGGACCTCCTATTTGCCATCTGGGTGAGTCTCACCCCTGAGGACAATTATTTTCAACAGCAACTGTCAGTCCTACAGCCCCAATTGCTGGGGTCCAACCCCAGCGGGTCCAGGGGTCCCCAAAGGTGTGGACGGAGTCGGCAAAGAAGGAATGACATGGAGGCAGCGCTCAGTTGATCAGCAGCCTAGCCAGGATCTCCAGCCAGGATCTCCAGCCAAGTTCTGGTCTGGATCTCCAGAGAGGTTCTGCTTCAGATCTCCAGCCAGGTTCTGTGTCCATGTTCTCTTGCTAGGTTCTCCAGCCAGGTTCAGTCCAGGTTCTCCAGCCAGGTTCAGTCACCAGGTTCTAGTCAGGTTCTCTTGCCCATTTCTGTAGTCAGGTTCAGTCCAGGATCTTTTGCCATGTTCTCTCCAGCGAAGTTCTTCTGTCTCTAGTTCTGTGTGTTCTGTCTTGTTACATCTGTATTTATACCAGTTGATTCCAATCCTATCAATCTCTATTTCAAAGGTTAGGGCGTTTCTTATCTCCATTCCAGGGAGTAAAGATTATGTAGCTTAAGCATGATTGTTCATAGTTAATGTGATTAATTACCCACCTGGCACTTAGTTAAGAGGTTTTATTCCCTCCCTAACTTCAGGGGAAAATCCCTACCTGGGGAAACAACCTTTCTCAGAGACCTTGGTTAAAACACATAGTGCCAAGAAGGTGAGCAAACATATTAAGAACAGTATGCCATATATGCCAGGTACCTTGAAACAGCAAGCATGGACCGGCTCCCGGCACCCAATCCCATGAGGAAGAAGGGTGTCCTTCCTCAGTGGGGCTTCTGATGGGGCCCAGCCTTTGCTGACACCCTGTATCAGACCTGCAGAACATCTAGCTGAACTGCGGAATCTGATCAAGTCACTACTGTCAAGGAAAATTTTTTTAAAAAATCAGTGAATTCAAAGACTTAAAGCAAAAGAAAATAAATTAAGTTAAAAGGAATGGAGAAAGCTCAGGAGCTGCCATGAACAGAAACAATCCAGGCACTGCTGCATCCCGCACCAGAGGCTGTGGGGTCCCACCAGGGCACCGGCCAGGCGGTGGGCTCCACCCCTGGTAGAGGGCGCGCAGGAGGCAGCCGATCCATGTTGTGCTCTCACAGATATTTCTCTCTCTCTCCCCCGCTCCCTTTCTCTATCACTAAAATCAATGAAAATATTAAGATTTATATGTGTTTTCAAAATGCAAAAAATACATAGCAGCAGAGTGTTCAAATTGAAGTGCTCTACCCTTTAGAGCAATATTCCCGTGCTGAGTTATTACTTTACGAGCGATACCACCATTTCCTTAGACAACGAGGAACCGTGCAAAGGGCCATGGTGTGTTGACTTGCTCAAGCAATAAACGCTACAGTCAGTATTTCTGTCCTAGTGCTCTTAAACGTGTCACCATGAATTCTGTCCAAAGCTGTGCATAAGACGGGGATAAACGGAATAAAAAGAACTGTCAGGAGGACGGTCTTCAATCCCCTCTCCCTCCTTCCGAGAGCGCTATGCTGCTAAAACACTGCATTGTCCTAGGTGTCGTCTTCTGAAGCTTTATCTGTCTCTATAACCTCCTGCACTGTAAGGCTTTCCTGACTGGTTCTCAGCGCAGACCCTGCGCAGGTTTAGGGAGGCTGAGAAAAGATATGCAGGTAGCTTCCTGCAGGTATGTTTATCGAGGGGCCCACTGGCCACCCTGAAGGAGAGACCAATTTTTGGATTTGCTTACTTTTTGGAGATTGATTACAATGCACCCCATGCCTCTCCTTGCTTCCAACACTTTAATCAGAACAGAGACTTAATGAGATGCATGGATCGGCTAATTGGAGAGACTCCCATAGACACCATTACTTCATTTTATCTAATCCATCTAGCTACATTTTTCATTAAGCCGCATGTAATATCTATTATATTATGAATAGCATGTTAGTGATGTCATACCAGTTTATCTTATACATCAGGCTACTGGCTGTTACTGATATAACTTCATTTCGAATGATGCTTGGGAGCACCCCTGTGATCTGAAGTTAACTTTTGAAAAATGTCCAAGCAAATAGGGCACTTGCAGAGCATAGACATTTTAGCCTGGGTCGCATTCCCTTCCGCCTGAACTAATGTTTATGTAACATTAACTAGAGGCCCGGTGCACAAATTCGTGCACGGGTGGGGCCCCTCTGGGTGGCCTGTGGGGATCAGGCCAAAACCGGCTCTCCAATATTCCCCAAGGAGTCCCGGATTGCAAGAGGGCGCAGGACAGGCCCAGGGACCCCACTGGTGCACAATCGGGCTGAGGAGGGACCGCGGGAGGGCTCCAGGGCATGTCCAGCCCTGGCTCCCCAGTCCCAATCCAGCAGGCTGGCCGGGGAGGGACACAGGAGGTTGGCCAGCCAGGGAGGGACAGTGGAAGGGCTCCAGGGTGTGTCCGGCCCATCTCATTCAGTCCTGATCAGGCAGACCCCAGTAGCAAGCTAACCTACTAGTCAGAGTGTCTGCCCCCTGGTGGTCAGTGCAGGTCACAGCAAGAAGTTGAGTGGCCTTCGCATATCATTAGCATATTACACTTTGGCTGAACAGTCGACCAGTCACCAGAAAACCAGACACTTAGCATATTAGGCTTTTATTATATAGGATACTTAACACTTTACTATAAATATTTTCATTTCATTTCCTTAGAGCATCACTAACCTGTCCATGCCATTTTTCAGCCTGATCATAAACTGCGGTCAGGGAGACAGACTTCGCATATTTCATTTAAGTTCCAAGGAAAGATTCATGAGCAAAACAATGAGGGCTGCGTGAAGTCTAGCAGTAGCAAGGAATTGATGGTCAGGGAAAACGCCTGGAGAGACAGCCAATAGGATGAGCCACATGTTGACAACCAGAGGCCAAAACCAACACAAGTTCAAAATCTCACAGGCTGACCCGGAAGCCAAGGGTAACCTCTGTTGGCTGTGAGCTAGAATCCACATCCGATCTCTCCACTTCCAACGCTGCTGCCACGCCCATCCCACCCACCACTCGGCCTGACGGACCTAGCACGTGGCAAGGACAAGCACTCCTTCCCACAGTCTCCATGGTATTATTTTTTCAATATGTTTTATTGATTTCAGAGAGGAAGGGAGAGGGAGAGAAAGAGAAACATCAGTGATGAGAATCATTGATGAGCTGTCTCCTGCACGCCCCCTACTGGGGATGGAGCCCACAGTCTGAGCATGTGCCCTGACCAGGAATGTAACTGTGGCCTCCTGGTTCCTAGGTCGATGCTCAACCACTAAGCCACGCCGCTGGGCACAACAGTCTTTATTTTCTAAAAATTCTATTATTCTAAAATGTACTGCAATAAAACACTAACTCTAAACTAATGAGCATGGTTATCAACAGTAAGAAATACATTCTAAGTTCATTTAAATAACCAGTAGAAGTGGTTGAAGTTTCAAAAATAGATATAATCTTTCCAAGCTTCTAAGCAACATAAGCTAAATGCTACAGTGGGTAATAGTAGTGCCAGTTGTTTTTCATGGCATGAACTAAGCAAGTAACATAACAATCGGCCACCTCCTAGACAACACGTTTGAAGGTGAAAATAAAATGTGACGCGTGCCAATGGTTTTGTTATCTACAGAGAAACAAGAAGCTCAAGAACTTTACCTATGATGTGACTACAATTAGGTGGCTAGATTTGTATGTTGTATTAACACGATAGTGCATTTTTTATTTCTATTATAGAAGGCTCCTGATGTTATAGATCAAGTCTAGAATTCAGAGAACCAAGTGAACTAAAACTTAGAGGAACTTCTGTTGACCCTTATGTTTTCCAAAGATCATGAAATATTGGTTTTCTCGGAACTCAAATGTTTCTCTTCACTGAAACAGGGGGAACTCATCAATGTTCAGCTTCATTATGGCGTTATATATTTATCAAACTTGTTTAAAGTTTTAAAAATTGATATATATCAGTGATGGCGAACCTTTTGAGCTCGGCGTGTCAGCATTTTGAAAAACCCTAACTTAACTCTGGTGCCATGTCACATATAGAAATTTTTCGATATTTGCAACCACAGTGAAACAAAGACTTATATTTTTGATATTTATTTTATATATTTAAATGCCATTTAACAAAGAAAAATCAACCAAAAAAATGAGTTTGCGTGTCACCTGACACGCGTGTCATAGGTTCGCCATCACTGATATATATATATCTAGCAGAAGAAAGAGTAACTTCCAAACCCTCTGGAACTTGCATACTATGTGAGTAAACAACACATGAGCGAGTCAGGAACGTTTAGGACTAAACTGGTTATTTCTTGGCTGTAAAGATTAAATGACCTATATGTACTTCAAAGGTAAGAGGTGGCCCGGCCAGCACGGCTCAGTGGTTGAGCGTCGGCCTATGAATCTGCAAGTCACGGTTCGATTCCCGGTCAGGGCACACGCCCGGGTTGTTGGCTCGATCCCCAGTGGGGGGCATGCAGGAGGCAGGTGATCAATGATTCTCTCCCATCATTGATGTGTATATCTCTCTCTCCCTCTCCCTTCCTCTCTGAAATCAATAAAAATATTTTTTAAAAAGGTGTCTTTATAGGAATGATGCACATTCATAATCTCAACTAAAACTGGGATTGCAACGAGGTAAAAGGGAGGAATGGTTCCTTTTCAGGCAAAAGAAGGTAACAAAACACCGTGAGCTCATAAGATGCCGGCGACGGGGCCAGGGCTGCCAGCGGAGGCCGGGCAGCGGCACGTCCCGTCCCGTCCCGTCCCGTCCCCTCGCCTGCGGGAGGCTCTGTCTGGCGCTGATAAAGGCCGTTTTTGTGCCGAAAGAGCGCGGATTAGAAGAACCCGTAGAAGCCTGATTAGGCGCAAGTATTGCTCAGCCTCTGCCATCCATTTTGCCTCCTATCTCAGTCTGATTCGTTCCGGATTGTAACCTGCCTAGAATATAAACAGGAAACCCAAGTAACCGCGAGCACAAATCTACATCTACTCAGAGAACAGTAACATTCATTTAAAAGATAGGATATGTCCCCGTTTTCAGTAAAAACAACACAGGCTATATTACTTAGATGTAGCATTTAGCATCCGGCCTTGAAAATGAAAGAAACTGACATGCTCTTCACCCTGGGCATCCCAAATACAATGGGGCCGCGAGAGCAAAGGAATGAGGAAAAGACATTAACGACTCTGTTACAAAGGAGGCTATGGCTTTTCTGTCAGTTTCTGATATTCCCATGGATAGTCAATTTTAATATAAGATGAAATCCTTCGAAAATGAATCCTTAGAAGACGTGGGAAACATAGAAAACTCCAGGCAAAACAGGGTCAGTGAGCGTGGTGACCCACTGTGCTCCTACTCCCTACCACACATGTGCGAGAGGAAATATGTAACCGGTTGGCCCATCCTCGTCATAGACAGCTCAGAAAATGTGTTATTCCAGAATGTCACACACTCATGTAACAAAGCACATACACTGAAAAATATTAACATGACAACATGAAAAGACACTCTATCCAAAACCCAAAATAATGGATAAACTCTAACTGTATTAAATAATAATAATATTAAATCTGCCACAGTGTGTATCGGCAATATCTGAAGTTCTTTTGCATAATCAGAGCCAGCATGCTTTAAAGTCATACATTAGAAATGTGTAGTAATATGTGTATTTGGGTAATTTTGTCCTTAAATGATTGAGCAACAATCTCTATAGATGGGCATACCCCCCAACTAAGAATATGTAAATATGCTAGGCTAAAATGTGACTCTAGTGTTGAGAAACACCAAAATAAGTAAAGAAAACAATATTAATTAAAAAATGGTAAAGGTAAAGAAAATAAAACTAACATTCAAAATATAGTGAAAAATTCCAGGTGTGGCAGGTGACTAACACCTCTCTCTTTACTTTTTGAAAGACAACACTTATCATTGCAGCCGGGCCAGGGTGACTCAGTGGCTGAGCGTTGACCTATGACCAGGAGGTCACGGTTGGATTCCTGGTCAGGGCACTTGCCCAGGCTGTGGGTTTGATCCCCAGTGTGGGGCGTGCAGGAGGCAGCCGATCCATGATTCTCTCTCATCATTGATGTTTCTATCTCTTTCTCTCCCTCTCTTGAAATCAATAAAAAAATATTTTTAAAAAACTTATCATTGCACAAGACAAACTGTATAGGAAATGCATTCAGCACGACTTGACGGAAAGAAACACATTCACTACAGCAGCACTAACTTCTCCCTAATGACCACAGACGGTCCTTGGAGATACACACACAAGTAAAATCAAAGCTCAACTGGACTTTAAAGATTGTCACCTGGTCACTGTGTTTAGGGCAGTCATCATATTTTGAAGAAAAATCATATGTTAAATGCCTGGAATACAAAAGCTCAACCTTTGCCAGGGACTAGGAATATGAACACCAATGAGAAACACTTTTATTTCTTTAAGAGGACTGCATCACAAAAACATATGCACACATATGGGATAATATGTCATAAGGTAATTTTAAATTATGTAAGATTAGGTTAATGCTTTCCAAGAACTACACAGCCATGATAGAAAAGGTAAGCAACCTGTGGTTACCATGTTCACTTAGCAACAACCGTCAAACACACTACGGCAGACATCATTCTGAACCTATTGCGTATTTGGTTCCTTCGTGGTCGCGTTACACAGGGTTTGGAACATGTACTGCCTGGACCTTCAGGTTGTTCATGACAAAAATCCAACCCAAACTGATTTAAGCAAAAGGAGAATGTGTTAATTCAAACGACAGTACGTTATCTTTAAACCTTGAAGGAAATGACAAATCACTAAGGTTTGATGAAGAATAAGAACAGTCACCCATTGTTTCCCACTAAAAACACATATTCCTTTAATTTGTGATACAATACCAATTATGGACCTCTTTTTCAGACCTTGTTTTTATTTCCTGGTAAATTGTATGATTTTTTTAACATCATACTAATTGCTGTAAATTTAAGAAAATCAGCATCCCAAACATATTATCCACTCATTTATTTATAAAAATCTTATATTTACAACTTTAAAAATACTGTCTGAATGAACTGGAAAAAAACCACTTACCCAATGACTGAGTCTACTTCCAAAGTGTAGCACACATTTAAATAACCTTCGAGTTAACCTTGGAAAGCCAAAGAAATACCAAGCTGTCAGACACATTTTTATCCAGTTTAAATTAGCAACAATATTGCTTTTGTTTCCAGAAAAACGTCTAGGCTTTAAGATTATTAAGATTACTGAAGATTAAAAAGAGTGTCAGATATGTGACTACAAGGAGTCCACAGAAATCCAATTTTTATTTGCCAAGTTAAATCCTCCTGCAAATTGTTGGCAGTGTGACGTTGGATACTCATATCACAATAATCCTGCCCAAATAGTCATGTTTGATTACTCCTTGTTCTGTGCTGAGAAAAGTCCAATAAATTCTCACCACTACTTGTCCCACCTGAGAGCAGTCACTAAAACCATAAAAGAATAAGACAAAAGGGGAGCCAGCGTGAGCACACCTTTGTCCAAAACGTTAGATTCTGAGAGAAGAGTCTGTAATAAATGAACATGAAGGAAAAGGCTGCCAGCCTGCATTTTTGAGAGGCTATGAAGTAGGCTTATGTCCATAAGACCCCTCACTATTTTACTTCACATTAAAAACACGAAAACAAATATTTCTTTTTAATGCATGTAAAAGGGAAAACATACTCTGCAAGGCAGCTCATTACAAGGCCTGTCGCGCAGATACGGGGCTCCCAGGTTGAAAGGATATTCACTGGACAAAGACAAGACGCACACCTGGCCGGCAAGGCTCAGGGGTTGAGCGTGGACCTATGAACCAGGAGGTCACGGTTGGATTCCCGGTCAGGGCACATGCCTGAGTTGCGGGCTTCATCCCCAGAGTGGGGTGTGCAGGAGGCAGCTGATCCATGATTCTTTCTCATCATGGATGTTTCTGTTTCTCTCTCTCTCTCTCTCTCTCTCTCTCTCTCTCTCTCTCTCCCCCCCCCCTTCCCTCTCCCTCTGAAATCAATAAAAATATTAAAAAACAAAGACAAGCTGCATGAAGAAGGCATCATGACAAGTAACTGACTCATTGACCAGGCCCCGCCTGCTCAGGTACCATTTCAGGGATGTGATGGGCTCCGCAGCTGCCAAGGAGACACAAAATGATGCCTTTGAAAGAGAACGTGGGCTCTCTCACACGTGAACTGTGAGCTGGTGTCGTGGGGGCCCTGCAGGCCCACGGGGCCGAGGGCTGCTCCACCCGCTGCCCAGGCATCCATCACTAGGGCTTGCCCTCACCCATCTCGTTCCATGTGGCAGATCTACATTCCAGGCTCCAAACACGAAGAGGAAGAGCACAAGGCATCCCTTCGCTGTAAAGACTGGTTACGAAACGGAATCCATCCTATTTTCCCTCCAGAATGGCAGTCACATGACTACCCAGTGCTGTGAGGGAGCCATTCGCTGGGTAGTCACAAGGCAACAACTGTCCTACTTGTAGGGCAGAGGGGGGAATGGATATGGGGAGGCGGTTATGGTGGCTGGATATCACAGCATGGGGGCAGGCTCCTGGCAAATCAAGACACGAATGCATGAAACCATTATGTAAACTGTGAAGCTGCTTGTATACACAAGATGTTAATTATACTTGCTACTGACCTCTAATTGACCAAATGGGAAAAAATGAAAAGAGGACAATGACGCAGAGAAGATACAGGATTACTTTGGGATACTGTTTTCACAGGAAAAAACATAGAGAAAAGTCTTTTCGGATACAGTTTGAAGTCCAGTCGGGTTCTCTGCTTAGACTCAGGAGGAGTTGAGGGTGGGAACGTTATTGCTGCGATTAGAAACGACACCTGTTTGCATCCAAATATTTCAGATGGCATTCTGATCCGTGACCTTTCCCCCCAGGAACTGCTACCACATTGACTGTGAGTTCAACGTTGTGTGACAAGACCTCTGCTCCGCATGGGAGATGAAGGTGCATATTGCTTGGGTCAGAAAGAACATTCGCGCCGATTCAAACAGAAAAATCACACAACAATGTCCCAAACAACATCATAAAGATATTTTAAAGGTGCTGTGGGAGGAGCTTACGAAGGAAAGAAACTTATGCTGCCAACCAGGCATGTGATAGGATGCCAACAATGCTTTAAAATCCCACACAGTGGTAGATACTGCTATAAAGTTAAACTATTGAGTAGAAACTCATTGCAGTTTGGGGAAATAACAGTTATTACACAAAATACCTCCCAACCCACTTAATTTCCTGAAATCCCAGCAAAAAACTAAATAAAAAATATGTAAAAAATTCTTCAAATAAGCCACCTTAATAGGAAGTTCACAGGTAGTACAAAGGGATTAATAAATTCACTTAATATGAGATGAGCAAACATATATATATAAACTTATTACTTATTATATTGTTTTACCCATGTACAATATAAATATGGGGCAGTTTCTTATATTTCTATCTTTAATGAAGGTATTTCATTGAAGGAAGTGAGTATATATGGATTAAAAGACTTCAATTAATATTGATTTTTCTTTAAATAAATTTAGACTTCGGTTTTGTTTTTTTGCTCCAGCCAGTGTGGCCCTGGTTAAAGCGTCAGCCCTGAACCAAAGGGTCTCAGGTTCAATTCCCAGCCAAGGGCATGTACCTGGGTTGCAGGTTGGCCCCACTCAGGGCATGTGCCGGAAGCAACCAATCGATGTGTCTCACATGGATGTTTCTCTCTGCCTCTCTGCCGGGAGCCGGTCCATCCTTGCTGTTTCAAGGGACCTGGCATATATGGCATATTGTTCTTAATATGTTTGCTCACCTTCTTGGCACTATGTGTTTTAACCAAGGTCTCCTCTCTGAGAAAGGTTGTTTCCCCAGGTAGGGATTTTCCCCTGAAGTTAGGGAGGGAATAAAACCTCTTAACTAAGTGCCAGGTGGGTAATTAATCACTTTAACTACGAACAATCGTGCTTAAGCTACATAATCTTTACTCCCTGGAATGAAGATAAGAAACGCCCTAACCTTTGTAATAGAGACTGATAGGATTGAATCAACTGGTATAAATACAGATGCAACAAGACAGCAACACACAGAACTTAGAATACAGAGCTTAGAACACAGAACTTAGAAGACAGGACTAAGAAGACAGAATGAAGAGAGACGGAACCTAGGCACAGAACCTACACAGAACGTTCTCTAGAGACAGAAGAACTTCGCTGGAGAGAACATGGCAAAAGATCCTGGACAGAAACTGGCCTCAGAACCTAGAGACAGAACCTAGCGAGAGAACATGGCAAAAGATCCTAGACTGAACCTGACTACAGAAATTGGCAAGAGAACCTGACTAGAACCTGGTGACTGAACCCAGCTGGAGAACCTGGACAGAACCTGGCTGGAGAACCTAGCGAGGGAACATGGCTACAGAACCTGGCTGGAGAACCTAGCAAGAGAACATGGACACAGAACCTGGCTGGAGATCCGAAGCAGAACCTCTCTGGAGATCCAGACCAGAACTTGGCTGGAGATCCTGGCTGGAGATCCTGGCTAGGCTGCTGATCAACTGAACGCTGTCTCCATGTCCTTCCTTCTTCGCCGACTCCGTCCACGCCTTTGGGAACCCCTGGACCTGCTGGGGTTGGACCCCGGCACCTCTCCCTGCCTCGCCCTTGCTCCTCCCTCCCCCAGTCCCTTTTACTCTTTGAAATCAATAGAAAAAATATATCCTCTGGTGAGGATTAAAAAATAATAAATAAATGCATAAATAAACAAACAAACAAATAAATAAATAGGAAAGTTCACATGTATTCAGATTGCATAAACACTCATCAAATAAAATCTATATTATAAAAGGCCAAGTGGCCAGAACGACCAAACAACCGGTCACCATGGAGCACCTCTCGGTCCCTCCCCAGGCCTGCGAGCTGCCTGCAGCGGCAGGGCCCGCGGCAAACTACTCATGCACGGCGGGTCTGGGGTTCTGGGGTCCCGCCGGCGCGACGTGATTTCGCGTGCTGGGCCTCTAGTTAATAAATCAATCCTCACCAGAGGATAAATAATTTTTTTTTAAAGCAACACAAAGCAACCCATTAAAACATATTTCCAGTGTGAGAAATGTGGAAGCGTTGTTTCCGGAGGATGGATAGCTACCACCCTACATGTTTTCCTCGGTGGATGTTTAAGGACAGAGAGATAAAAGGTAACCTTGTTAGAGGCTAAGGATCCTGGCACTGCTGAGTCTGTTATTCCATTTCATGTCATTGTTAAGTCAAAAACATCCAGGAGGCAATTGAGTTTGGGGCTCGCTTGCTAGCTGGACTCTGAGGCCACTGCAAGTCGTCGGAGGCACTGGCGTTCAGCCTGGTGACGGGTGCCTGCGCGTAAACCCCGGCGCAGTCAGTCGGGTTCATTTTGCTTGATGAGTGTATATGCAATCTGAATACATGTAAACTTCCCTGTTTATAGTTGATCCTAACATTTTCTGAAATTAAATTTTTAGCAGAGTATTGCATTTTGTAATGCATTTTATATTCCTCAGGTACCTGTTTTCTGGGACATTCCTTTTGCAATTAGATTCTCATAGATATTTCACTACTTAATGAAATTTCAGGTATTTTATTTGATTATAATCCTAGTGTGCCTTAAATTTATCAAATTAGATAGTAAAAAAAAATGAAGTTCTATTACTCTTCATACATGAATTTTTTAATATATCTTTATTGATTTCAGAAAGGAAGGGAGAGGGAGAAATATCAGTGATGAGAAAGAATCATGGATGGGCTGCCTCCTGCACACGCCACACTGGGGATCAAGCCCTCAACCTTGGCATGTGTCCTGACCAGGAATCAAACCATGAACAACAGGTTCATGGGTCAACACTAACCTCTGCACACACCGGCTGGGCTTATGCATACATGAATTTTCGTATTATAAATTAAAGGGTCTTAAAATATAATGGCCAAAAATATCTCCCACCCTGCTGGTCTCTGACATTCCAGCTTCAAGACCCATTTCTTTTCATTGAAGTATGAACTCAGATGCTCTTGGCTCCTCGCCCTCAATGCCCACCTTTAAGCTAAGCATCCATCCTGAAAACATTAACACAGAACAGGTCTCTTAACACCTGGAAGCTACCTGGGGGCAGGGCTGCAAGGCCCCAGTGGAGCACACGGTGGTGACGGAGAGAGTATTTCCCTCCTACATCCTGTGCCTCGATGGGAATGAGATCGGGATGGATTCAACTCCAAGTTTAATTTCCTGGCGCCCCTCAGGCATCCTCCCCCGGCCAGGCCTGGAAGTGCCCGGTCATCATACACACTGCCCGGCTCGGCAGCGCGAGGTCCAGTGCACTGCCCCACAGCCACCCTCCTGCGTGGACTCACCAGCTCTTCCAAACCCACGGCTCTGCTGAGTCCTTCAGCATCCACAACACGACTTTGGACTGTTCTCTTCTTTTTGTTTCTTTGTCTGTCCAATTGCTATTAATATCCTGAGTTTTGTTAGACATAGTTTTGCTATAACCTCCTAGAAAACAACTGGTTTGTCTCTGCCCAGGCATTTTCTCTGGGAGAGCAGGGATTCTGCTTTTCTCACTGACAGTGCTGAGACCAGGAGACACAGAAGCGCCAACTAATACACGGACACAAACACAGGGAGGCAGCCAAGGTGAGGAGACCGACCTCCAGGTCAGCACCAAAGAAGAGCCACGCGTGCCCGCATCGCACACAGAACGTGCGGTGATTGCATGTCCGTGTCCACCGTGAGCGGAGAAGGGCAGCCTCACTCACAGAGCTGCACCCATGTCACAGCTCTTCCTCGCTGTTGAATTCTATCTGATTAGTGTTCACTTTGACTGTAAATGCCAGATTTTTTAAAGCATTACCTTTACTGAGGGGTGGGGGGAAATGGGAGGTTAAGGACACCTTAATCAATACCTTAATCAATAAAGAAAAAAATAATAATAAATAAATAATAAATAAATTTATCTTTATTGTTGAAACTATTACAGATGTCCCCTTTGTTTTTCCCATTGACCCCTTCACCCGACACCAGCCCCTCCTAGGCCTTCACCATTCTATTCTCTGTGACCATGCGCTATGCATACGTGCATATAAATTCCCTGATTAATAACTACACACACACACACACACCTGCCTTCCCTCTGAAATTTCCAAAACATATAAGGAACTCATACAACTTAGCAAAAGACAATAATCCAAATGAAAAATGGGCAAAGGACCTAGATAGACACTTCTCCAAAGTGGACATACAGAGGCCAAGAGTCATATGAAAAAAAGTTCAAAAGTCACTGATCATCTGAGAGATGTAAATCACCACCAGATTTTACATCACAACAAATTAAAGACTGGACCTTAACCTTCCTCAGTTCTCATAAAAAATAAAATTAACAATCAATAAATGTTGATGAGGAGAAGGATGAGATTCCAGTAGAGTAATTTTTAGAAGCAGAAACAAATGTGGAGAGACAGTCAGTGCGCTTTCTAAAAAAAGAACTTGATGTCGTATTATCCGTTCTCTAAAGGTACATTCGCAAATTAAATCATCGCCCTCTGCACTGACCCAAATGGGATCAGAATGCTTTCAGAGAGCGCAATCTCCTTTAAACAAGCATCCGTTTTAAAGAATATACTGTGGTTAAAATGGCTTCTACCAAACTATGCATATGGCCTTCATTAAGCCCAAAGTCACGTTCCAAAGTTAAATATTTCTTATTTATTTTTCATCTTAGTAAAACTATAGCTTGAGATACAGGGTGCAAGCAAATTGCAAACATACTCTGGAAGGTATATGGAGAGAGTGTTATACTAAAACAATGCTACAAACATGGAAAGTGACAAGGACAACATATTTAAAAGGATATTGTCTTGCACCTCCCTTCCCTGTCATCTCCTGTGACTCCTCTAATTGCACAAACTCTTTGGGATGCTCTCATGGTTATAAAATATGTGCTTCTTAGTGTAGATGAAGAGCTCTAGGCACATAGAAAAACTAAATCCACGAAGTAGACGTTTAAACACGCAATATTGTAATTCAGTTTCTCAGTAACTCTACTGTTGTCTTTAATGTCTTTTGTACAATTTTAGCATATTGATGGTTGATGGGCTAAAATTGATTAACAGCTTTTGGAAAAACAAATCAGAATATTCAGCTTCCAAGTTTAGCCTTTTTTAACTTTATCTTTTATTGCTTACATTATTACACAAAACAAACTTAGCCTTTTACATGAGTCCTCTTTCACAACATGCTGTACCATTTCTCTTGGGGCTCTGAAGAAAGAAACATCGTTCTGTTCCTTCTAGAGACATGGTTCTGAATGACACCAAGAAAACTGCATTGAAAATACTATGCCTGTTTGGCTGAATATTGGAGAAGAAACAATGTTCAGAAATAGACCAGATTTGAATCCCTCTCCATCAGTTATTCTATTATCTCAGGTAAGTTGTTTAACATCCATATGACTTGGGACAGATGTCTCATTTGCAAAATAGGAACAGCATTACCTAGTACATAAAAGCAGGTTGTAGTCAAAGGAAATCATGACTATTGTTTAAAAAAACGCAATGCCAAGAGCATAGAAAAGTGATTAATAGATGCTAGCTCTGATTGTCTTTTCCTTTCAAATAACCCAAAATAAAGTTACAAGCGGAAATATGAATTTAAACACACCTAATTTTTGTTAGAGCACTTACAGACATACTAGAGGCCCGGTGCACGGATTCGTGCATGGGTGGTGTCCCTCGGCCTGGCCAGCAATCAGGGTTGATGGGGGCCGGCAGGCCAGAGGGGAGGGACCACAAGAGGGTGGCTGACTGTGGGAAGTTGGTTGTGGGAGTGCACTGACCACCAGGGGTCAGCTCCTGTGTTGAACATCTGCTCCCTGGTGGTCAGTGTGTATCATAGTGACTGGTCGTTTGGTTGACCGGTCATAACGGTTGCTTAGGCTTTTATATAGATAGATAGATAGATAGATAGATAGATAGATAGATAGATAGATAGATATAGATTTGCTTCACAGAAATGGGAAAAGACAACACCAAATTTTATATAAATACATAATTTTTATAGAAATACTAATATGTTAATATATCAACTACCTACCATATTAGCTGGCTTGACACATATTGTTTTCTAGCCCTTCCTGGCTTTTTTATAGTGACCTCTGGATAAGATGTGAGAACTCCCATGGTATCATGAAGCCTTCAGAATAGAAAAGCAGCCCAGTCAGTGAGGCTCAGTGGTTGAGCATCAAACTATGAACCAGAGGGTCGTGGTTCAATTCCCGCTCAGGGCATATCCCCAGTGTGGGGATGCAGGAGGCAGACGATCAACGGTTCTCTCTCATCATTGATGTTTTTTGTCTCTCTCACCCTCTTCCTTCCTCTCTGAAATCAATAAAAATATATTTTTAAAAATAGAAAAGCAAGAGACAGATGTTGCCTCATGAATTTCAGGAAACTACAGGCTGAAAAGAGGGAGTACATAATGAAATGCAGAGTACGAATTAGAATTTTAAAAACTTATAATTCAATAACCTACACATAGAGGAACTCTTAGAGATTCAGAATACATATTTGAGAAGACTTCTGTAAGCCTTCGGAGATCTAAAACTACTGGTAGTAGTAGTTTACAGGCAAGTAACTGTGTTCCAGAGTTAGTGTAGAAAGTGGTATCTTGATATTATTTACTGTTTTCTAGCCTATATGTCTAAGAAAAGCTACCATATTCCAGTTGGTAGGATAATAGATTAAGAGAATGTTGTGTTTCAATGAATAACTAATCATCAGACCAAATGGGACTTGGTCATTTACTGAGCATTAATTCTCAAGGAAATCAAAAGCATATGTTTTTTTCCATTAAGTGATAATAGAGATAGTGATCTCAAAAATACTATTATAAGAATTAATGTGGCAACACATCACCAACTCCTCAAATGATAGCTTTTATGTAAGACCAAAAACAGTAATAATACGTTAAAAAACCGAGAGCTGCTCTTAAAGGTAAAAACGCAGGGCTTTCAGTGTAAAAACAACACTTTATTATGCTCTTTGAAGCTGCAAACAATTTGAGACGGTGAAATTTTATTTTCTCAGCTGTTCCAGTGACACATAATTCTGTGAAAAAAATTAGATCTAGATATGAAAGAAAGGACACCTGGAGATGGATGAATTGAAAAGCTAAATTTGAAATGAATCGCTTGAACTAATGCGTGAGCGTTATGGGTTTACGAGTTTTGCCCATGCTTCCTTTGCTAATTGCATTTGTTTCCTGCTGCTACCCTTATTGTCATGACGTTTTTAATACTAAATCTGTGTGTGTCTGTGTGTGTGTGTGTCTGTGTGTGTGTGTGTGGAGAATGAGGCCTGTTACCTTTCATGTTTAGAGTTTCTGAAAAACAGTGACCTACGTTTAGTTCAATGGTGAAAAGACTTGTGAAAATGCTGGGTAATGCTGGTTTCCCTAAACCACCTCTTACCAATCTGAGGAAATATTAATTGACAATCTCCTTTGTTGTTGTTGTTAATCCTTACTGGAGGATATTTTTTTTCCATTTTTTAAAATATTTTTATTGATTTCAGAGAGAAAGGGAGAGGGAGACAGAGATAGAAACAACAATTATGAGAGAGAATCATTGATCGGATGCTTCCTGCATGCCTCACACTGGGGATCGAGCCCACAACCCAGGCATGCGCCCTTGACCGGAATTGAACCCAGGACCCTTCAGTCCGCAGGCCAACGCTCTATCCACTGAGCCAAACCAGCTAGGGCTTTTTTTTCCTTTTTGAAGAGAGTAGAATGGCGGGGAGGGTGGGGAAAGGGAAAGAGGGAGAAATGGGGGGGAGGGAGGAAGGGGGGGAGGGAGAGAGGGAGAGGGGGAGAGAGAGAGAGAGATACATTGATTGGCTGCTTCCCACACTCACCCCAACCCAGGCAGGGATTGAACCTGCAACCTGGGTACTTGCCCTTGACAAGGAATTAAACCCGTGACCCTGAGTGCACTGGCCGATGCTCTAACCACCGAGCAGGCCAACACTCTGCATATAGTGAATGTCCTATATTTGCCTGTTGTTAATGAAAACATATAAAGTATTCATTGATGTCTACCTTAAAACAATATATTCTAAGTAGCGGAGAATATGAATGAATATATTATGAATGTTACTATATGACCAGTATATTTATATTATGAATATTAATATTAGTAGTGCATACTACTTATTACAGTAGTAACATATATACCAAGGAATCTTGAACTTTTTTTTTCCTATCAAATAATAATGCAGGCATTCAACTATTTCCTTTTTTATATATGTGTTTTGTTGATTTTTAGAGAGGAAAGGAGAGGGAGAGAGAGAAACATTGATGAGAAGGTAAATCGATTGGCTGCCTCCTGCATGCCCCCTACTGGGGATTGAGCCTCAACCTGGGCACTTGCCCTAGCCAGGAATTGAAACGGAGACCTCTCAGTGCATGAGACAATGCTCAACCAAATGAGCCACACTGGCCAGGGTCAACTGTTTCCGAATAAATAGAAGTATTAGCTGAATTCATTCTTTTCTGCATTTTTTATTTGTAGTTTTGAATTACAGTTCACTTTCAATATTATTTTATGTTGGTTTCAGGTGTACCACGTAGTGGTTAGACAAACATGTACTTTACAGTGTTTCCCTCCATATTTCCGGTCCCCGCCTGCCACACACAGTTATCACAAATTATTGACTATAATCCCTATGCTTTACATCATCGTGACTATTTTGTAGCTAATTTGTACTTCTCAATCCTTTCGTTTCTTTCACTCAGTCCTCCAACCCCCCTCCCCTCTGGTACCCACTCTTAAAGTATCTTATTAAACACATTTATGCTTCTAGATTCCGCAAAACATTATATTCTGGACGTCACTTGCTGTCTTTTATGGATTTGAGCTAAAGCCATGTTATCTGTCCACGTCCCAGCAGGAAACAATTGGCACATTCAAATGTGGCCATTGAGGCATTTCTTGAAAGGGCTCTTTACAGCAGTGTGGTTACTCCTCACACAGCCCAGGAGAAGAGGGGTGCGGCCCCCTGGGCCTGGGAGGGCAGGAGCCTTCACGTCCCAGGCCCGAGACAGAGGGAGCAAGTGGCTCCCAGGACGCAGAGAGGACACGGCCATCCTGGGAGAAGCTGCGGCCTTCAGCACAGGGACACACTGACATGGGGCTGGGAGGGAGCAGAGGAGTGAACTCCCCGCTTCACCCCACCCTGCTCCCACCTCCCAGCGTTCCTGTTGATCCGTCCCATTGGCCCAGCCCTTCCGGAGCCTGAGAGCAAGCGCACCTGCTGATGCCGGCCATGGGGGCCTGCTGATGCCGGCCATGGGACCTGCTGATGCCGGCCATGGGACCTCCTGATGCCGGCCATGGGACCTCCTGATGCCGGCCATGGGACCTGCTGATGCCGGCCATGGGGGCCTGCTGATGCCGGCCATGGGACCTCCTGATGCCGGCCATGGGACCTGCTGATGCCAGCCATGGGACCTCCTGATGCCGGCCATGGGACCTCCTGATGCCGGCCATGGGACCTGCTGATGCCGGCCATGGGACCTGCTGATGCCGGCCATGGGACCTCCTGATGCCGGCCATGGGACCTGCTGATGCTGGCCATGGGACCTCCTGATGCCGGCCATGGGACCTGCTGATGCCAGCCATGGGGGCCTGCTGATGCCGGCCATGGGACCTCCTGATGCCGGCCATGGGACCTGCTGATGCCGGCCATGGGACCTGCTGATGCCGGCCATGGGGGCCTGCTGATGCCGGCCATGGGGGCCTGCTGATGCCGGCCACGGGACCTGCTGATGCCGGCCATGGGGGCCTGCTGATGCCGGCCGTGGGACCTGCTGATGCCGGCCATGGGACCTCCTGATGCCGGCCACGGGACCTGCTGATGCCGGCCACGGGACCTGCTGATGCCGGCCATGGGGGCCTGCTGATGCCGGCCACGGGACCTGCTGATGCCGGCCATGGGACCTCCTGATGCCGGCCACGGGACCTGCTGATGCCGGCCACGGGACCTGCTGATGCCGGCCATGGGGGCCTGCTGATGCCGGCCACGGGACCTGCTGATGCCGGCCATGGGGGCCTGCTGATGCCGGCCATGGGACCTGCTGATGCCGGCCATGGGACCTCCTGATGCCGGCCATGGGACCTGCTGATGCCGGCCATGGGACCGGCTGATGCCGGCCATGGGACCTGCTGATGCCGGCCATGGGACCTGCTGATGCCGGCCACGGGACCTGCTGATGCCGGCCATGGGGGCCTGCTGATGCCGGCCATGGGACCTGCTGATGCCGGCCATGGGGGCCTGCTGATGCCGGCCATGGGACCTCCTGATGCCGGCCACGGGACCTGCTGATGCCGGCCATGGGACTAGCCCCCTGGGTGGAGCAGGATGCCGACCCCAGCTGGCATCTCAGAGAAGGCATCCAGCACAGCTGGGATCAAAGTCACTTTTGATAGTGGGACTTATAACCTGAAAAGAGCACTTGAATTAATCTGAAAAGTCATCCTATTACTTTAAAACTTAGAACACATATACTTCTGTGAATAGGGGCTTCAGTTTCTCTTAAATTCCCTTCTCAAGGCCTATGCAAAGGGATTGAGAAGATGACTAAGCTGTGAATCCAGTAAGCCGAACCAATAAGCAGGGTTAGACCGACTCACCAGGAGTCAAAACATCGTCTCATCCCCATCATCTCATCCCCATCATCTCATCCCCATCATCTCATCCCCATCATCTCATCCCCATCATCACATCCACATCATCTCATCCCCATCATCACATCCACATCATCACATCCCCATCATCTCATCGCCTGGTGACTAAGGACAATAGCTGATGTCTGTGGACCTCCAGAGCTGGCCTCACCCCAGCCCCTTCGCCTTTATAGTCCTGTCCCTGCACCTGCTGGAAGACAGGATTTGAATGCTTGCACGCGCCTGTCCTCTTGGTTGACTAGGCTTCTCAATAAACGCCTTAAATGCCTCAACCCTGCCTTCTGATTAGACACAGCGACGGGCAGCCCGAGCCCACCCAGGGGTTTCCCGGTAACACTTTGACTCCACAAAATAAGGAAAAGGTCTACTTTTCCAATTAACAGTGAAAACGACACAATCATCAGCACGTAACAAGAACTGATCTCATACAGCACCTCGTCCTGGGAAAGCATGATTCAGGAAAAATACATTTCACCCCTAGATCACACTTTAAGAATATAGCCATTGTTTCAGGAAGCTGAATGGCATGTTCATTGTGTAGTTATTGTTCTCATAAATACAAAAAAGAAATAAAACTGATTGTATGTGCTCCACATTCAAAAATCCATATTATCTACTTAGTGCAGACTCACACCTCATTCAATTGATCTGAATTAGTGAGGTTTTAACACATATCACAATTATGTTAAAATAAACCAAGATATTCCTTTTAAAACTTATAGATTTTACAAAAAACTAATAAAGTATGATGGCTGAAGAAGAATATGATGTCAAAATTCTTTAAAATGTCTTATCTGACTTCACTATGCTTTATCCTGAGTTTTTGTGATTACTCCTCAGCATGAACCCTTAGTTGCAAAAAGACACTTTATTTTAGCTTTTTTTTTTTTGCCTGCTACCTTCTTCCTACACCACGTACCTGATAAGTCACCAGCCTAGACTGATATCCCTAGAACTTTCCTATTAAAAACAAACTCAAGCCCTGACCAGTTTGTCTCAGTGGATAGAGCATCAGCCTGTGGACTGAAAGGTCTCAGGTTCGATTCCGGTCAAAGGCATGTACCTTGGTTGCAGGCATATCCCCAGCAGGAGGTGTGCAGGAGGCAGCTGATCGATGTCTCTCTCTCATCCATGTTTCTGACTCTCTGCCCTCTCCCTTCCTCTCTGTAAAAAATCAATAAAATATATTTTTTAAAAAATAAATAAATAATAATAATAAAAAACTCAACACCAAAAAAATAAACAATTCAATTAATAACTGGGCAAAGGACCTAAATACGTAGATACTTCTCCAAAGAGGACATACAGATGGCCAGTAGACATATGAAAAGTGTTCAACATCTCTAATCATCAGAGAGATGCAAATTAGAACCACAAGGAGATACCACCTCATACTTGTCAGAAGGGCTACCATCAATGAATCAACAAACAAGTGCTGGCAAAGATATGGAGAAAAGGGAACCCGCCTACACTGCCAGTGGGAATGCAGATGCTACAGCCGCTGTGGGAAGCAGGATTAAGTTACCTCAGAAATTAAAAATGGAACTGCCCACTTACCCAGAGATTCCACTTCTGAGAATACATCCAAGAAATCCGAAACACTTCCAAAGAATATGGCCCCCCTGTGTTCACTGCAGCATTATGTACAATAACCAAGATAATGGAAGCAGCCCAAGTTTTGGCATATTTTTCAAACCTTCATGAAAAAGACATAAACTATTCACAAAACAGATATGAACTTTGTTATTATAATGAAAAAGATTACCAATGCACTCCAAAAAAATTTGCAAACGCAAATGGAATGGAAAAACTGAGATTGGAAATCAAATCAAGGCACAAGGCAAAGAGGATCAGGGTCAAGACGTTCAATCCAGGAACAAGGTCACACCATGGAGCAACGATGGAGCCAGGAAGGCTCATGTTCCCAACCAGAAGCACAGCACATCACGCGGCAGCCTGAGTGCACAGGCGGCGGCTCGGTGGGACCGCACATGGCAAACTGAGACTGCTCTCCTGATCTAGACGTGCGTCTGTCCTGGCTGTGAAGTCAGCTTGGCAGGTCACCAGAGGAACATCTAAATCAGCAAGAGCCTGCAGGCTGCCCCAGGGAACGGGTCCCTGTGTCTGCACCTCCCGCACGCTCACCTTCAGAGGAAGCCGTCCAGGGAGTGAGAGGCCTGGAAGGAAGATCTGTTCCTGTAAGACCAGCGCTGTCAGTCAAGCGCTGAGAGTAATTTCACTTAATCTGCAATAACGAAGAGGACGAAGGGGTAAAGGCACGAAACCAGTTGTCAACCTTTTTCGCCTCACGGCACACAATCTAATCACTAAAATTCTGTGGCGCAACAAAGAAATATGTATGTTTTGCCGATCTGACAAAAAAAATATAGGGCTAATTTTGATTCATTCACACTGGATGGCTATTGTTATGCTGGCTACTATCTTTTTTTTTTTTTTTAATTAGAGGAAAGGAAGTCGGTGGCCCTGACTACATAGGTACTGAGTGTCGTAAGAATTCTCGCAGCACACCACGTGGCACACCAGCTGAGAACTGCGGCCCTGAACAGGTGATCTAACAACCAAATTTAAATTTCCACGAACGACTTCTTTACTGTTAAGTGGTACTGAATTATAACCACCTGACTCACAGTGATTGATGGCAGGAGGAATGCTCTCACATTTATTTGGCTATCGTTGGGGACCCGACACCATTCCATTTACTCCCCGAAGAAGCCCTACACATATGAGGAAACCAAAGCTCAGAGAGCGTGGATAATTGTTCCAAGGTTACACACGTATTAAATGATTCCTGAAAGAAAGGAAATGAACTAGACAGTCCGATGGAAACCAGGATATAGGGTTTCCCTGGGGAAAAGGCCTCTGTACACCTAATTTTTATTCTAATGTACATTATGAGAAATCAAGTTATAGCCACTCAGGCCCTGTGACTTTTTTCGAACAACAAGAGTCTAAGGAGGCAGGAAACCAATAATGTGGTTATTTTTTTAACTCAATAAAATCACGGCACACGATTCGTCTAAAGGTCACCCTGTTTGGCTGGGACGATGGCTGCCTTCTCCACTGAAAGACCGCAAAGCCTCCCGCGATGGCTGTGTCTGGGCCCAGGCTTTCCCCAGCGCCTGCAGCACCCACGGGGGGCGTTTGGTAGTCTTAAAAGGCTTTTTGAAAGAGTCCTGTGTACATATTTTCAATTTTCTTTTATGTTTTGGAGAAAGATGATGTGAGAAAGAAACACCAGTCCGCCGCCTCCCTGCCCACCGGGATGGAACCTGCGGCCTGGGCACGTGCCCTGCCTGGAACCGGGGCCACCGGCTGCCCCCCCTGCCCCCCGCCAGCCGGGCCCCACCAGCCGGGGCCACACTGCACTGTGAGCTGGACGCAGGCTCACAAGGTAAGAGACACAGTCACGCTTCCTACGAGGCGCTGCCAAAAGAAAACTATCTCTAATCACTATTTTCTTACAACGTAGCACTCCAATTAGCACACACAGGCCTCTGCTTAGACTCTGAACCGTCGGCACCCCGTAAAGGCACCTTCACATTGTCATTGCCCACAGGTACTGAGGACTAGAAGCAGGCACCACCCACCCCCCGTTACCCCCCACCCCACCACCCCCCACCACGCCCCTAATCAGAACGCGGCCTCCACCCCGCCCTGAGGTCCCTCTGACCTGGGCTCCCCCGGGCCTGGACTCCACTTACCCCCACAGCCGCCTGCCTGGCGCCCAGACGGAGGGAGACAGCGCCGGCCTGCGGTTCCAGCCGCTTCCACGCAGCCCTTCGGGTTGAGGCACGTCCAGTTGGGGGGCAGCAACGGGCCTGCTCTGCACCAGGAGGAGGCACAGCAAAGGGACCCGCAGGCAGGGGGTCCCCACGCTGCCCGCCAGGGAGCTGAGCAATGAGCAAGGCCTGCCCCCCAAGGCGGCGGAGTCCTGGGCCTCCCCCAGCGAGGAAGGCCTGCTCGGGCTGGCCTCTGCCTGGGGCCGGTGCCGGTGCCGGGGCGGGAGCCTGGGAGCCGCACCTGCACCTCCGTGCCCCCCCTCCTCCTGCAGGCAGCTCCTCCCCAACACAAGTGCTGGCACCTGGCCTGGCTCGTGCTTCTTATCAGGACTGATTGCATCACACCCTGCAGCTATAGCCATCAGAACAATAGGGTGTTGCTTACAGGCAGCGTGGGGGGGCGCACACAGGTCTGGGGTTCAGCTTTTATTGAGGTCAAAGGTAGGCCTAGGATTGGGGGAATCACTCTTTATTGGTGAATTTAAAACCCAGGAAAAGAGAAAAACAAGTAGCCCAGTGGTTAGTCATCAAACTTAACCAGCAAAGGCGCCTGGGGGGCTGGCTCTTCACCCAGCATGGCCTGAAAGCCGGCTATTGGGGGCACGTGGGCACTAAGAGGTGTGCCTTGTCCCTTCAGAAAGCTTCCACAGCGGCTTCCACAGAGCGGGCGGGAGGCCTGAGGGCCGCTGTAGGGCAGCAGTTCTCAGCCTTGGCTGCACATTAGGATCACCTGGGAATCTTTTAAAATCCTGATTTCTGGGCCTCATCCTCCGGACATTCTGTGTCTTTGTTACTCATGTTGTGGCCCCACCCCATCACAAAGAAACAGAATGTCCGGAGGATGAGGCCCAGAAATCAGGATTTCAAACAGATTCCCAGGTGATCCTAATGTGCAGCCAGGCTGAGAGCCGCTGCTTTAGGGCTAGTCACTGGGTCCTAACGCTTGGGTTTGCGTTCTTTACCGATGCGGCCCTCTCAGAAACTTAGTAAGAAAAATCTAAAACGGCAAACCCAAGAGCGACAGGAGACAATGGACAAGGCGGCTTCTCCCGGCAGTGGGTCCAGGGTTTAAAGAAGAAACTTGCAACCAAATAAACTGATGAACAGAGAGACCCAGAGACACAGAAGCATGAACAGACCGTTGAACCTCAGGGGGGGGGGGGGGAGCTCAAACAATGAACTTGTCTGCATAGATGCATAACCCCTGGGCACAGACAATGGGGTGGTGAGGGCCTGGGGGCTGGGAGGGGACAGGAGTGGGCTGTACGAGGTTAATGGGGGGGAAAGGAGGACCTATGTAATATTTTCAACAATAAAGATTTTTTAAAAATAAAGGAAAAGATTTCTGCACGGCCATGGCAACGTCTTCACCATTTCTGACCTACGAACCTCCCCACTGCTTAGACCAGAAAGTGACTTCTGTGTTTTCCCCTCTTCCATCTCCAAAATGAAAAGTTCTTAGCGCCGTGCTGATTGGGTGTGGCAGGGGAGGTACAGGAGTTATTCCTTAGAGCTTGTGGATGTCTAGAAGCCACTGCTGCGCCTGCAGAGACCTTGGACTTCGTGTTTAGTGGATGGGCCTTCGGTCTCTCCTGCCTGGGCCAGGATAACGGGGTGTTTGGGAACAAGGGTGCCCCGGCGAAGTACCATTCTGTGTTCTCTTTGACGGTAGAAGCTTCCTTTGCGTGCTAGCTAGGCACGTGGCTGCTAAGCTCCAGGCTGCATTTTCAGACGAATTCATCCCCATTTTCTTTATTCCTCCAAATTTTATTGCACTTAAGTACATGTCATGATGCCATTCTCCAGGGACCATCTGAGGGATGGTAGAACGAAGACGGTAGAAATTACTTGGATCGCTCAGGCTGAAGTAGCTTCAACATCCAAAGGAGAGAAATAATTTTTTACCTGAGGATGGTTAGCAAGTTCTGAAGATAATTCTCCATTTAATTTGTGTGTGAAGCAATCACTTCAGTAACATTGCATTGGCCTTGCCATGTGTGAGAACTGGTCATGTTTATGTGAATAATGGTCATTTAGGGACCTAAAACTGTGGTTTCTCAGCACATCTAAAAGTTTTAGATGTGATTTAATGTCTATGAATGAATGTATGTATCTATTTATATATTAGGGTTATATATACAGTATATGTACTAGATGTGTGTATATACATATTAAAGTTATACTATTTCTATGAAAACTAGAACAATTTTAGTTAGAAAACATAAGTTAATATTTGATAAGATAGTGATACTTCAATTAAAATAAGAAGTTAGAAGAGGGAAAAGGCTATTTATTTTTTAATATATTTTATTGATTTTTTACAGAGAGGAAGGGAGAGAGATAGAGAGTTAGAAACATCGATGAGAGAGAAACATCGATCAGCTGCCTCCTGCACATCCCCCACTGGGGATGTGCCCGCAACCCAGGTACATGCCCTTGACCGGAATCGAACCTGGGACCCTTCAGTCCGCAGGCCGACGCTGTATCCACTGAGCCAAACCAGTTTCGGCAAAAGGCTATTTTTTAAAAGATATTTTTATTGATTTCAGAGAGAGAGAATCATCGATTGGCTGCCTCCTGCCAGGAATCGAATGAACCTTGACCTCCTGGTTCATGGGTCAACACCCAACCACTGAGCCACACTGGCTGGGCAGAAAACACGATTTTAAGTTGATTTATAAGAACTGGCCCAGTGACTAAGATCATACTCTTGCTTTATAGCCTTTCTTTTTAAAAACATTAAATGAATATATGTCACAACTATGTACAGAAAGTCATTAAACTAACATTGAATGTTGCCACGAAAAAAACATTAAATAGTTCAGGAAGAGAACAAAGAGGCTGGGAAAACCGCATCTGCAGAGCTGAGATGGCAACGTTGGCCCAGACAGACATGGACTCACAGAGGCTGAGCGGCCCAGGGCGTGCTCCCCACGCCACTGAGAGCAGTGTGTGTGTGTGCAGGCTGCGAGCAAGTGGAGCATTTATGTAAAAAAAAAAAAAAAAGGGACTGTTAAGGACTGTGTTAAAAATATATAACTGTTGAGAATTTTTAAAGTCAGAAGATTGCAGCTACATAGAATGAAAAAAATTTTTCAAAGCTTTACATTTCATGAAACCAATACATGTTTACCACCTTGCATGTGTAACGTGTCCTGCTGCTCTTTAAGTCCAGGTGGAATGTGAAGTGCTCTGTGATTCTAACTTTACTAAAGCAATTGTTTCACGAACAGCGAAAATAATTTAGGCTTACAAAGGTGATTAGCTATTTACGGAGCTCTGTGGCTTAAACATCCATTTTATTAACTATCACGTTATATTTATTCCTTTGCAGAAATCCTGGGCAGATATGAAAAACAACATTTCTGAAGCTGATGGGGTATTCAGTAATTCAAAACCCACGAGTCCTGAGCAAACGGATCTGCAGGCATATGTGCTAGTGAGCACCACTGAGGTGAATGTGGCAACGGGGTAGTGAGGTGGGAAATGAACAAACGAATGGGGGGGGGGGGTGGGCGGGGGGCGGAGATCGGGAGAGAATGGCTGTGGGTCCTCGGTCTGCATCGTCTTTGCTGATGGTAGGCGCTGGGCAGCACCGAAAACCCCATCCTCTCCCAGAGACAGAGAGAGGATGCTCCCCACGCAGGCATTCCTAGATGAAGCTGGAACCCACAGGAAGTGGTTCTACACTCCGGCCTTAAGCTGATTTTCATCTGTGCTGCCGGCCAGTAATGAAGGGGAATGGCAGGCAGAGCCCACCGAAGCCAGGAGCTACAAGTGCAGGGTTGAGGCGGTTGGTGTGATTCACTGCATTCTCTCTGCAAGGGCGCCGGGGCCGGGTTACCGCTTCCTCGCATGACGCCTCCTTCCCCTGGCATTAGCAGCAATGCTGCAGGGTTGGCTATTTGACGCGCTGTTCTGCAGCCACATGTGACCCAGAGGCACCACGATGAATGCTTCAAGGTGAGCCCCCCGTGGGCGTGTTCTTTCTCTTTCTTCATGTATATGGTGTCAGTTGATGATATTAAACACCCCAGTAGGACCCAGTGCAGCAGTCATTCCCATGGTTAGGGAACCTCTGATACCTTCTCATGAATAGAATTTCTCTGGGTAACTGAGGGGTTACATCGAAAAACCTGTTTTCTTTCAGCCTAAGTAGCTGAAAAGTGTCTTTTCAAAATACGTTAGCCTACTTTACCGTCTTGCTAAATACAGTGTACTGAAGCTAATGTAATATTTCTCTTCTGATTGATGGCTTTGCAGTGCCTTGGGGTCGGGATGAATTGTGGTGGAGGTAACAAGCTGTAGTGTATTGAAGTCTCCGTCTGAACTGACCAGATATTGGTTTATTTCATTGTGCTTTGCCTCTTTCTGCCTAAAGCAGAGCACAGGAAAGAAATTCACTGGCCTTTGTGTTGCTAGTTAGAGCTCTTTCCTGTGTAGGTGTGGCCCTTAGGACAGGTGTGGCGCATAAAATGTTGTTTTCGATGATTCCGCCATGGAGCCTTCCACGGTCACTCCACTCCCCTGTTCCCGAATGTGGGAGACTGCCACCGCCCCGCGCCATTCGCAGGTAGCTCAGTGCTGGCGCATCCTCTGACATGGCCATGATTCCGATCAGGAAGACATGAGGACAACTGTAATTGGACTGTCGGTATGCTGACGACTTCACGGTCACGCTGGCAAGCATGACACTGTGCTCTGAATGCTGATCCTTTAATCAGGAGGTAATAATGACCATTTAGCGTCCAATTGCACTCTCAGTATCAAATGCCGTCCTCTATAGCAGCCCTTCCCCAGGGCAAGTCCGCAGACCTATGCAGGCTTTCCCATCTTATTGGGGGAACTTGATAGAGACACAGCATCTAGACCTGGTCCTAGAACTGCTGCTTCCTGAGGTCAGAAGACCGGTCCATCACTCTATTTCCGGTTTTGCTTTAGGATCATTTCACGTTGTTTAGAGAAAGGAACCACAGCTCTCAAAATCCCTTGGGGAACCAATAGAGACACTACCTAAGGGACTAGGACTCCTCAGAAATACTATTTATATGGGCTGAAGGGCCAGTTCTCCCTGCACCATTGAAAAGCTAAGACTGGAGACGCCCACGGGAATTGCAGCGTGCTGCGTGGTAACGGTGATGGAGATAGGTGAAGGTTAGTCCAAATGTTCCCATAACGTTTCTAACCTAAAGATCCAAAGTTGGGGGCTTTCATTTTGCTAAAGGTTCCACAAAAGCAGAACACACTCCAGAGTTAAGGAACTTTGGGAAATACTGGTTTTGAACGAACAAGGAAATTGACCCTTGGTTATACCAAGGAACAGGTGTGAAAAAGGAAGTGGGGGAAGAGAGAATAAAAATCTTTGGGGGGCCCGGCCGGTGTGGCTCAGTGGTTGAGTGTTGACCTATGAACCAGGAGGTCACAGGTTGTGGGCTCAATCTCCAGTGGGGACATGCAGGAGGCAGCCAATCAATGATTGTCTCTCATCATTGATGTTTCTCTCTCTCCCTCTCCCTTCCTCTCTGAAATCAATAAAAATATATTTTTTAAAAATGCTTGAGTGGACTTATTTTTGTCGTTGTTGTTGTTTCTTAAGTAAAACATACTGTAAAATTGACTTGCAGCCAGTTTGAAGAATAAGAAAATTTAGACAAATCGGATCAACAAAACCCAGGGACGTCATAAAACATTAAACAAGCAAATTTCCCTCCCAAAGAAAATGCTTTTATGAAAAGGAGGGTCATTTCGTGACTGCAGTCTCAGTGAACAAGGGCCCTGACTATTTTACAGAAATTCCTTGTTTTCAGTTATATCATAAAGCAAGGTGCAAGCACCATATTTTATATCATTAAAAACAACAGCTCTCTGGAAACTTAAATATATGTTTCAACTTCTATTACTCTTTGTAGGGAGCGGCTATAGGGTTAAGCCTGGGACTGACCTGTTGGCAAAGCCACAAACAAGTCCCAGCTTAGAGGGCACAGCCCTCTTAGCATAATTAGGCTTGACCTTATGATGCTCCCTAGATCTTATCTGGGAAGCTAATGGGCTGTGGGAGGTGCAGCGAGTGCTGCCAAAACAAGTGAAACTCACAAGAACATTGTAACTATGTTGATCACTACCTTGTTTACCTCTGGCTATAAAATAAAGGCTCAGCTTGCTGTCTGGGTCTCTCCCTTTGGCCTCAGCCAAGCACAGAAAATCTACCTAGACCCAGCTTATTCTCTTTGTCTTTTCTACATCCTTCATCGCCCCCCCTCAGGCTCACCGAACCCTTGGCTGAGCTGGCCCAGCACACTCTTAGTATAAATGCTTAGCGATCGAATAGCAAATATCCTTTACTAGAGGCCCAGTGCACAAATTCGTGCACTGGTGGGGTCCAGCCGGCCCGCCCCCATCAAGGGTGATCAGGGGCAGGGCCAGCCAGGGGAAGGGACCATGGGCTGTTGCCCGGCCACCCTGCCCCCTGGTCAAACTCCGGTTGAGGGGACAGTTTGCATATTAGCCTTTATATAATAAAAGCCTAATATGCAAACTGTCCCCTCAGACAGTCATTCAACCAGGAGTTCGACTGCTCGCTATGACATGCACTGACCACCAGGGGGTGGCACAGAACATGATGGGTGTTGGCAATACGGCACTGGTAGCGGGCGGCAGTGGAGGCACTGCTGGCCCCAATGGGCCCTGATGAGAGCAGGACCATGACAGGATGGTGGAACAGGTGAGCTGGCGGCACCAGGCTAAGGTGGGTGAGAGCAGGGAGGAGTCCGATCACCTTGCCAATTGCCCAGCAGATGGCAACCAGTGGTGGTTGCGGGGGGGGGGGGGGGGGACGGGGGGGGCGCTGCCCTGCTCCCAGGTGCTGAGGGAGCTGGGCAGGGGCCTGGCCCTGATCGATCGCCCTGCAGGTGGGCTGGTGGAGCAGGTGAGGGGCAGCACCAGGCCAAGGTGCCAGGTGAGGCTTGGGGCATGAGCTGGGGCCCCCTCCCCACAGGCCACCCTGAGGGACCCCACCTGTGCACGAATTCGTTCACCAGGCCTCTAGTTTTTACATAAATCCAGGTCAATGCTAGGCCTCATGGATTCCTCTTGTACCTGTTTAAAACAGATAATTATTTAAAACCAAATTAATCCAAACCAAGCAAAGTCGATCCCTTGTACTGATAGGAACTATGGCCTAAGTAATGGTTCCATCCAGCTACAGCCACAGCCTCTGTAAGAAGTGTTTTGTATTAAAATTAAAGTAACTACCATCAGGAAAAAATTATCTAAAGATTCTATTGCTTAGGAATTTTGTCAGAGTCGTTAAATAGTTGGCAGGCATGAGTAACACTGATATAACGTATTGTCGGAAGTCTGAATCTTGGATCCCGTATGACATGTTGATGGAATCGGTGCTTTTGGAAGGAGCAAAGAAACACAAACCAGGGAGAAAAGCAGCCGCGTCCAAGCCCAGATATGAGTTTCCCTGAGCTCCACGCCACCAGGTGCACGTGGGAATAAAGACCCGTTACCTGGGATGACTTGAGTAGGAGGTAACCTGAGTCTCTAAGATAGGATTCTATAGGGTACAGTTCCTCACTTTATTAAAAAACAAACAAACAAAAAACAGACTGTCCCCCATGACCGGGAATTATCAGGCAAGGCAGTCACCTCTCCGCTCTGCTGGTTAGTAGCCACGAGGTTCACCTGGGGTATTGGTTGGACTTGACCGCAAACTAGTCTTCACCGATGAGGATAATGCATAGTTCCTGCAGCAACATACACAGCCTTCAAGGTTGGGTGGGGATGTGGTTTCAATGATCCAGTCAGGCCCCAGCCGGTTTGGCTCAGTGGGTAGAGCGTTGGCCTGCAGGCTGAAGGGTCCCAGGTTCAATTCCAGTCAAGGGCACATGCCCGGGTTGCGGGCTTAATCCCCAGTTGGGGGCGTGCAGGTGGCATCTGATCAATTATTCTCTCATCATTGATGTTTCTTTCTCTCCCTCTCCCTCCTCTCTGAAATCAATTTATATACATACATACATACATACATACATACATAAAATGACCCAGGCAGGTATTTTCTCCTGTGGCCATGAATGAGGAAGCTTGTCCTGTTGGTGCTGGTCCTTTCATTGACGCCCACTTCACGGCAGAGGGCAGACACAGACCTGTCAGAGAATCAGAACAGTCGGTGGCTGAGTGCCCTCCAGCTCTGAGCACGTCAGTTACAGGGCAAGCAGATCCCCTTCAGTGTTGAAGCCAATTGGCTGCAACCTCCAGCATCTGAACGAAGCAGGAGGCCGCCTCCTCTGCTCAGGGGGACCGGATAAACGCAGCGCATGTCTCCTGTTTCCCAAGACAAGAGGGAAGAGGGCTGCCCCACACACGCTGCGCCCTCTGATGCACGATCCCTGGGGAAGTTGACATGCTGAGCGACCTACTAGTATGTGTCCTCTCAGCTCTGCCCCTAAGCAGGCAGTCTGCTTTGGTTATCACATACAGCTGTGGCCATGAGGCAACGTCCCGTCACATCCAGGCAGGTGCAGGTACATCCCCTTAAAACCACCACTCCTGTCCTTTGGAAGTGGGCCCCCACCTCCTCCTCACACTGCTCCGCCCAGAGTGCCAGCCTTGGTACCGAAGGTGAGCGTTGCCAGGTTCCCACCAAGGGCAGTGGTGAGCCAGAGGAGGGCAGAGGACGAATTTCCCAGCAGCCCCTTGATCCAATTCCAGGCGGGTCAGGTCAAGGTCAGAACGCTAGGAGAGGAGGATCTTGGAAAGACAGGAAATGCTGACGTGGCCTCCTAGCTGGGGGAAGGGGACATGTTGAGTGTGAAAGTGTTACGCTTTATATGACATTCTCATTTCAGACTTTGGTAATTAAGAGGGACTCTTGGAACTTCTTTACCTAATTCTGAAAGGAACGTGCCTGGAAATGGTTAAGTGCTTAATTGGAGGCTGGGGGAGGTAAGTACTTGCCTCACTGAACATGAGTGAAAGGGGTGGTGAGAGTCAATATAAAGCTATTTAATATATATTTTACACATGACCGAGGATTTTAAAATGTAATCATATGATACGATCCTTGGGGGGGAAGGAAGATCTCTGTTCAAAACAACTCAGGAATCCAAGAGGTTGAGAGGGAGCTACAGGACAGGCACTCGGAGCAAAGGTTGTTCTTTATCTGATGGGGAAAATCTACCCACTTTGGGACAGACACATCGCTGGCAGTAGAACTGCGTCTGGGAAGGACATAAAGAACTGGGAAAGTGAAGGGCAAAATGACCTTAGAGTTCTTAGAAAGGTTTGTTAACTACATGAACGATGTTCCTTTTTAAAAAAAAATAAAATAAATGTATTGTTATTGATCTTTAGAAAGAGAGGAAGGGAGAGGGAGAGAGTGAGAGAGAAACATCAATGATGAAAGAGAATCATGGATTGGATGCCTCCTGCACACCCCCTCTACTGGGGATCAAGTCTGCAACCCGGGCATGTGCCCTGACCAGGAATTGAACCAGTGATCTCTTGGTTCGTGGGTTGATGCTCAACCATGGAGCCCCCCGGCCAGGCCATATTTAATACCTAAGCTTTTGAAATTTATTATAATCTAAATGTTTCCTTATGTTCATATATTAGGATGCAGTTAACAATGAAACTTCACTAACATATAAAGGCATGCGTGTTTGTTTACAAGCACAAAGGCTAGCATTGTCATCCATGTACATTGCATTCTATAGCTCATGTTTCCTCCAAAAAGCTCAAAGCGAAGTCATGCTGTGGGGTGCTTCCCTGAAGTAGGCGGGAGAGCTCATTAGCAGGAACGTGGGCAAGGCACACGGATTTGGAATGATTTTCCCAAGTTCCCATAGTGAACTGACTCCTGGCAGCGGAAATTAACTGCCGTTTTCTTTTTTTTAAATATATTTTATTGATTTTTTACAGAGAGGAAGGGAGAGAGACAGAGAGTTAGAAACATCGATGAGAGAGAAACATCGATCAGCCGCCTGCACATCTCCTACTGGGGATGTGCCCGCAACCAGGTACATGCCTTGACCGGAATCGAACCCGGGACCCTTCAGTCTGCAGGCCGACGCTCTCTCCACTGAGCCAAACCGGTTTCGGCTAACTGCCGTTTTCATGCTCTCTAGCTCCTTGCTTTAGAGCATTAGTGTGCCTGTTGAGCCTTTTGGGTACAAACTTTAAAATGTGCAGTCTGAATTTTTTTCATTAATTCAACAAATATGGATTTGGTACCGACTCTGTCCAGGCACAGCGTTAGATGATGTCAGACAATTTTAAAGATTATAAACTGTCAAAAGAGCCAGACATATTTGGAATGGTAGTAATTGTGACAAGTATCACTAAGCAGTTCCATTTCACTGCTAATACAAATATTTCAGCTTTGTTTCCTACGGAAGGAAGGCGGGAACATGGAGCCATGGAAGGTTCTCGTTCATCCTTTCCAGCCAAGGGCTTTATCCCACTGACTGTAAACAGCTACACAAATGTCTTCCTTGATATATTAAGGGCTTGTTGCTTCCATTCAAACGTTTTTCTTTATTCTGTTGCATGGTTTTCATATTTCCTAGATATAACTAAATTTTTAAAAATTTTGTTACATTTCTCTTGCTTTTTGTTACTGTTTCCTACACATCATTCTATTTTTTATATCACCGTGATCATCCAAAATGTCGTTCTTTCTGAGCTTTTTTTCCTAACCACAAAATAACGTTAGCAAAAATCAGCATCGGAATGGACGGGTGTAGGTACTGATGGCTCCTGTTCTGTGTTAGTTGAACCAGGAACTTTTTATTAACATCTACTGGGTAGCATGTGAGCAAAGACATACATACATAAATATGCTTCATTGTTGTTTGTATACAAAGTCAGGAAAAATCAGATCTATAGACTGTCGGAAAGGCTCTGCATAGCCCGGTGTCGCTGACCTGTGGGAGCACAGGACAGGCACTCGGAGCAAAGGCTGTCCACTCAGACACAGCACCGATTCTCTCTCTTCTCCGGGGGCCAGGGGACGAGTTGGAGGTCGGTGACCGGGGCTACAGAAACATCTTACTTCTAGGAGGTTCCAAAGCAAAATCATGTAGAGCAGAACTGGAACCAAAAAAGCAAAGCATCCTTTCGGGTCGTGTCCTCTCTGGGACCCCTAATTTGCATTAAAACCTCAGTAGTATGTTGGCAGACCGGGCGCTCGTTATCGCAGTAACAAAACCTAGGTGGGTTCAAAGAGTAGATTCTTCTCTTTCTCCACAATGGAACTGGATTTAGCCCTCCCGCCCAAATGTCTTCTGAGGGTGGGAAGTTGCATGTGGAAATCAAGGCCCACCCTCTCCAATGGGTGATTGCTGAGTACCCTCAGGGGTAAGCAAACTCCTTTTCTTTTGGATAGTTTCCTTAGGTTATCAGAATGTGTCTCCTTTTTTAATTTTTTTATTTTCATTCCCTCCAGGGGCCATGTAAATCCTGAGTGTGTGTGTGTGTGTGTGTGTGTGTGTGTGTGTGTGTGTGTGTGAGAGAGAGAGAGAGAGAGAGAGAGAGAGAGACAGAGTGAGTGTGTGTGTGTGTGTGTGTGAGAGAGAGGAGAGACAGATAGGGAGACAGAGTGAGTGGGTGTTGTGTGTGTGTGTGTGTGTGTGTGTGTTGGAGAGAGGCAGAGAGAGAGAGAGAGACAGAGTGTGTGGTGGGTGTGTTTGTGAGAGCGAGAGAAGAGAGAGAGAGAGACAGGTGAGTGTGTGTGTGTGTGGTGGTGCGAGAGCGCGCGCGAGAGAGAGAGAGCGCGCGATTGGGTGTGTGGTGTGTTGTGTGTGTGTGAGTGGTGTGTGTGTGTGTGTGTGTGAAGAGAGAGAGAAGAGAGGAGAGAGAACAGATGATGGTGTGTGTGTGTGTTGCGAGAAGAGAAGGACGAGAGAGAGAGGGAGGTGTGTGGGGGGTTGAGAGAGAGAGAGAGAGCTGAGGTTGAGAGAGAGTGAGGTGTGGTGTGGTGTGTGAGAGAGAAGAGAGGGAGGAGGGGTGAGGAGAGGAGAGAGAGGAGAGAGAGAGATGGAGGAGAGAGAGAGGAGCGGGGGAGAGAGAGCGAGAGCGATAGGGGAGGGAGATAGGGGGGAAGTGGAGAGGAGAGAGGAGAGAGGGGGAGAGAGGAGAGAGAGAGAGGAGGGGAGATGGGAGAGGAGCGAGACGGAGTGGTGTGTGTGGTGTGTGGGAGAGGAGAGAGAGAGAGACAAGAGAGGGTGTGTGTGGTTGTGGGAGAGAGAGAAGAGGAAGAGAGAGAGTGTGTTTTTGTGTGTGGGAGAGAGAGTGAGTGGGTGTTGTGTGTGTGTGTTGTGTGTGTGTCGGAGAGAGAGAGAGCGAGAGAGAGACAGAGTGTGTGGTGGGTGGGTGTGTGTGTGGGGGTGTGAGAGAGAGAGAAAGAGAGAGTGAGTGGTGTGTGTGTTGTGTTGTGAGAGAGAGAGAGAGAGAGAGAGAGAGAGAGTGACGTGTGTGTGGTGTGTTGTGTGTGGTGTGTGTGAAGAGAGAGAGAAGAGAGGAGAGAGAACAGAGGAGTGTGTGTGTGTGTGTTGTGTGTGTGCGAGAGAGAGCGAGAAGAGAGAGAGGCCCGAGTGAGTGTGTGTGGTGTGTGTGTGAGAGAGAGCGAGAGGAGAGAGCGAGCGACCAGATGTGGGTGGTGTGTGTGTGTGGTGTGGGTGTGCGAGAGAGAGACGAGCGAGAGCGAGTGAGTGTTTGGGTGTGAGAGCGGAGAGAAGTGTTGTGTGGTGGTTTGTGTTGTGGAGATGAGATATAGGTGGATAGAGGGAGAGGGGGAGATGAGAGAGAGCGTAGTGTGTGGGTGTGGGGGAGGAGGCGCGAGAGAGCGAAGAGAGTGCGGGTGTGTGGTGGCGAGACAGGGCAGAGGAGAGTGGTTGTGTGTGTGTGTGGTTGTGTTAGTGATAGAGGAGCGGGAGAGAGCAGAGAGAGAGAGACAGAGGCGGTGTGTGTGTGTGTGTGTGTGTGTGTGTGTGTGTGTGTGTGAGAGAGAGAGAGAGAGAGAGAGAGAGAGAGACAGAGTGAGTGTGTGTGTGTGTGTGAGAGAGAGAGAGAGAGAGAGAGAGAGACAGAGTGAGTGTGTGTGTGTGGAGGGTGCACACACCAGCTCAGGTTTCGCCTAGAATAGCGCTTTTCTAAGGACTTCATCACCCAGCAGCGTGGCTCACCAAACACTTGTCAGACATGCAAACCCTGGTCCAACCCACATGGGCCTACTAGTGAGGCGCTCTGGGGGCGGGGCCAGGCCTCCGGCCAGCAGGTGCCAGGGGCTCTGGCACAAGCCCTTTGGAGAGGCCCTGTCCAAGGGCAGCATCCTCTCCCCACCTCAGCTTCCCGGGAGACACATGAGCATCGCTGGAGCTTGGTCCTGTGCACCCACCTCCACTGCGCCCGTGACTGAGGTGTCCTCCGGGCTCGCGGGGCAGCTCCGTGGTCATGTGCATCCTCTTGGCCTGAGCAGAGCGCCCGGGGGCTCCTCGCTGCGCCTGTGCCTGCCCAGAGTTTGGGGTACTCGCAGGCTCTTCTCTCCCCATTTCTACTTAATAGCTTAACAGTTCAGTGCT
Organism: Myotis myotis; assembly: GCF_014108235.1. Taxonomy (NCBI): domain Eukaryota; kingdom Metazoa; phylum Chordata; class Mammalia; order Chiroptera; family Vespertilionidae; genus Myotis; species Myotis myotis. The sequence continues at coordinate 3,006,524 of NW_023416401.1, read as the reverse complement.
CAACACAGAGCTTCTCTAAAGGGTGGAGGCCCCCGACTCTACCTGGAGCCTGGCCAATGCATCAGGGCCCCCAACGTCCCTGGGGTCTCAGCATCCTCACTCAGCTGGGATTGGTCTTAGCAGAGAGCAGGGCGGAAGGCCCAAGCCTCGGGCCTCTGAACCCAAACTTATTCTGCTGTTCTCGCTCTCTCTTTCTTAAAAATCTCTCTTCTTCTCCACAGTCAGGAAGTTGTTTTGTTTTGTTTTGTTTTGTTTTGTTTTGTTTTGTTTGTCTGTGCTTCTGTTGGGGGTGGGGGTGGGAGGGGGGGGAGACAAAAAAAACCACAACCCAGCACCTGGTTAGCCATATAGACTTCTAAACTTACCATTTGGGGAAGAACCCCTGCTCTTTATACAAATCCTTTTTTTCTAGCTAGTAATGTCCACTCTTGTCATTAAAAACCTTAACTTGCCATTCTATGGGCCCATAAAAAGTCTTCAAATCAGGTTTACATTACAAAACCTTAGCGTTGACTGGTTCTCTCCATTCTCCCTTCAAATCCTAATTTCCCTGAAGACAATTTATGATTCCTCTTCCGGAACAGAAGAAGTTGCAGTATAAGGGTGAGGTTGTGGAAGAAATACAAGAGCACATACTAATTTTTAAAGGCTTTGTGGAAAAGCAAACATATTCATTAAAATTTCAAGACATTTTCGCACCAGGCCTGAAACCTGAATTAGGAACACTGCAATAGTTTCCAAAGTATCCGATCTCATTCCAATCACTTCACATGGAAGCTTTCTGCTACCAAACTAATTCTCATTAAAAACTCCTTTTCACATACCATTTTCCTCCTTCCGTTCCTTCAATAGCTCCCTTCCTCACATAAGTTATAGACAAGTCCTCACTTAAAATATCGGACCAAGGCTCAGAACCAGCGGCTCCCGGCCCATCGGGCCCTTTGGAATACAGTGTCCACTCTATTGTCAAGAATCAGAGTTTGTGTGGGTTTCTTTCTACCGAAATTCAACAACAACAGTAACATTAAGTATTCGATGGCATCGTTTTTAATTCATCCGAATTTTTCATTTTCTTGGTCGCATTCAAGTATTTCCATTGACATTTGCAAAATCAAGTTTCCCTCCACTTGCTTTAGTACTAATGCTGCGATATGACCCAAAATATATTTCATTTGTCAGGATTTCGCGGGGCTGGAAGGCTGAGCCCTCATTAATAATGCATCCCCTCACTTAGGATTCAATAAAGCAGTCATATCTAAATTGAGAGTAACTAATCACAATTTATATAACCACACTTGTATAATGTAATCTTTGGCCGAGAGGTTTTTTTCATTAAATGTGATCTAGAAGGTTGCAGTTCCTATTTTACATTTCTCGTCTCCTGTATTTCATAGTCACTGCTCTGTGCAGTGCTGTGGAGTCACCGGGGAGCTAGAATAGCCTTTGGAAGCCTCGTGGCAGACACAGTCAACTGCCGACAACCCCGGGGCTCCGCTGAGGACAAAGCCATTCCCACCACGGCCCCAGGAGGGACCGAGCACTCCGTGCCATGACGTGTCGCCGCCTGCCCTGCGCTCCTGGGAGGGACCGTGGCCGCACAGCGGGGCCTCGGTCGCTTTGTGCTTCTCTGTGGCTCCTCTGAAGCCTCTTCCTCTCCCTCACCCGCCTCCTGGCAGCCGTTCAGGGCGGAGAAAGATGCACTTGTTCTGTGTCTCCAGCCAGCCCGGCGGGGTGAGTGGCAGAGAAAGGGTCCCTGTTAGCCAGGGGCGCGGACAGCCGCGTTCTGGGCTCCCCGAGAGCTAGAGGCCGAGTCGAGCGGACACTCAATAAATGCCACGTAGGAAACACGCATGCAGATTGTGCAGCCCGTGCACTGCCATTGGGCCGTGCTGATTCTCACAGGGCTGCTTGGAAAACATGATAAAAACCCATCAGGGAAGCTAAAATCAGTATTAGAACAGCCCAGACTTCAGGTCACAGAACGACCCTTTAGAGTATGTGTATCCCGTGCATTTTAAAAGAGTCCAGCCTTTTCTTAAGGATGTAAAATGCTACACCAATGGAAAGCTAATGTGAGTCCCTTTTTAAAAAAAACATATTTTATTGATTTTTTTACAGAGAGGAAGGGAGAGGGATAGAGAGTTAGAAACATGGATCAGCTGCCTCCTGCACACCCCCTACTGGGGATGTGCCTGCAACCAAGGTACATGCCCTTGACTGGAATCAAACCTGGGACCTTTCAGTCCGCAGGGTGATGCTCTATCCACTGAGCCAAACCAGTTAGGGCTGTGAGTCCCTTTTTAATCCACAGTGACCTTTACAGGCAACAAATAGGGTTCAATAACGGAACTGCTATAATCAACCCAGTTGTCAATAAAGGAAATGTTTCCGCAGCAGCCATTCATAGCTTAAAACATTTCTAAATACTCTAGACATTTTTCTATTTTATTATAGCACTTTAGGAAAAAAAAAAATGTACCTGTACCCGAATCTTTATTTTTAATCCTCTATGTAGGAAACTATCAAAGTCACTTGCCAGGGATGTTATTAAAAAAAAGGATCACATAACTAATACTGTGGTAAAAACTTTTGAAGAAGGTGGTGCTCTTTATTTGCAAAATCAAAACCACAATTCCAACTCTTCTTGTGTCAACAAAACCCTCTTCATTGTCCGGCTTGAGCTGATGCCTGAACTGAGAGCAGCCGTGGGCCCCGAAGGCCTTCGCATTCATGTAGTAAGTCATCTCCGAGGAAAAGGTTCTAAACCAAAAGAATTATGTAAATGTGAAAGAGGCACCAAGCCTTGGCCCGTGTGGCTCAGTTGGTTGGGCACCCTCCCCCGCCCGGAAAGATTGCTGGTTGATTCCTGGCCAGGGCATGAGCCTGGATTGCCGATCCCCAGTAGGGGGCGTGCAGGAGGCAGCTGATGCACAGTATGCTCTCACATCAATGTTTCTCTCTCTCCCTCACCTTTCCTCTCTCTCTCTAAAAAAAAAAAAAATCAATTATTTTTTTCAAAAAAAACCCTACACCTATGGAATTAGTTAATTAGATGTTAATTAGAAATCATATTGTATAGAGAGGTTTATTTGTGAAATTATAGACTGATAGTTTTTTTTAAATTTCTCTATAATATAGATAAATATCTCTTCCCCTTTCTTAAAGATAGTTATTTTTTCTTAGGTAATCAGTCTTAGAAAAATAAACTAAGATGAGATATTTATAGCAGTAGACTGAAATTGAAATATGAAAGTACGAAAGTCTACTTTTAAAAGATGATGGGACTTTATGTTAAGACGATTTAAGGTTTAAGTCGTCAGTGAAATAAACAAGTCACCGGGCCCTGCCTAGGAAAAGCCTTCCTGGTCGCCCTGGTGACAGGAGCTCGGTGTTTCGGCCCAGGTTGTCAGGACTGGAGCTGTGCCGGTTAGGGGAGGGGCCTCAGGAGGGAGAGGGTGCAGAGGGTCACGGGTTCATGCCGCTGGAGCTTCCTGACTCCCCAGCACCCCATGGCCACCCTCCTGGCAGCACTGGGGCACCCAGGGAAGGGCTGGCACCCTGGGAGGGTGAGGGGCAGTTGCTGCAGAAGCCAGGCTGGAGGAGGGCATGACAGGGCAGGGAAAGAAGACCGTGCTGATGTGGCAATTACACGAGCTTCTAATTGGGGAATTAGCAAGCAGCTCAGGCTTCAAAAAGAAATTTATGCAGCACCAACGAAAAGAGCAGTTCTGTTAAGTGAATGTAAGAACATTTCCTTTCACCCCCAAATGTTTAACATCTTGTGAAAAAATCTGTTGATCAAAGGTCTGGCCTTATTTTTTAAAACCAGAAAAGAGAATGGAGCTTGGGTACAGTGTGTCCCTGCAGAAGAGAAAAGCCTCTGGCTAAAAGATTTGACCCCCAGACTCCCCCCTCCCCTGGCGGGCCCGTCTAGCAGGCAAACAATGGCGGGAATGAGGAGGCGGGTGACCACTCCCCCATCTTGGTAGTCTTCAAAGGCACCTCAGCTCTTGTTGATCGGACTAGAATAAAAATGCATGATATTTCCTAGCTCAGTGGAAGGGTCGCCCATCCCCATCTGGTCTATAAAGAACACGCGTGTGCCCAGGCCTGCTTGACGGCAGGAGCTTTTACGCAGAAAGACTGCGCGGGGACATGGGTGCTATTCCCCAAAGAGCCTGCGGGCTTGTCCTCCTGGTCGTGGCTGCTCTGTGCAGGGCACGTCCCCCGGGCAGCTCGGCTCCGCAGCGGCATCTCCCAGGTGCCCGGCGGCAGACCAGCACCCTTCGTGGCTAATTTCCACTCATGTACAGGATGTTCATTCCTGAAAGGGGCCTGGACAGTCATCTTCCGGGACCAGCGTGTGCCCCCCTGCCCGCGGCCTGAGAAGTCCTGGGAGTGGGTCACCAGACCAGAGCTGGTCGCCCAGGGCTGGGTCCCCGCGCCTGCAGGTCCCACGCCCTCCCTCCTGGCAGGTGCCTCCGTCCGCAGAGATGGCCTAGGGACAGGGATGACCTTCATCCAGCCCTGATCCCAGCCTTGCTCCCAGCTGGACCTGCCCACGTCCCCAAGCATCTTGGGGAAGTAAGAAATCGACCTTGGACTTGAAGGGCTTATGGTGGCCCTGGAGGGAGTCCAACACGACAGGCCAGGAAGCGCGTCCAGAGGAAGGAGCAGCCAGCCGCGAGCTCCAGCCCCACCCAGAGTCCATCAGGCTGTCTGTCCGGGGTGACCTTGAACTAGGATTGAAGGATGGAGGCGGGCAGCCACTCAGGGAAAAGTGGAAGGGCTTGTAGGCCCAGCTACAGCCTAAACGGAGGTCTCAGCATTATGCACGGGATACAGCATTATGCACGTGTCATGTCCCAATATGACTGTATGTGGAGATAGGACTTTTGGGAAATAATGTAATGGCAGTCCATAAGGGTAGGGTCCCAATCCAATAAGATAGATGGCCTTATAACAGCAGGGAGAGTCTCTCTCTCTCTCTCTCTCTCTCTCTCTCTCTCTCTCTCTCTCTCTCCCTCAAGCACACATCACACACACTACGGAAAGTTCACATGAGCGTACAGCAAGCGACCATGGGCAAGCCAAGAAGAGAGCTTTCACCAGAACCCAGGACTGAGAACATTACACTTCTATCGTGTAAGACCCGGTCTGTGGTATTTTGTGATGGCAGCAAGAGGAGGCGAGCCCTAACCAGTCTGGCTCAGTGGATAAAGCATCGGCCTGCGGACTGAGGCATCCCAGGTTCGATTCCGGTCAAAGGCATGTACCTTGGTTGCTGCCTTGGTTGCTGCGGGCTCAATCTCCAGTAGGGGGTGTGCAGGAGGCAGCTGATGGATGTTTCTCTCTCATAGATGTTTCTAACTCTCTATCCCTCTCCCTTCCTCTCTGTAAAAAAATCAATAATAAAAAAAAAAAAAAATAGTAGGCGATGCCAATTGCTTTCCTGCACTTGGATGGCTTTTAAAAGGATGCTTCACTCAGGCTATGTCATCTGAGGCCTGTAGTGGGGGACATGCAAGGAAGTAGATAGAGAGGGAAGAGGGAATGAGGCGGGGCTAGAAACAGTACCCGCTCTGCATAGAAGCTTTAAATGAGGGAAAGGAGACAGGATCGTGGCTCAGCCCCTGGAAGCATGTGAATTGGGCACCCGCAGAGGGAGCCCTTCTCCTCCTTCCCTCACGTCTCCGCAGCCACTGGCTCTCCAGGTCAAGGCCTAGACCCCCTAGGATTCTGGCTCACTTCCATCCTGATGGCAAAGCACAAAGAACCCGGGGAATCAGGGAATGTTTCTCTTTGCCTTTGACCGATGACCACAGTGCTCCAACAGCTGTTGCCAAATAGTTCAATAAGGAATAAAGAAAAGGCTGAAAACTAAAAAAAAAAAAAAAAAAGTCTTCCTTAGGATAAGAAAAATGCAACAGCTTAAAATGCAACTTCTTGAAAAGAAGAATACGTATAGGTATATTAATGACACATTTTACATGGCCAGGTTAGTTATTAAAGCCTGGGAAGGGACAGAAATGGATAAAGGAAGCACAATTAAGAAGAGTCCCTGCATTGCTATTTTGATTAATAAACAAATAGTTGGGAATATCTCTTAATAATGATGCGATAACCACTCGCAGAACTAAACACAGGACATCGGCCTTCTAAAACCGTTGAGGAGATAAAAGTAAGCGAAACAGGCTGCAGAACAGAGGCCAAATGTGAGCAAACAGAAACCAGGCAGCAACATCATCTGTCAGGCCAGCAAAACTAATGAGTGGAGTTTAAATTCCCCGGTTAAAGGGCAAATATGTCTTTATTGAATAAAAAAATAACCCTGCGATTTTAAGAGAGATCTAAATACTTTACAAGAGATCTAAATAATAAAACAATAATTACAGCAGAGGTGGCAAATCACACAAATGGGACTAAAAAGGGCTGTTATATATCAAAAATAAATTACAAACAGGAAGAGAAATGATGCTACTAACTACCTAAAGCCGAATAGCTTAAAACACATAAAACAAAAATATTAAAAACATAGGAAATTACATTTTAAACACACAACTCTAGGAAGAACTAGCTATCTATCTAACCACCTATTCTGTTAAACATCAACGCACTCTGATAGAGTCAGACGAATGAGTAGATATAACAAATATTTCTATTTGTATGCCAATGTCTATATTGATCTATTAAAAAACACCAATTATAAGGAGTTTGGACAAGATAGAATTGGTTTATATCTCTCTATATATGAACATTTATCCTCTACTCCCCCCATGGGTGGTCATTGTCCATGGGCGTCTTGCATTTCTTCCTATCATAAGAGCAGAAGCAGTAGAATCCTTTGTTCCGGACCATCTTTCCCAGGATGTTTTTTTATAGAAAGCAACCTTGGAAGAGAGAGCAAGTCTCCACCTAAGCAAAGAGCTGGCTGGCTTACAGTCTTGGAAGCGAGACACAGCCTCCCTCTGGAACAAGGGACAGGCATGCTCATAGCCCATCGCTTTCCATGTAAGGTTCCCTAAACTCCAGACCCTTCTCCTGTAAACATGCACTGTGATTAGAGGGGTCAGCCCGTCCTCCTCACCTCCTCTGGCAGCAATCGCTCCCTGGGAACCGACACAAAAGCGATGACCCTGTAGCCATTGCGATTGCGGTGAGTAATGACGTCTGTTCTCTCTGGCCCAAATTGCCTGTCTTCTCCCAACATTCCAACAGGCACTCAACAGTGGAAGCTAGCTGGCGAGGGATCACGCAGGGCAAAATCTCAACCTTTCCCAGTGACTGGCATGACGGTAACTTTCTTCATGCAAAATTTGCAAGAAGCAGAGAAAAAAAATGGATACCAGACCCAAAGCAAAGTAAGTAGTCTAAGGAAACCAAATGTTTTCACCATAATCACTGATACCAATGCAATGACAAATGGAAATATTTCTGTTACCAAAAACAAAGTTCATCCACGTAGATTTGAAAAGACACTTTTCTAAATAACTATTGCATCAAAGAGATTAAAAAGTAATATAGACAAATGTTAAAGCAAGTTATATACGAGGGTGAATGCATAAGTATAAATATTTTTCTATGTATTAAGAGGAATGCAAGCAAACTAAAATTTTAGGAAAATAAAATAAGATTAATTTACAATAAAGGAGGAACTAGGTTATAAAATTAATTAATAGAAAGGAAATGTATTCAAATATTTAAAAATAGAATAAAAGCAAATGTCTAATAACATTATTAGCAAATATTAAATAAAATTATAAGTGATAAAAAGTATAACGGTACTTTTAGAAATAAAATACCAAATTCTGCCAAAAATATTAAAAGAAGAAAAAAATAAACATTTCTCATAGTAAATATAATTTTTAAAATCACAAATAAATCTTAGAAATAGAACTTGACACCACATTAAAAAATCATGAAGTAGGATTTATTTCAGGAATGCAAAAAAGTCAATAAATTACATAATTTATTATCATACATTCCATTATTAGCTCAATTAAGAAAATCATAATTACCATAATTTTTAGCAAGGCATTGAAAAATCCAAGTTACAATTTATTAAAAACACCTTGAAAAAAGAATAGACCATAAATGTGATTTAAAAATACGTAGTCATTATCATACTTTTCTAACGCTTCAACCCAAGGTTAGACTGGTATTACATGTAGGAGGAGAGGGAAGTAATGATGGGTAATGTCCTAGTTAGAAGGCTTTGGTCAATGTTAGAAAACATGACACAGAGGGAAGAGATATTAATACGAGAAATAGAAAATAGTGACTTATTGAAAGAAAATCCAAAATTACATCCCATGGAAAATGAATACAATTATTTTACTAGAAGAGAGAAATGTGAAAACAATAGCCTGCTCATATGCAGGCAACTGCAAATGTGGAAATAAAATTATATTAAAAAATCTTACTCATTGTTGCAACGAAAATGTAAAATCCCAAGGACCTATTTTAATAAACACACATTTCACATATGAAGAACATTATAATATTTTTGAGAGTTATAAAGGCCATATGGAAAGCTAAATATTTTACATATTAATTATTACCAAATTAATTGCTAGTAATTAATGGTGGGGGTGGGGGTGGAATTGAATCTTCACACTTTTCATCACTTAAAAATCTCCCATAGACATGTAGTGGGGACGAGAATTAAACCTCTGTTAATGTCAGCCACGGAGTGTGGGGGAGTGTTAGCTAGCCCAGCCCAGCATAATTCAGTCTATCTAAACTGGTAGTCATGCTCCAAGATACAGCTTCCTGGGTCACGTTTAGCGTGGACTCCTATGATGAGCTTGCGTTGGAAAGTATTACCTTAGACGCCAAGGGCTTCAGTGTCTTGTGGAACTAGGGTGCAGCACCCGCTGCTGCCAGTAGGTGTCGTGACTTACATAACGCAGTGAAGGCTGAAAATGCCTGGGCTTAAGAGTATGAGTTGGGTACCACAGATTAAAGTCACACAGTGTTCCTCGGTCAGGAGACGACTCCAAGTAATTATCTCTCTCTCTCTCTCTCTCTATATATATATATATATATATGAATAAAAGGGTAATATGCTAATTAGATCGGATGCCCTTCCATACATCCTTCCCTCTGTACAAAGCCACAGCAGGCGGGTGCCGTGGCAGAGGTGGCAGAGGTCCCCAGGCATGGTGGCAGCAGGTGGGGGCCGGGGCCAAGGCCCTTGCACGAATTTCATGCATCAGGCCTCTAGTATATAGATAGATAGATATAGATAGATAGATGGATATATATATATATATATGTATATATATATACATATATATATATATGAATTAGGTCTTTATTTCATCAATTAAGAATATGTACAAAAAAAAAAGAATATGTACAATTTTTACATGTTGTGTATTGTTTTCCTTCAATGCAGAAATTTTAAAAAAATAATGTTTAGTGTCAATGTTTGATTGTTGCATTGAACTGGATAATTGAGACAAGATTGTTGAACCCATTGTTAAATCTGTTAAATGGTCCATGAACAGTATTTTAAAACTTTAGCACAACGCCCTCTTGCCATTACCAACAGGTCCCATTACAAATAAGCAGCCAAGTCCGGCCCTGTCCTCCGCACAGAGCTCTGAGGAAAGCTTGGAAACCCACCAGAGGTTTCCGCTGGCCTTACTGGTCCTTCAGTCTCCTTTGTTCCAGGCACGTTCGTGTTCGTGCCGAACCCGGGCCAGGAGCCAGGGTGGGTCTGTCATAGCGAACACAACACAGTCCTGGCGGGCACCACATGAACACTGACATTCTGAGCGGGCCTCAGGGCACAGCTGTGAGTTCTGAAAGGGGACCCTGCCCGGAGGCACGTTTCGGGTGCGAATGTACCTTCTGCTGCACGAAGGCGATGCAGTGCGGAAACGTCCGGAGGACCCCTCTTCCCGCCAGTTCCCATCCTCTGTCCCCCTGAGGGCGAGGCTCCTCCTTCTCAGACACAGGTTTCCTCTTAACCCGACGTGTCTGTCTGAGGCCTACGGGTGTTCTGTGGTGACAGACGCCACAGGAACATTTGTTTTTCGGACTAATTGGATGCCTTCCCTTTTCTGAGCTGTCAGCTTGACAATTTTCACAAGTTTTAAGTTCAAATGGAATACCGTTTCTGAAGTGAAAGCTCTGCAACATAAAACAGGATAATAATTCTTTAAAGGCTTGAAGAGCTGGTCCTAAGTGATGAGCATGTCGAAGGGCACCTCCTAAAAAGCAGGCCCACACCACACCCTTTAGGATCAGACACTGAAATGAAGCGCAGAGAAAGTCAGGACGCTGATAACTCAGCGTTTTTTGCGCTTCTCTCCCACCTCCTTCCTCCCTACTTTGCTTTGCCTGCTTGCCTGCTTTCACCAGACTGTAAACCGATTCAGAATAAGAACAGGGTTTTTAGGGTCAGTTCCAGAGAGTTAAGACGTTATATTAGCTATGAGGTTTGAATCAAAGGAGGACAAAGTTGAAAAAAATGTTTAGTGAAGAAGACTGTGGTCCAAGACAAATCTTTTTAAAGGAAAATAGAAGCTGGGAAAATGGCGACGGAGGACCCAAAGTATTTTTATGTTCAAAATTTGCCATGAAGATTTAAGGGTTTGATTTCTGGGGGAAATGCTAATTTTGATATCGGTTGTTTAATATAAATGCACAATTTTTGGAAGACCACATTTTTTACTCAGAGAGAGTGAAGAATTTTTAAATGCAAAATTTTTTAAACAATAACTTTGAAAAATTGAAAATAGCAAATGCATTGTTTTTACTTTAAATATGACAGTAATGTGACTTTGCTATATTGATATAAGAGATATGAGATGTTTTCCATAACCTGAACTGCATGATGTATAGGGGAATGCAAAGGAATTTCTTAAAAGCGTACAGCATGCAAGCAACGGAATTGATTTTTTGATTCTTAAAAACAAACAAAAAAATCAAGAAAAAAGTGTACCTGGAGGCTTATTGCTTATCCAGGAGAAAGGCTAGGTCTAGAGTGAGTGTGTGTGTGTGTGTGGGGGGGGAGGGGGGGTAGAGACAGTTGACTTATAGAGCTAGGATTTAAAACTGAATTGAATCAAGTCATAAGGTCTTCCCGGTTTTAGCTGGGTCTTGGCACTGCGGACCAAACGGAAGAATTCCCTGCGCTTTCAGATGCAAGGCCCCTGCGTTCCTTCGGCAGAAACCCTGTGACCTCCTCATCTCCACAGCGCCCGCTCTGCCAGGCACATGGAGCACAGAATCTCGCTGCAGGGCGCTGCCCCTGCCCTCCATGGCTGCCCTCTGCCAGCCGGCCGCCCCATGGCTTCTTGCCCTCCCAGCTCTCCCAGCCGCAGAGCTGCTCCCGTCCCCTGCCCCGCCTCCGTAGAGCTGGGGGTGAAAGAAGACGGTCCGCATTGGGCTTGCATTTTGACTTTCATCTTGAGTTCTCCAAGGTCTCACCCTCCCGTATGTTGACATGTGTTGTGAACGAGGTGGCAGCCTACCCATTTCACTGGGAGGGAAGCTGGAGATTCTAAGCAGGGGGATGCTTTCCTTGGAACTTGTGGCTTTGCCCCCTAAGGGAGTGGGGTCATCAGAGAATCATTAGCTCCTCGGCTCCATATTGGCCAAGTCACTGTTAGACTATTTGCTTCCTGCACTGAAAAGTCCTCCTCCTGCATGGCTGTGGGCCAGAGCGTGCAGGCCTTGGACCCAAGGGAAAAATTGGGGTGCCGGGAACAATTTCTGATGCTCAAGGTGGATTCGCCAGCCTGAGCCCAGGTGGGTCCCTAGGCCCCGCCCCACCGCTGCCCAGTGGTCTGGAGGCAGGAACTGAAAGGGCTCCATGCTGTCCCTGTGGACCTCCGGGGCTTCTGTTTGCAGCAGGAGGAACCCGGAGGTCAAGACACCCTCTTGGTTTGGTTTGGTTTGGTTTTGGAGATGTCTACTGGAGGGTAAGTTTGTGGGTGATGATCCCAGGGACCCCCCCTCCCCATTACTTTTGTTGGGTGCTTAGGGACTCCTTTAACTTGGTGTAGGGCTCCCCCTGTTGGTTGTATTAGGGAGGTTACGATGAGCAATTAGGACTGATGACTAAAACTGGGTTTGTTATTTGTGGGGTCTCTGTTTAGTCTCCGGGGAAGGGGCGGAGCAATCACTCTGCATTTCTGCAGACCTTGAAGGAGGGGGCCTCCCATCAGACACTTGGCTCTACAGAGCTCACTGTACCTGTTCGCCACCCCAGTCCAAGTACCACTGTGGGCAGGGGCAACCGTCTCCCATCTCAGCCTCTAAAAGAACAAGCTAAGAGGGGAATCCAAAGATCGGTGGCAGCACTCTTAGAAGGCTAGTTTATATATAACGAGAGAAGAGAAAGTCTCACCTCCATGAAATGAGCAAGTTTCTGCAAAAGAAACCAGCAAAGAACAACCAAAAGCTCTTGAAAAAGAAAAAGAAAAAAGAAGGAAAAAAAAAGGCCAAATGATCACCAGAAAGGCTGGACACTGAAGCTAAAGAAATTTCTCAAAAAATGTACTTAAAAGAGAGCGAGAAAGAAGGGGGGTGAATGAGAAGGATAAGAAAAGTACTAATCAATCTGGGAAGTTCTACATCCAAAACCCCCCACAAAACACAGGAGTTCGGAAAATGAGAAAAAAAATACAGAATAAAGAAATCAGCAGATGCATCTATCAGCTAAAGCATAGACTCTCATTAACATATGGATAGTACCTATTTTTGACTTAAAAAAAAAGGCTATGAACTAGAAAGAACCGTTTTTACATCATTTTCACCTTCACAAAAGTAATTGAAGAAGGGAATTTTGAGGTACAAGCAGGTGTTTCACATTAGTTGAGGAAACATTTCGAGAACTGAGGATCACAGCACACCCCCCACCAGCAGGCGCCTCAGAGGGAGACTTCCTCCCTGTCAGCCACAACTTGCTCTCCTCACAAGATGCACGAGCATCCGGGAGGGGACAGACTGCACTGCCCTCGCTGGACCCCCACTTATCAGTGGCCTTGCTGGGCGAACCTTCCTATCTGTCCTGGAGGCGGAGAGGCTGTCGTCCCCACGGTCTGGTCCAAATTCCACGTCCTGTTTATTTCTGTGAGGTTTTTCCTGGCATGACTCACTCCTGACACTGAGCAGATACTTATGGAGCAACTAGAGGCCCGAGGCACGGAATTCATGCATGGGTAGGGTCCCTAGCCTGGCTGGCGATCAGGGCCAATCTGCAGGGCGACCGCCATGGCAATCAGGGGGGTGGGGGGACTCCCGCTGGCACCCACCTTGGCCGGCCTGGGGCCTGTGGGCTGGGGGCAGCACCTGCGTTGAGTGTCTGCCCCCTGGTGGTCAGTGTGTGTCACAGCAACCAGCCGTTCAGTCAATTTGCCTATTAGGCTTTTATTATATAGGATTACTAGGAGTATGACCTTGCCCCCATCCTGTAGTCTGGCCATAATCCACTATCTACATCAGGAGTCCCTTCTCTCTCCAGGGAGCACACACCTCAGGTGCGTTAGTCCCTCCCTTCGCCTGGTGTCCAGTTGTGTTCGTCTGTCCCTCCCTCTGCCCGTCCCCTCCCTCATCGTCCTCATGACCAGACTCCCTAGAGTTCTCGCTCCTCAATGGGAGGCCCCTTTGTCCCGCGAGCCACAGAGGTGGAAATTTCAGATGGCTTGCACAGCTTAATTTTAGAACGCAAATCCATGTTCATTATTGGCTGCCAGAACAACTTCAGAGGTGAGACTATTCTCATCTCCTGCCAACCTTTCTCAAGGGTGACTCAAAAAATAGGCCTCCCAGAGCTAACGCCTACTGTGGTCGCCACGCAGCTCTCAGGAGCCATGTGAAGAGTGAATCGAGGGGCCGCCTCGCAGAGTCTGCACTAAATGGGTCTCGCGTTGCCTTTTATACATTCACTGTTGGACAGGAACACGGGCTATGTCATCCAGAGAGCACTGCAACATAAGGGTATATCCACGGGCGATTTATAAATAATGCTGGCACTTATGGCAGCCATTCAACTGGACATCATTCTCTCAGACATCTAGGCATAAGCAGGTGCTGCCTCTTAATGGGAAGATAAATACATTATTTTAAAATATTGTGGCTAGGCCCTGGCTGGATACCTCCGTTGCTTAGAGTTTCATCCTGATGCGCCAAGGTTGTGGGTTCAATCTCTGGTCAGGGCACATACAAGAAGCAACCAATGAATGTATCAGTGGAACAACAAGTTTCTCTCTCTCTCTCTCTCCCTCCCTTGCTCTTTCTAAAATTAATTTTAAAAAAAATTAAAAAGACTACTTGTGAGTCTTATTTACTTCAAAAAATTTGTGTAGAAGTGAAAAAAAATAAAAATAAAAAAAAAACCAGGAGAAAACGTAATGACACTGGGTGGCTTTTCTGGTTGTGCCACAACATTGAAATGTGACTTAATTTTAGGAGCCAACTAGTGATGCCTCTTGTGAGAACTGAACCCACAGCCTTAAAGCATTCCATATATTCCTCTCAAATTTCTCTCTAAAGAATGGGCTAGGCTTCACCCACATTATCTTCTTAGTCATCTTAGCATTCCTGTGAGGAAAGTGGAATTAATTCTGTTCTATTGTGAGAAAACATGTAAAGAAATTATGTGGCGTGTTTAAGATTATTCAGGCGCCACAGAGCTGGGCAGGGAGCGCTGGTTTCCTGAGGCTGAGAAATACCTCATCAACGACCTCAAGTTCTACTGGAGGAAAGGGCGCAGGCCGTATTGGTTCGGCTACTACACCCGTTTTACTCTCCTCCAAATACTGACCTTTGTATTTCAGAACTATCCAGAAGGCAGGTCTTTGCTTTTATTTTATGTTAAAACATATTTTTATTGATTTCAGAGAGGAAGGGAGAGAGAGATAGAAACATCAATGACGAGAGAGAGTCATTGATCAGCTGCCTCCTGCTCGCCTCCTACTGGAATGGAGCCTGCAACCCCGGCATGCGCCCTGACCAGGAATCGACCTTGACCTCCTGGTTTGTAGGTCATCGCTCAATCACTGAGTCACGCTGGCTGGACGATCTCTGCTTTAAAAGGACATGCAGGTAAAAGTTTGGCACAACCGAACATGACCAAAGGCTGTGGTATGATTTGCTTTACTTTCTGAAGATACATTTATCTTGAGAAACAGGCCTTCTGACTTTTAAGTCATCCAAAGTGCTGTCACCCTCTAAACGGACATGCGCCGGCGCAGAAGGGAGACTTCCGGAATCTCATAGGCTTCTTACTTTCTCTGGCGCAGCTGGTCTTGGAGCTGGACTCATGAAATCAAGGCTGAAAACTGGCCTCTGGGAACACACACTCACACGTGGTTTGGGCAACGGTTCACGGGAGAAAGACTCTCAGCAAGAGGAGCTATAGCCATGCCATGCTATGATTCATGAAGAATTCCAAAAGTGATCTTTTCCTGTGTGAGTTCAAGCATTGAAACGGAATTGCTTGTTTCCAATGAATACTTTTCTCAGATTTGTTTTCATGCATCTTCTAAAGCCACCAATTTATTATTACTTGTGTCAGTCTGTAAATTATTTACTCAGCATTACCACCCTGCGTATTTTGCTCCAAATCCTCAATGGAAATAAGCATCTATAATAATAAAAGTGTAATATCCTAACTACACCAGATGTCCTTCCGGATGACCTTCCAGATGAAGCTGCTGCTGCAGCGGCAGGCAGGGTGCGGGCGGAGCCCCTTGCACACATTTCATGCATCGGGCCTCTAGTACTTAACACACATAGAAATAAAGTGCCGAGGAGAAACCAAGATGGCGGCATAGGTTAACACCGGAGATTGCTGCCTCGAACAACCAATCAAAAAAACAACTAAAAGATGGAACGGACATCATCCAGAACCACAGGAAGGCTGGCTGAGTGGAAATTCTACAACTAGGAGGAAAGAGAATATCATACCCAGACTCAGAGGAGGCGCAGTGCTGAAGTGAAATACTAAGGTGTGGAGTGCATGCAGAGCGGGCTGGCAGCAGAGGGCGCGGTTGTTGTTTTCAATTGGGAGGGAGTTTCAGACTCTGAGCTCCAGATCCGGGCGAGTCTCTAGGGTCCCAGACTCAAACGGGAGAAACGGGACTGTCTGGCTTCGGTCGGAACTCGAAGGCAGCTTTCTCTCCGAGGTTTGCAGCGGTTGCTGGGACTCTGTGAGGCAGAACCCCTAGGAATGGAACTGAGAGCAGCCATAACTGCTCACTCCACCCGCCCTGTAGATCCCCCAGGGACCCGCCCCGCCCAAGCCCTGCGCAGAGCCATTTGCCGGATAGCCTCAGGCAAATGCTAGATTAGCACCGCCCTAGAGATCCAGCACAGAAACTCTCCCACTGCAGACACAGCTGACTCTCATAGACAGTTAGCCTGGAGGTCAAATCACCCCCGGTATTGCCGACAACAATCAAGGCTTAACTACAACAAGACTGCACACAAAGACCACTAGGGGGTGCACCAAGAAAAGATAAAAAAATGCGGAGACAAAGAAACAGGACGCAAATGTCAGAAATGGAAGATATAGAGCTCAAAACCACACTTTTAAGGTCTCTCAAGAACTGTCTAGAAGCTGCCGATAAACTTAGTAAGGCCCTCGAAAAGACTGGTGAGACCGCTGATAAATGTAGTGAGATCCTCAAGAAATCTAATGAGACCCTCGATATTGTGATAAAGAACCAACTAGAAATTAAGCATACACTGACTGAAATAACGAATATTATACAGACTCCCAACAGCAGACCAGAGGAGCGCAAGAATCAAGTCAAAGATTCGAAATGCGAAGAAGCAAAAAACACCCAACTGGAAAAGCAAAATGAAAAAAAAATCCGAAAATACGAAGATAGTGTAAGGAGCCTCTGGGACAGCTTCAAGCATACCAACATCAGAATTATAGGGGTGCCAGAAGATGAGAGAGAGCAAGATATTGAAAACCTATTTGAAGAAATAATGACAGAAAACTTCCCCCACCTGGTGAAAGAAATAGACTTACAAATCCAGGAAGCGCAGAGAACCCCAAACAAAAGGAACCCAAAGAGGACCACACCAAGACACATCATCATTAAAATACCAAGAGCAAAAGACAAAGAGAGAATCTTAAAAGCAGCAAGAGAAAGAAACTCAGTTACCTACAAGGGAATACCCATACGACTGTCAGCTGATTTCTCAACAGAAACTTTGCAGGCCAGAAGGGAATGGCAAGAAATATTCAAAGTGATGATTACCAAGAACCTACAACCAAGATTACTTTATCCAGCAAAGCTATCATTCAGAATTGAAGGTCAGAAAAAGAGCTTCACAGATAAGGAAAAGCTAAAGGAGTTCATCACCACCAAACCAGCATTATATGAAATGCTGAAAGGTATCCTTTAAGAAGAGGAAGAGGAAGAAAAAGGTAAAGATACAAATTATGAACAACAAACATGCAGCTGTCAACAAGTGAATCTAAGAATCAAGTGAATAAATAATCTGGTGATCATAATAGAATCAGAGACATAGAAAGGGAATGGACTGACTATTCTTGGGGGGGAAAGGGGTGTGGGAGATGCGGGAAGAGACTGGACAAAAAATCGTGCACCTATGGATGAGGACAGTGGGTGGGGAGTGAGGGCGGAGGGTGGGGCGGGAACTGGGAGGAGGGGAGTTATGGGGGGGAAAAAGAGGAACAAATGTAATAATCTGAACAATAAAGATTTAATTAAAAAAAAAAAAAGAAAAGAAAAGAAATAAAGTGCCGAGTCCCTTCTGTAGTCTGCTGTGTCCATCATGCTCTCTTAAGCAACACTGGCACATTTCCCACAATATTCTGAAGACAAGAAAAAAGACCATTAGAAACGTCCAGAAACACACTTGATTCATACTTGACCACATGTACTTCAAGTTAATTATATTTCCCATGAAAACGTTGAGTTTGATTTTTCAAACACTAGAAGGAAAGGAAAGGAAAAGGTGAATAACATCTCCAAACAAGAGTGGATTTGAAAAGGCCCGGTTTTCCTCCCCGCGCTGGGACTGGCCACGGCTTCTCTGGCGGAGAACCAGAGGCTGGCTGGCTTGTGTCTACCAGCAGCTTGGACCGAAGAGACGGGTCTTGAAATGCCAGACTCACCCTGGGCATGGCGAGGTGCTCACGCTGAGGAAGGCACGTGAGGACCGCGTCCAGCTCCGTCTCCAATCTCACACGCATGCAGTCGCCCCCGTCAGCTTATGTTCAGTGACCTGTGGTCAACCGTGGCCCGGAAATATTAATTGGAAAATTCCAGAAATAAACGATTTATGCATTTAAATTGTGACCGGCACTGAGGAGCGTGATGAAATCTTAAGCCCCCCCCCCCCCCCATCCTGCCTGAGACCTGACTTCTGAGCATATTGGGGCTGTACATGGGCATTAGCTAGATGGGTTATCAGAGAGAGAGGGGCCACACGCATATAACTTTTCTTACAGTAAATCGTTATAACTGCTCTAGCTTATTATTAGTTACTGTTAACCTCTTACTGTACCTAAGTTATAAACCTCACTTTACCGCACGTATGTGTGTATAGGAAAAACATATAGGGCTTGGTACTGAGTTTTCAGTCCTGGGGGTCTTGCATAGTATTCCCGAAAGATAAGGGGGGGATGTACTGTACTGTCCTTTGAAGAACAGAATGCCTGAGAGAAACAGTGGGCAAATCCTCGTCATTAAATGTTCTTTTCCTTTCTCTCAAATCTCTCTCTCAGTGCATAGACAGGGGTCAGGGGCGTGACCCCTGCAGACCACAGACCCAAATGGTCTTTCCACCCCGCAGGGAATCCCCGGTTGGGGAGGTGTGCTTTGGAATGCAAACGTATTGTTTCCAACCCGCAGCCGGTTGGATTCACAGATGCACAGACCGTGGACAGGAAGGACCACCTGACTGCATTTATTGGAGAAGTCCATGCGTAAGAACACCTATGCGGTTGCAACTTGGGTTGTTCGAGTCAACTGTAGTTGAATGATGTCAAGGTACAAGGGACTGAGTCTAGACTCACTTAAAGAGACAGGTAGAGCCGAGGCAGAGAGCCTTGGGGGCCCCAACTTGCCCGCTGGTAGCCCTGCATACCTCTTTAAGTCACAGTGCTGTCATTAAAGGATGGAGTTGCATAGGCCAGTGGTCGGCAAACTCCTTAGTCCGCAGAGCCAAATACCAACAGGACAGCGATTGAAATCTCTTTCGAGAGCCAAATTTTTTAAACTTAAACTACATAGGTAGGTACATTGTTATTAACTTAATTAGGGCGCTCCTAAGGCTTAGGAAGAGCCATGCTCACGGGGCCAAAGAGCCGCATGTGGCTCGTGAGCCGCAGTTTGCCGACCACGGGATAGGCCATCTTTAAGTTTCACTTAGAAAATTTCCTCCCTCTGTGAAAGGTGCATTGCCCAGGGACCCTGAGGTTTAATACAGCAAAGCTAACGGGGCAACACTTACAACATGGGGGACACTCCCTAAGGGAAGACGGGCCTCCTAGCTTGTCCTGGAGGTTGGGAGAGAAGGAGGCAGAGTGGGAGAGGGGCTTCCTTCAACATTTGGGAAGGACACTTACTTACTAGTAGGTTGGTGTCAGAGCGGAGACAAGTGAGGTCCCTGCCTGGGAGCTGTGTGTTGGGCCCTGGGGGGTGGGGGGGAGGGTGGGGGGGCGTGGTTCTGCTCCAGACAGACTTGCTTCCCAAGTGAGGACCCTTTTATGCAAACACTCATCTGATGTGTTTGCACAGTTAGCATCTCTCGTTCCAGAAAATTCACCACAACAGGAAGTTATCCTGACTTTACTTGGAAACGCGTGTAGGAAGGAATCGCCATGCCATGACCCACACAGGAAATCGGCCGTGTGTGCAGGAGACGTCCCTCACTCAGGCTGCCCACGGTGCTTGGCGCACATGTTTATGTGCTGAGCTCAAGTCCTCAATCAGCAGCGGCCCGCAGCTCAGAAAGCCAGGAATGAGACTGAGTTCAGAGGGTGCGTCCAGCCTCAGTGCCTATCGTTTTGCTGTCTTCCCGGCTCCTCCCTCCACCTGCCTGTTTCTCTGGGCCACTGCCCAGCCCTGGCGCTCTGCGGGCTGATGAGACGCTCCTCTTCAGGCTGGGGGTGCTCTGAGCAGAGGCTGAACCCTGCGTGTGCTCACCTTCTGCCCAGAGAAATGAAGGGCCTCATGGGGTGACCCGGAGTGTGGTGCCAGGGAGGTAAACGCATCGGGTGCCCAGGTCAGCACCAAATCTACTTCATTAGCATCAGATGAACGCACCCAGGCTCCACCGATATGACTTTAGATTAGGCCCGTGGTTGACAAACCACGGCTTGCGAGCCACATGCGGCTCTTTGGCCCCTTCAGTGTGGCTCTTCCACAAAATACCATGTTCGGGAGCGCACGTACAGAGCGATTGAAACTTCATGGCCCATGCGCAATAGTCGGTATTTTGTGGAAGAGCTGGTATAGTGGGGCCTTGAATTACGAGTTTAATTCGTTCTGAGACCGAGCTCGTTAAGGAGCTCGTTAACTCAAACTACTCTATCAACTCAATGCAAAAAATCGGCAGAGAGACAGCTGGTATCTCAAAAAACTCCTTAGTCGGGGCACTCGTAAGTCAAGGCCCCACTGTATTTTGTGGAAGAGCCACACTGAAAGGGCCAAAGAGCCGCATGTGGCTCACGAGCCGCGGTTTGCCGAGCCGCAGTTCGCCGACCACTGGACTAGGCCGTCCCTTCTGCTGATAACAGGCTGGTGAGCAAAGTCTGGCTGACCATGTGATCAGGTTAAACACAGGCAAGATTCCAAGGCAATGCACAACCACCCAAGAGGGAGAGGCATGCAAGTTGGACAAAAAAAAAAAGCAGGTGCATACTTATTTGATAAAAAACAAAAAACACCACCCTATTGGAACCAGAGAATTAGTTGAGTGGCGGGCATTCCAAGGCAGATTCTGAAGTTATAAGAGTTTATGTATTATAGGCATGATGTTCAAAAGCTCCAGGCCTAACACTAACAAGTCCTAGTTACCCCTGCTGGCAGCCAGCTGTTCCACCTTCACATTGATCAGGGTGGCAATGAGTATCAGCAGCAGCTATGCTGGGAGTGCGGGGGATGGGAAGGCCCAGGTCCTCAAGGGTCACAGCTGAGCTCTTAGCAGGAAGACGGGACCTATAAACCCTCCCCTGTGGTGAACAAACATCACCCCCATTTTGTAAGGGGACGTTTTATCACTATGAATGGCTCCTTGGAAATGGAATTTATACATATCCCATTGCCAGGAGAAATTTTATGCGGATTAGCAACAGTGTGACAATAATGTCTAGCCAAGAAGGAAGAGAAAGAGAAAGAACAAGCCGAACCTTTGGTCTTTCAATTTAATTAACATGACCTTCCTCATTCTTTTGAGAAGAAAAGCCAGGAAAAAAAATTTTTTTTTGAGTTTCATTAAGAAATGGCCTGCAATATTATGTTTTAATTAAATTGAATACGCTTCCCCATGGGAATTAAACATGTGAAAGCCTCACCAGTAATAGTATATTATTAAAAGCTGCATCACCTACGTCGAAGAAATTAGTACTTGATTTTTAGAGATTCATCAAGCTCTGAAATGATCGATATCCTCCTGAAACTCAAATTCAAATCATGTCAGTGTTTCAGTCACAGAAACCAAGAGAGTTGTTCCTAAACTGCAACGGAGTTCAACAACCTACAAAGTGTTGAAATACTTAGATAAAACCGGTATTCTTATTTACCTATAAAACTTGAAAAAAAGGGGTTCTGGGGGAAAAATAATCATTACCTCACCCAAATAACTGCTCCCCCCTCCCCTCTATCCCAGGAAGTCTGTTACCTAAACGCTGAAAGTCTCTCACCCCTGCTCCGCTCCGAGGTCCTGCCTTAGAGAGGAAGGCAAATCCTTTGCCGGTGCGGACTCCGCACCCCTCATGTCATCTTTTAGTTCATCCCAAGCTCAGGCCGTCCTGGCTGAGAGGGGATTTCTCCTTTTTTTCATTGTTGTTGGGCGTGGTGCAGGGAGGAGGTCAAATCCCTGAAACTGTTTGCTAAGACAGAGGAACCGAGCCACGGAGAGTGGAAATATAAAACGGGAGGCTGCCCAGAAAATACCACGCACCCGCCTCTCAGAGGGAACCGCACACGGAGCGGGGACTCGAAGCCTCCGCGGGCGGGAGGCTGCAGCGCCCCGCGCCTCCGCCCTGCCCAC
This sequence comes from Myotis myotis, assembly GCF_014108235.1. Classification (NCBI taxonomy): domain Eukaryota; kingdom Metazoa; phylum Chordata; class Mammalia; order Chiroptera; family Vespertilionidae; genus Myotis; species Myotis myotis. Next base: position 2,984,306 of record NW_023416401.1, on the reverse strand, counting down.
CGCAGGTGGCTGGTAGCGGAGCCAGCGCCCCCCGCACCGCCACGGCCAGCACGGGCTCCCCTGCTCCGCTAGGTGCGGTGTCTGCCCGGCTCAGAAAAATAATCTACGTCCCGGCCCCGAAAAAGAGTCGGTCTGCAAAGAATGACCAACGGAACGGGAAGAGGAGCAGCGTGCGCTCGGCTACCCTGGGCACCCCCAGCCCCTCCCCCCTCTCCAACCGACCCCCTCGCGGTCCCGGGAGGGCCCGGCGCCCATCAAGTTCCTGCGCAAGTTCTGGCCGCAGCCCCTCCACCTGCCGGCGGCGGCCGCGCACCCCGGCCTCCCCCGGCGGCCCCCCGCGGGCTGCAGCAAAACCGGGGCGCTCGCGGGCGGGGCGGGGCGGGGCGGGCGGCGGCCGCGGATCCGGCAGCTACCGCGCCGCTCGGTGGCCTGCGATTGGCCGCGACGCGGGCGGGAGGCGGCGGGGGCGGGGGCGGGGCGGCGGCGGCGGCGAGCGGAGCGGCCGCGCACCGGGCGGCGGGAGCGGCGGCGGCGAGTTGGGGCGCGGGGGGCGCTCGCGGAGGCCGAGCGCAGTGCGCGGGCGGCGGCGGGGCGGGGCGCGCGGGGAGCGGCGCGGGGCGAGGACCGCGGGCGGGCGCCGGCGCGCAGGCAGCAGGTTCGGCCGCGGCGGCAGCTTCGCGGGACGGATCCCCGGCGGCAGCGGTGACGCCGGCGCCCGGCTTCCCCTCCGCGCGGTGCGCCATCCGCCCCCCGCTCGCCGGGCACCGGGGAGGAGAGGGCCGCGGGGCGGCGGCGGCGGGACTGCCGCCGTGGTGGGTGCCGCGCGCGAGGCACCGAGCGCCCTCCCCGCGGCGCTGTCCCCGGCGTCTTTGTCGTGGCGAGCGGCCCAGAAGCGGGGACCGGAGGCGACAAACAAAACAAAAACACGAGCCCGAGACCGCGCTGCGGAGCCGCTGCTCCACTTCCCCCTCCGCATCCTCCGCGGCGCGGTGCCCGCCGCCTGCATCCCTCCGGCGGCCGCTGCGCTCGGCCCGGCTGAGCCGCCCGCTGCCCCCTCGGCCGCCGCGCACCCCCTCGCGCCGCCCCCCGGCCCCCGCCCGCCCGCGCCCCCGCCCCCGCCCCGCCCCCGCCCCGGTCCCGGGGTCTGTTTTATGACTCCTGGTGCGAGTCCCGCGGACTGCGCGGCCCGCTATTTGTCACCAGCTCGCTCTCCATTGGCGGGGAGCGCGGCGCGCAGGGGGTGGGGTGGGAGGAGAGGGAAGGGGTGGCCACTGCCTGGAGCCTTCTCTCCGCCGCCGCCGGTGCTGCCGCCGCCGCCGCCGCCTCCGGCTCCTCGCTCGGCCCCTCTCCGCCTCCATGTGCCGGATCGTGGGAGCGCCGCGGACCCTGCTGCCGCTGCTGGCGGCCCTGCTCCAGGTACGGGCGGGCCTGCGGGCGGGCGGGGCGGGCGGCCCGGTCCTTTGTTCCCCGCGCCGCTGCGGGCCGGCTGCGCACCCGGGAGGAAGGTGCGGCCCCGCGCGGCCGGGAGCGGCGCGGACCCGAGGCTCCGGCGGGTGCGGGTGCGGGTGCGGGGTCGGGGCGGCCGGTCCCTGCGCCTCTCCCGGCGCGTCCCGGAGAGGCGATCGCGGGCCCCCTTCGCGGCTCCTTCGGGGCTGCGCGCGCTCGCGGGGTCTGCCCCGGCGGCGGGAGGGCGAGGGAAGGTGGCCCTCGGATTCCGCAGCTTTCTGGCCCCTCGGATTCCACTTGCCCCCTTCGCTGCGTGTTTGCTTCTGCCGGGATGGGTCTCGAGTTTGCAGGAGCCGTGCTCGCTCGGGTGTCTGAGTTACGGGACTTGCCTCCACCCACCGCACCCTGGCCCCGCGCCTCGGGTGCCCGCGGGCGCCGCTGCCCTATTGTCTTCGCCCGCCCGGAGTCGCCTCCCCATCGGCTGCTCTCGGCCCACCATGTGCTGTGGGTCCCCCCGGGAGGAGCAGCCGCGCCTCTTGGCCTCCGGGAGTCCGTGCGGCTCAGCGCCTGGGAACCTCGCCCGGCCCGCGCCCCTGTCCCGCCTTCGGGGCAAGTCCCGTTACTCGGCGAGGATTCCCTCCCGGGCCCGCGCCCCTGCCCCGCGTGCGCCCCGGGGGCGCCTTCGCCGGCGCCTGGCACTTTGCGCCCCGGGAGGTGCCCGCCGGCCTTCCTGGGAGTCGGCAGAGGAGGGCTCTCCGCCGCGGGAGGCACCTGCTCCGGGGCCAGCCCGGCCGCCCGCCCAACTTCCCCGCCGCGTCCGCTGGAGGGTGCCCGGGCCACCGGCCGGCCGTCCCGGGAGCAGACGCCGCGCGCCGCCGCGACCCCTGCGCTTGGTGGGGGCCGGGCGGGGTCCGAGCCCGTCCCCGCGCGCGGTGCGTTTCTGGACCGGCTGCTGCGGAGGCTCGGGTCGGCCCTCCCTGCGGTCGAGGGTGTCGGGGGATCCGCCAGAGGGACCCAGAGCCCCGCCCGCTGCAGGGGGGCCGCCGGTGGCCGCCGAAAAGTGCCGCGCGGCTCGGGAGTGTGGCTTTGTCGGGGCGGCCGGGCCGGGAAGGAGGGTGAGGATCACCCCCTCGTGGTTTTCACGGGTCGGGGCCGGCTCGCTGCGGCCCGGGGAGGGGGCTGCGGGCGCCGGGCAGGACGGGCCGACGCCCGGGCCCTCGCGCTTCCTCCCACCGCCCCCTGGAGGGGTGCGGGCCGCGGCCGCCGAGCCCTGTCCATGGTGCGCGCACAGCGGCTGGGCCTGCAGGGCCGCGCGGTCCCCCCCCCCCCCCATCTTCTCTCCCACCGGCGGGCTGGCTCCCCCTCCCATGGTCTCTGACCGCCCGGGTCCCATCTTTCTTTTCTCCTTGGGTTTCTGCTTTTGTTCTTTGCTCTCTCTCTCTCTCTCTCTCTCTCTCTCTCTCTCTCTCTCTCTCTCCCCCCCTCTCCCCCCCTCCCCTCCCCCCACTGGCCTCTCTCCGGACCTGGGGTTTCAGGACTGTTCGCTGGACATTTTTAGCCTCTGCCGTTTTGGGGAGTGGATGGGATCTCTTTTAACTGGGGGAGGAGGCCTGCCAGTCACTTGCTAACAAAAGTGCCTCCTGTTGTAAAGCCGCCCTTTATCCTCAGGCACACACCCTGCCTCTCTCACCTCCCGTCCCTTCGCTGCCGCTTTTTTCTTTAAAACAGGGTTCATTAAAGAGGTTAGGCCGAAGGGGAAGGAGGAAGAAAGTGCCACCTCAAGTGTTTGAAGTGAAGGGGAAGGCAGGGTAAACTCATGAATCCCGGGCACATCAGATATTTTCTCTCTTTGTTATTTAACAAAGGAGACGCCGCAGATCAAAAAAATCTTATTTCTAGAAGTATTATTTTTGACCATAATATATCCTCAGAGTGTGAGCCAGCAGTAGGTGGTACATGCTCCTAACTTTCTGGTCGGAAAGTAAGTTTTAATTGAATGCCCTGCAGCGAAGTCAGGGCTGGAGGAGAAGGTCCCTGGCCACTGATCCCAGGGGACTGGGCTGGGACCCCTACAGTTTCACCTCCTCTTTTGGTCACTAAACCTTGAAGTCAGGTGTGACTTTTGCAGGTCATCTCCCTTTTTCCTTGAGTATTTTTTAAAAGTCCTGTTTATAAATGTCAGGTATTATGCTGATCTTTTCAGTTTTTTAGACCGAGTTGTGTTGGCCTGTCTGAGCCTCCAGGGAACGGGGAATTACAACTTTGTCATCAAGTTGGTTGGCGGCCTGGCCTTGTAATTCGTGGGTGCAGGTCCAGCCCTGGCAGGGAGTGATTTGCAAGGTCATGGCGAGGGGAAGCGGGCAGTCCCTGCGACATGAGTTTTAGGGTTGTGTGCGCCATGTGGGCTGTACCACTGAGATTAGGCAGGACTTTGTGCTGATGGCCCGCTTTACACCCCAGAAGAGCAGAGATCGGTCTGCAAGGTGAAATGGCCTCTCTCTGCAGTCAGCTGCTATTCAGTCTTTTTTTTTTTCCAGGCCAGACTAAGGAGCCAAGAGTTTTAGAAAAGAGAATGAGTCGGTCATTAGTGTAGATCTAGAGCAACCTTATTTTTTCAGAACAGTTAAATAAGAATAATTGAATATTCAGAAAGGACTTTATACCTTTAATTTTTAACGGAAGTGTACCTTTTTTATTCTGAACACTTTTTTTTTCACTTTGAGATGTTTTTTGGGAGTTTTGTTGTTCTGTTACCTAGATTTACGTATTTAAAATTTCTCTCTTTTTGACTTTAACTTGAGGTATTAGTATGTCCGTTATATTAAAAAAAAAAAAAAGTAAAATTTGAGCATTAGACTTCACTTACCAAAGCTTTTTTAAAAAATACAAGTGACTTTCAAATCCATGAACAGATTTATCATCAGGGGGAACAATCAATTTTACTTTCACTACCTACCAAGCAGTTGTTAGATTAGAAACCTGTTTTGTTTTTCTAGTTCACATTTTAATGGCATAGCTCTGCTGTTCTAATCTAAATAACTTGTACGTGTTCCGATGCATCAAGGACATCACCTTGACGTCCATAGATATTCTAGAATCATAGTCTTATCACATGGGTCCGGCCTTCAGCCCTGGATGAGGACATATGAAAAGGGATGCGTTAACCGTGTGTGATTTTCATGGACTTAGGTAGAGACTTTGAAGAGATTAATATTCAACACATGAATCGTATATAAATTTTTTTTTTTTAGTATTTGGAAAATCTAGAATGCAGTCATCATTTGAAGTATAAAATATGTATGTGTTCGTGTTTGTTTGATTTTCATGTGTCTTTGTTACAGGTTCTCGAGAAGGTAAGGAGAATAGTTGGTGTTCACAGTTTATTCTGCTTATTAGACATAGTTATGCATATCTTTGCACTTTTCTTATCTTGTGTCCTGTGGTTATCACTCCTAGATAGTGCATTGCAGACTGACTAGGTGTGATTTGGGACATAATAATTTGTGTACCCTAAGATATTTTTATAGGTATATTTAAAATATAATGTAAAGTTTATATTAAAAATTTGTTAGGCCTCAATTGCAAATTCAGAATTTATTTACAGAGTGTACTCTGACTTCCGTTCCTGTTCTAAAGTCTGCTGTGACCTTCTGAACATGGGACTGAGGCTGTAAGAGGAAGTTTTTTTTAGGTGGTTCGCACTTTTTTCCATGGAGGGACCGAAGTCTTCCTGGAACAGGTTACTTTGGTGACAGTGTGTTGCACCAAACTGTCCGTAATATCCTTTTTCATTAAAAATCTTCAATTCTTAAGTCTGTTGTGCCTCATTAAGCTTTAGGGTTATTAATCAGGAAATGTCAAGATTAAAGCAACAGTTAATCTTGCTTTAAAATGCCTTTTATTTTTATTTTTATTTTTTTATTTTTTATTTTTTTAAAATATATTTTATTGATTTTTTACAGAGAGGAAGGGAGAGAGATAGAGAGTTAGAAACATCGATGAGAGAGAAACATCGATCAGCTGCCTCCTGCACATCTCCTACTGGGGATATGCCCGCAACCCAGGTACGTGCCCTTGACCGGAATCGAACCTGGGACCTTTCAGTCCGCAGGCCGACGCTCTATCCACTGAGCCAAACCGGTTTCGGCTAAAATGCCTTTTAAAAAATTCTTAGTAACTCATATCCCCATCCTGTTTTCCAAGGGATAGTATCCAGTTAGAAGAGTGATTTAAAAAAAAAAAAAATCAGAGCTGTTATTTAAGAAATGAAGTGTCTGTGCATAAACTTTCATTTTGCCCAAGTTAACATTATTCAGATTTGTTATGTTGGCTCAAATACAAAAAGTAATCAAGTTTAAGCATTGCACAGACTTGTGGCGAATTCTGTCAACTATTTAAAAAATGTGATAGATTTAGAATTTGGATCTGCCTTTAATATGATAGAACCTTCTAGAACCTAAGTACTTTCAAGTTAGGTTAAGAACTATAATTGAAACACAATTTGTACCAACAAACCATTATGCCTTACATTTCTGTTTTTTTTCCTACTAAAACTTATATTTGTCTTATTTTTTTCAGCAAATTATGTCAGTGAATTTGAGTAGATACTAATCTTTGTGTATTTTACTAACTGTAGATAAATTTTAATTAAACAACTCTATTCATGCCTGGCAGATAACTGTTTTATTAAGAGCTATATCTTCTACATATGTAAAGTGATGGGTTTAAAGTAGGTGGAGGAAGGTGAATGTAGGAGCTAAATGGAATTTGGAAAGAATTGGACATACAGATTATGATTTATGTTATAATGCAATTTTTAAAAGAAAATTGAGGTTACGCGTAAATACTGCTGAGTTTTCATTTCTTGTTACTCTTTTTAGTACTCAGTGCACTTGTCTGAGCTTCCAACTCTATGTGCTGAGCCCCACCCATTTTTGTGGGTTGCATATATAAACACACAACACGCATGCTGAGGACTGCTGTCTACATATGTGTCCCCTCTAACATGTATCTGTTTGACATGAAGTGCCAATTGATAGTTAATTGGTGTGTGTCACCAAAGGTGGTTTGGGCGAATGCTCTGCTCTTACCGAGGGTCAAGGGCACGAGCTAGTAGAGTCAAGTGTCAAGGGCAGGATGTCTGGGGTGCTGATCTGGTCCAGATGTGGTTTGCTCCCTTCAACGGCCATGGCCTCTTTTCTCTCAGTAGTAAAACCTTGGGCCTGGGTGGATTTGTTGATCTCTAAGGGGCTTTTCAGTGCTGTGATTCTTGCAGCTTTTAAAAACATCCCAACTACTCCTTCATAGAGACTTCGGAATGACTTCAGTTTTTAACTTGAAGGGCAAGGATTTTCAGGCACTCACAGTGATAGGAGAATGATTGTAGGGCCAGTAACAATACATCATATGACATTCTCCGTATTTTTTATATGCCTGACTTTTAAACGTAATTTTTCTCATTGGCTGTACTGCTTTGACTACTAAAGATAAACTTTTTGCAGACTGGGGCCAGTTAGTATTAAAGGCAGGGAAGTGTAACATTACGAAGAAAAATTATTCATTTTGTTAATTTTGTACTTGAATGTTTGAGAGTCCCGAGCCTTCATGAGTATCACCCAATTCAGTGGTGTGGGTCCGCGTTAACAATACTAGGATAGCCCTCAGATCTAGCAAGTCCTCCTCTGGCTATTTTTCTATAGATAAGTCTGTTTCATACTGTACACATACTGTGTGTACCTATATAAGGATATGCATTGAAGCCTTTTTTTTTTTAAATAATTACAAAAGATTGGGTTAGTTGATTTCTGAAAACCTATCACTAGCACCAATTTAATAAATTATGGTAACGTGCAGTCAGATTTCAGACCCTTCCTGTGTGAAATAGAACATTTCAGTTCTAGTTCCAGGTCAAGAAAAGGCTTACGAAACCACCCCAGTGCTTTTGGCATGGACCTAGCACAGCTACAAGGAAGGACGTCAAAATGATCAGTGGGATTTCAGGGCTTCTGAATGAAGGGAAACTGGACAAAGGCCACAGAGAGAAGCTGCGACGCTGAAGAACAGAAAGTCACGCGGCGTAGAAATAAGATGGGGATGACCTAAACTAACGCTAGAACATTCTGGAGTTGGGTTGAGAACAACCTATAGAAAGCTGAGCTCTAAGTAGGCCCCAAGGAAGATTGGCTAAATTGGTGGATAGTTAAATAATAGATACGTTTCCGTGTTGTATCGGGAATGACCACGCTGAGCTGAGTTTTCTGTGCCGGAGAGATTATACCAGTTGGTTAAACCATTGTGATATTTCTGACATTCTCTTGGCTGATGGAATATTTCTCCTCTCTTCTGGTCGTGAAAGTATAGTTTAAAGGGATCTTGCTAGTGTCTACAGTTGAGACACAGAAGAACGTGAGTGTAGTGTGTTCTGGTCTGCTGTTGCCCACATGAAGTAAAGTATGTAATGTGGGTTTTCCCCAGCGGCAGTGCTTTTAAAGCAGCTTGAGCTATTGAATCGGAGGTGCTGTTATAAATACGATATGGCATTCATAACAGAGGGACCTGGAGAGGTGCTCCATCCACGATCTGTTCTTAGGTCTTCTTTTCCAAAATAAACCTGCCTATAATAAAATAAATACTGGAGTAACAGTGCACTTATGTAGTTCTGTATATTGTAATTTTAATATTTGTTTTATGTTAATTTTAAAATCTTACTTGACCATAGTGTACAACTATATATTGTGGTTTTAATATTGGTTTCTGTGTTAATTTAAAGATAAAGTTACTTCACAGTCATAAGTTAAAATATTTAAACCCAGATTCCCCCTCTATCCCAATTTCCATGTATTATTTAATGTGTTAGTGGATTCAGGAAATAGTAAAAAAAAAGGTTAACCTAAAGGGGCATGGTCTACACCAGGGGTCCTCAAATTTTTTGAACAGGGGGCCAGTTCACTGTCCCTCAGACCTTTGGAGGGCCGGACTATAGTTTAAAAAAAAAACTATGAACAAATTCCTATGCACACTGCACACATCTTATTTTGAAATAAAAAAACAAAACGGGAACAAATACAATATTTGTATTTGCATGTGGCCCGAGGGCCGTAGTGTGAGGACCCCTGGTCTACACCATCTTTAGTATTCCACAAGTTCCCGGAACTGGAAATGTGAAATGACGTAAATGACTCTTTTCATTATTAAGTTAAAGTTTGATGCCACCCAGCTTTCCTTCTGTTGTGTGAAATGCAGCCCTTTTGCTCTGCTGCGTTCAGTCAGGGGTCTAGCATTGCCCTTTCAGCGTTCTCTCCTTTCTTTTGCACATGTGCAGTTCGAAGACATTTCACACTTGATTTTATTCGTAGTAATTGTCATTAGTTCACAACTCTGAAGAGCACATACGCCAGGGCCAACCATGGAAACGTGAGGTATTTGCTGCTACCTCTTCAAATATCTATACTAATAAAAGGGCAATGTGCTAATTAGACCGGACGTCTTCCGGACGTCCTTCCTGACAAAGCGGAGGCGTGGCCAGCCTGCAAACCCCCTAGCACTAAACCTTAAAATGAAGGTTTGGTACTAATTAATTAAATACATTTTAATTAAACAACCCTAACATAGTTTCAGGGAGTTATCTCAGATAGTTATTTCTGTAACTCAGAGATAGGTGGCTTTATTGCATTTAGAAGTGATGAAACTGGAATGCAAGGCATTTTGAATGTGGTGAGAATCCAGAGGAAAACACCCCCTGTCATGGTGGAGGGGAACCTCACTGTAGAGCACATGGCTTTTTTCTCTCCCAGGCTTGCACCCCTTGAATATGACATTTAGCGGACATAGTTAAACTTTATCTCCACTGACTTGATAAAAAGTTTAAAGTAGTTAACTTTTTTTAAATCCTCACCCAAGGATATTTTTTTTCCAACTGATTTTTAGAGAGAGTGAAAGGGGGGAGAGAGAGAGAGAAACATTGATGTGAGACACATCCATCGGTTGCCGCCCGGCTGGGGCCAGGAATGGAACCTGCAACCCATGTATGTGCCCTTGACCGGGAAGTGAACCCCCTAGACCTTCTGGGGCCAGGGCCGGCACTCTAACCACAGAGCCACACCAGCCAGGGCTACAGTAGTTGGCCTTTGAGTTACATTCTCTATTTCATCTTGACCTTAAATATTAATATTTATTTTGGAATGTGAAACTAACATTAAATGGTTGGTTAGGATTTTCACTTTTTTTAAAAAAAATATGTTCTCTTAGCGAAAGAAGAAAAAATATCTTATGGAAATGATTCAGAGTCAGTTTTTTAATGTTCTTCCAATTGTCTTGATCATCAAATAATAGACTGATAAGTGCTCAAAAAGTAATTCTTTTGTGTGAATCCTGGAACTTAAAATACTTCCCAGCAGCCTACAGGAACTCTCAAGGCTATGCATATTTTTTTAAAAAAACACAACAACCTTTTTTCCACATTCTTTTGTGTGAAAAGAAATTCAAGAGATTCTATCACTAGGTTTTGAAATGTTTTAAGGTTTAATGGCACCTTTTCCATTAATAGTTTAAATCACTTTTTCTTCCACAAAAGAAATCATTTGGCAGCTTTTAAAATATATGTCCAGACCTCAAAAGGGCCTGCTACACACAGGTTCCTGGGAGTGTTTTGTGAGTGACTCAGTGCAGTCCCTGATTTGTTTGCTTGCTGTTCAGAAAACCTAGAACTATTTTGTTTGTAACTCGACCAGTTGTTGGCGGGTGGATACGCTTGGCTGGACTCTGATCTCCAGCAGTATGCCTCTTACTTGATTGGGCAGTTTTTCAGTGACTTCTGAAATAAACGACTGAAAAAACATTAATTTTATTAAGTTTACAGGGGATACAACCCACTTCCGCTTAACATAAATCTTGAACAAACTGGAGACTATGGCCACTTATTTACATTTTTGCTTTTGTTGTCTTAACTGGTTAACACAATGGTTTGGAGTCTGAAGTTCATTCTCGATGGCTTTCTGGTTCAGGAGAAAATGAAAAATGCTTTGTGCAGCCGAAATATTCGCCTCTTGCACCGCCTTTGGCACCACCCCCTGTAGAACCTTCCAGGTGCCAACGTCTCCAAGATAGGGTTCTCATGCCCTCCTCCCATGGTACAGGGCAGGGATTCACGGTTTACATTTCACACACACATCACACACATCACTCACGCAGTGGCACAGAGTTGATGGAAGCATCGGTTGCATACAGGAAAGTGCACCCAGAGGGGTAGCCTGCTGAGTGGTCCCCAGTGGAACATACAGTTGAATCAGCCACGGGTGGGTCACAGCACTACAGGCACCCAGGGTTAGCCTCTTCCAAAGGTCATCGTCCTCCGGGGGTAATTCTTGACTTGATTTCTAATAGCATAGACCCGGGGTCAGCAAACTCATTAGTCCACAGAGCCAAATATCAACAGTACAACGATTGAAATTTCTTTTGAGAGCCAAATTTTTTCAACTTAAACTATATAGGGAGGTACATTGTTATTAACTTAATTAGGGTACTCCTAAGCTGGCCTTTGCTAAAAACGACCTCAGTCTGACAGGTACATTCGCTGAGGTCGACCCCTTCCAAGTCTCCCGTCCACACTCATCTTGTGTACTGTTTCGTCTATCTCCTTTCCGAAACCGACTTCTGTGCATGGGCCACGAAGTTTCAATCGCACTGTACGTGCGCGCCCGCACGTGGTATTTTGTGGAAGAGCCACACTCAAGGGGCCAAAGAGCCGCATGTGGCTCGCGAGCCTCGGTTTGCGGACCACTGGAATAGACCGCTTGCTTGTTTTGGGACGTACTTTATGACGGCATACACTACACGATACTACCTTTTGTGCCTGGCATCATCTTCCACTTGATTTGTAAAACTGCCCATATTCTTGTGCCATCTACTTTGTTAGTCACAAAGTTAGTAAAGACTCACTGACACTAGAGGAACATCCGGGAAGTTAAGGAAGTTGAAAAAAAAATTTAAAAAGAACATGAAAAGAATGGATCAACGGTTCCATTGCAGCTCAAGGTCACTGGCATGTTTATGGTGCCCAGCCACGAAATGCCTTTTGTGGGTTTTCCAACTCAGACATCTTTTTCTGTAATTCTGGTAATTTGGCAGCATGGCTCCGGTCAAAAGCCAAACGTATTTGGAATTCAGTGAGTTCTAGCCTCTGTTTAGGAGAAGGAAGATGGAGGCGAAGAACTAAATGTCTTTTTGACTTGAAGTGTTCAAGCCGACGGTTTGAGTGTTAACAGATTCTAATCTCAAGTGGTGCTTCTTAATGACTTCTCTGAACTTAGTAGTGACCCACTTCTTAATGAGGCCTTACACAGCTTTATTTTTAATTAAAAAAAGGTTACATGGAGGGGTTATACTTCCACAAACTGCCCGTTTCCCCAGCTGTTCAGTGCATCTTTGGGTACAGTTGACCTTCTTTTGTGTTTGTGTAGATTTTTAACTTTTTAAAAATACCTTTTTCAACAGTTCATTGATTTTTAGAAAGAGGGGGAGAGAGAAAAAAGACAGAAGCATCAATGAGAGAGCAGCACATCCATTGGCTGCCTACTCCATGCCTCCTACCCTCCACCTGGGCGTGTGCCCTGACCGGGAATCGAACCAACAACCTTTTGGTGCAAGGAATGATGCCCAGCCAACTGAACCATACATGCCAGGCTGTGTAGGTTTTTTAAGTATATGAAAGGTTGCCATGGAGAATGCTGCGTGCATACTTGTTCCAAGATCTTTTCCTAGAGGCCTTTCCTCTCCATTTATAATGCTTGCTGAGTAGATCTGGATTCTAGGTGGAGGATTTTTTGCATAATGATGAGGTCGAAGGGATTAAATTCCAGAAGTAATGGCCCACCAAGGATTTGTTGCTTCAAGGCAGCCCTCATTTATTGATGTTCTTACACATGTGGGCCTGCTTTTACAGTATTTAAAAAGGTTGTACACATTGTCTGGCCTTAGCTTATTGCTATATAATTTGTATTTACTTGTGTTTCATCCCTACACATAGTTTTTCTACCAGACAAGTGATCGTTTACATACAGTGTTTGTGTTTTCAGCATTACAGTTTATTTACAGTTCTGTCTTTTCTGTTTGACAGATAACTAGGAACATTTGGGGAGAATATCATAACTATCGACTTAATTTATGAGCTGATTTATAATTAAGTACCTCGTAAATAAAACTGAATTATTCCATGATTTGGGTTATGGTCTTACCTTTATTTGAGGAGGTCTTAATACAGGTATGTTTAAAAGGGGGGTAGCGGTATATTTAAATGTAGATAAAAATGGATTATCAAACCACTTTTAACATTTTATGGCCTAAAATTATTAGCATTTTGAAAAACAGTGGGGCTACTTTTTTTAGTATTTGCATAAGTAATGGATATTGTCAGAATTCAGAATCCTTATTTTCCCGAGCCTTGATTCTTCATAATTAAGATAAACAAATGTTTATACACACACACATATACACAGATATATATCTGTGTATATGTGTGTGTGTGTATATATATATATCCTATATAATAAAAGGGTAATATGCAAATTGACCCTAACAGTGGTTGCTATAATGTGCACTGACCACCAGGGGGGCAGACACTCAATGCAGGAGCTGCCCCCTGGTGGTCAGTGCACTTCCACAGGGGGAGCTCCTCTCAGCCAGAAGCTGGCTCATGGCTGGCCAGCACAGCAGCCGTAGCGGGAGCCTCTCCCACCTCTGAAGCAGCGCTAAAGATGTCCGACTAATGGCTTAGGCTTGTTCCCCACAGGGAGCGGGCCTAAGCTATTAGGTGGACATCCCCCAAGGGTCCCCAAGCTGCCAGAGGGATGTCTGACTGCCAGCTTAGGCCTGATCCCCGCCAGGGAGCAGACCTAAGCCGGCAGGTGGACATCCCCTGAGGAGTCTTGGACTGCGAGAGGGTGCAGGCCGGGCTGAGGGACGCCCCCCCAAGTACATGAATTTTCGTGCAGCAGGCCATATATATATATATAGTTTCTGGAATACTGTTCGGTGGTAGGTGAGCCAAGTTATAAATTGAAACCATTCTTCTCCAAATGCAGTCTTCTTAGACCTCATGCTATATATCACATTGTATTTATGTGTTCATATTTTCACATTGAGATATTTCACTTGTGTGATACTTATTTTTGTGTGTGGTATGAAGTAGTGGGTCTTGCTTTATGTATACCCATCCCTGATTTTATATACATAACACAACATATAATAACATGTGGGCAACTATCATTTATCAATATAGTTTCTATTTTTCTGAACTAAAGTGGTTTTTTTTTTTTTATCAAGTGTGATATTTCCGTAGATTTTTAGGTTTCATTGTTTTTCTCTCTCCAGTTTTCCTGGGTTAGCGGCTGAGAGAGGCAGTGTAGCACAAGGGTCAGGAATGGATCTTCTGACACTTGGTTGTGGTGGAATTTGGACAACGCATTTGACCTTGCTAGCCCTCAGTGCCCATTGGTAAGATTGTTCTGAAGATCGAATGGGCTGCCCTGGCCGCCTGGCCCAGTTGAGAATCTCCCTGGACGCCAAAAGGTTGCACGTTCGATTCCTCCTAGGTGGCAGGTCTAACTCAGGGTGTGTCCGGGAGGCAGCTGATCAACGTTTCTTTTTCACACCAGTGTTTCTCTCTCTCCCTTCCTCTCATTCGGTCTTTACTGTGTTAAGTACTTTACATGTATTAACTCATTTAATTTGGGAAAAAAACCACACCACTACCATATTCATTTTACATATGAGAACACCAAAGCACAGACGGGCTACGCCACAGAGCCGGAAGTGACCTCAGTAAGTGATAAAGCATTCAGGTGCCAGCAGCCGACGGCAGAGCTTGGGTTCTAGGTTTGACAGTTATTTAAATGCAGGTAAAACAGTTTTAAAGCCGGATTGCCATCGGTTCTATCTTGTATATGCATGAAGTTCAACCATAAAAAAAGAACACACGTTTTCTATTGCAAAACATTGTACATGTCGAGGAGTATATAAAGCATGTATTTTCACAGCTTAAGCAATAAAGTATATAAAATATGTCAGCTTAACTACCAGCCTTGTTAAGACACAGAATAGTGCCAGGGCCTTGGGAGTCTCCAGAGTACTGTTCCCATCCCCTCCCTCTAGCCCAGCGGGAGTGCACTTCTTACGGTCCTAGGGGCCTCCTAGACAGCATATAAATATAGGTTGTGACATATTTACGCATTTCAGTTCTCTATTACATGTTTTGAAACTTTATTTGCTATTTTTTCATATCACTTCATATTATTATGTTTGAACAATTTCTCAGTGATGTCTTCCTCAGGACTTCAGCTGTCCTTTCATTCTTTTATTTTTGTCTTTCATGGATGCCATGTTCTTTGGAAGCTTGTTTAAACCAAGTCAATGGCCTTTTAGGCTTCCTCCACGTGAATAGGGGCTCACTTTTTGAATATTAAGAATTATATGTCACGGGGGGCGGGAGGGGAGGGATCAAGATGTTAGAGGTGCTTGGGGGGAGGGGGCATGGCCAAAGAAAGGTTGGGAGCCACTGGTCTAGAGGTACCAATATGTTTGTTTTTCTAACAGTTAGTCCCTGCTTTCTAAAAGTGATTTTGCCACCTCTGCGTATACATACATATTTTTACCTGGGTGTGTGTGTGTGTAGAGGAGATGGGATGCGGGTCCTCTCTGAACTGCACACCACGGAGTGGACTCGTAGACTCGCAGGGCTGCAAGCCGCATGCGTGCTCATCTTTACCGGCTGGTCATGCGAGCCCGTGTTCCAAACTCTACATGTTTTTTCATAATTTTCCTATACGTGTTAGAGTCAAACTTTAACGTCTTTCACAATCTAGTGGGCTGCATTTTGCTATCTCCTTTTAGTTTCCACTTGCATCCCCCTGGTTACTAATGAGGTGGAGATGGTTTTGATTTTATTATTTTTTAAATATATTTTTATTGTTTGATACCATCACAGGTATTTCCCATTTTCTCCCTCTTCCCCGCTTCCTTCCAGCCCCTACCCACTCCCCACCCCGTTGCCTGCGTCCATGGGCTGTGCATGTACGTTCCCTGGTTTATCTCTTCTTGTCCCCCACCCCACGTGGCGGTCTGTGTTGGCCTTTCCTTCTTCCTGGAGGTACCCGGGACCCCGGCCTGTGGCTTGGCCTGGCTGTTAGTTTCCCATTCCCTTTGGGGAAGGTTTCTCAGCCTTGGCTTGTGTGGGGTGTTTCCCAGGACGGTGAGCCTTCTGGGAAGGGGCTCCTTTGATGAAAGCTAATGTTTGCCTGGCCTTACTGTGTGGAGGCCAGCACTTCACTGGCATTGTCTCCGGTAACCCTCACACCCCTGGAGGGCGGGGAGGGAGGGAGGGAGGCGGTTCCTCCGCATCCATTGTACAGAGGCCTGGACAAAGCCTGTTGTAAACCATTCGCCCACAGGCACGCCCCGGGCGGTGGCGGAAGGGTGGGAAGCAAGGAGATTAGTCTGTCTCCTCCAGCTCTGAGGACTTGGACTTTGGAATGAGGACCTGAGGGACCCCAGTGTCAGGGAGCAAACTTTGGCCTAGGAGTGGGGACTCTACCAGATGGAGCCCAAGCAGGACAGGTTTCCGTCCTGCTGCCCCTGGGTGGTGGCGTGAAGAGAAGGGGCGAGCGGACGAGGAGTTGCTGGTTCTGTGAATCGCCCTGTTTCTCCTGATCTCAGCTTGGCCCAGAGTCAGTCAGCCCGTTCCCGAGAGGCTCATGGGACTGCGCCCAGCCATGGGCTCCCCAAGGGCCCGAGAAGCCATGGGCTCCCCAAGCGCCTGAGAAGCCATGGGCTCCCCAAGCGCCTGAGAAGCCCTGGGCTCCCCAAGCGCCCGAGAAGCCCTGGGCTCCCCAAGCGCCCGAGAAGCCATGGGCTCCCCAAGTGCCTGAGAAGCCATGGGCTCCCCAAGGGCCGGAGAAGCCATGGGCTCCCCAAGGGCCCGAGAAGCCATGGGCTCCCCAACGGCCCGAGAAGCTGGCTGTCGCTGTCAGGCCCTTTGCGTCCATCCTAGTGGCCTTTGGCGCCACTGGCAGCACAAGCGTTTATTTGGCTTCTTGTTTGATCTCTTGGCCTTGGCCTTTAAGTATTCAGAAATGTTGAGTCCTTGAGAGGTAGTTTAGTGTCTTTGAAGGGACCTAATAAATAGTGCTTCTTATCCATCTACGTCCTGAACAAATAAGACAGCAAGAGAGTGAGCAGATAGGGAACCCAGATACAATCTTTACGACTGATAAAGACAGGCTTGGAGAATGTGCCTGAATGGGTCAGGTCTCAGAATCCATCCCCCCACCGCACCCAGCACAGCCCATGCGGGCCGCCTCAGCCTGCGGGGCCTGCCTCTGCACATCCCCTAGGACCTAATGGTTTTGGCACTGCATGGCAGGCTGGCCCTGGGGTGGGGAGTGGGTAGGGGCTGCGGGGGTGGGGGGTAGGGGGTGGGAGGGTGGGAGGGGTGGGGGGTGGGGGGTGGGGGGTGGGAGGGGGGGGGGGGGGTGGGGCCGGACTCCAGGGGCCCAGGCAGTTCATCCAGCTGGGGGAGAGCTCAGCAGGTCGGGGTGGCATTGCTGGTGTAGCGCCCGCCCTCTGCCTACAGGCAGGGAGAATAAGGCTCGTCCCCAGGTTTTGGAGGAGATGTTGAGTGTCTGTTCTTACCATTGGGTGTGTGCTCCTCGGCCAGCACAGGGATGGCCCCGGGGGAGGGGGAGAGCTGCTGTCAGGACATTCTTGCTCCCAACCTGCTGGGGAGCCTTACTGTTCACAGGGCGCTCTGACCTCAGGGGCCTGGAGGACGGTGTAGAGCTGGGAGGGCAGTAGGGCGCGGGGGGGGGGGGGGGGGTGGGCAGTGGGGCCGGAAGGGCAGTAGGGCCTGGAGGGCAGTGGGGCCCGGGCAGCAGTAGGGCCTCCAGCGTTAGAACACAAGCCAGTCCCGACCCGGGAAGAGTGATCCAGGCGAACCTGTGCCCCGGAGGGGGTCCCGAAGGGCCCCAAAGACCAGGCAGAGAGCCGGCAGCGGGTGAGGGGGATGGCCCCGCCCGGCTTAACCTTTCCCTAAAGCTGATCGGGCCAGGCCTCCTGCGCTGATCCGTGGCCTTTGCACTAAACACAGAGTTCAAAGGGGAAAGGAGGGCTTAAAGACAGTGAATCTGCCCATGAGAAAGGAAGGCGCCCCCAGAAGGCGGGGCATTTCTGAGTCTTGTCCGTCAGTGGCAGTATCTCACTGTCACTTAAAAACAGCAAATACCGCCCGGCTGGTGTGGCTCAGTGGTTGAGCGTCAGCCTGTGAGCCAGGAAGTCACGGTTGGATTCCCAGTCAGGGCTCCACCCCCAGTGTGGGGCCTGCAGGAGGCAGCCGATCAGTGATTCTCATCATCGATGTTTCTCTCTCTCTTCCTCTCTGAAATCAATAAAAATATATTTTAAAAAATATAAAAAAATAGCAAATATTGTTCTGTTCATTAGTCTCTTGGCAATAGAGGTGGAAATAACCCCGTTTCCTGGCCTTAGGGTCTCTGCTGATTCAGGCCGGGGGCCCGTGGTCCCTCCAGAAGCGCTGACCTGCCTCGGACCTTCGGCTGAGGTCCCGGTGAGCCCTGCCTCTTCTGAGGCCCTTGGCCTGTCGCCCTCCCTGGGGTCCGGGGTCTGCTCCAGGCCCCGCCTCTCACACAGCCGCCTCCCTGGAGAACAGCCGCCACCGTCAGTTGCGGTCACACATGGAGATCAGAACCCCTGTGGCCGAGGCGG
Source organism: Myotis myotis (assembly GCF_014108235.1). Classification (NCBI taxonomy): domain Eukaryota; kingdom Metazoa; phylum Chordata; class Mammalia; order Chiroptera; family Vespertilionidae; genus Myotis; species Myotis myotis. The sequence continues at coordinate 2,966,090 of NW_023416401.1, read as the reverse complement.
CACAGCCTCTTGCTGCTGAGCCACCTGCCGACTCTGAAACCAGCCACGCTGTCCGTTCGAGGCTGCGAGCCAGCCGGTCCCAGGCCGCTCAGGCCCACGCAAGCCCCTTCTCCCTGCCCGCAGCCCCGGGCCTCCCTGGGTGTTTCCTTCCCCAACGTGGGACTCCTTCTCGTTCCCCATGGTCCCTGGAGGCGACCCCAGGATGCCAGCGTCTCTGATGGGACCCAGGAAACAGCCCCTCTGCTCCCTGCGCCCAGGTCTGGATCCAGTGAAACAGAAGCCAGGAAGGTCAACATTCAGAAAAGGCAAAGCCCACCCAGGTTCGGATCAAAGCCGGGCTGGAGGGCGCGGCTTTTACCAGTTGCTAAAGGGAACCCCGGACATGACCTGTGAGCTCCCGCGTGGACAGGGAGGCCACCGGCTTGTTTCCTGTGGGCCTGCGACTCCCAGGCGGAGGGGCCGGTGGGGCTGGCCGGCCGCTGGGAGTCCGTCCCTCTGCGATGAGTTCAGTCGAGGCCCCTGCTCTGTGGGCTGCACGTCCCAGCGGCTGGGTGTGTGGACCCTTAGACGCCGTTAGACATTACTGAGCCCCCAGGGAGCTCCTGTAATGTGGGTGCTGTCTGTCAGTGTGTAGCACACCGGACATCGAACTGGTAAAGTTACAGAACATGGAATCCGCTTAAAACGATTAGACCAGGTGCCTATGCGACACAGATCCCGGTGTGTATGAGCAGTTGGCTGCATTGTCCACAGCAGGAAAGTGAAGTTAGTGGGAAGAAGAAAATAGTGCTTGTCTGTTTTTGCACATCTCCTCGTGGCCAGCTCAACAGAGGAAGGCAGTTGTTTCCCCGCGTCTGCGGCTGTGTTTACCGTGTGTGTGAGGGCGTCGCACATCACGCCGCCTCCGGAAATGGCAGTTCACACCCTGAGAGGATGAGAGCGAGAAGGCACGTGATGTCAGTGTGAGAGCCGTTTAGTGCTTTTGGATCCTCCGCAGGGACCAGGCCAGGCTTGGGGAGCCGGGGTGCAGGGTGCGGCTGAGTGATGGGGGTGGGAAGGGGTGGGGGTGGGAGTGGGCGGAGTTCCTTCCACGTGGGAAGGGGCTCCAGCAGGGGAGGCATTGCCCTCTACGCCAGCGGTTCTCAACCTTCTGGCCCTTTAAACACAGTTCCTCATGTTGTGACCCAGCCATAAAATTATGTTCGTGGCTACTTCATCACTGTCATGTTGCTACTGTGATGAATCGTCATGTAAGTATCTGATGTGCAGGATGGTCTTAGGCGACCCCTGTGAAAGGGCCGTTCGACCACCAAAGGGGTCGCGACCCACAGGTTGAGAACCGCTGCCCTATGGTCACACTTGGACTTTTACTCTAGAGCAGTGATGGCGAACCTTGTGAGCTCGGCGTGTCAGCATTTTGAAAAACCCTAACTGAACTCTGGTGCCGTGTCACATAGAGAAATTTTTTGATATTTGCAACCATAGTAAAACAAAGACTTATATTTTTGATATTTATTTTATATATTTAAATGCCATGTAACAAAGAAAAATCAAAAAAATGAGTTCGCGTGTCACCTCTGACACGCGTGTCATCGGTTCGCCATCACTGGTCTAGTCTCACCAAAGCGCCCGGAGGGACAGGCCGAGCGGGGTGCTTCGGGGGGACAGCCGCTGGTGAGGTTAGAGTTGATGGAACCGCAGAGCCCAGGTGGGAGCCGGCGGCCCTGAGGGAAAGGCACTGTCGGGTTTGGGCCGCTTTCGGGTGCGGGATTCTTAGCCGGGACCCTCAGCTGCTCCGGATGAGGAAGGAGACGAGAGGCGTGGGGACTGAGGAGCCCAGTGGGACTTTGGGGGAGCATTTCAGAGCCCGGAGGTAGGGGTGAGCTGGGGGAGATGGGGAAGCAGGTCTGGGCGGCGGGAAAAAGGCTCATGACCATGGGGACCTAAAAACGCGGTGGGCCCAGGGCTTTAAATCAGCGGGGTGACTGGGGGAACGTGTTAACCAGAACAAAGGCCACGTCACCCCGAGTTCAGAGCGGGAGCCGGTGGACTGATGCGAACAGGCAGGCGCCGCCTCGCTCCTGTGACCCTCCTGTCCCCAGACAAGGTCGCTGCAGCCGGAGGAGCAGAGCTAATGATTGTCAGAGGAAATGGAAACTCAGACCCGGAGCTGATGGTGGGGGAGCGGATGGTGGGGGCGCTGATGGTGGGGGAGCGGACGGTGGGGGAGCGGACGGTGGGGGAGCTGAGGGTGGGGGAGCGGACGGTGGGGGAGCGGACGGTGGGGGCGGTGGGGCTGGGCAGCTGGGCCTCTGCCTCCCAGGACCCTGAGAAGGAGCATCACCCCAGGGCCGGTGCGCTGGGTCCCAGCTACAAACCAAGGAGGGGTTTCACACCAGAGAGCCCCATGCCCACTGGGCCGAGCTCTCCTGCTAACCAAGCTGAAGGACGGCTTGAGGCTTCAGTGTCCATCGCACACAGCGACTAGAAGACCACGTGTTTTGGTGGGAGCCGGGAGTAACGGCTTCGGGGTTCCTTTTTGTTGTCGCTGAGCTATGAGGCCTGCAGACAGGCGGGAGGTAGATGTGCCGCGCGGGGAGCTCAGAAAGCTTCCAGAGGTGGAGGTACGGGCTGAGCCTGTGGCTCTCGTTAAATATACTGACCCACCCACATCTCTCGAGACTCTATTTAGTGAATCTTGCGCTGGGATCTAGGAATCTGTTTTAGACAAGAGAGCCCAGATTACCTGCTCCGCTGAGCCAGTTCGGGCGCTAAATGACCTCACTCATGTGGAATCTAACGAACAGAATAAACTGATGAGCAAAATAGATCCAGAGACAGAAGCATGGAACAGGCTGTGGGATCTCAGAGGGAAGGCGCCTGGTGGAGGGGGTGGGGGGGGAGAGAATTGTGTGCAAATATGCATAACCCATGGGCACAGACAATAGGGGGGTGAAGGCCTGGGGTTGCGGGGGACGGGGGGGCTAGAGGAGGCCAATGGGGGGGGGGAAGGGGACATTTATAATACTTTCAACAATAAAAATAAAATACTATAAAAAATCTAAAAAGTAAAAATAAATGGGCTGTAGGACAAATATACTGCGAGTTAGATTCATGTCATAAAAGTATGAATCCCACTGTTGCTAACAGCTAAGGCCCTGCATAGCCATGTGCCAGTCTGTCCTGGTGCCTCACTCCCAGACCTCATCCACTCCTCACGCTGCCGTGGGCGGGTGCTGTGCTTACACACTCCGTGCTCACGGGGACGGGACTTCTCTGAGGTCACAGCCAGTCAGCAACGGGTGGGGTTCAAACTCAGGTCGTAGGTGGTCTGCCTGTGGAAAGTCCGCATTCCAGACTCCCCAGGCCTGCCCTTCAGAGCCTGCCTTTGGCTCCGAGTCCCTGCAGAGCAGGGGTGGGAGCCTTCTTTCTGCCAAGGGCCACTTGGCTATTTATAACCTCATTCGTGGGCTGTACTGAATTATCAGCTTAGAAACTAGTTGCTATCGGTGGTCAAACATGTCATGAACTCACCCCTAAGGCGTTGGCAGGGCCAGAACAAAGGATTTCTTGCGCCTTATATGGCCCGGGGGCCGATGTTCCCCACCCCCGCTGTCGGGAGCAGTGCCAGGGTACCAGTCATGCTCTGTCTTTCCTATCTGAGTAGCATCTTTATGAAGACACTGGGGTGTCCCATTAGGTCTTCTTGATACAGGAAGTCAGGAGGAATGACTACATCCAGATGGAATTATTCATTTATTGAGAGCCAATCTTGTAGGGTTAAACGTGAATTGTCCTTCCCTGGAGCCCTACAGCAGCAGCAAATAAACTGCAAGCCGTGGCCTAGCAGTTGCCTGGTGTAGCGATCGGGGTTGACTACGACCCACCGTGAATCAGCAGGGCTTCGTCCGCGCCACACGCCTTGCGCAATGACCGCCCTTCCCGCTTCTTCCTGCTCCCGGCAAACTGGTCCTTAGGGAGGAGCCTGCGTGCGCTCCAGCTGTGGCGCCGATTCCACGGCAGGTCTGCGGTCCGTCTTTCTGTCTTTCTGCTGCGTGTGCACTTAGTTCCTGACTGTCCTCCTTTTGGATTATCTTTCTTAGTCTGTGCCGCCCACGTCCAGGGTCACTGAGCTGAAACGTGGGGAGGCCCCATTTCTTCCCCCACCCCCAGCCTCCTTCCTCGGGGAGCCCTGTCCTTAACTGTCTGTGTGCTGATACAGTCGGCCCCCTTTTCATTGCAGCAGCCCCTGCCTGACTCGAGTCTGTGCCCTGACTTGTCTCCCAGCTGTCACTTGTCCCCCGTCAACCTCCTCCCCCTCCCCCCACATTTCCCACGAAGCCTCAGAGAATTCTCTATGAAACACCACCCTCTTCTGCTTAAAATCTGTGCCTGGCTCCCCCAAGCCAACAGGACAACCCCAGGCCCCCCATCTAGGACCTCACCCTGTCTAACTCTCTAGCCTCAACTTTTGACTTTCTGCCTGGCTCCTTGGTCTCCAGGGACACTGTGCTCATTGTCATTCCCCAGGCGGGATGCTGTCTCTCTCTGTCTCTTGCTGCCTCGTTCCAGCTCAGGCAGCGGCTGCCTGGATGGCTTCTCACCACCCCCATGCCGGCTACTCCCCCACTGCCAGCTACTCCCAGGCCCCATACCCTCTGCATATCTTTACTTCCCAGTCTACACTGGCTATTGCAGTCACTCAGCTCTTTATTTTGTTCCCACGTTAAGCCTTGAAGTTCTTAAGGGCAGGGTGGTGGCTTGTTCTGTTTCCGGTGGCAAATGGACAACTTGGTCAATGTTCCTTGAAAGAAGTGTGATTATTGGTTGTCCTTGGGAAGACTCTACGGTTGGAATCACCGTGAAGTGAGAGCCTCTTCACTCATTTGTAAAAGGTGGATCGCTTCCTGTTCTGTAAAACTGAACACACTCACTCGTCAGGGTCTGAAAGCCACGGTCCCGATGCCTGCTTTTGTCTGGCCAAGCGTGTTTTCCACCGTTTTAAATGCTCACATGCTTTTAAAAAGAATCAAAAGGAGAAGAAAATGTGCTCTGACACTCGGAATGAAGTGAGATTCCGAGCTCAGTGTCCGTAAAGTTTTATTAGAATGAGCAGTGCCCTGTGCCAGGAGTTCCGATTGTCTGTGATTTTCTGACGACATCAGCAGTCGCACGGTTTCAGCAGAAAGCCGATGGCCTGCAAAGCCTCACATAGTCACTGTCTGGCCCTTTTCCAGAACACACTGCTGACCTCAGACGCTAAGAGGACGCACGTGACTCGGTCTCATCCTCGTGCTGGGGGAGCTTTTAGAGGGGTGGGTTCTCTCTCATCTCTCACAATCTAACTTCCAGGGTGTCCTCTCCGCCCAGAGAGCGGGGAGTTGGTGCTGGGGGGAGCCACGCGCTGGGGCTGTGCTTTCTGGAAGGGAGGGTGTTCTGAGAAGAGTGTGGGGAGCTGTTTGAAGAGAAGGTGAGCTTCCCACTGCTGGAGGGGTCAAAGGGCGGGAGGACACCCCTTTTTCTTGGGTGTCTCCCTTGAGCTACTGACATTTGAGGTGGGCAATTCACTGGGGGGGTGGGGGGACGTCCTAGGCATTGGGGGATGGTTGGGAGCCATCCTGAGCTCTAGCCACTAGCAGCCAGTAGCTCCCCTCTCGCAGCTTCAGCAGCCAGTAGTGCCAGACACTCCCCAGAGTCACCGATACATCACTGCGCACCCTGTCTCCTTCCTGGCCTCCCACTCTCAGCAGTGCCCATGCCTGATGCCCCCTGCCCCTGCCATCCTCCTCAGCCTGCCTGCACGCCCCCCCCGCCCCCCCCGTGCTGGGTCCTCCTCAGTGGGGGGACTTCCGTAACTCATGCAGATGCTGGGCCTTGTCTGAGGACCAGCCTCCTGTGAGGATGTGCGGGGCTGGAGGGAGCAGCGGACCGCGGGAGGCTGGGTGGAGAGCACAGCGTGGTGGACTTTTCAGCCCCAGGGAGTTGCCTGTGCAGGTGACAGAGGGAGGTGGCCAGGGCTCACGTTCCAGATTGAAGTCTAGAAATGAAACGTACTTGTGTTAATTTATATATATATACTTATCTTTAAAAAATACTTTATTTCTGAGAGGAAGGGAGAGGGGGAGAGAGAGAAGCATCAGTGATGAGAGTCATCGATCGGCTGCCTCCTGCACGCAATCAGTGTTGAAGCCCGCAACCTGCACATGTGCCCTGACCTGGAGCTGAGCCCTGACCTCCTGGTTCATAGGTCAACGCTCAACCACTGAGCCACGCCGGCTGTATCCCTACCCTTGAAACACACACACACGCACGCACACGATTTAGATAGGTTGCTTTTACTTTGTGTAAAATACACTCTATCCTGCAGTGAATGTACATATTGCCGTTTTGTTTTTTAATTATCGGAGTAAATAGTGACACAGACGTCCCCAGAGCGTGAGATGAGGATATAGAAGGCCGTGTGCTTGGATGTGGGGAGCGGCTGCAGTGTTTGGACAGATTCAAGCCTCAGACTAATCAGAGGGCACGATCCTCTCGTGGCAAAGCCACGTGCAAGTCCCACGTGCAAGTCCCACGTGCAAGTCCCACGTGCAAGTCCCAGCACAATGATGGCCAAAGGCTGTGGTTGTGAGCTTGACCTTATGGTCCGAACCTGTGGTCCCACGAGGCTGAGTATATGGCCTATGGGAGGTGCAGCAAGTAAACAAAGCTGGATCAGGTGCATGTAATTGAGTGGATTTGAAACTCACCGGACCATTGTAACCACGCCCTTACTGTGCCTCGTGGAATCAGCTATAAAATAAAGACTCAGCTTGCAGGCCGTGGTGCTGTCGCCAGCTCTCCATCAGAGAGGAGCGTCCCACCCAGCGCCAGCTTTCTTCTCTGTCTGTCTTTCCTCCATCCTTCACCGCCCCTCTCAGGCCCATGGAACCTGGCTGTGCTGGCGCGGCACACTGGGTGGGCTGTGTGCCCTTTTCTTGAAAAGTGAAGGTGCGATGCTGGAGTGGGACCCGCACGCTGCTGGGCGACCCCCCCCCCCCCCAGGCCCCTGCTGGTTCTTCAGCCACAGGAGCAGGTCATGGGGAGGAGAAGCGGGGATGGGTTTATTTACATGTTACTGGGCGAGAGGAGTGGGGTTTGTTTCTTCCACGCCGGCTGTCAAAAAGCTCACCCTGCTCCTCCACATCCCAGGGGTCGCCACCGGGGCCCAGGGGGTGTTGGTGCGTGATCGCTGGGAGGAGGCGCAGCGCTGGACACGCTCTTTTCTGTGTTGCAGGCATCCGCAGGGGCCGGGGAGGCCGCCACGTGCAAGACGGGCTTTCCCGAGGACGTGTACAGCGCGGTCTTGTCCCAGGACGTGCACGAAGGACAGCCTCTTCTCAATGGTACAGTCTCCCCCTCCTTGTCCGTACAGTGCCTGTGCCCTTGACCCCAAAGGGCGCTCATCGGCTCTCCTGCTAGCAAGGGGGAACCGCTGGGTCGCCCCGTGAGCGTGCAGGGACCTCGAGTGCGGGTCCCTCATGCGGCGTTGGCAGGCTCGCGATCCCTTGAAAACTAACTTCCTTTCCATTTTTAAGTCACGGTGGAAGCCATGACATGAGTAATCTTTACTGTTTCTGCACATACTTTACTTATTTTGAAGGAGAATACTTAACCAACCGTCTGATTCGAAATGGTTTTAACAGTTATTTACAGCAACAATCCACTTACTGTTTTATATTACAGAAATTACTGTGATATTCTCTTTGGAAAAACATGTCAGACTGTAATATTTAGCATAACGAACAGCTTTAGCAGGTAAAGTCTGAGGCAGGAGCAAGAAACGCGTACTTTCGTTATGACATTGTTTATAGACATTATGCGGTAGCTAATTTGGTTGTTGCATATGTGAATGTCAAATATAGACTCTTCTCCTGCTTAAATACGGATCGAGTTCGTGTATAGTTATCGTGTGAAAGCTCGTGCCAGTGTGGATAAAACCTGAGAGAAAACGTGAGGGTCAAAGGCAAAATTGAAACTCACCCCCCCCCCCCATTTTACCTCTAATTGAAATCAAATAAAAGATTGGTTAGTTGAATTTTCATGGACTGATTTATCATTGCACAGAATGTCATTGAAATGTGGAAGCAAGAAGAATTGATTAGTAAGTTGTATTTAGATTCTAATTCCCAGACTATCGTGCCTATCTCTGAGGGTGTTTTGGAGAGCTGCTTTTAGAAAGATCCGTGCAACCTCAACTAATTAATTTACACGGGACTCCACCACCCAGCCCTGATGGAAGTGTCTGCAGCCCTGAAGAACCTTAGTGGGACAGGACTTAAGAATAGACCAGTGGTTCTCAACCTTGGCTGCACATTGGAGTCACCTGGGAATCTTTTTAAAATCCTGATTTCTGGGCCTCATCCTCCGGAAATTCTGTTTCTTTGTTACTAATGTTGTGGCCCTACCCCATCACAAAGAAACAGAATTTCTGGAGGATGAGGCACAGAAATCAGGATTTTAAAGAGTCCCAGGTGACTCTAATGTGCAGCCAAGGTTGAAAACCGCTGCCCTAGACAGAGAACTTGGAAATGTAAATGGCTTTTAGCTACTCACATTCTTTGCTGCAGCTTGTCACTTTATTTTCATTTGTATTCTATAATTGTGATTTGCTCACACCTATGTGATCTTTCTGAAGTCAATTTTTTTTTTTAAAAAAGACATCTCATCCCTGCCTCATTACATGGTATTTTAATGAGTAAATATTAGATCATCCTGTTTCAATATTGAGTTCCTATCTCTCTGATGGGTAATGGTTAACAAGATAGAGGTTTAATTCTAATCAAAGTGTGTAGATTTGGTTGAGCTTAATGTGAGTCTTGGAGTTTTTCTGCACATAAGTCATTTCCTTTAAATCCCTAAAATTATTACGTGGCATCCGAGGACCCATGTGACCCTTAAATGTTATTTGAATGCTGAAAAAAAATAATTGATTCGATTTTATAGAATCATTGAGATGGATAAAAAAATGTCACTGACGTGGAATATGTTACATTTTGGCAATTTATTTTTTAGATTCATTTTTAAATGAATAATTCCTCCTGATCTCTTTCCTAAGAGCTTGAATTTACTGGTTGCAAATAAACATATGGTCTGTCAGTAGAAACCATTGATTTAAGATGAAATGCATTGGCATGTTAAACAGGTGCAAAAACGAAAGCCTGTTTTCTAATTCTCCCATAATGCTGGTGACAGTAGGAGTGGGTATAGCCGCTTGCCAGTGCCTGTTTAGTGTAATCTGTACCCTTGGACGGTTCCCTGAGTTCCGAATGCGGGAGATTGGAAATGCTTTTGACACTCTGCTGTAGCCGTCACCAAGAGAAGTGCGCGTGGTCATCTCTGGGAGAATTTCTTTAAATCCTGGGGCCCAGTTCTTACCATTTTTATTTTTTAGCTTTTTTTAAAAAAACTGTTCCTCTCATGACACATTATTTTCTTTCTGTTTCATTCATGGAATATGTTAAAGGATACCAGCATCTTAAAGCTTAAAACATAAACTTCAAAATGTTGATTCATAGAAAAAAAAAATTCTTTTTGGGAGGAAGAAAACAGACTTTTGTGATACATGACATTCCTTTTTACAAGAGTTTCGTCACAGGCTAAGTTTGTTTTTTTTTTTTGAGAATCGTTACTTAGAAGAATTCTAGATTTTTGCCTTTTGTGTCTTAGGGTTGTTTTTTAGTGGGATGGTCATCCGAAGGTGCATCTATCCACTGGACCCAAATGCCATGCCGTGACTATGTGCATGAATTCTGTGGCCGGCAGCAGTCCATTTACCTCACACCCTAAAGCTGCCAGGAGTATTCTGCTGGGCCAGACAGAGGGAACACTTTGCCATGGTTTGGGGACTTGCAGTGTTTGAGGAAAGAGGTCATTGTCCCTAAGAAATATGCAACAGTCCCTAAGGCATTTGCCTCATGGCAAGTCCTACCCTATTAAGGTTGACTTGAGAGTCAAGAGTTACGTTGAAGTTATCACCTATAACTGTTGACGTTCCCTTTAGTTTCCCATTGATGACGGTCGGGGCGTGGAGGAGAGTGGTCCAGCGATACGTATGACGTGCTTTCATAGGGCACATCCCCGGCACGCTAGGCCTTGCACGGAAGTGTAACATTTTGGTCTGTAGGTGCCATGGATGCGGCCTGTCTTACAGACGGTTCGGTAACAATCTCCGTGAAGGTGCCTGAAAACCTTTCCGAATGAGATGATGGAGACATAAGGGGTATTCGTTGTGTTAGAACAGGTGCATAGAAGAGATGTAAGGGCTGGACTTTAGCTTGGAAAGCGCCCCCTTCTACCCACCCCCACCCCCTTTTATGTTTTGCCGCTGGAATGACTATTGTAGAAAGGAGGGACCCATAAACCAGGTGCCTGCAGGTTTGCATCAGTATGTTTTTTGGTAAAATCCTGAGGAGGGCAAGTGCATCTGGCGATGAGCCTTTACGTTTCCCGTTCTATCCTGTTGGCGATTTCCTCGCCTCGGAAAGCCGCTCGGCATTAAACATGGGCCGGGGGGGCCTTTGTTCCGTGTTGTCAGCACAGCGGGCCTCGCCCCGCGGCGCCCGTGCGTGTGTCCTGACAGGCTGCGTGCAGTGCGCCTGCCTCTCTTGCATGTCACGCTGCCGTGCAGCCTTTTTGGTGGCGGACTTTGATTTTTCTTGAGGGATATTTTCTCTGGGGGCTTGTGTTCAAAAGTAGAGTTACTGAGCCAACAGGCATGTGGAGTATGGCAGCATTTTCCTTTGCATTTTTGTAGGCCTCGTCTTTACAGGGCTGAAATCTGTTAGTTCTTTTCTAATCCTCATTTCCATCTCACTTTATAAGGTTTTTCATTTTCCTGTTTCCCCTCAGGTGAAAAGCATTCTTTTCTTATCCCGTGGTATTTTTCTGTGTTTGCCTTTATAAGTTAGGATCATTTGTAAGCACTTCCTGCCAACCCCCTCGTTTTCCCGTAAGCCCGTTGTAGCTCAGAGAGATTGCAGGTTTTTCAGCTCATTAGACGGTTAGCTGCAGAGCTGGAGTTAGAACCCAGGTGTCCTAATTTTTTCTGATGATGGTGATGATGAAAACCCATGATGGTAGAATGCAGGGCAGAGTGGGGGCTGATGGATGCTCGCCTAACGGGGGTCTTGGGACAAGTTCATCTCAGAGCTGGTCTTCCTCATTCCCCACTCGGCATCCTGACGGCGTGTTACCGGACACATTGGAGTGTTGGTGGCTACCAGACGCACCCCCATCATGAAAATAACTTTCCGTTATTGTCGCCATTAGTATTTTGTGCCTGTTTACAAGCAGAGTCATGTAGGGCTGTGCAAAAGCATATTTAGCCCTTGATGGTTTAACTCACAGTCCACTGAGCTGGAAAAATCTCTTGTGGCGGCACTTTAGTTGAAAATAAAATACCTGCAATCATCCATTTCCATCCCGTGGCCGGCGGTGCACCTGACACTGGAGCGCCTGCCCCACGGGGAGGCGGGGAGGAGGGGCGGGCAGCGTGGACGCACGTGGGGAGTGATGTTCCCGGGCTCTGCCGGGGCCTGCGCTCAGATGGCTCCCAGCGCACGCCGCTGACTCGGGCACGTAAATAGCAACGTGCAATTACGAGTATTCTCAGGGACTTCGGGCTCCAGTGCTGGGCAGCACATGGTGATTATTTCCAATCAGATGGAATTTGATTTAGATTCGTTTGCCGACTGATGGAGTGTCCTGGGCATTTACATGCTTGGAGGGAGCTGTCGTGTGGTATCTTCGGTGACAGTCCAGAAATATTTTTTCAAATATATTTTCATTGATGTCAGAGAGGAAGGGAGAAGGAGAGAGAAACATCAATGATGACAGAGAACATAGGTTGGCTGCCTCCTGCACGCACCACACGGGATCAAGCCCTTAACCTGGGCATGTGCCCTGACCAGGAATTGAACCGTGACCTCCTGGTTGTATGTATATAGTTTACAGTTTGTAAACTATTTGATTGCCCATTCATTAGCTGATGGACATTTGGGATGTCTTCACCATTTGGCTGTTGTGAATAGTGCTGCTATGAATGTGTGTAGACATGTACTTTTTTGAGTCCCTGTTTTCAGTTCCTTTGGGTATGTGCCTGGGAGTAGAATTGACCGGCCGTAGAGTAATTCTGTGTGTAACTTTCTGGAGAACTGCCAGAGCATTTGAACCATTGTATATTCCAGTTAGCAATGTACAAGGGTTCCAGTTTCTCCACATCCTCGCTGAAACTTGTTATCGTTCATTTGTTTTGATTGCAGACATCCAATGGGTGTGAAGTGGTTTTGATTGGCATTTTCCTAATGAATTATGATGAATGACATTGAGTCTCCCATCATGTGTCTCATTTGCACATCTTCTTTGAGGAAGTGTCTGTTCAGCCTTTTGCCCATTTTAAAATTGGATTGTCTTTGTTTTTGAGTTGTAAGGGTTCTTTATGTATTTATACTAGATACTAGACCAGGGGTCCTCAAACTATGGCCCATGGGTCACATGCAAATACAAATATTGTATTTGTTCCCATTTTGTTTTTTTACTTCAAAATAAGGTGTGTGCAGTGTGCATAGGAATTTGTTCATAGTTTTTTTTTAAAACTATAGTCTGAACCCTCCAACGATCTGAGGGACAGTGAACTGGCCCCCTGTTTAAAAAGTTTGAGGACCCCTGTACTTAGACCTTTGTCAGATATATTTTCCATTCTCTAAGTCAGCGGTTCTCAACCTGTGGGCCGCGACCCCTTTGGCGGTCGAACGACCCTTTCACGGGGGTCGCCTAAGACCATCCTGCATATCAGATATTTACATGACGATTCATCACAGTAGCAACATTACAGTTATGAAGTAGCAACGAACATAACTTTATGGTTGGGGGTCACAACATGAGGAAGTGTATTTAAAGGGCCAGAAGGTTGAGAACCACTGCTCTAAGCTGTCTTTTCTCTTCCTGATGTCTGTGGATGCACAAAAGTTGATGCAATCCAGTTTATCTATTTTTTTTCTCTTACTGCTTTTTCTTTTGGTGTCATATCTAAGAATCCATGTGGCGTGAGGTAGAAGTCCAACTTTATGTCTTGAAACTTGAGCGAGGGGATGCGATGGGTTGGGTAGGTGGTATGGCAAAGAGGCGTCAGGATGGCTCCGTGGTACTCGGTCTGGCCACCGGGAAGGTGACAGTGACTGTGATGGGGAATATCAGAATCGTGGTTCGGATCTGCAGAGATGAGTTCAGATGTCAAGGAGACACTGGAACATGGGCGTGGGGTCCAGTGGAGTGGTTTTGGCTGCAGAGCGGGCAGTACCAGGTGTACAAACAGTAAAGTCATGCATGACCCAGGCGAAACCATTAGGTGGTCGCATGTGAGGAGGAGAAAACTGAAGAAAGAAAAGAAATGGTTTCACATCGCGCCCTTGAGCTCTCCACTGTTAGGAACCCGGATAGAGGGCGGATGGAAGAAGGAGAAAGAGCGACGAGGGAGGTAGGAGACAAGTGGGAGGGTGTGGTGTCTTCGAAGGCAAGTGAGGGCGTGTTTCAAAGGGGGAGGGGACTGCCTGAGCCAAATGCTACCGAGGCGCAGGCTCAGATGGGGACTGAGGAGTCTCCATTGATTGCGCAACGTGGAGGTGAGTGGTGTCTTTGGGGTGTATTCAACAGTCCGGGAGGAGGGATAGAGACTGAATTTGTCTTTAAAAGAAGGAAATTGGGTATACACACGTTCATAGCAGCACTATTCACAATTGGGCAGGGGAAGTGGGGTCCACCGAGGGTGTTTTTTAAAGATGGGAGTGACGTGTCTGCATGATGATGGCAAAGAACCCCGTGGGCCGGGGAGAGGCGACGGCGGGAGAGACCGGTCACGGCTGGGACAGTGGCGTGGAGTCGCCTGGAGAAACGAGCTCACGTGGGACTCGGAGGCCGGCTTGCAGGACAAGCTGCACAGCTGCTCTGTGGCCCTGCGTGTGAGAACCGCTCTGCACACGTTGGCTGAGTCACTCCTCTGAGGGTTGGGAGTCCTTCCTCTCCGCCCGATGACTTCATGTCAGCAGAAGGTTGGCTTGGCGGGAATGGCGGCCAGGACAGAAATGAACCCCTGGGGGGGCTCTGGTGATGTCAGCAGTGTCTTCCTTGCCGGAGCCTCCTGGACAGATGGCTCTCCAGCCCCTGCCAGTGCCTCCCCCGGGAGGAGATCACTCCTTGCAGAGCCGGCCTCCTCGGAGGCTCTGGCTGTTGGAAGTGCTGCCTCACAGGGTTAACGGGAGCGTATGCTCCTGAGATTCCTGCCCAGGGTGCCTGTCTCATCATTTGGCACCACACAGAGCAACTATATTCTTTTATGTTCTGGGGTCATTTATTGTATCATTTCTCCTTCTTCTAGTGCTTTTTAAAATATACATTTATTGATGTCAGAGAGGAAGGGAGAGGGAGAGAGAGAGAAACATCAATGATGAGAGAATCATTGATCAGCTGCCTCCTGCACGCCCCACACTGGGGATGGAGCCCGCAGCCCGGGCATGTGCCTGACCAGGAATCGAACTCTGATCTCCTGGTTCCTAGGTTGATGCTCAACCACTGAGCCACGCGGGCCAGGCTCATTCTACTCGTCTCTCTGAGCATTGGTCACGCGCCAGGTGTTTTCGAGGAACGGAGCCATGGCGGTCAACAAGGCGGACAGGATGCTCGGGGTGGGCACTGACATTACGGAGCCTTCAAAACCCGAACACAGTCCGGCTGCTTGAACCTTTTCTGCCGCAGGCCACACATCAGACAGCTTCTGTAGTGGTGTCTGAGCATCCTGGTTTCCCGCCTTTCAAAGCGAGGACTCCGCGGCCCCCTCCTACCTGAGCCCGTTCGGCGCTGCCCTGTGGGGCCTGTGCCCTGTGGGACCTGTGTCCTTACCGCTGCAGAGCCGTGCGGCACGGCCGTCCCGTGCAGCCCAGGGCGGGCGGCAGGTGTGCTGCGCCTCCCCGGGGGCCCGTGTAGGACTGTGGGTGACTGAACCCCCTGGCTGGTTTTCAGATGCACTGCTAACCGTCTTGCACGTGTTTAATTGATTTTTGCACTCACATCAGGACCCGTTTGTTGATCCCACCCAGCCCTGTTCCCGAAGCCACAGTTTCAATAGAATCAGGAGACCTCACTGGCACCCCGGACACATCGCAGCCCCAGGGGTCAGTGCCAGCACTTACTTCAGACCCTCCTTTGAGCAGAGGCGTGTATGGTAACGTCTGCAAGTTTGCCACAGCTGTCCGATTGAGGAGGGAGCTATTGCAGATGCGTGAAGGTGGAAGTAGGGGGATGTAGATCCCGGTGAATGGTTCCAGAATGCTGCTGAAAAGTGGATTTTATTTCACAAAAAGTAAAAATGATCTGTTTTCAAGAAGGCACATGTCTTCTTAAAGCACATCTCAAGCTGTTTCAGTGTCTCCATTTTATCTTGAGAACTTTATGTCGATGGGTGGTCGCCCCCTAGGCCGACAGAAGGCAGGCAGAGAGGACTGCTTGGTGGCGTGGGCGAGCTGAGCGCTGCGGGCTTCGTTTGCCTTGTCGTTTGCCGTGTCGGGAGCCGTGTCGTGAGCCGTGTCTCTGCAGGCGTCTGAAGTTTCTGCTACAATTGTCCCTTGTTGGGTCTGGTAGCGCTCGCTCTGGTGGGACTTGCTCGCTTTTAGGGGGAAAGTCCCCGACGTTCTCATCTGCCGTTTCTCCCTGTTCGATGTGGACCAGGGACCTCTGAGGGTGCTCCACGGCGCTGTTACTGTGAAGACCACGTCTTTTATGCCTTTCTAACGGGATTGCCTTGGACGCTAGCATTCCTCCTCTCGTGTTGTATCCTGGACGTCGGTGAGCGTGCCCGCCGGCTCTGAGATGAGCGTGGTAGTGGAGAGTGGGGTCGTTGTGAGTGGAATCGTTTAAATCGTAACTATTTCTTTGTAGAGTTGCTGTGTGGTTTTGAGGCCACAGCGAATGGGCCACCCTCATGGCCCAGCAGAGGAACGCCTCGGAGGAGCTGCATGTTTGTTCTCCGAATTCCCCGGTGAAATGAAGGCCCGCTCGTTCTCCCACGGTGCGCGCGTGTCCTGGTTCCTTCAGTTCGCTCACCGATCTGCCGTGGTGTCTTTTGTGGGCTTGTTGTCTATTCTGTGGATGCAGAGGACACTTATTCAAGCATCTCGTTGCCTTTACGTTGTGGGGAAACGGTCCCTTCTGAGGCAGTCGCACATTATCTGCCCAGATTGATAAAGCCACAGCGTGGTATCGCCACTCCACTGCTGATTAACAGATGAGTAGACAGCGCGCATTCTCCACCCGGATCAGTCTTCCTTCTCAGAGGTGTAGTGGTTTAACCCATCTCAAATCATTATTCTAATGTGTTATTTTTCAGGCAGCCATTGAAATACACCAGGCAATTAAGAACAGAATCCTCCTGGGTTTTGCTGGCTCTTGCTAGGGCTGGTGCTCACAGTGTGGGCATTTCAGCAGTGCTGCTTGGAAAGGAGTGAGGAATGTCTTGCCTTGGGCGCGCAGGGCGGTTATTTACAAATGCATTACATTTTTATTCTAGCTGCCCGAAGTCTGGGTCAGGTCGGGGAGTGGGCCTTGCTCTTATCACATCATGAAACTGAGTTCCCAGAGGCGGGTGACTCTGAGCGAATCGGAAGGTCAGTAAGTGGCTGGACGTGGAGTGGACGCTGTCTTCTGAGTTCTGTCCTTTGTACGGAGTCCTTTCTCCAGCCCTGAGGTCGGCGCCTCAGAAAGGCCCTTCTGATGGAGAATCCCTGCACCTTCCGCCGCCTGACCCAACCACCTGCCCTCTCTTGCCCACAAGCTAGGACTCGCTTGCTTCCCTGGGCTTTTAAAGTCCATGTTGCCAGTCAAGGTACACGTTTACTCCCCCCCCCTCCCCCCCGAATGAGCATGGACTTTGGTCCTGGGGGTGCTAGTGAGTACTCCCAGAATTCTCCTGTTCCTTGGTCCTGTTGTTCCACCTTCTTGAGCCAGGATAGGATCTCGGAAACTCTTAGTTCTGTTCTCCTCGCTGTCGTCTTGGGGAGCAGGTTGTTTGCACCACCCCCATCTGCCCAGCGCCCCGTAAGCCATGCAGGTTTGCGACTCCAGAGACAGAAATGAACCCCTGGGGAGGATGGCAGCCGGCAGACGTGGCCCTCAGGGAGCAGCCGCTCGGATTTGCCAGCGACGGTGGCCGCCAGCTAGTCGGGCTCAGGGACAGCCACGGGTGCTCCTGTTGCCCAGCATTCCCGACGTCAGGGAAGAGCTAGCATAAGAGCACCCGGGAGCCACGGGCACTGCGCACCAACGAGATCTCATGGATCCGTAATGAGGAGAGACTTAAATTTACCAGTGACCCGCATGCGCCAGGTTCTACGTAGAATTTATCTTTAATGCTTGAAATGGCTCAGCAAAAGTGCTCCTCCTGTGTTACCAAAAAGAAACTCAGGTAGAGTTTTCAAGTGCTTTCTCCACGTAGACCCGTAGCCAGTGGTGGCATGAGGAGTGGAACCCACGTCTGCAGGGCTTTCCCCTCCTGCCCTCGTCCGAACCCCCAGCGAGGTCTCCATGGGGTGCACCTGCGGGCTCAGGTGCATGAGGCCTGGACCCAGTCATTGGAGGAGACACGGTGGAGAATGGCAGTTTGGATAGAGGAGGAGGAGAGACAGAGAGGCGTGTGTGCGCGTGTGCGCGCGTGCGTGTGTGTGCGTGTGTGTGTGTGTGTGCGCGCGTGTCTGCGTGTGTGTGTGTGTGTGTGTGTGTGTGTGACCAGATTGACACGGGGGGAAGGTTTTGTTGGTGGATACGCCCCGAGATCCTGGAGTGCCAGAGTGAGGGACCCAGTTGGCTGATGAGGTGGGGATCATTGCAGCTGGGAAGGAGAATTAGGCAGTTACGGCTTCCGGAGAGGACAGCATGGATGAAGCGGATGTAGAGGCTGTAAACAGCAGGTGAGTAATGTTTTGTGTACATCAGTTGCGTGGGGACATCATCATGGCGGCCTTCCCTGAGGTCCGTCCCTCAATTGGTGTTTGGGTACCTTCTTCTTTACTGTTCGCAGCCCTCGCTTTAGGAGGTAGGCTGCCTCTGGTCCCTCAAGCAGTGGTTGGCAAACTGCAGCTTGTGAGCCACATGCGGCTCTTTGGCCCCTTGAGCGTGGCTCTTCCTAAGCCTTAGGAGTACCCTAATTAAGTTAATAACAATGTACCTACCTATATAGTTTAAGTTTAAAAAATTTGGCTCCCAAAAGAAATTTCAATCGTCGTACTGTTGGTATTTGGCTCTGTGGACTAATGAGTTTGCCGACCACTGGCCCTAAAGTATCACACTCCTATTCCTGTGACTGTGGTGGAACCCTCTGGACCAGGGGGGGTCAAAGGTAGGGGGAGAGAGTCCCTCGCAAACCTGTTACGTCTTTTACCCACTCTGTCCCCAGGCCCTTTACCTCCTGCCCTTCCCCGCCCCCCCACCCCCCCATGCGTTTCTCTCCCTCGATGGCAGTAAAGAAGCACGGCTGCTCAGGAGTTCTTGTCGGGCATCCACTTTAGGCAGAAACCTGACCCTCCGCGCGATTCCTAAATGGCTGAATTAACAGAATCGCCAGCTTTCCCACCCCTGGGCTCCCAGGCTGTTGGCTGATGAGCGCCGTCAGCTGTGGAGGGCAGTGGACAGTGGGCGGGGAGCGTTCCCGACGGGCATGGCTTGCATCCTGCCTGCTGGTGAGCTCACTGAAGGCCTCGGTGAGGAGGGGAGCTCAGGCGTTTGCCGTCGGTGAGTAAGAATCGCCTTTACGTGGTTATGGCCAGAGAGGGGAAGCATCAGGCAGAGATGAAGGGTGTTGCTTTGGTCAGGGGTCTTTCCTGCTGTGGCCCCAAGGTGGCCCTCGGCTCTCCAAGGTGGGACTGCGATCTGTGCACCTCGTACCCCCGTGCCCAGCACAGTGCCTGGCAGATCCTGGCCTTAACCCTAGTTGATAGATTAGTGAATGAATATGAACAAAAGTTTGGAGATTTCCTGGGAAATAGAGTACTGTGTCATCTTTTGCAGGGAATAGTAAGGACATTTTTTAAAAAGTGAAGTAGTAATTGAGAACATGGAAATGGGATGCTAGCTTGTGAAATTGGTAGAAAGTATTTGGGTAAAAGGAAAATTTAAGCTGTTGGGTCACACTCTTGCAGGCCACAAAAGAAAAGAAAACAAAAAAAACAAACTAACAAAAAAACTGCTTTGGGAACAATTTCTTCTCTAGTTTATCCTCTTTTTTTTTTTCCTATTTTTTAGATGGACCATTTTTTCCAAATGTATACCAAACTATTTTGATCTTCTTGGAGGCTATATTGTGAGATAGAGAGGAGAGGAAGAAACATTAAGGGCCTTTTCCAGGTCAGATCTTAGCGGAAAATCGCACGGCAGTGATCGACAGGCTGCGTGAGGATTCTGGTCAAATCCTGTAAGGCGCCTGGACGCGAGGTGAGGGGTGCCGTGCGGAACCCACAGTGTGCACGCATGGGGCTTTGCTGTGCTGATCTTTACTTCTGTGGCCTCTTTCCTTGCTGAGTAGTGAAGCAGAAGTTATTTAGAAAGTTAGACTCTTAAAAATGGACAGAAAATTGACTATCCGGGAAGCTTCTTTCGGTAGTTCTTCTGTCTTAGCCTGTTTTGGCTGCCACAGCAGAAACTCACAGAGTGTATTACTTGTCAACAACAGGAGTTTATTTCTCACGGTCCTGGTCCTGGAGGCTGGGAAGTCCAAGATCCAGACCCCGGCTGCTTTGGCGAGGGCCTGCTTCCTGCATCAGTGACAGTGGTCTGCCCACTGTGTCCTCACAGGGCGGAGGGGCAAGGGGACTCACAGGGCTTCTTCTTTTTCTTTTTTAAAGATTCTAATTCCATCACTGGGTCTTCATTCTCAGAACCACAAACCTCCTAACACCCTTCCCTCCAAAACCCTCATCTGAGGGAAAACGCCGCAACATAGGAATTTTGCTGAGCAACCGGTACTGTCTAGAGCAGCGGTTCTCAACCTGTGGGTCGCGACCCCTTTGGGTAGAACGACCCTTTCACAGGGGTCGCCTAAGACCATCGGAAAAGACATCTATAATTACATATTGTTTTTGTGACTAATCACTATGCTTTAATTATGTTCAATTTGTAACAATGAAAATACATCCTGCATATCAGATATTTACATGACGATTCATAACAGTAGCAACATGACAGTGATGAAGTAGCCACGAGAATAATTTTATGGTTGGGGGTCACCGCAACATGAGGAACTGTATTAAAGGGTCGCGGCGTTAGGAAGGTTGAGAACCACTGGTCTAGAGCAGTTCCTAGCAGAAAACAAATGTTAGTATTTTTTTTTAAAAATACGATATATTTCATAATTCTAGATTTGTGAATACGGCAAAAGAACCTTAAAAGGAAATGACCACTTTCAAATACTGTAGAACTCAGACTATCTACATTGGGCGTTTTGGTGTAGGGCATTCTGTCAACACATTATGTGCTCCTCACTGATGGGAAATGACATTGGTTTTCTTAGATTTTCGAAACTAAGTTTTGGTTATAGATCTGGTTAGCTGAGGAAATGGTCTGAGGAGCTGTTTTAAACAAGAAAGAGATCGCATTAAATGGATGCGTGTGTGCGCTCATAGACGCGTCTGATTCTGCATTTTTAATTCACTCTTGAAGGGAGCTCATCAAATGTGGGTCACAGGAGGCTCGCCTCCCACGGAAATGGAATTCGCTCAGGATTCTAGACCGAGTTCCAGGAGGGGTGGTGCTCTCAAGGTCGTTCCAGGAGGGCTGGTGCTCTCAAGGTCGTTCCAGGAGGGGTGGTGCTCTCAAGGTCATTCCAGGAGGCGTTGGTGCTCTCAAGGTCATTCCAGGAGGGGCTGGTGCTCTCAAGGTCGTTCCAGGAGGGGTGGTGCTCTCAAGGTCGTTCCAGGAGGGGCTGGTGCTCTCAAGGTCGTTCCAGGAGGGGGTGGTGCTCTCAAGGTCGTTCCAGGAGGGGCTGGTGCTCTCAAGGTCGTTCCAGGAGGGGGTGGTGCTCTCAAGGTCATTCCAGGAGGGGTTGGTGCTCTCAAGGTCGTTCCAGGAGGGGGTGGTGCTCTCAAGGTCGTTCCAGGAGGCGTTGGTGCTCTCAAGGTCGTTCCAGGAGGGGGTGGTGCTCTCAAGGTCGTTCCAGGAGGTGTTGGTGCTCTCAAGGTCATTCCAGGAGGGGTGGTGCTCTCAAGGTCATTCCAGGAGGGGCTGGTGCTCTCAAGGTCATTCCAGGAGGGGCTGGTGCTCTCAAGGTCGTTCCAGGAGGGGCTGGTGCTCTCAAGGTCATTCCAGGAGGGGCTGGTGCTCTCAAGGTCGTTCCAGGAGGGGCTGGTGCTCTCAAGGTCATTCCAGGAGGGGCTGGTGCTCTCAAGGTCGTTCCAGAAGGGATTGGTGCTCTCCAGTGATGGCGAACCTTTTGAGCTCGGCGTGTCAGCATTTTGAAAAACCCTAACTTAACTCTGGTGCCGTGTCACATATAGAAATTTTTTGATCTTTGCAACCATAGTAAAACAAAGACTTATATTTTTGATATTTATTTTATTTATTTAAATGCCATTTAACAAAGAAAAATCAACCAAAAAAATGAGTTCGCGTGTCACCTCTGACACGCGTGTCGTAGGTTCGCCATCACTGGGTACTCTCAAGGTCATTCCAGGAGGGGTTGGTGCTCTCAAGGTCGACCCCACTTGGGGAAGTCCCGGCAGCACGGCAGCTCTCTGTGCCTGGAGGAGGGAGCACCGTGGTCGGTTTCCGGCATCGGGAGGGACAGATCCTCTCCCCCGGCGCCCAGAAGAGGCCGCTTTCTCACGGCCGTGGCAGCGACGTCTGCCTCGGCCTCCAGGTGGGCGCGGAGGTTGCTGTGCAGACGTCCCGTTGGGATGAGGGTCCATCCGTGCCCCTGAGAGCAGCCGTTTCCACGTTGTTAGGACTGGAAACCTGGTCAGAAACACCTTTCACGTCATGGGCCTGGATGCTCGTGTGCACATCACACACATACCTCACCAGACCACGCGCTTGCCCTTGGCCGTGGGGTACTCCGTTGTCCACCCCGTGTCACACGAGTAAGCTGCTGGCACCTGCACTGGGAAAGTGGGGCACTGTTTCCCGGGGTGGAGGGAGCCCTCCGCCCGTATCTCCGAAGCGTTCTGTCTGGTCTCCAGCAGAAACGGGCTCCGGTGGCCGGCCGGGGCCTGCCCACGCCCACGGTCACTGTAGTGTGAGTGCCGTTCCGAGAGGATCGCGTGCTGCTGATGGTTCTCCAGGGAGCACTCTGCGTTAGAGACGAAGGGGCTGGTTTTTTCGGGAATTGGCACCTGCAGGCCTCACAGTCCTCCCACAGGTCCGAGCGCTGTGATTGCACATGTTTTCCAAAGGAGGAGAGAAGTTCATTTTTCTGTCCAGGAAGTAGCAGGGCAGTGACACTGTGCTCAGCGCTTCGTTATTTCAGACGTTCTGCTTTGACCTAGGAACGCTTTTCTCATGCAGCTCTCCACGTCCTAAAAATGGGTAATGAGGAAGGTGTATCAGTTGTGATTACTGACATGTAGAGCCGTCATCCACTTTTTGTACGTTAATTGGTGTTGTTTTAAGTTGTGGGCAGGACTAGCGTCCAACAGAGTTTCATCTCTTTTGCAAATTATAAGCTGAACTTTCATTAAGAAAAATAAAGTCTTGATATTTTCTCTTTGGTTTAGGTCAACCAAAGACATCAAGGCTTGATTTCTTTCAAACTTCTATTGAGAGTCGCCACAATTCAAGCATGTTTGCTATAGTTGTAGATAGATTTTTATGTGGGGGTAGTTAGGTTTTATATGAATTTACAGTTTTTTATAGCTGTGATTTAAAAATATTAAACTAATGAAAGTAAATTTTTTCCAGAGAAAAATAACATAGTATTGGAAATATGTCAGCTTTGGACTCAATGATGTTTTGAAAGGCATATTTCAATTTCCAGTGGAGACGCTGTTAACCAAGTCACATAATGGCAATCCCAAGGGACAGAGCTCACAGGCTGTATGACGCCTAATTGCTCCGACTGAATTCGGGTGCATCTGAAACTAATATATAAAGGCTCCGTGTCGTTGGAGATTGTGGGTGTGACCTGCCCGTCGTTGGTTGCATTGGAAACGGGCACACGTTTAGTTCAGGTAGACGCCCAACAGCCGTCTCCACAGGCTCTGGTTGGTGCCGCTGGTGAATCTGCCGGAACCGCTGGCAAAGCCCCTTCAGTTCATCAGGCTCTGCATCCTTCTGTGGGAGTCGGGCGCATTGGTAACGGGGTTCCTGCTCCAGCCAGACTCACTTCGCTGCTTCAGTCAGGGATCCGCTGAAGGGAGACCTTGGCCATCAGAGCTTCGCAGTCAGACTTCTTTGGAGGGAGGTGAAATACGTGAGACCTAAGCCCACCTGCATCTGACATTTTGGGTACACGCTTACATATTGTCCACACAGAGCTCTTGCTGCACAGTCTGTGGAATTACCGACATGCTAAGGTTCGGAGGTTTAGTGGCACTTTGAAAAGGCTTTCAGAACTTCATCACATATCCTGGTGTGGCTTACTCATTCGCTTTGATTTTCCCTTTGGTTATAAAGACCAACCCATAATTTGTGATAGAATATTTTTGTGAACATCAGTTTTATATATTTTTATTTTTTAAATAACCTTTATTGTGGGAAGTATTACATATGTCCCCTTCTTCCCCCATTGACCTCTCCCATCCCCCTCCCCCAAACCTCCAGGCCCCCCACCAGGAGTGTGATAATGGGTTGCCATCAACTCAGTTTAGTTGTTAGTGGCACCCTGACCAGACTTTCTTAGGTTTCTTAGTCAGGTGTCCTGGGAACCTTGGAGGTACCTCAGGATGGCAGCCAGCTGGTCTTGGGTCACTTCTTTATCCTTCGTTCGATGCCTAATTCTGTGTCCCTGAGTGTTCTAGGCTTGGATGCTAATAGGTAATGTTTAACGCTGCCCGATCTTTGACCCCCACCATCCTTGGCTGCATCACCTGTGAACCTAGGTGCCTGAGCGCAGGGGCTTGGCAGTGTGTGAATCTGGCAATTAGCGGGGTTCATACGTGTATATAGAATGAAAGAGGAAATGTCACCCATTTTCATTCTTTTACAAAAGAATTTTCTAATTGTACTTGCACTGGAATAGCTTGCAGTGGTCGGCAAACTCATTAGTCAACAGAGCCAAATATCAACAGTACAACGATTGAAATTTCTTTTGAGAGCCCAATTTTTTAAACTTAAAACTATATAGGTAGGTCCATTGTTATTAACTTAATTAGGGTACTCCGAAGGCTTAGGAAGAGCCACACTCAAGGGGCCAAAGAGCCGCAGTTTGCCGACCACGGGGTAACATGAGGGCAGTGCTAACTGTAATAAACCCCACTTTTTTGCTGACTTAATTGTGTATGGTGTATGTGTGTGTGTGTGTGTGTTACCAGGTTTTTGTGTGTGTTTGTTTTTTTGGCATGGCTTAAATTGCTGTGTTGTAATCAGCCTTGGTGCTCTGTGAATAGATTATTCTCCTTAGTAAAACGTGGAATGGCTGTTATTTCAGTAATGCTAAATGAAACCTCACCTGTATTTTGAATGGGTGAATTGGTTTGACCGCTGCTCACTATGAAGAAAGGCTTTTCTCTGTGCCTCGGGGCCTGGCACTGATGGCTGCTTCCCAAATTTCTGATAGAACTAGAATAACCTGTCACTATGGCTACCGGAATTTAAAGTTACTGTTATTAGGGGAAGCTTATAAATTCCCAAGCCACTCGGAAGTTGAATCCATCAGCGGAATCCATAACTGCTCCCCCAGGAGCTGGGAGAAGCCCTACGGATTTTGGTGTTATTTCTCCCACATCAGGCTGGTGGGTTGGGTAACTTGACAGTCATTCTTTTTTTTCTTTCTTTTTTTTACAGAAGATTTAATAAGTAAAGCAATACTGACTCTTTTTCTTCTTTATAACACAGTTTCTCTCCAAACTCCCTTCTGTGCTGCTGCTGGAAATCTTTACCCAAGGCAGACACTGTTTCTGCTCCTCAGCACCCGGCGTGGGCCGCGTGGGCCTGCAGGTGCCGGAAGGAGGGGGCCTGGCGGCCTGGCCCAGCCTCAGGGTCTCGGAGCTGGTTCCGGGTGCCTCTGCCGGTCTCGGCCCGTCGCCCTGGCGGGGCTGGAGCTGCTGTTGATGGGCGCTGGCCGCACCACTGCATCACGGTGCCGTACCATCGTCTCTGCTGCTGTGTCTCCGGAACCTGCTGGTTCCTTCCTCTCTATTCTAGGAAGTTGTTTTCCTTGCTAGCCGCCAGTTCTGCCAGGACGGCCTGTGCCTTTTTTACATCTTTTGTCAAGCACAGCACACTCAATGTTTAAAGTCAACCATGAAGTCTAGCCAGTGTGGCTCAGTGGTTGAGCATCGACCTATGAACCAGGAGGTCATGGTTCGATTCCTGGTCAGGGCACATGCCTGGGCTGCAGGCTCCATCCCCAGTGAGGGGTGTGCAGGAGGCAGCCTATACATGATTCTCATCATTGATGTTTTCTCTCTCTCCCTCTCCCTTCCTCTTTGAAATCAATAAGATACATTAAAAAATTAAAAATAAAATCAGGTGGCTCTCTTGAGCACACCTGTGCCTTTCCCACCCCCCTTCCTTCCCTAAAAAAGAAAAAAAAAAATCAATGACGGGTATCATTCACTCATTCTCTTTATTTAACAGATCAGAAAATTGAGATATTTATTCACTGTTAAGATTTTCCCCCCCAGGTACATTATTTATAGATGAGAGATTAGGAACCTGTGACTGTATTTTGTGTTTATGGGAGTGTACCAAATTTGCTTGAGTTCCAGATACTAGGTTAGGGGCTATAAATGTGTTTGCTCCGTTATCATATTAGTCAGTAGGGATAGATTTTATATATATAGGGTGTCCCAAAAATGTATACACACACTTGAATAATCATAAAGGCAGTGTTTATTAAAATACATTTAGTTTTCAAAATTGAGCTAGCAGCTGTTAAAGTGTGTATACTTTTTTTTTTTTTTGTGGGGCACCCTGTATTTTAAAGGAATTGAGTAAACACATTCAGAAAAGTTAAAGTTTGGGAGTTTGCACAAGCTCTCAGCTAGTAAATAGAAAATTCTCTCTCTCTCTCTCTCTCTCTCTCTCTCTCTCTCTCTCTCTATATATATATATATATATATATATATATATATTTACAGGCTATATGCCACCTTTCTAAGATTGGATTATAGACTGTACTATATTTTAAAGAAATTACTCATTTTGATTTTTTAAAGGTCTTCTTATATAGTCATATTTGTATGTACTACTGCTTTCAAATATCTTAAAACTTCATGACCAGCCCACTGAACACGGAAAGACATAGAAGGTGCCAGAGGCCTTGCACCCACCACCCTGCAGGGGCCAAGGCAGGATTTGGATTGCATTCAAGCTTGAGCTCAGTATCCGGGCTGGATTTCGCCCCCTACCCTCCAGACGACAACCCATTACTGTATAGCTTTCAGTGAGTCCCGTTTTAATCACTGTGAGTGGACTTGAAATGCTGGGGAGATGAAGGCAGTGGTTCAATGCTGAGTCACCGCCGTCCTCTCTCTGGAGTGCTGAGTAATGCTGTTGCCGGAGGAATGGTGGGGGAGCCACGGGCAGAGCACCTACCCCTTTCTCTGTGGGAGAGAAGGTGGAAAGGCTTTTTGGAAATAGGCCCTCGGCTGCTGTTTAGAAAAGCAGCCTGTGTTCCTCTTGTCCGTGTGAAAGCCGAGGACTTCTCCCGCGTGCACCCGTGAACACGCGCAGCCTTTGGTGACGGGCTTGCTCTGTCACCCGTGTTCTGTAAGCCGGGATGGAGGGGTGTGGGTGTCGCCCTGAGAACGAAGCCTGCGGCGCCCGTGGGCAGCGCTGTTGTGTGGTAATCAGATCAGCGCACAGCGCAGCCGGGCTTATTTTGAATGAAAATTGAGTTTGACGAAAGAAAATCATGTCCTTCCAAATGAACACGAGAGATGTTTAAATGAACCTGAAAATTAACCTTGGCTGTGCCCCTCCCAGCATGCACCGCTGCACAGGGATGTTTCCAGGGAAGCGGTGGGAGGGGGAGGCTGCCGCATCTTTGGGGTTAAAAAAATTACTCCAGACGCATTCGGGGGTTTCCGGGGAACAGCTCTGAAGGAAATGAAATTGCCTTTCTGCTTAGAAATATGCAAAGGAAGTATTCCTCTTGCAGAAATCATTTTGCCTTGGGCTTGCTGTTGCGTCCTTTGCAGAACGCAGTTTGATCTCCCGGCCGCTCTCTGACCGGATGCTGCCTCTTGTCCATCACATTCATCCAGGACCTCACGGGAGGCGCTGCTCTGTGGCCGCCAGAACAGAAGTGCTTTCTGTTCGTCCTTCCCCTGCACCGGCCTTCACGTCGGGCGCACCGTGAGGGGCTCGCCCGGCCGATCAATACACCCAGAACCTTTCTTTAGCGGATCAATACCGTGTAATGAAGTCCGCGTTCCAGTTCCCTCCACGCATCAAGGCCGGGCCGGGAGGGTGTCTGTTTTGCGATTTGGAAGCTCAATCAAAATTATGGTGGAGGGTTTTTTCCTTCTCATCGAGGATAGAGCAGTGCCCGGGAGCCGCGTCCACACAAGCTCCGCACAAGCCCTTCCCCAGCAGGTGCCTGTGATGCGGGGAGAGGAAGGAGAAAGGTGCCCGGGAGCCGCGTCCACACAAGCTCCGCACAAGCACTTCCCCAGCAGGTGCCTGTGATGCGGGGAGAGGAAGGAGAAAGGTGCCCGGGAGCCGCATCCACACAGGCTCCGCACAAGCCCTTCCCCAGCAGGTCCCTGTGATGCGGGGAGAGGAAGGAGAAAGGTGCCCGGGAGCCGCATCCACACAAGCTCCGCACAAGCCCTTCCCCAGCAGGTGCCTGTGATGCGGGGAGAGGAAGGAGAAAGGTGCCCGGGAGCCGCATCCACACAAGCTCTGCACAAGCCCTTCCCCAGCAGGTGCCTGTGATGCGGGGAGAGGAAGGAGGAAGGAGAAAGGTGCTCGGGAGCCAAGGAAGGAAAACGGGTGCTGGCAACATGCTGCGTCAGCGAGTGAGCGTCTGACCTCACCCCACAGGACAGTTGCTGTTTCATGGTTTTAACAGAATCCTTC
This sequence comes from Myotis myotis, assembly GCF_014108235.1. Classification (NCBI taxonomy): domain Eukaryota; kingdom Metazoa; phylum Chordata; class Mammalia; order Chiroptera; family Vespertilionidae; genus Myotis; species Myotis myotis. Next base: position 2,937,836 of record NW_023416401.1, on the reverse strand, counting down.
ATCTCATGATGAAAACGTGCCGCGGGTTAGCCTGGGAAGAGGCGGTGGACGGGCTCGGCCTCGGGAGGCAGCTGGCAGCTGGCAGTTCCATAGTCACCGCTCTGCAGCGGGACCCCACCAGGCCCGGAGCTGTGTGCGTTCCTTCCGGCCTGTTACGCTGCGATCAGGGTTGGCTCTCATCTTAACTTTAAAAATACTGATGTGTTGGGAGTCGTGTTTTCGAGTGTTCCGCGTATCCGTCTTCTAACACATGTGTCCGGGTGGGCAGCCTGAGGCCTACGGATTACAAACTTGCATGGTGACCTAGCATTGTCCTAAGATTGTTTTTGCTGGAAAAGTCTTATCTCAATAAAGGTGGACCTACTTATTAGAAATTACTTATTTTTAATATAAGACAGTTAATTGAGGCCCGTTGGAGAGTTTCCATTTTCTAGTTCTGTGGTCGGCAAACTGCGGCTCGCGAGCCACATGCGGCTCTTTGGCCCCTTGAGTGTGGCTCTTCCTAAGCCTTAGGAGTACCCAATTAAGTTAATAACAATGTACCTACCTATATAGTTTCAGTTTAAAAAATTTGGCTCTCAGAAGAAATTTCAGTCGTTGTGCTGTTGGTATTTGGCTCTGTTGACTGATGCGTTTGCTGACCACTGGTCTAGTTTATGTTTTACTAAGTTTTGTCAGTGCTTCTACTCCTAGCTGAGACCGAAAGAGGTGCGTTGCGGAGTGTGGAGGGATGCCTGCTGAGGCGTTGATTTAAAGCAGTTTATTCCTCAGTGTTGCATTAGAAATCTTAATACTAGCAGTTTGTAGGTAACCATAGTGTATAAGGTGGATGACTAGAATTTGGGGCTCGGAAGGGATTTTGCGGATGGCCTAGGCGCCCTTCCTTCTATGGAGCCCGTTAATTAAAGAAGGAGCTGCACCGCTTAGCTAGCGGAATTTGTGTTGACTTTGCTAAGAGAGCACCATGAGAGGTTCACGTCCTCTCAGGGGTCCGAGTCCCAGGAAGATGAGGAGGGAAGGAAAGCCCTGCGCAGGGGGAGGCAGCCCTCGGAGCACCTGGCGGTGCAGGTGCCGCAGTGCAGGTGCAAAGAGGACGAGTTTGTTTTCTGCCGGCGTTTCCTCAGATGGACTGGGGAGCTCCGTGCGGACAGTGGAGGCATGAGGGGTCCTCGAAGGGGTGGTTTCCTGTCTGTGGGGGAGGCTGAACAAGGCTTCGGGGAGACATGGCACTTGAGCCCCGTGCTACACTATGAGCACGGAGCCAGCTGGTGTGGCTCAGTGGTTGAGCATCGACCTACAAAACCAGGAGGTCCTGGTTGGATTCCCAGTCAGGGCACAGGCCCAGTTTGTGGGCTCAATCCCCTGTGTGGGGTGTGCAGGAGGCAGCCCATCAATAATCATCTCATCATTGATGTTACTATCTCCCCCTCTCCCTTCCTCTCTGAAATCAATAAAAATATACTTAAAAAAATCTGATCATGAAGTAGCTGGGCCCACCTGGGACTCCCTGCTGGGCATTTGTTGGGCATGGGGCTCCCAGGATGGAAGGGAGCCCCAGACTTTCGAGACGTGAGTGTAAGCAACTAGAAGGTTGCTGGCCCCGCTGACTGGAATAAGCAGCAAGACCAAATTTCAAGCGTGAGAGGGACGACCTCCTCCTCCTCTGAACCTGTAGTTCTTGCTTTGCCCAGGAAGTGGCCGCAGGTCCGCACACCCCAGCTGTACCCCTGTGCTCACGTCACTCTGACCCTCCGCTCCCCCTTCCCACTCTCCCAGCCACGTTCTCTGCTTGTGATTTATTTACAAAGCCCAGGTCAAGCGCCCTGGCCTTGTGCCCGGCCCCGGGACAGATGCTCCCTGTCCCCCATGAAAGCTTTATGGCTCGGACACTAATGAGTGTGGCCTTATTTGGCGGCGCGACGGCGACCTTGCTTTTCTTGGTAACTCTAGTCCCACACACAGGTAATGCTCAGTAGGGTCCTGCTGGGTGAATGAAAGAGGAGAAAGGGTGAGAGAACAAAGGATAAGGGGAGGACATCCCCAGCCGAGGCGTGGGCCTAGATCTGGGAAAAGGTTTGGGGCGCTAATGCACTTAGAGTGGGTGTTCTGGAGCCAGGTTGGAGAGTAGATAAAACATGCTGAGGACTGAATTGTGGGACCCGGATGGGGGCTGAAGGAGGTGCGAGGGGGAATCGGCCTAACGTTCGCTAAGGACAAAGAGAATGTCCAGAGTGAGGCATGGCCAGGGAGCTAAAACTCTGTGTGGAGGCCAAGAGCAGCGAGGCCTAATGACAAGGCTGCATTCAGGAGCGGGCAGCCTTGCAGGCCCTGGAGAGCAGTTTAAATAGAGCGCGCGGTTAGGATAAACATGTGTTTCTTTAAGAAAACATTCCCATGTTTTCACATGTCACCCGTAATGATGTGCTGGGCAGTTTAGTTTATTTAGGTGTTTCCTGTTGACCTTTCACCCCTTAGGAACCAAAGGCTAAGGATTGCTTGTGGTGGTTTTAGTTGATGGAAAGCTGGTTATTGGGTAAAACGCGTCCTCAGGGCTGGATACTTCTGGGAAAGTGCCCGGAACAACATGCGTGTTTCTCCGTGGTTTCCTGGTGCCTCTGTTTGGCCCTGATTCATAAGGAGCCTCGGAGCTGAAGGGCTCCGAGTGCCTGGGTGCCGGCGGGTTCCTCGAGCCACAGTTAACGCCTGTGGCCCAAGGGCGTTTCTCTTGGGAAGGACTGAACCCCTTGCCAAACAATTGAATTTTCTAGTCGGGAAGTGGTTATCAAAGGCAATAAAAATGACGACTTCTTGGTCATCCGAGAGACCGCTGTCTAGGATGTCCGGCATGTTGTGTCTCTGTGTTTCTTCACGACTGTCCTTTCATGCTTAGGTTTACGATTTAGGGCAGGATGGATGGGGTCGATGAAGTGCCATAGGTTTTCTGAGCCGGGCATAAATCATGCCTTTTATATCTATCTCTTATATTACTGCTCATCTGTCTTCTTTATTATGGTCATATTTGTTTTCGACATACACAAAGACTGTCTAGCCATGTACTGTTGGGTGAAATATCAATTTTGGTTATAAATAGCCATATATTTGTTTTATTATCTATAACCCTGTAACAGCAGAACTTGGGAGAAAACAAAGTGATCTGTACAACTTAGGCATCACAACCTGTTTGTTTCCTGTTATTGAACATTCTGGCATTCCTTTGCTCAAGTCCTCAACTACTCATACTTGAAGGCGTCCAGTGCAGACACATGCAGGGGGGAGAAGGAGGTTAAGAAAGACAGTGGGCGTATCCCCATGATGTGTCATATACAGATGACTGGGACCGCGCACGCGCACACTGCAGGTGTCTGCGTGTCTGTGTCTGTTGTTCTAGTTGTGCCTGTGAGAGTGTGAAATCGTTTACCCGAAGTACGCAGGGATAATTCAAACGCCGTGTTTTGTTCCCTTGGTCTATGAATTAGGTAATACGCAAATGCTGTGGCGGGAAATAAAACTTCAGAGGGAAGTTTATTCCTCTGGGAGGGAACCCTTCAGAAGGCGGCCGTCAGGGGAGGCGGGGCGCCTTGCTCCATGGAGCCCCTCAGAGGATTTGGCTGCTTCTTGGCTATTTTTTTGCCGCCCTAGAAGGTTGTCTTCATTTGAAGTCCAAGATCGCTAACAGTCAAGTCCACAGTCTAAGCAGCTAAAAGGCAGAGAATGCACCTTTTAAAATTTTTCATGTTTTCAATTGGTGTTTTGTTTTTGTTTTTGTTTTGAGAGGAAGGGAGAGAGAAACATCAATGTGAGAAAGAAAGATTGATCGGTTGCCTTCTGCAGGCGCCCCAACTGGGGAGCACACCCACAACTTGGCTCTGTGCCCTGACCAGGAGTGGAACCCCCCACCGTTGGTGTAGGAGATGATCTCCAACCAATTGAGCCACCCTGGGCAGGAACGCTGCTTTTTAAAGGCATGCCCTGGAGGTTGCACATATCAGCAGCCAGGGCATCCCCTTGGCCGGAGGTCTGTTACGAGGCACCGCGACCTGAAGGAAGGCAGGACATGAACTCCACTTTGAGCTGCACTGGGCCCAGCTCAGGTTCTGTGACTTTGGAAGCAGTGAGGATGAGTATTGGGTCGTAGGGTCCGTCCCCGGCACCGTGGAGTCGGTGTGCCTAAAGGGCAGACGTGTCATTTTCTGTATGTGCATTACTATAGATCATACTGAGTAACCACGCAGTATGCTCAATATTAAGACAGTATTGAATGCTTTATAAATCATGCAGAAGACATTCCTCCCATTGACTGAGCTGATGATCTCAAATTCCAGACCTTGAGTCTCTGAGGAATGTGGTTGTGTAGTAGATGGCATTTAATTACTGATGGAAATGCATTTGTTTCTTAGCAGCTCAGGGTGGTCAGCGTCTGACCACTTCTTCAGTATCGTTCTATTTATTCATTCACTTTAAGTCTTTGTTGCACTTTCTTAAGTGAGGGTCCTGTTTGAGGCACTGCATGAAATAGGACATGACTCCGACAGTCTCCAGCGTTAGTCATTTTTTACAGTTGTGTGCACATCCCTGTGAGAAGCTGGTCTTGATGAAGTGGCTGAACCTGCTGACAGTCGCCAGAGAAATCGCCCCCAAGTCTCTTCCTCCCATTTACCTGGTTGCTAATGTGAGAAAAATGTTTGAAGGTTCAGATTCTTCTTCATTTTCCTTGGATTATTTTTTTGGTTTTGAATTTTCTAATGGGTTAGGAAGTTGCCCCACTGTAGTCAGTCGGCCATGTCAGGGAACAAGGAAAATAACTATGTCTATTTAATTAGTGCTTTTTCATGATTTGGAATGTTATTTTTTAACATAACAGAATATACTTTCGGCTAGTACTTTAGCTAATAGAAACTTTTCACTAGTAATGGAAGAAATAATCCTTTCTTAACTCAGATTTAAATTTCCCTGTTTAATCAGACTATAACTTCTGGACTTTTTAGAATGACTGATCTTAAGAAATAAAAGGCTGGCTTTAATACAGAGTAGTGGAATACATCAATAACCATTAAAGGATACAGGCTAAGCCTCTGTTAGGTGCGCCGTTTGGGTTTTAGCCTTAAAATCCCAGACGCAGCAAAACCTGGTATGACCTTCATATTGCCCACAACCCGATGTCAGTGTAGGAGCGCGCGCACACACACACACACACACACACACACACACACACACGCACACCGCACTCATCAAACCTCAGATGAACTGTGTTATAGAACAGCAGCAAAGAACACCGGCTCCCCCAGCCTTTTTCTTTGTTTTTGAATTCGCTTTAGTGAGAGCTTGGAACTTGTTCTTTCTAACAGTCTTCTTTTGAAATGGGTTGATTATTAGTTTTTCTTTGATCACGTGGCAAGAGTGAGGACCAGTGTTGATGCTACTAAATGTCGTATGTCACAGAAGATGCCACGGTCCAGTTGCGGCACGGCCAGCACCTGTTCCTAACTCACTGTTTTCCTATTGCACGCCTGTCCTTTCATTTCTTACTCTTCTTTCAACCTTGAACTGCTGTCTGCCCTTTAACATGGAGAGATACAGGACTATTGATACCATATAGGCACCTCTTGAAAGTTTCCATTTTATGCCATAAATAGGATTGTACTGTTGGGGGAAAACCTCAAGGGAGAAAAACAGAAAAGGGAGAAGCCTGTGTTTCCCTAGACTTGGCATGAGGACAGATAAGATTTAAATAAAGATGGAGATATAGCAGCACTATTTTTTGCTGCTTTGCTCTTTTTTTTTTTTTTTTTTTGGACAAATTAAGTCAAAGCTCATAGGGTTGGGTAGACGAGAGCTCTTAGAAATTTCCCCAAGATTGGGCGGGTTATTTCAGGGACAGGCGTCCTGACCAACCTACTGGGAAGAAAACAGGCCAAGAGCCAGGGAGCTTGGGTTTCAGCTCAGCTCGTCTCCTAACTTCAGTGGAAGCTCCCAGGCCTGTAGCATCGCCGTGTGACCAGTTCTCCTCTGTAAACTGTAGGCCTTGCTCTGTGTGATTCCTGAGGTTTCTCTCAGGTCTGTGATTATCATTTTTCTGGTCACTTTTACCTTAAAAATAGCACAAACATAAAACAGTGTTTTTTAAAGCCATGTTCTACAAAAACAGGATTTGTGCACACACTGTGTAATTCATCATTCCTTTAGGCTTCCTTGGGAGTTTCAGCACCGCGTGAGTACATTTTATGTCGCCGTGATGTTAAGCCCTGGGCCCGGGCTGACACAACACTCGGCCTGTTCCTTTTGTGTTCTAGGGGCGCTTCCGTGAACCTCCTGGAACCCGCTCACACATGAGGCTGTTGGTGTGAGCTGGTGGGCGGCCCTCCGGGGTGTGTGTTCTCTGCGGTTGCGAGGTTGCCAGCCTGGACAGGGAGTCCCTGAGCTGCCGGTTGTGGGCATTTGTCCCCGTTGTGTATTTTTCCTTCAGCCCTTGGGCCACATGTCTGGCCAAATGGAGTCCGTTTGCTCCATCCGAGGGTGGGATTGCGGGTGTCACTTGACCTCACTTAGAACACGAGCTGCTACCAGTAGGCGAATGGATTTCTCTTGCAGGAGGTTGCTTCTCCTACGGCAGTAGCAATCCATCGTAATTTGAAGGGACTGTTAAATACCAGTGTGACAAAAAGGTGGAAGAGAAACCAGCCACTTTTCGAACTTTGAAAGTTCAGAGATTTGTTTCAAATTCACTGTAGTTTGTAGGGGAGGAGGAGTCCAGAACCTACAGGTGGGCACACAGGGAACTGCAGCTGCTTGATGAACCCTACCCCGCCCACATTTGAGTAATCTCGTTTTAAAAAGATGAAAAACGGATTCTTCCCTCTTCATTCCTAAGATGGGTACTTATTACATAAAGACACAGCTATTTCTTTAGACTGTGCTGTGTTCATTCTTTCCGGTAATTCTGTTGCCTTCAGTGAGTTTTATTTTTAATATATTTTTTATTAATTTCAGAGAGAAAGGAAGAGGGAGAGAGAGATAGAAACATCAGTGATGAGAGAGAATCATTGATTAGCTGCCTCCTGCACACTCCCCACTGGGGATGGAGCCCGCAACCTGGGCATGTGCCCTTGATCAGAATTGAACCTGGGACCCTTTAGTCCACAGGTCGACGCTCTATACACTGAGCCAAAACGGCCAGGGCCAGTGAGGTTGGATTTGGTTCATGGAGTCAGGAGCTCATACTTGGAGTCATTCAGATGTTGAGCGTCTATTGTGTCCCACTGATTGTGTGTCGGGATCAAAGACAAACGGAGGAAGAGCGTGAACACTGTTAATAAACAGAAGGGTAGTTTGGAGAAGTGTGAGGCATGTAGTCTTGGTCATTGATTGGTTTTCTCTGAAAAGCTTCAAGGTCACTAACCATTGGTATCATCTCTTTGAATCCTCTGACCTTTAGGGAATTCTTTCTAAAATAGGCTCATGAATGGTTAAACTCTCACTGGGATAAGGAACGCGCTTCCCACTGGAATATTTCCTGGAGAAACTTTACCAAGTTACATCCTCATATAGTGAGACCCAAAATGGTTTGTTAAAGGGCGTTCAAAATAATATGTAGAGTTAGAGCAGAAAATAAGCTAAACCAGCGAGTAACATTTAAAACATTATGTCATTACGCGAACATATCATTAATTATCACCTTCATCTTTATAGGTGCTCAGGTTCCAAAGTTATGTAGTCCAAATATTTTTGTTTTATTCTAATCCTTATTGTTATCAACCAGTGGCCACTTCCTAACAAATCATTCTTTTCAGCCTAGCAACTCTGGGCCGTTTGGGTTAAAAATTAAGTAAAATTTCAAAGCATCGCTTAGTGGGGGCTTGATTGCGGGTTTCTCCACTTCGGCATCATCAGCATTTGGACCAGATCATCTTTGATGTGTGTGGCTGTCCTGGGAAATTGAACAGAGTTTAGCAACATCCCTTTGCCCGCTAGATGCCCGGGTTGTGACAACCAAAATCTCTTTGAAGATTGCCCGATATTCCCTGGAGGGCGGACTCCCCCCACAGCTGAGAGCCACGGCATTGAATAAGCCATGACTGTCACCATTGCACACCGAGGGTACCGGAGTGAAGAACATGCCTTCTCAGGGAAGGACGCCGTGTGCGAAACAGCTGGCCTCACAGCAGCTCCACAGGCACGTTTTCGGAGCTGGGTGGAGTTTCCGGGTTTTCTGGACTCGGGTTTGGCAGTTGCAGACCGGACCGAGGAAGGCGAAGTGGGGTTCAGAGACCCCAGTTGTTCTGTCACAGTCATTGTAGAAGTTCCAGTCCCCCTCGGCGTGGCGGCGTCAGTGGAAGGGATCCGTTAGCAGTTACGTGGCTGTGGGATATTCTGCGTCGGCTGGCAGCGTGGGCCAGTCCGTGGTTCTGGTGCTTCTGCGGTGGTTCTCATGGGGCTGCAGGTTGATCCTCAGGATTTGGCCGCCAGGAGCCCTGATGTCGGGGAATTCCCGGGAAAGGTCCCCAGGGAACCGGGGCCAGTGTTTGCGAATCCTGAGAGGGTGGCCGCTTTGATCTCCTCTTCCCGGAGGGGCATGGTGACTCCTGCCCGAGACAGGCCTGCATCTTCCGGTTGGGAGGGTCTGGGGGACAGGCCAGGAACCTCGACTCATGCTCTCTTCCTGATGGGGAGCGTAGACATTTTGGGGGGTTGCCATCTGGATTTGTCCCAGTACCCTGCTTCCCCCTGCCCTCTCTTGCCAGCCGATAGTTATGGCCATTTGTGGAAGAAGGCAGGAGACGAGCGGCCGGACTCTGTACCTGAGTTAATCAGTGTCCCTAGTGCACACTGCGGAGTCACTGCCCCTCCTTAACCCTCTGGTCCTGCAAGAGCGATTCACCCAACGCAGGGGTCCTCAGACGACGGCCCGCGGGCCGCATGCAGATACAAATATTGTATTTGCTCCCGTTTTGTTTTTTTACTTCAAAATAAGATGTGTGCAGTGTGCATAGGAATTCGTTCATAGTTTTTTTTAGGCTATAGTCCGGCCCTCCCACGGTCTGAGGGACAGTGAACTGGCCCCCTGTTTGAAAAGTTTGGGGACCCCTGACCTAAATCCTCCAACTTACAAAGCGGCGCTGCTTTGAGTAAAGGCGCTTCCTGAAACCTCAGCGTGTCCACCGTCTCTTCCGCGCCCATTCCATAAATTCCGTATTCCGTAACATTCCCACAGGCATTCCTGTGGGTGGGGTCATGGTGGCCCCTTGTGGGACGGCGAGCTTGGTCAGGAATGTCTTTGATAAAATATCCCCGCCTCACGCCCCCCGGGGGCCAGCACTCTGCGTGACCCCCGTTCTTCCCAGGATGTGGCCTTGGCTCCCGGGCCTCAGGTAAAGGCTGGGCACCCCGGGCGCTCCCAGGCCACGGACTCAGTGACTGTCAACAGACACGGTCCGTTCTCCAGTGTGAGAGTGTGTGTGTGTGTGGGGGGGGAGGCGGATATCACCACCCAGGAGCCCCATAATTCTTAGGGTTTGTCCTATCCCGCAGGTGGGTTGGGCAAGAAAATGGATGAGAACCATGGGAGCTCTGAAAAAACAAAACAGAAACAAAACCTTCATACTGTTCCTTGTAGGACATTTTTTCAAATATTTGTTTTCCGTTATAAAAGAAGTCTGTGGTTTAGCTGTAGAGTGTGACATTTATATCTGTAGAAGATGGACAAACTGAGCCGACGACTGCAGTGCGCTCAGGTCACGGCATATTAATAACAGACTCGGACCTCAGCGCTCAGAGCCCCGTCTCTGGAACCTCTCCCGACCGGGAGCCTCTGGGTTCTCCCGACACCAGCTCTAGATCGTGTCAGCCTGGCCTGCAGCTTGATGTGAGTCATCATTAAAAGCCGTGCTTGACAGCTGCGTGCCGCTGACGTTAAAGGAGTGCGGGAGGGGAACACAGTTTCCGGGACACCGAAGCCCATTTTATTGCTCATCACTTGTCAGGGAAATTGAGAAATGAATTCAAATAGAAACATAAGTAATCCAGATACGAAGTATGTAATCACTTATTTTGTTTTTTCTTATTGAACACATGGCTTCGGCACTAATTGTATGTTGGAGAATCAGTGGAAAGAATAATTAGCAGTGTCTGCATCGAGGCCTGGAGTAAATGGGAAATATTTTAGGATCCGGCCTGAAATATCTCTCGCTCTACCTAACATCTTAATTGCTGGCGTGGAGGATGACATTACTAGATACTACGAAGTTTGATTTCTTTCCAAATGAGTGCTCTTCCTTTACAGTCTTTTTCCTTTTAAAGGTACTTCCTTTAGGTTTTGTTTTTTTTTAAAAAGGAAAAAGCATATGTTCATTATGCCTTCTTGGGTTTTGTATAAATTAGTCTTTTATGGGGTAACTTTATATACACTAGGAGTCAGTATGAACAACTCGAAGGAATGTCTGGCAGTAGCATTTCATCGTTTCTGTCCTTTTTCAGAGCAAATTCTATAGTATTTTTAAAAATCATGTTCATTTTACTCAGTATTCTGAGTTGGAGTAACTGTCTGAATGCCTACAGTAGAAAAGTCAGTCCCAGTAGCCATGAGGTCTATAACGTCCACACATAAATCATTCTCATGTCACGTGTGCCTAATACCTCTGCCCCACCCCTTCTCAGGCGCAGGGGATATGTTTGTGCCACATCTTTGGTGAACATGTGCCCCCTTTTCCATCTCTTGTCCCCTTCTCTTGGCTTGTCATAGTATTCTGACAATTCCGCATTGCACACGATGAAAACGAAGCGTGCGTTTAAGTATTCTGTTCAGAACGCTAGCCAAGTGGTCACCATGGCTATCCAGCATTTGTAATGTGGCGACTCTGGATTTTGAAGCTAAAAGATCTCTTACATGTTAACACATCTCGTCCGCTCAGGAGTTTTCTCGGGTTTCGCGCGCCATCTGTCAAGGACCGCTCACGAGGGTTCTCGTTTTTCACGCCCGTGGAAAAAGGAGCGAATCTAGATACTTATGTAAATTTTGTTTGGTCCCTCTTCATAGAGGAAAATGTTTTATGCAGTACCATACGTTAAAGAAGTACTAGGAACTTTGTTTAATTGTTTTTGTAAATAAAAATGTTGTAATTGTTGAAAAACAACACCTAAAGTGCATTATGATGATTTAAATAACGTGCAGTTTGCCCAAAAACGTGCGGTCCCTGGCGTATGTCTCAGAGATTTCTATGCGGTACGCGATGTGTTAAGATGATAATGTTTTGAATATGTTGGGCTAAATAACATTTACTATTAAAAATTACGCCTGTTTCTTTTTTACCCTTTAAAAAAAAATAAAAGGCTATCAGAAACTTTAAAATTGCCCACGCAGCTCACATAACATTTCCACGGGGCGATGCTGCTATAGAATGGATGTAGTTTATTTGCACCCCAGCACCCAGATTCAGTGTTTTACTCAAGGCCTGATAAATACAGAGAGTGTTGAAGTAACATTTGCTGTCTTCATAGTCTGTGAATACTTCCCTGGTCTTTTACCCAACCCTCTAGTATTCTTAAATTTTAGCAAGAAATGATGAATGTATTAATTTTGTTTTTTTATTCTATGAATTTGGCTGCCTGGATTTCCTGCCCTGTGTTGTCACTGTGAGCTGACTTCATCCGTCAGAGTTAGTGGGCCCTGTCCTAATGGCCCTGCCTTGTTTGCTGGCCAGCTGCTGAGATAAGGGGTCTTGGAGTGTGGCTTTGATCTGCAGGTTTGAGTTCCTGTTTTTGATGTGCTTGTTTGCATTTGTAAATGTGCTACTTTTTGAACATTTGTGGGGATCTGCAGGAAGTTGTTGTTTTTTTTAATCTTTTAAAATAAATCTTGGGTTACCAATTAGAGGACATTTTAAGAGGTCACGTACTTTAGGGAAATAAACGTGACTGAATATTAAACGATGACCAGGTGATCACTACAGTGTAATCTTAAGAAACTTACTGTCTCCCCAAACCTACCTGTCATTACTTTAGGAGTAAATGAAGCTTTAGTGAAATCTTGCATGAACTTCACAGCCTTCTGCCGAATCTATCGCCTGGGTGCCTCCTCCAGAGGCATTTGAGTCTGGCCTGCTCATTGGCCATTCCTGTCCTCTCTGCTGAGGGCAGCAGGGAATGAATGCGTTTCTGCCCATTAGGACCGGGGTGTGGCATTCCGCAGGGAGCCTCACCAGCCCCTGTGAGGTCAGTGTGCGCTGGGAGTCAGAAGGTTTCACTTTGGTTCATTGGATGTGTCTGTGACCGGGGAGCTGAGACGTGAACTAAGCCAGCTCGGAGACAGAGCGTCTCGCACGCACCGTGGGAGAGATTAGCCGGGTTGTCGGGGGTGACACAGTCCTGATTCAGGCTGTATCTGCGGATGACGAAACCCCAAATGCTTCCAGTGGGCGGACTGATAGCGCGCGTCTCAAGGCTAAATATATCTGCTCTCAGCGGCCACTGGGCAGGCGCCCGGCCCGTCACCCTGCGCGGCGCAGGTCAGCCTGTCCTGCTAGGTTTGCAGATACAGAGAGACGTGTGCACGGCAGAGGCCAGGACAGCCAATACTGAACCGAAGTAGGCACTTGGCTAGCGGATTTTTTAAGTAGTCGCTGTAAAAGCCTTTAAGCTGTTCACACTCAGTTCTTGTCGTTTGCTCTTGGAAAAGCGGTCCCCTCTCTCCAGCTCCCTGCTTTCCCGGTGCAGGTGGGTCACCGGGTTTCCAGAAGCCCAGCGCCCTTTTGTAAGTCTCCCTGCTGAGGGCCGCACCGGAACTTAGCCCCAGAGTCCAGTCTCTGACATCACGCTCAGGGTTCTGCCCGCCCGCATCTGCCGTTCCTCACGCAGACAGCTTCTGGCAGATCAGGACACTGGGAGTTCGGTGTCTTCACTTCCCCGAACACCCCCCGCTCTCTGCCGGGCCCCTTCCTTTGAGATGCTAGGTCCCCAGGCGCTCATGCCCAAGGTGCCTCAGCCCATAGAGACCATGGCACAGTTCGCCCTTCTGGAAGGTGGATAGTGTTATTCGCTCAAACCCTTCTTTCTCCAACCTTTCCCAAAGCCACTTCTGTTTCCAGTTTCCAGTGAGTAACATCCAAAGTGCAGGGAGAAAGGGGGGCTGTGAGAGTCATGGCTGGGCGGGGCGAGGGACCCTTGTCCACCTGCGGGAGTGGTCACCAGCGAGGTGTGTCCCCGGGTAGGTCAGGGCGGCCCCAGGAGGCCTGACTAAGGCGCTGAGGTTGCTAATAGAAGGCCTGCTCTGTTTCCAGGGCCTGTAAGTAGGCCAGGGAGCCGCTGAAGGTCAGCTGGGGTGGATGGGAAAGTTGATAAGAACTCTCTTCCCCTTACAACCCTGAGCGAGGAGCTCTGCCTGCCCCGACCGCCCGTCAGCGGAGCGGGTGCTCTCGTCCCCACCAGCTCAGCTCCATACGGGCCCACGTCGTGCTGCTGAGGAGCTGGAGGTAGACCGAGGCTGCCTCCTGCTCCCCGGGGACGGACAGCGGTGCATGGGTGTGACATCCATGCAGACTGAACGCCGAAGCGAATCTGTTAGGTGCTGAGCAGAGGTCAGAGGACGGACGCCCGTGCTACTGTGGGGGCCGCGGGGCCTGGCTTGGTGGAGAGAAGCCGCAGTTTGGAGGGTCAGGCTTTGGGTCCTACGGCCAGCTTTTCCTACGTGTCTGGATGCCCTTGGCCACGGCGGGCCAACCTCTCTCTGGCCTTCGTTTCAGTGGTGCCTACGCAAGCCTGCCTGTAGCTCCTGGACAGCACGTGCGGGTAGCCCTCGTGTCCGTGGGTTCTACACCCGCGGAAGCAACTAACCACAGGCGGAACGTATTTTTAAATGCTGTCTTACTGCTGATGGTACCGTGGATGGGTCTAGGATGGCTGTCGGTGCTGAGCATGTGCAGACCTTTCTCTTGGTATCATTCCATACGCTGTGCAGAATGACGGCTCTCTCCGTAGCACTTGGTGTTGAGTTTCACGCGTAACCTAGAGGAGGTTCAAGTGGACCGGAGGAGGTGCGCACGTCACATGCCGATTCCACGCCGTTTTCTAGAAGAGGACTTGACCATCCTTGGTCTTGGTGTCAGCTGGGGTCCAGGACCCCCTCCTGGAGGATACCGGGGAGGGCTGCATCACCCTTGTCCTCCGGGTGACTCCCACGGCGGCTCAGTGGGTCAGAACAGATCCATGTTTCAGGGCTGGGGACAAAGGCAAAGGTTTGTTTTCAAGAACTAATTGGTGCCGAGAAAGACTGTGGCTGATAGGAGGCCTCCCGTAGGGAAGCATTTCGTTAGTTTTTGGCTGAAATTAAAGCCAGGTGGATGAACCCGGGGACAGAGCACCCATGGAGATAACAGCAGAGGTCCCGTGTCTCCTGAGTGCAGTGTGAGCGCGTTCTCATTTCATATGTGAACACGGGCAACTCCCAGCTCATAGCCCAGAGAGGCAATGCACTCCTCAGCGGCCGGGCCCATGGCCTTTCGCCTCTGATCTCAGGAAAGGAGGCCCCGTGGCCCGTGCTTGTACCCATGGCCGTTCCTTCTGTCAGGAGTGATTTTCCCCAGCAGCGCGGCGTGTACATTCCTGGCCCATAGCTCAGAAAGGGAGGAGGTCGCATTTGTTCCCCCGCGTTTTGGAAGCTGGGCACATGGGAGAGGAATTCATAACCCCAAGAATCAGGGCCCATAATTCCCTAAACCGTGGGAGGGCATGCTTCCTGACCGGATGGGCGCCACATGGAGGACTGGTTTCCAGGGTTCGATGTTCCAGAGCCGTGGGGGCGAGTCGGAGAGATCTGGGCACAGCCATCGGCGAGTCACCGGAAGCTAAGACTGGGCTCTGTCTTGAGCGACCGTGGAGTTTGCAGTGAGAAATCCCGGTTTTTGAGAATAATAGCCCAGTGTCTTATGTAGGTGGCCGTCTGCTGCGCTGCCCTCACATGGCTTTGCTCACTGTTCTGGTGCTCAGGAGGAAACATGGCCGAAGGGTCCCCCTTTGTTTTCATCCTGCTCCTTAGATCCTTCGCGACCTGTGCACGGAGGGAAGCGCAGCTCTGTCCCTCTAAACCTGTAGGAACATGGGGTTCCCCCACCCAGAGCGAGACGGTGTTCCCCTTAGTTACTTGTCAGTTCTCGGTAAATTATCACACCTTGTTTTCTGGCCCCAACAGGGTTAAAAATGTAAAGAAAAGGTCCGTGAGGGCCACAGGCCAGTCTATGCAGAACGTATTTATTTGGCTTCATGTATTTATTTGGCTGCATCGGACTCTGATTTCTATGTACAATTTTCTTCATTTTTATTGGCATTTCAAAAATGAACTTTCTCTTCTGCTTCCCTTTAGCTCCCAAAGTAGGAGTTTGTAGATACAGTGTTTATGCCATTAGCAGTCTAATGATTCTCCCATTGCATCGGGCCGTGGTTCAGATGCCGGTTTAATACGATTAACCGTACTTCCAGCGCTGGAGAAGGGCTGTCGCGCGGCCACGGTGTTGTTTAACGTTCAGCACCAACACAGCCTGTTGAGGGATGACTGGATGCGGGCTTCATTATTCTGCGTGTCTTGACTGGTCAGGTAAATGGAATTCTACAGGCTCCAGGAAAAAGAGGGAAACTCATGTGTTTAGACCAGCCCTGGGCAAACTACGGCCCTCGGGCCGGATCTGGCCCGTTTGAAATGAATAAAACTATTGAAAAAAAAGACCGTACCCTTTTATGTAATGGTGTTTACTTTGAATTTATATTAGCTCACACAAACCCTCCATCCATGCTTTTGTTCCGGCCCTCCGGTCCAGTTTAAGAACCCACTGTGGCCCTCGAGTCAAAAAGTTTGCCCACCCCTGGTTTAGACATTACTCCTGCTTCTAGTTTAAAGTTACGCATTTGGGGAAAGTGATTATCTTCTCCTGGTGGCCTTGTTTTATTAAAAGCGCCTCTAGCCAGGCCAGCGTTGGCTCAGTGGTGGAGCATCGACCTATGAACTGGGAGGTCATGGTTCAATTCCCGGTCAGGGCACATGCCCAAGTTGCAGGCTCATGGGCTTGATCCCCAGTGTGGGGCGTGCAGGAGGCAACTGATCAATGATTCCCTCTCATCATTGATGTTTCTCTCTCTCTCTCCCTTCCTCTCTGAGATCAACAAAAATATATCCTATATAATAAAAGCCCTAATATGCTAAGTGTCCAGTCATCTGGTCAGCTGTTCAACCAATCAAAGCATAATGTGCTAATGATATGCTAAGGCCACTCAACCACTCACTATGTTGTGCACTGACCACCAGGGGGCAGATGCTCCAACCGGTAGGTTAGCTTGCTG
The DNA here is from genome assembly GCF_014108235.1 of Myotis myotis. Taxonomy (NCBI): domain Eukaryota; kingdom Metazoa; phylum Chordata; class Mammalia; order Chiroptera; family Vespertilionidae; genus Myotis; species Myotis myotis. The sequence continues at coordinate 2,921,519 of NW_023416401.1, read as the reverse complement.
CTGGGGTCCGGCTGATCAGGACTGGCTGAGATGGGCCGGACACACCCTGGAGCCCTTCTGCGGTTCCTCCCTGGCTGGCCAACTCCTGCATCCCTCCCCGGCCCCAATCGTACACCGGTGGGGTCCCTTGACCTGGCCTGTGCCCTCTCGAAGTCCAGGACCCCTTGGGGGATGTCGGAGAGCTGGTTTCGGCTAGATCCCACAGGCCATGCTGCGGGACCCCACTGGTGCATGAATTCGTGCACTGGGCCTCTAGTTTAAAAATAAGTGTCACTAATGTGTTTGCAAAGCAGGAGTTCACATCAGTAGAAAAATGGTTAAAACCCTTCTGATAAATCTTCTACCTAATGCAAAATACAGTGGGGCCTTGACTTATGAGTTTAATTCGCTTGAGATCGAGCTCGTTAACTCAAATTACTCTGTCAACTCAATGCAAAAAATCGGCCGAGAGACAGCTGTTTATCTCAAAAAACTCGTTAGTCGGGACACTGGTAAGTCAAGGCCCCACTGTATTACCTTAGAGCAGTGGTTCTCAACCTTGGCTGCACATTAGAATCACCTGGGAATCTTTTTAAAATCCTGATTTCTGGGCCTCATCCTCCGGAAATTGTTTCTTTGTTACTAATGTCATGGCCCCACCCCATGACAAAGAAACAGAATTTCTGGAGGATGAGGCCCAGAAATCAGGATTTTAAAAAAGATTCCCAGGTGACTCTAATGTGCAGCCAAGGTTGAGAACCACTGCCCTAGAATAACCTAGAGTTTATAAAGTTGTAATTCAGGTCTGCATGTATCCGGCATGCACACATGCATCTCGACGTAGAATGACCTCGGTTTCCTGAGAGGCCTCACTGGACAGGGGCCGCGCGGGACTGTTACAGGGACACAAGTGTGTCTTTGAGCAGCTGCCTGAGTAAGAGCTGGGCTCCCATCAGCCAGGGCGAGTCAGCCTTGGCCGGGGCTCAAGTGCACGTGATTGCATTTCACCTCGCTGCTCTCCCAGCAGGCAGATCTGTTTCTCTGAGTATGTGCAGTTTGTCCTTCAGTGAGGACTGGATGCGCCAATGCCCGGGAATTCCGTCGACCAGAAAGAGTTAATGAGGCTTTTAACGGGAGAGTTCCATTTCCCATCGTAGTTTTAAAAAGTTACGGATCAAATACGCCAGCACCCTTTCAGATTTGGGAAGTTGTCTCAAAAGCTGGGCCCAAGGAAGATGAAGCCATGGAACTTTCCAGGGGTGTCCCTGCCCTCTCGACACCTGTGTGTTAATTGGATAAGTAAGGGAGGGTTTTCTGTCCTGAGACCTGTGGGCTGTCAGTGGAGGGGGAAGAAGAGCAGGGAGATTACTGCCTCCTCCTCCTCCCAGGTTTTATCATGGAAACTAGCGCGGGATAATTGGGTTTAATGTGTAGCAGAGGGCAGACCTGTGCTGTAAACAGGAGTTCTCAGCAGATACAGGGAGCAGTCTCTGTGCAGAGGAAGCCTTGGTTGTATGCTATTTTTCAGGGCCTGGAGGGAGAGGGTGTTTTTCTTATTTTCCTTTTGTCGTTTGTCCCCCTCCTCTCCCTTCTTCCCCTTTTGCCAGACTACAGAGTGTTAGAGAGGCTGCGGAGTGATAATTACTCATCTTCACCTGATTTGTTTTCCTCTTGCTTTTGCAGGCTGGCTAATTAAAATGCATCCAACCTTTCCCGCCCCTCCCCCCAGAGAGAAGCAGGCTTCTTTAGACAGCTGCCTTTCTGACCTTCCACAGTCTTTCCCGTCATTCTCTGTGTTTTATTGATGCTTTTTCACCAATTGAGGAAACTCTGATATGCTTATGTGGGACCTTAAGTATTAGAGGAACGGGTCTTACTTGTAAGTGCGAGGTTCATGCCCGTGTTTCGTGAGTGTGAGGGCATACACACTATAGTCCCATGAAGTCGTCTATTCAGTTCCAGTTTTGTTTGGCTTTGTTTTTGCGTAGGGTTTTCTCTTATTTAGTGTTGTGTCCTTTTAAGTCCTTAGGTCTCAGGGATCCTGCAGTCTCCCATGTTGCAATATGTCACAGTTCCCATTGTTTCTGTGTTGATACCCATACTCCCATTTCAGACTTGATCATCACACTGACCATCAACTAATTTTTCAACATTGTAAACACCCTGTCCGTAAGCATTGAGCATGGGGCGTTGTACTTTAGGTTCGTTTTAGTCGGCGTCTTGCTCCAGATGGGATACTGTTGATGGACTCTGATTTTCTAGTCTTAACATGGTGCTAGTTTTTTTGAGGCATTGCTACAATACATGTATTAAGCAGTACATTCTACTTGCGCCTGCTTTTTAAAAAAATATGTATTTTTATTGATTTCAGAGAGGAAGGGAGAGGGAAAGAGAGATAGAAGCATCCATGATGAGAGAGAATCATGGATCGGCTGCCTCCTGCACGCCCCACACTGGGGATCAAGCCCACAACCCGGGCCTGTGCCCTGAACAGGAATCCAACCCTGACTTCCTGGTTCATAGGTTGCTGCTCAACCCCTGGGCCTTATGCCTACTTTTAACTGTCACACTTGTGGGTTTTTTCAATTTTACTATTTTCAAGTTTTTTTTATCATCTAAGGAAACATCTTGGGATTGGTGATGAAGGCTTAGTTGTGTGTGTGTGTGTGTGTTTTCTAGTCTGTGCTGTTTTGGGTTCCCTCTTTGTACATAATTTTGATTTTTGCACTCGTATCCAAAGTAACTGTAACGGAACCCTTGTGAAACTAGATATCCTATAGGAAGAGACTCTCAGGCTGCTGCCCATGGCGCAGTGAGTACCATTAGAGACGCTAAATCAACATTGTACGTTAAGGACTTGAGTTCGATTTTCCACAATACGGATATGCCGTTCTTGTAGCAACAAGTTTGAAAAGAGTAGCTCGATCAAGCCGGAAGCAAGGCTGTGAAATGGGACAGATGCGCTGCCTTTCAGAAGCAGATGCGTCGTCATCTTGTGGACTGTCTCGCTGTGAACCAGTTATATGTACATGATTATTTAAAAATTCCTATCTATACAGTTATACCTTTCTCAGACGAAAACATAAGTTCAGAGCCACCTGGCTAGGAGGAAAAACACCCAAACCCTGGTGAGTTGATGCCCATAATAGGCGTGTAACACCTCCCTACCCACAGATGCTGATGTAACTGACAGCTGGCAGGAAAGAAGATTTTCAAGAATCTCACATTCACCACCTCGGAGCAGGGGATGTGTGACCGAGGCCTGTGCGTGAAGCAGTGCCGTGAGGACACTCCTAAAGAGAATGCATTCTACTCATTTTTTATCTTATTACAACTTCTAGTTCATGCTTTTAAAATAAATCCACAATTTATTAATCCACATATAGTGGAGTGGGGTTTTTTCTGCATAATTAACTTATGTAGGGTTAACCAGGAAGCCGTTTATATTCAAGCTTTAATTGTAAACATCTTTATAAAATGTATTAGGACACTTTCACTGTTATAACACCATTAATGAATGTGATTACGTTCTTATTTAAGGACTGTGCATTGACCTGGGTGAATACTTTTCTAAATTTGAACTTCTTTTTTTTTTTTTTTTAAATATATTTTATTGATTTTTTACAGAGAGGAAGGGAGAGAGATAGAGAGAGAGTTAGAAACATCGATGGGAGAGAAACATCGATCAGCCGCCTCCTGCACATCTCCCACTGGGGATGTGCCCGCAGCCCAGGTACATGCCCTTGACCGGAATCGAACCTGGGACCCCTCAGTCCGCAGGCCGATGCTCTATTCACTGAGCCAAACCGGTTTCGGCTAAATTTGAACTTTTATCTTAAGAACTAGTTCTGTGACACAGGCCATGTCCCTGAAGTTAGAGGACAGCAAAAAAGGCTGATTGAAAAGCTGATACGGTTTATTGAATAACTGATAGAAATTTCTTCTGTTGTCAGACTGAACTTTTCCTCTTGGAGAAAAAAATAATTTTAAACTTTAAATGTATCTTATTGATGGGTTCTGTTTAATTAAGACTTCACTCTCTTGTACAAAGCTCATTTTGAAAAAAAATAGAAGGAATTTGAAAGTATTCCAGAACTTTCTGAAATTCATGCTCAGTAATTCCTTCATTCAGATTTCTTTGATTGGCGTGCGATCTCCATGTGGTGATCCGAAATATCCCAGATCACAACATCTTGATAGAGTCGGCTCTATTTTTGAATTGTTTTAAATAGTCCCTTGGAAATTTGCATTAATTGGAAAGTACCTTGTCATAACATTTGCTTTGTGTCATGAAAGGTTATCTATATTTGGAAGTAACATTTTGGTGAAAGGAAGATGGTGGAATATTTATGAACTTTCCCTCCCAGATTCGCAGGTATTAGCACAGGAGGGAACTCAGCCCTCTCAACCACAACCTTCTCAGGTTGCAGTGGGAGGAGAGGGGGCCGAGGCCCAGGGTGAGTCAATGACGCGCCCAAGGACACACGTCTGCAGAGCAGGATGGGAAGGGTCCTAACCCTGGACTCTGGGCTCCAGGTCAAGCATTTTTTTTTTTTTAAGCAATTTACTTTTTTTAAAAAAAAAATATTTTATTGATTTGTTAACAGAGAGGAAGGGAGAGGGATAGAGAGTTAGAAACATCAATGAGAAACATCAACTGCCTCCTGCACACTCCCCACTGGGGATGTGCCCACAACCAAGGTACATGCCCCTGACCGGAATCGAACCCAGGACCCTTCAGTCCGCAGGCCGACGCTCTATCCACTGAGCCAGACCGGTTAGGGCCAGGTCAGGCATTTTTACCACGGAACATCCCCTCCAATAGACACAGTATAACTTTTCAAAAAATCCTGGTGTGTAGCTGCAAGGGACTGACCTTTCTGTTAAGTATACCTCACCACTGGGAATTGGCGTTTGCATGCATATCTGTACAGGTAGTTAATTTTTTTTCCTATTAAAGTACCTTTAATTCAACATGTTAATTACAAGAAGGAGAGTAATTTTACTTGGATGAGGATAATTTTACTTATTCTCATGACCCAGTTTTAGTAGGACTGTTGCTCCTTAATAACCCTTCCATAAGAATATGGAAAGGAATAGGGGTACAGTATCAAACACTTGGCTTAAATTCTTGGATCACTTTATTTTTTAAAAAAAAATTTGTCGAAAGATGAAAATTAAATACCTGTAAATGACCATGGATTTCAAGATGCCAGCAGTTATAATCTCAACTTTCATGTAACCAAGTTTTATGGGATGGAACCAATACCTGTGCGCTTTTAGTTCATTTTGTTTTAGTTCGTTTCTTCCCAAGCAAATGTTCTGGGAACCTTTTAATAAGATGGGAAATGTCTTCACAGTCATCGTATTGGCGCCAACGGGAGCTTGGTAACATCAGGTGTAGTCTTCCTCCGCTGTAAACCAGTGGAAGTGGCCGGGACCTGTGCCCCATTGGAACGGACTGTTTCCTGGGCGGCAGGGACGCCGTGCCGCTGGCCACAGCTGGGAGGGCTTGCCGGGAAAAGTGCCACTCCGTTCTCCCGGCCGTTGGTATTCAGTGCGCAGCCTGTTTTCATATTATAGAACCCAAAGTACACATCTTTAAAAACTGCATTTTAAATAGTATATGATAAGAAAAGTTAGTTCGTCTGCAGACACTTCTATCCCTTCATTTATCTCTAAAATGGCTACTTACGGAATACCCGCCTCCTACCAGTCCCTACCATTAGGCAACTGGCGGAAACAGGGCGTTCTTTCTGGGCAAATGACGCTTTAATGATGATCATCAGCTCTGCTGCATGTGTTACGTGTTTCGTCTGACTTCAGATCCATACTCTGGTTTTCAGATCATGAAAGAAACCAGTTTCCATGGCAGTGTTAGGACTTCTTAGGCATTTGGCACTGCCCACTCTACACTAATGACTGATCTTTATACTTTATGGTCCTTCTAATTCCCATTTCAGTTTCTCAGGTACGGAATTTGGGGCCATTTCCCCGCCCCTTGCCACTTGGCCCACAAATAAGCCAAATAAATGGGGCCTCTAGTGACTCATTCACTCGAAACTACCAGGTCGGTTTGAAATGGTCTGTATTTAATTTGCATGCAGTGCCTACACTCTGGACTTAAACAGGTGAGGGGATGCTCTGCACACTCCGTGAGAAATGAAAGGCTCTGCTCTGCAATTGCTCTCCCCCGAGGGGCCAGCCGCCGTGGTCGTCATCGGACCCTCGGGTTGGACCCGGGCCCTGGTCCTGCAGAGTTCACACAGCCGGGAGCAGGGAGAGCGGTGCAGGGGACACACGGAACAGAACAGAGCGAACGTTTCAAGAAACGGGTCTGCAGACCAAGGTTGTGCTGGCCATTTTTCACTTCTTAATTTGCTAGGCATTTTGCAGTCAATTCCAAACACTTGGGATTTCATCTCTCCGTTTAATAAAGTAAAACATCAGTAACGTTTCCTGCTGCTGAAATGCACGCATGATTCCTGCGCTGATGGAAAACCTAACAGCGAGAGAGGAGCCACTAGGCTCTGCTCCGTCTTCCGGGACCCGAGCCCCAGGCCTCTAGCAGGGGGTTCAGCCTCGGGAGCGGTGAGCTGACGGTGGCATTTCCTGCAGAAGCCTGGGGGACAGAACGGGACATGTTCGGGGTCACACTGATCATTCCAGGCCCCTCCTGCGCCCTGGAGAAGCGGGCAGGCCCACAGGGACCCTGGGGAGGGCAGAGCAAAACCGAAACGGGCCCAGGCGGCCGAGCTTGGCTCCCGGGGAGACGCGTCAAGGCCACAGTAGGCGGTCCTCACAGGGTGAGGCCATTGTGTTACTCCTGTGTGTTTGGAATCCTTTCTCCTTGGGAAGCAATCAAGGAAATTAGAAGCCCTTTCATGTGTAGGTGGGGATTTTTGTAATCTATTGGGTGCTTCAAGCTACACAATTAAGTTTCCTGGATTCCAGAAAAGTTCATTCTTTGAATCCAAGTCCATTATTTTTCTTTTGAAAACTCTGAATCCCCAAGAACATCCATTCCTGGCAACCATAACATTTTACTCAAATTAAGTTGCACAAAGGTATTAAAATGGGTGCGATTAAATTCCCACATGTGTTCCGGTGTATTTGTTTATAAATCGCAGGTGTGGTTCCCATCACACCTCCAGGTGGCTTTTGGAGAAATAGACGTTACTAGGGCCCGTTAAAGAAAGGCAGGCACAAAAAGGGGAAAAAATGCACACAGGTGCAGATGGCTCTGAAAAGCAGGGACGTTACCGTGACCTCCGTTAGGGCTGGAGGACAGTTAGGTTGTGTGACGTTGGGGTGGGGGGCATGTAAGTAACGACAGGGGTCACATGACGATGCGAGGGAGGCAAGTCTGTGTGTCGTTAAAACTGGGCAGCACCGGGAGCCCTGGAAACCCTGGGGCAGGAGTTTGGATCTGAAATAAACTCTCAAGTAGGAAGCAAACTACTAAGGTTAGTGCTAGATGCCATGTGGCTGGGAAGTGATGGAAACTGTTAACGTTAATTGTAGTCATAGCGGTAGCTGTGCCGGAGGTAAGATGTGTTCCGCTGTCCAGAATCATCGCAGTAGACGGGGTCTTTGAATGTATGTGTTGGACCAGATATGTCCTGGGACATATGTCATATGACACTAATACTTGTTAACACATTTTTCAAAATTCCCCTTTTTGAGTCCAGCCGGCGTGGCTCAGTGGTTGAGCATTGACCTATGAACCAGGAGGTCACCGTTCGATAGGTGGTCACCGTTCGATTCCCGGTCAGAGAAAATGCCCAGGTTTCGGCCTTGATCCCCACTGCGGGGCGTGCAGGAGGCCGCCGATCCGTGATTCTCTCTCACCTTTGATGTTTCTGTCTCTCTCTTCCCCTCTGAAATAATAAAACATACTTTGAAAGGACGTCCCTTTCTGGAAGATGTGTCCCCTGAATTCCCGTGGGCCCCTCCCGGCAGCTTGGTCTCTGCGCCCGGGTCCGGGCGTCCTGCTGGGGGCAGACGGGCGCAGCTGCCCTCGCGGTAGAGATGCTGATGAGTGCAGTTCTCTGAGTGACAACAGAAAGCTTCGGGTTTCACTGAAAAGCCCCTGCAGCGTTGGGGGTGTGTGTGTGAGTGACACTGGAGGGTCTCCTGGTTGAAAACCCTGCCCCGCGGGCCTGAATCCACGGGCATCTGTGCGGCCCCGGTGTGAGGGCCTCAGGCCAGGCTCTGCTCGCTCGTGTGCCCCGCGGTCGGTCAGGTGTGGTCAGTGGTAAGGGTGTCCAAAGAACCAGAGACGGAGGGTGGACACACACACACGCACACGCACACACACATGCACACGCACACGGAGTATTTAAGGAGTCGGAGCCTGTGCTCTGCAGGGGGAGTTGGCAGCTGGGCACCCAGGAGCTGAAGGTGCAGTTCCGGCCCCAGGGCCCCGGGACTCAGGACCCGGGGAAATGGTTCCGTTGAAATCCGAGGGCAGGAAGAGTTGATTTCCTGGTCGGAGGGCGGCCAGGCGGGAGGCTTCTCTCTTCCTGGGCAGGGGCCAGGCGGTTTGTTCTATTCAGGCTTCACCTGATGAGGTGAGGCCCACACTCAGGAGAGAGAGCCATCTCTCACTCAGCTGCCTGTTTACATGGCCGGCTCAGCCAGACCGCCCTCACGGGGACTCCCAGAGCAGCGACGGACCAACTGCCCCGGCCCCTGTCTCAGTAAAGTGGACATGAAATGAACCGTCACGCGTGGGGTCGGTAACAGTGCGGGGGTGGGGGTGGGGAGGGGACTTTCCCAGCGTCCGTGCTCAGTGACGATGGATGGATGGGTGGTTGCTGGCATATGGATAAAGAAATGAATGAATGTTCATCACAAAACTTGAAGAATCGCCAAGTTTCCATTTTGTAAATCTGGAAATACTTCTGTTTTTGCTGCTTAAACATCAGTAACTTTACAGATGTTTGTTTGAAACATAGTATTCTTTAACCCCTGTGTTCACAGTATGGGCCACGCTGAAGGTTATTCCTACCTTTGAATGGGCTCAGAAATACTGAAAAGGACCTAAACTTTTTCTTCCCTGAAATCGGACTTCTTACTTGCTATTTGCTTCCTTTAATATCAGACCTCCTCTCAATTTTTCCCTATATTTCCATGGCCTCTTTTTCTTATCGAGGTGGTGTTTAATATTTATATTTAATTTTGTCCATACTTAATTTATATTTAATATTTATCTTTTCTTCACCCTAATTCGTTTTGGTTTTGGTTTGGTTCTGACTTTAATAAGCTTTCTAGTGATGCCTTTATTTATACTGTAGAACAATGAATTTTTATATTGTAATTAATGTAAAAAATAAAATCCTACAGCTAATAGCAACCTCATAGTATAACTACAAATATTTAAAAAATGAGATACAACATTAATACTTTGACAATGAATCATATGTTCTGTAATAAGTTTATTATCTCTTAATCTGATATTTTCACCATAGAATTATCATGTTTTCTTGACCTGCATTCCTTTTAGTTCCTGCTGAGTAGCCCTACCGATGTTAAAGGGACATGGTTAATTTCAAATAATTCTTCATATAACACAATGTTTAACAGTACAAGTCATTCTTAAGCTATGATGGCTGCACCACAATTTCAGGGGTTTTGCTGGGAATCGTTTTCTTCCTCTAATCAAGAAGTCCGTACGTTTGCTGTAGAAAATGCGAATAGATAACGGTTTATTTTGGGAGAGAATGTGTGTGGTTGATAAGCTTTGCTCAGGCTTGTGCTGGCTGTGTGTTCAGTGTTCATGAGTGGACTGTATACCTTTAATAAGATGTCTTTACACAGAAACGCACCTAAGACAGGGTTGTATGTTGACCAGTTGATACCAATGTTATGACCAGAGGCTTAAACCCTACCTGTGCTCTCCTAGGAGCAGTAGTTCCGTGTTTTCGCTAAATCAGTGTTTGAAGTGACTTTACAGAACATAACTGCCATGGGTAATGAGAACCAGCTTTAGTTTTTTAAAAATTGAGGTCTTTGTACGTTTGTGCGTTTCTTCTTAATGGTATATTGTGAGTATTTTCCTGTGGGAGTCAGTATTCCTCAATCCCTTTTTAATTCTCTGTAGCACAGCATAGGAATGGGCTGTCAGTTTATTTAATCCAAATCCTTTTATAGAGCACTGACTAGCACCCACCCGGCGTTCTGCTGTGACATGCAGTTCTGGAATAAACATCCTTGTAGCTTAATCTTTATCACATCCCTGATTATTTCCTTAGGATAAGTTTTGTGCAAATGACATTCTTGGAACACAGGATATGCAAATTGAGACTTGCTGTTTGCAAGTTCCTCTGTGATCTTTTCTGTGTTCTTTTCTGGATAAAAGGAAACTAACAAAAAACCGATCCATTCTTATGCAATTTTGAAAACCTTTAGAGGAATGTAAGAAAGTTAGAGGTGGTTTTTATCTCTTATTTCTGCGGCCATTTGTAGTAATTTGCGGCCCTGTGTTGCATTGCAGGCGAGTGCCCTTTAGATATTAGGGGAGAATTGCAGATCAGATAACAATGGGCCTGCAGAAGTTATTAGGGTGTTGTATTCCAGCCCCTCTCTTTTATTGACAAAGCTGGGGAATGGTTTGAACCTGTTGTTGTGAGTTCTGTTTTCTTTTTTAAGGACAATACTGCATTTTCTTCTCAATATCGTCACCCACTGGCGCAGAGGAGAACCTAGACCAGTGACGGCGAACCTATGACACGCGTGTCAGAGGTGACACGCGAACTCATTTTTTTGGTTGATTTTTCTTTGTTAAATGGCATTTAAATATAGAAGATAAATATCAAAAATATAAGTCTTTGTTTTGCTATGGTTGCAAAGATCAAAACATTTCTATATGTGACACGGCACCAGAGTTAAGTTAGGGTTTTTTAAATGCTGACACGCCAAGCTCAAAAGGTTCGCCATCACTGACCGAGACTGCCCACCTCCATTCCCAGCCCTGCTGGTTTCTCTTCTCTGGCTTTGGTTCAGGGAGCCAGCCCCAGGGAACGCCAGCCACACACCTCCTCCCTGGAGAGGCAGGTGCAGAAGTGGGTGGGTGCCATCCTCTACCGTTCCCTTCCACCCAGCCAGCCGGAGCAGGCCTGGGCGACTCTCCGCCACAGAGAAGACCCTGATGGGAGCCTCTGGAGAAATCTAAACAGGAAGCCCTGGCCGTGCAGAGGGCGGCCCACATGCTACTTTCTGCTGTGAGAACTGGCAGCCGGAAGAGGCGGCCTGAGCGCTAGACAGGGAGAGATGACTTATGCTCATGGGAAAAGCAGCTACTGCTGGGCCTTGGCGTACTTGTACTGCGCGGGCACATGTTTAACTGTGCACATGGTCTTTCTCCAGCATGCAGCGTGTCTAGCTTCTCATGTATGGTAAGCATTGCGGCTACCAGAGGGCACATGCTGACGTATGCTATTTAGCTCTTTTGTGCAAAGTGCGCATGGCATTTTGTAGTTTGTACGTTTCTCATAGCACGTGTTTGGTTTTGTTCCTGCAGTGCCTTGGCGATCATATGTTATTGATTGTACCATTTTAGATTGTGCCGATATCTTTTAATGTGTTAGCATTCTCCCGTAACTTGACCATCACTTATTTTGTTCCGCTTTTCGATTAACACGGATATTGCCAAAGGAGCAGCTTAACGCTCCTGCCTTTTCCATGTCTTGTGGGCTATTTTTAGAGCATGTATTCCTAGGATGGGATTCCTTGGAACTGCTTAACTGCTTCTGTTGTGAATTTCAGGTTGCTTTCCAAAAACAGTGGTTACCCCATAATTGTGTGTTATATGTATTAAAAACAATAATAAAAAAAAAAAGAATCCTGGTTGCTTTAATGTATATACCTTTGATTACCAGCAAGGATCTGTCTTTTCCTAATGGTATTTGCTATTGGAATTTTGCCTTGTGTAAAAATCATTGTTTATCATTTTTTACCCGAAGACTTGCCTAAGAGGGCCTTTTCTTGGCCACAGTTAAGGTCATTTCATACTTTATGGAGTTCTTCCAAGTTAAATAGGTATTGATGTGTGTAAAATTGAAAACCTTTAACATGAACCTTTAAAGGCCTACTAGTATAGAGGGAATAGCACTTCATGTTAATGGCTCTTACTTGGATCCAAGCACTTTAAGGAATAGAAAACATGTCTGAACCACCCTCATAATGACCTGTGACAGGAACAGGGCCAGCACAGAAATGCATACTTGACTCTCTCATGTTGGAATGCATCCATTGACTCCAGTGGTACTTCTTATGCTTCACATCAATTCATCTCCCTTCTGGGTTGTCATTGTACCTCACATATAGACATTAATGTGCACCTTCGTCACATTACCTGGTAATTCTTTCTTACTTGCCTGTGTTCCTGCTTCAGGACGCTTCCCAAGGAGGGAACCTATAGTCAGACTAGGATTTTTAATTCCTCCTGCCTAGCACATGGCACTGCCGTCTCTGAAGTCTGTGCATCCATCCAGCCAGCGTTCATTGGCTGGCTGAGTGCTGTGCTGAGCTTTATTGGGCATGGAGAGTGTAGTGATGGAAAATCCCGTTCCCTGAAGGCTGGCCAGCTCCTTTTACGGGGTTGCGGGAAGAGGAGGGGGTCCTGGGCCCCCAGGTAATTGACAGAGTGTGAAGTCTGATTTTAGAGCATAGAATGGCCTTTAAGCACGAAAATATGTGAGTTGAGACACCTTATTAAAGCAGCAGTGATCAGGAATGATTGGGGAAAACATAGGATAACATGTTATAAACTTTTTAAAGGCTATTTTCCCAGACTTGATAGATTTTTAGTTAAATTGGCGCGGCCAGCTATAAAGCCCCACCCTCATTCGTTAACGACGTTAAGTCATAGAACTGTGTGTAGAGCTGGCAGAGACCTTAGAAATCATCTAGTTTAAACTCCTTTGTACAGTTGAAGACACTGAACTTCAAGGCAGGTCTGACTTCCCCCAGGCAGGCTGAGGCCTTCCTTCGAAAAGAAAATGTTTTAAAATGTGGAAGGACATCTATAATAATAAAAGCATAATATGCTAATTAGACCAGATGTCCTTCCAGACGAAGCCTGGGTCCCGGGTGCCAGAGGGAAGCCGGTGCCGGCAGCTGGGAGAAGGAGGGCCTACTCCTGCACGAATTTCATGCATCCGGCCTCCAGTATTTCTTAATAAATACGATGAAGAGCTTTCTGTTCCTCTTGCACATCTGAGCCTGAGTTCTGAGTGTGAGGCAAGCATCATTTGGATTCACTAACACGGGGCTATGCTAGTGTGTGCAGTGGGCCTTGCGGGCAGCCTGTGCCCACACTGTGTCCCAGGTCCCTTCCTCTCTGCAGCTCCAAGAACGCTTCGTGGATCTGGGAACCGGGCTACGTATGTATCTGTATGTCCTTTGCTTTGTAGAAAGAGAGAGTGGAGTTTACTTTTTGGGGTTCAGCTATGGTCCCCAGCTTTGTGACAGAGACGTGTGTAAATCACTACTGAGCTTTGAGTTTGCGTTTGCAGTACGTATAATGTTTAATTGTAAAGGGATGAACTCAACCATGTCAAGGCGATTGTGTTAACCATGCGACTGGCTGGCACGTAGTGGTGTTTTTGACAATGTTTTATCTGACCTGTATGGCCAAGTGTTTCATTGTTTGTGAGAACAATGCAGTGCTTTCTTTTATACTTAGCTTAGACTTTAAAAGATAAAGACATATTTATCTTAATCACACCAGACAAGCCAACACAGTGTCCACGTGGGATTAGAATGGTGCAAAGGGGAGGGAAGATACCTTTGAAACCCTGTTATCTAGTCATTGAATTCTAAAAACTTAGAGCTCTTATCTTATTACTTCATTACAGGGAAACTCTTTCAATTCAGATGAGGGTGCAGGGGCAAGAAACTCTGCTTAGCACCTTCCCACTGGGCTTTGTTTGTTATCTGAGTCAGAGGTTTTGAATTCCTGAGGACCTTACAGGACTTGGATTTCCCTGAAATGCCAAAGTTTGCAAGTATGTTTGTTTTTCTCAAGAAGAGTGTTCCTAGCATCATCAGCTGTATTCCTCAAAGGGGCTCTTGAACAGGAAGAAGGAGGACCATCGTGCCAGACTTTGACTTAGTGCCTGCTGGAGTGTGGTGACTTAGGAGATGGCAAACAAGGCCGTTGTCATTATCCTTTGGAACAAGTATTTCAGAATGACACAAGTGACAGCTCAGTGTCACCTCCATTTGTGATTTTCTCAGTGATATCAAAAACACTCAAGTTTATTACACAACGTAGATGCAAGGAGATGGCTTACATAGAGGGCCTCGGCTTCAGTCCGGACTGATCCTACCGAGTTGTCAAGACATTTTATTTTTAATGGGTCTCTTCCTTCATTGTTAAGGGGGAGAGATGTGAAGATGTATATACTCCATCTTTCTCCTGTAATTTTGTTCCTTCTATGGAATTAAAAACAATTTTGACATGAGTTGTGCAATATGCATGTATTCAAAAGGATAGGGTCACCTGAGGCTAAACTGTGACTTGATATTACAGCTACTGAGTGTGAATTTTGTCTTGCTGTGGTTTCTTTAAGCATACAGCCTCTGTCGAAACGATATTCTATATTCCGATTTTCAACTGCTTATTTTCTGTGAAGCTATTACAATGTTCATGCCTTTTTGTTGTTTTTTTCTCTTCTGATCGATATTTTATTCCTGTTTCTTGAAATAGGGCCTTCCAGGAATTTTGATGACTGGATGGATGCAGTTGAATTGCATGGGGTTTCCCAGTGGTGATGACCAATATTTTCGTGTCCCAACTGTTCCTCTGACTTACGTTTTATTTTATAATAAGTTAGAATTTATACTCAAAAGTAGCCCTTAATAAAAAAAAGAAAAAGCTAAAGATTCAGGCCATGGCACGCACTAAGTGTTGTTGGTTTGGCATCCTGGGCGCTGATGTCTCTGACTTTCTCACAGTCTCCTTTCCTCGACCTTGAAGGTACAGAAACAGCATTGGCTGGGAGAATTGGACATTGTAGAGCCGCTTGGAAATGAAATGTTAATTTTTTTGTTAGTGGGGTGTTGTGGGCTAAATTTATCCCCTCAAAATTCATATGTTGAAGTCCTAACGCCCAGCACCTCAAACAATGAGTGTATTTGGAGAGAGGGTCTTCACTGAGGACATTAAGTCAACATGTGATCGTCAGGGTGGGTCCTCGTCCAGAATGACCTGAGTAAGGCCAGAAGGGCACAGACATGCCCAGGGGAGACGTGTGAGGGGCGGGGAGAAGACAGGCCATCGCTGCCAGCCCGGGAGCGAGGCCTCAGAAGAAATGACCTTGCCAACACCAGGACCTCAGACTCCAGTCTCCAGAACTTTCAGAAAATACGTTTCTGTTGTCTCAGCCGCCCAGTCCGCGGTGCTATGTCACAGCAGCCCGGGCAGGCTACTACAGGGGCCTTGTTTAAAGAGTGATCAAAAATAGCTCAGTTAATGAAATGAAAATCTATACATGTATCATTTTTCTTTGGAAACGCAGTTTTCATGAATGTCTCGTCCTCAGAATCCCTTGGAGGGTAGCCTGGAATCATTGATATTTTATTTATTAATTGTCCAATGGCAGCACTCAGTAGGTTTTCTTTAAAGTGCATTTTTCTCTGAAGCTTCAGGAAACCTATATTTTGAAAAATAATTTGAGTGAATCATTGGGATTAATCACTTCATTCCCATCAAAATATTGTTTTGCCTTCTTAGATGGTGAGAGAAATTAATGAGGTTTTTTTAATGAGCCTCTTCCCCTACCACGTTACAGGAACATATTGAAAAACTGTGGACTGCTCACCAGACAATGGGGGAGTGCACTGGCCAACGGAACTAGCGGGAATGAAGCCCGATTAGTCACAGAGTAGGTGGAAAGCATTTCAGTGTCAGGAGGGGGTTTTCACTTTCTTTCAGTTTCTCACAGTAATTTAAGAACATTGGGGGGAAATGAGGGAAAGAGAAGGAAGCACAAATCTATCACCTTTGCTCTGAAGTTGGTTTAAGGAACCTAATGTGCGTTTCTAGGAGGAAAAGAAGAAAACGCTTTGAAATCATGTAGGTATTACAGAAACCACCACGCGTCAGTGTATTTCTCCTTTTGGCGTCCTATCGGAGTATCTCTAGATGCTTTCATTTATACAGCTTTGTCCTAGAAAATGTGAGAACATCAGCCTCTATACAATTAAATGTAAAATCAATGCAAACTGCCCAAAGGACGAACATACTGGGTATTAGCTTGTAGAGACAGATGCTTTTTCAGTCCCCTTGTGAGTCTCCCGCTATTGAATATAGAAATTTAAGGCTATATAGCCATTATCTCAGTGTTAGAGTTGCAGGCAGAGTGGAAGGTATAAAGGGCCTTTTATTTTTTCTTCCCCAAACCAGATAGATCCATGCTGCATTAGAAATATTATACAGGCTTCTGGGTATTTTTAGGCCATGATAGATACAACATTCTACGGTACAATAAAAGAAAAATTCTCTTTTGCCCTAAAGTTATATTTTAGCCTTCATTAAATTCTTACCTACCATGAGATTGGAAGGAGAAAGGCATTTGTAGCGTGCCCAGCGTTTGCTGGAATACAGTGGAAGGCACTCTGACTTGCAGGCACAGGGCCGCCTTTTGGATTTTGCAGGTGAAGGAGAAGGTGACGTTTGGAGAAGGTGGGGGGCAGCACCTCAGGAGGTGTTTGTAGAAGCTACTTGGGTAGAAGCCAGTCGGCTTCAGTGTTGTCAGGTCGACTCTATTGCCAGGCAGTCGGACAAGCCTGGGAAGATGGTTGGTCATTTCTGGCCTTTAGTTGGTCAGCGATGAGTGGCATGAAAGAAATGGAGGAGCTTTTGGGGTCTTTCCTGTATAGGGACTCAGAAAGTGTCCACTGCATAAAGGCGTAAGTTGGTCGGAGCACACATTTGCCACTGTCCATCAAGTCCGTTTAGAGGTTGAGATGAGTGTAACATGCAGATATTTACAAGCGAGCTGAAATCGAAGTGGTTCTTGCAAAGTGCAGTATGTTAGTGAACTCCTGCTCAAAAGAACTATTACTAATATGTGGGGGAGAGTCCTCAGGGCTCTGGTTCTGTGCAGTTGTTTTGTTTACAAATTAAAAATGAGTACTTATATTCAGAAACGCAAGGAACGGCCAGACTAACTGATCTCCAAGACCCTGATACCTACGGCATTCAGTGGGGTTTTGAAGCGTGCTCACTACACTTTGGTTTCTCATCCCTGAGACCCCAAAGATTTACTAAAATGATGTAATCAGAGGATTTTTAAGAGCACACTTTATGGAGAATATTGAAGGTTTTCTGAAGCGTGGAGCACTCCGTTTCGATGGGAATCAGCTCTGCGTTGTTTCCAGCTGCATTCCTGGCACCTTTTATATACTTTAAGGGGGTAGGTGCCCACTGAATACTCGTTTCTGACGGGATCTCTTGGAATAAGTCCTGGTAAGAGTACCGATCATATTTTCAAATCATAACCTTACTTCCTCCAATCTCTCGTCCTCCTCCTCCTTTTAATATGTTTTTATTGATTACAGAGAGATTAAGGAAGGGGATAGAGAGATGCAAACATCGATTAGCTGCCTCCTGCACACCCCTACTGGGGAATGAGCCCACAACCTGGGCATGTGCCATGACCAAGAATGGAACTGGTGACCTCTTGGTTCATGGGTCGAAGATGCTCAACCACTGAGCAACACTGGCCAGGCTCCTCCTCCTCCTCCTTTTCCTCCTCCTCCTTTCTTCTTCCTTTTAAATATGCCTTCGAATCTCCTTTAAAAGAAGTTATGGATATACTGTAACCAAATGTGAAATCGATAAATTAGATATAACCATTTTCTTTAGAAAATGTTATTGGGCTTGAACAAAATTGAAGTTGTTTTTAGGTATTTAAATAATTTGAGAACATTTAAAATAAGATTCTAGAGACTACCAGTTTATATGCAACCTTTTGGGAAAAAAGATGTTGAAAAACTAAATACTTCTCTATACAGAGAGAGAAACACAATAACCATTTTAAATTATTCCTTAATATCTAGGAAATGCTATTGCCTGTAAGAATAATTAAAATGTGAAGATGATACAATTGTAAAGACATGTATGCAATTGGTCATACTTTCTAAGTTATGACTAAATACTGCTTTTGATTTTCTGTGGCAGTTTTTGCCTGAAAGGACTTTCACTGTGTTCTGACTCCTTTATTTTAGGCCCTAAAACCCTTTTTCCAGAAAGATACCAGTTCATGCTGTCCTCACCCGGCGTCCTGTCCTTTGAGTGAAAGGCGTCTGCCTTGCCTTTGGCTTTGGTGCAGCGCGTCTCTCGCGGGCCTCCAGGGCCAGCCCGTGTGAAGGGAGCGGGGAGTGGGAGGCAGGGGACGTGCTTGCCCCGGGTGACCACGCTCCTTTCCCTTTTCTGTTCCAGGGTATGTTCCCTTTTGGGAAAGAACAAGGGAAGGAAACAGTCGTGGGCGTGTAGGTTTTCATGAGTTTAAAGGCCCTTTCAGCATGGCTGTCCTGTGAGTGACACACAAGGATGGGAGTGTGAGCGGACAGTCGGGGGGTCTGTGCCTGTCACTGCTTGAACCAGTGAAGCAGAGACGGGGGGATCACTCAGGAGCGTTTATTCCAGTCCTGCTGGCGGCAGGTCAGCACGGAAAGCTGCTCTGCACCCCCCCCCCCCCCCCCCGCCATAAGCCGGCTGCTTATCTCGGGTGGGGGGACAAAGGCCACCTGGGGACATCGGCAGAAGGCAGGCCAAACGGGCAGTGCACAGGCCTGGAGATTTGCAGAGGCCGGCCCTGCGGGTATGAAAAGGCTCCTGGCGCTGGTTTCTGCCATGAGGTGGTTAGGGTCCCAGGAGAACAGGCCGCTCCCGATGGGGCAGGGCTGCCTCTCCAGGTGAGGGCCCAGGCCCCGCATGCCTTCTCTAACCAGCAGAGCAGCCATGAGAACAGAGCATGATTCACATTCTTGCGGTTCTGGCTGGTCCCTGCCTCCTGCGTCTGCCCCTCTCAGCAATCTGTGTGTAATGTTTTCAGGTTGGCTCTGGCTTCCTCGGGTTTGCACCTAGTCCCTGCCTGGCAGCCTCTCCGGGGCCCACAGCATCTGCTTCCCCTCCTGCCTCACTCCTGCCCGTCACTGTTATCTTCTGCTGAAGTGCAGACAGTCCCCAGTTTAGAAACACTCCCTTGCTGGGAGCAGCCTCCCCTGTCCTGCGGGCAGCCCTTCCCACCACCGGGGGCGCTGTTGGTGCTGGAGACCTTCTCCCCCCCCACCTTCCTGCTTTGGGAGGGACCCTGCTCACCAGACCTTCTGGGTAGACTCCCCCAGGACACCCCCCCCCCCCGCCCCCATCACTCTCAGGGTCTGTGTGCCTTCAAGGTCAGGAGCTGGAAGGCGGCCTTGCGAGGTTTCCTGTGCCATGAATTCACGGCTCAGGGCTAGAATGGATTCCCTGAACTGGCTGGGAGACAGACGTTCCCATGATTTTCAGTTTAGTTTAGAAAAACGTGGTTCAAGTGTCGGATTTACAAATGAACTTGCAAACACTTGGGTGTGTCTGCTCCCTGACACCAGATCCCCAGTCACCTTGTGCAAGGACAGTCGCCTAGAAAGTTCTTCTAGTGATTTTTATTTCATGCTTAAAAAAAAAAAACTAGTTTAGTTTTTTGAGTACCAGTCTATCTCCTACACCAAAAAAGCAAATAAGAAAAAAACACTATAATCTGATATGAAGCTGCCTTTTATTTCTTTAATCCATTTTTGTCAATTTTATATTATAAATTAGTTGCTTCCTACCCACGGAACCCAATTAATCAAGTTGTATGTAATGTTCTCTGGCTTACTGTCTGGTTTAATGTTTTTGACAGAGAGTCGTCTTTGCGTTTTGGCAGATCAAGTGTATCTATTGAAGCTCTTGTGTTTATAACGTTTCCCTGCTACCCTCTCTGGGGGAGGAGGCTGGAGGGGGAGAGCGAGGAGGAGGGAGAAACAATGAAATTTGAGTCATCTGCAGCCCAGACTGTCCTTCTGTGAAACAGCTATAATTTCCTGGTCCCAGGGCTCCCATGAGGAGAGTCTGGTCAGCATTATTTTTTGTCTTGTTTTCTTTTTGTTTTGAAGATTGGAGCCGAGGCGAATAGGCATTTCGGCGGAAGACGGTGATGGTGAAGTGGTTGTGCCACACTCTTAAAATATTGCGATATTAGATGAAAGGAATGTGGGTTTGGGTGTCGCGGTATTTGACCTGTAGAGAGATGGATGGTTGTTCTTCTTCACCCGATGCAGTGAAAAGATCGGGTGAAGAGAGTCCGTCCGGGGAGTGAAACCCAGTGTGTCGCCACGGTGTCCTTGTGGGCGGGAGGGACGCCGCGATGCGATGCTCAGACTGGGGTTTGTTGGTGTTGGCCTGCGGGCCTGTGGAGAGGGCACCCTAAAATACCCTGGCGCGTGAGAAAGTGAGAAGATGCCTTTAGGACCTTCACCCGGTTACTCCTGCCTTTGGGACACATGTCTCCGCCTCCTCCAGGCAGGCTTGTTCCCTCCCTCTCTGTCCCTCTGTCCCTCCGTCCCTCCGTGGGGTGGGCAGAAGGCCCTGTGCTTGTCCATGCTCCTCTGCACGCAGATGCACAGCCTGTGTGCGCCCTGCAGCAGCCTCCTCCTTCCTCCTGTCTTTTGTATCTTTTGCAAGGAAATGGATCTCATCCAGAATGCTCTCGCATTCATCAGCTGGTAAAAGACATCATTTCAAAGTCTAAGGCAGAGACAGGAAAAGGATGCCAGGGTCAGCCCGACTGTTTCAGCAGAGCTGCCTGGCAGCAACTCTGCGAAGTGCCCGCATGCGTTCCGTCACCCCGGGCATCGCAGCCAGAGCGGCTCGCAGTGTGGATCACCTCCCGCCTCGGACTGGACTGTGCAGAGCGGCCTGAAAGAGAGTATTGTGCTCCCAAACCTCAAGCCGGAGCAGGAGGCGAAGCCAATGTCCCTGGTTATTTCGGACATTGAAATGCCATCTAAGAGAAAAGGACTCATTATGACTCAGTTCCGTTAATTAGGCGTAAATTGCCATCTTTTGTCTGATACAAATGAAGGTGAAGGAACTCCGCAAGACCAGAGGATACAGAAATTCTAATGAGATGAGCGCATGGGCTGGGAAAGGGAGGAATACAAGGAGCCATTCAAGGGAGGCGAGCCGTGGCCTGGCTTGTGTAGGAGCAAAAAGCAGAAACATGCATTTGTCATTGTCGGGGTTCATATAGCATGGAGAACCGAGGTCAAGGTCTCCACAGGCCCGGAGGGTCCTGACTTGGAGGGGATGGGGGGCTGGCCCAGGAAATGTGCTCCTCTTTTCTCTTCCTGGTTCTGCTCTGAAGCTGTTTGTTGGGTACACAGCCTGTTCGCTGCGGGAGCCCCACAAGTGGCTGAGAGAGGAGTAAGTGGCCTTTCACCTAAAAACAATATGGTCCTGAGACATTAAGGAAATCGGCAAAGTTCGACCAGGAGACTTACAATTAAACAGAAGGAGAGGGATTGTTTAAGCATAACAATAACTGAAGAATTACAGAATTGTAATGTTGGAAAGGACTTCAGGGTAATTCTGGAGCTGAAAAGGGACTTCATTAGGCTAAGAAAATACCTCCTTAATCCCATCTTTAGAAACGTATGAACACATTTTCTTAATTGCATCAACTTCTCAATTGCAAACGAGGTTGTTCCAGAGTAAATTTAGCCTTATTCGAAAGCCGGACTTCTCCCCGTGTTAGACCGAAATTAACGTGGCCTCAAGGTCCTGTAGTCTGGTCACTAAAAGTCATTAGTTCCTAAAGTACATTAATAACACGGGGGTGAACGGTACCTGTAGGTCCGTAACGTTTCTTGTTCCTCTTTGAGAACATGCATGCAGTGGGAGTTTATACTCTGTGTCCGATGGCCTGTACCGTCCTGTGACGGTAGCCATAAGTAATCAGTTCATGCATTCAGCGCATTAAGCACCTATGAGTTCCCAGACACTGCGCCAGCCGCTAGGAACTTGAGGATGACTCCGCCCTCAGTGCTGGGGAAAGGGATCGAGGACAAGACCCGACTTAGAGAAAGTCCCCTCAGCAGTTCGATGTTGAGATGCCCACACGTGACACCAGTCAGGGTCACGCTGATTGTTGAACTCGGGTTTCTGAAGAGGCGGCTGCGCCTGGCTCACAGATCAGATCCAGAGGCCACAGCGGCGTGCTGTTCGTGGATGGTACCCTGCGGCCCTGGATGAAGTCTTACCAGGTGAGTGAGAAGAGCCAGGACTTGTGGACGGGTGATGTCCTAGGAATTAAGAAAGAGGCCTGTGGAAATGTAGGAGCGTGAGATGGAAAGTCAGGCCTGTTCAGCGACGCAGGGCAGGAAAGTAGAATGCAGTGCCTTGGTTGCCAGGTGGGGCCCTGGCTGGTCTTTCCGTGTGGGGGTTGTCGGGGGAGGGCGCCACCATGTTTGAGTTGTGTGTGAGGGTGAGGAGGGAGACGGCCAAGTAGAGCTGAGAAGTACATTAAGATGAGACTAGGTGTGTGTGTGTGTGTGTGTGTGTGTGAGGGGTGGGGGGAGCATTTTTGAACAAGTTGATGGCTGTGTAAGGAACGTGTAAAGAGAATAAGAGAAAGGAAGGGGGTCCACCTGTGTCTCCAGGTGAAGTCGGGGTAGAAGACACGATCACAGTTGGAAAGCTAGCCACAGGCAGGAAGCAGACTTCCAACTGGAGTCCTGGGGCCAGGAATGGGTGTGGGTATATGTATAGGTTTTTTGGCAGATAAGTGGGGAATTGAATTTCGACCATGGCCGATGGCCTCCGTTTTTCTAAGCGAGACGTGTTCCAGGGAGATGAGACTAGTGAAGGCTCCGTACGGTCTTGGAGGGAATGGAAGAAGGAGAGGTAATAAGGACAAGAACAATAAAAGCATAATATGCTAATTAGACCGGACAGCCAAATGACCTTCTGGACATCCTTCCGGATGACCTTCTGGACGAAGCTGAGGCTGCGAGGACCGAGCCCCTTGCACGGATTTTGTGCATCGGCCCTTTAGTAAAAAATAATGGCTACTGGATGCCCAGTTAAGACTCGAGGAATGCATGGGAGGAGATGCGTGGCGGCAAGAGTTTTGTCCAGAAACTAAACTTTCTGCATCTGGATGAGAGATAATGCCTTGTTCCTGATCCCAGTGTTGAGGTTTGGCTGGGTGAGTGAGGTTGAAGGATCAGGCCAAAGGGAACAAATCATTGTTTAGCTGGTCAGTGAGCTTAGTAAGGGTTGGTTGCCCTGGGCTTAGGTATGTTGACCATGATGGGGTTAGTGTGTGTGGTGTGTGTGTGTGTGTGTGTTTGTGTTTGCACTGCTCCCATTGCTTCTCAATACCCTTCCTTCTCTGTGGATGTGTTGAACTTGGCTTTCTTTCCCATGTGGGTAAATAGGGAGAGTCTCTGGCCATGTCTCAGATACTCGACCACGGAGGAAGACACAGAAAGCAACTCCTGAAATGTTGGTGATGCTGATTATTACTGTTTGGTACTCTTGAGTCTTCCAGTAAAAAAAAAAAAAAAACCCACAAAAATAAAAAAACCACACACAACAGCACAGTCAGTGTGGTTCAGTGGTTGAGTGTCACCCTATGAACCAGGAGGTCACGGTTCCATTCCTGGTCAGGGCACATGCCTGGGTTGTGGTCTTGAACCCCATTGTGGGGCGTGCAAGAGGCAGCTGATCCATTCTGTCTCATCATTGATGTTCCTATCTCTCTCTCCCTCTCCTTTCCTCTGTGAAATCAATAAAAAAAAAATATTAAAAACAAACGACAAACCAACAAAGAAACAATAACAACTCAACCAAGAAAATGCCTTCTCTCTTGTGTTTGAGCTCAGTAACTCATTTTGCAGAGCCTGCCCCAGGTGTCCTTGGAATTCTGGGCGACGGATCGGCTTTTGCCTTGGGGATGGCTCATTAGTGCTCAGGTAGACTCAGAGGTGTAGGCACTGCCTTGGAGTGATATTCGGGAGAGCTCAGAGGCAAACAGGTATACAGAGGAAGGACTAAATAGGGCTTATTTACATTGGTTGCTAGCACTAAGTCACGTACTGTTGCTATGTGGTCGTGTGAATTTGTCAGACAAAAATCTTCATGGTTCATTTGCTTACTGGCTATGGGGGCAGGCTTCGGATGGGCGGGAGCCGCGCTGGCGACAGCACTGAGCCCTGCAGGACTGCTCTGCCAGACTCTGCAAGGCAGATGGAGAGCTAGCGAAACTAAACCTGAAACGCGCACCTTCGCGTGGGGAGGTGTTGATCACAGAGCCAACCTGCTGTGGCTCCAAATACTGACTGTCCAGGGCTCGCCAGCCCCAACTCCGTGGCATCTAGGCCTGTGCCTATTTACCTCAAAGAAAAGCACAGTTCAGGTCATTTTGCTGTGTGTGCATATGTTCAACCCGCTGTAGAATGTGTGACACCGTTTAAGAATGAGGCCGCGTGTTGCAATCAG
Organism: Myotis myotis; assembly: GCF_014108235.1. NCBI lineage: Eukaryota > Metazoa > Chordata > Mammalia > Chiroptera > Vespertilionidae > Myotis > Myotis myotis. The sequence goes on along the minus strand of NW_023416401.1, from coordinate 2,896,999 downwards.
GGTGTGGGGTTGGTGAGTGAACCTTGGCCTGGGAGTAAGTAAAATCTGGGTTTTAGTGTTGATTCAGCAACTAACCAGCCTTGTCACGTGTCCAGGTCACTTACCTCTTGGGTGTTCGTTTCCTCAGCCATAAAATGAACTTCACGGTCTTTTTTAAAAAAATATATATTTTATTGATTTTTTACAGAGAGGAAGGGAGAGGGACAGAGAGTTAGAAACATCGATTAGAGAGAGAAACATCAATCAGTTGCCTCCTGCACACCCCCAACTGGGGATGTGCCCGCAACCAAGGTACATGCCCTTGACCAGAATCGAACCTGGGACCTTTCAGTCCGCAGGCCGACACTGAACCAAACCGGTCAGGGCAAGGTCTTTTTTTTTAGCTCTTAATAATTCATGGTCTTTTAAATTGTGTTGGAAAGATTTGCAAAACAGTATTTTTTTTTTCCTTATTGTTTTCAACTTAGGTCAGTGTGGCCCAGCTCCTCCTGGTATAACGGTACTTGTGCTCAGACTTAGACTCCCCAGGTTTCGGGGGGAACAGAGCCCTTCCTTTGCAAATTCCCAGTCTTCTGTGTGCCCTGCACCCTTCGGCTGCTTGTCTCTTCATTAGTGCCCAGCACAGGTGGGCAGGGACAATAAACTAGGGAATGTAGGCAAGCAGCCGCCATGCTCGCGGTCCTGACGCTGGAAATGAGTTTCTGGGGGGACATTATCCTTAGCTAATCTGTTATGCTCTCTGTGACTCCAGGAGCTAATTGAGGGGATGACTGTGCAAACAGATGAACAGCCGCAAACATGTTTTACCAGGCCCGTGCCCCTCGCAAGGCCAGGGGCAGGAGATTTCACATCAGCATTCTTTTCTGCTCTGTGGGCATCAGTTGGTACTTGCTTTCAGGCGGATCAGAAAGTATTTTTAGACCCCTTTGGTTTAGGTCAGTGTGAGGGGAAGAACAACAAGCCTTGCTCCTGTGGTCACAGACCAGGGCGGGGTGGCGGGAAGGAACCTTCGAGTGGGTGCAGCCCAGCCTCCGCCGGGACCGCCGCGTTCTCCTTAAGATGCGACATGATGTTCTCTCTCCTCGTCGGAGATTGGTTGTAGTTTACCTTTTCTTTTTGTGTCCCAAATAATGAAACATTTCAAAAAGTGTCCTTTCATTAGGTTCAAGAAACTGGAGCTTAAGTGTACAATTAAGAAAACTACCCTTTAAGGAACAGCTGTGTGGCCATGAAACAATATGTGTGAGTTGCCATTTTATCATCCTATAGAATAAAAGCCTAATATGCAAATCGACCAAACCGCAGTGGCACACACTGACCACTAGGGGGCAGATGCTCAACACAGGAGCTGCTACAACCCAGGCATGTGCCCTGACCGGCAATCCTGATTCATAGGTTGGTGCTCAACCACTGAGCCACACCAGCCAGGCAAGAACGACTTTTTTAAATGCAGTGGACTCAGTGGACTCATTATTCAGGGCAGGCGTATGAACAGCCCTGGGGCCGGATGGGATTGTCCCCATGAAGCATCGTTATCAGGACGGGCGAGTAATACAGTCGGGGTGTATTGGACGCATTTGCTGGAGAAGACTGGCTTTTGTAGGATGGTCTGAAAACTAAAAGATGTATACTATTGCAACTTTTAAAACAGATAAAATATTACGACTCATTTGTAAAAAAAAAAAAAAAAAATTTAAATAGAGCTCATTTTTGTGAGAGATTCCTTATAATTTGAAAACATTTTCCCGAAAGTGGCTTTTAATATCTGCATAGAAGTTACTTGCTTTTTGAAAAATACATATTTTAAACGGCTCTGTGAGTCGATGACTATTTAGACTAGGACTTGACAAGGTGCTTCAGGCGGAAGACGGGGTCCTGGAAGAATAAAATACAGCTGGGAGTGTCACTAACGCACCTGCACCAGACAGTTATGCGCTCTGCTGTTAGAACCCAGGACCCAGACAAGGAGCGATTGTGCTGCCTAGCCCCGTGGTCGGCAAACTGCGGCTCGCGAGCCACATGGGGCTCTTTGGCCCCTTGAGTGTGGCTCTTCCACAAAATACCACGTGGGGGCGCGCACATACAGTGCAGTTGAAACTTCGTGGCCCGTGCGCAGAAGTTGGTATTTTGTGTAAGAGCCGGTATTTTGTGGAAGAGCCACACTCAAGGGGCCAAAGAGCCGCACTGGTCTAGACTAACTAGCACCGGGGCCTGGTCCAGGATGATGTGGCTGCATGGGAGTGATTTCCTGGGTGCCTGGGAATCACGCTGTCCCCTCACCTGAGGCCACGCCTGCAGCAGCTGTTCCCAGTGGGGTGACCAGAGCCCAGAGCCTCATCGCTCACCCCACAAAGCTGCTCCGTGGGCAGCGGCCCTTCCCAGGAGCGAGGAGGTGAGGGGGGGCCGGGCTCACAGGAAGTCTGTGCATTCCTGGGAATCTCCAGTAGGAACGACCCATGACCTTTGGGGGTCTTGTTAAACGTTCCCTTGTATTATTGCGAGGTGTGGAGTCTCCTAGGTGCTCACTAATATTAGCTGATTGAGTGAAAGAGAATTGCATCTTTCCCAACTTATGGCACAATATATTAAATTAGGCTAGTCATTGGGTTAAATGTTAGCCTGGGCACGATTCACGGATAAGCTGTAAGGAACGTATGAACAAAAGAAACTCAATCACAGTTGATTATAATTTGTTTCAGCATTTTTTAATAATGCAAGGTATCAGATTTTTAAAGTATTGTCTTTTTTTCTCTGTTGTCTGTGCTGCCTTAGTTACTGGAAGCCATAATGATTACCTTTTGGGATATGTCCTAACAGCTTTAAAATTGGGAAAGCCGGGCATCTTTAGAGCAGAAATCAAATAGTTAGGGCGGCACACTGTTTCGCAGAGCTTCTGGAGGATTCCCACTTCGCTTGGATGGGAACGGAGCTGCTCGAAGCGGCCGGATCCAGTAAGACCGGAGATTTCTGAGCGCCGTGCCCCTCCCGCTCTCAGAGTATCCCCGGGGCCTCCGATGTGTTCGCGCTCAGGGCATGACCTTCCGTGGTCATCGCTCATTCCTCTTTGGACTTAGGGCAAGTGCTGTTTTGGGTTATGACTCGCCCTCAGGCTCGTCCTTCCGTCCCCTTCTGGTAAATTAATTCCCCGGATATTCTTCTCTCTCTCTTGAGTATCAGCCTTGCGGCCTCTTCCTGAGGAACCCGCCCCTGGTCCCTGCAGGCTCCCCGGGGTCCCTGGGCCAGACCCCGGGCTATGTCGTTCCAGGGAGTTGCAGTTGGGTGGAGGGAGAGAGATTTCCAACCTCCTGTTTCCCTTTGCCAACGTTTTCGTTTTATTGCTTATAAGTTAATGGGCCAGTTTGTAAAAATCAGTTAACTCCCTGTGACCCTGCGACACCTTTTCTCTGGAAAAGCATTCACTTTGTAAAGTGACTGCCCCTTTAGAAGAAAGCTTCTGCCGCAGGGATGGAGGGGTGCCGGGCTCTCGGGCTCGCGCTTCAGGACTGGGTCCTGCTGGACAGCGCTCTCCTCCTCAGGGTCGTGGCATCTGACCTCCGGCCTGGCCTGGGAGTCTTCGCTGCTTTAAATTATCTACCAGAGCGTCGTTCTTTATTTTCTTTCTTTCCGGTGTAAGTCAGTTGATCCTGCAGAGGGGAGGGGAAAGCCGGTCACGGGGGCCATGGAACGTAAGGCTGGGATCTCTTACGAAGCAGCCTGGTGCGCAGCTGTGGGTCACGGGCCATGGGAGGAACCCAGAGACACCCGGCGGGACTCGGATGGGGAGATGGACAGGACTCAGCCCCGCGAGATGGGCGTCATCTGTTCCTCCGCTGTGTCTCTGCCGGAAAACGTTATTTTCTGGACCCGTTGCTATATTTTAAGAATCAGTGGAGAAATGAAAGAAAGGAATAGAAGGGAAGAATGGAGAGCAGGGGTTTTCCTAATCTACGGCAAGGACAGAGAAGGCTGCCTGTCCCCATCTCTGGTTGAGGATGTGGAGGAGAATCGAGTTTTTACTACAGCTTTATCTTGGTAAATTAAGCTAAGCATAGGGAGGAATCTTAGACAATTTAGGTAGCTAAACGTTAGACTATTTTTAAAAAATGAAAAAAAAAATTAAAAATAAAGAAATAAAAACATCCTGCCAGTGTAAGGAACTGAGTGTCCGTTAGTGGCCAGGTACGCAGCTAATTGCAGTTCCGTGGGTCCTCTCTCGTTCCTGTGCGGAGGAATGGCGCCATCAACACCAGGGAAAAGTCCCGTTCAGAGTGACCAGGTTGGATTGGGCAGCCTGGTGGGAAGTAGCATGCTTGGGAGGAGAGTGAGCAGTGAGCTTTGGGTACACAAAGGACAGGGATTAAACTTGGGGCAGTGGCGGGGGTGGGGGGGAAATAGGAAGTTTTTGACATGTGGAGAGTTTTCCTAGGGTCCTGAGAGAGGAATAGGAGCTTGCAGCTGGAGGAAGGTGGTCCAGGCGGAAGGAGGCCTGGTGCTTGGAAGAACAGGCTGTTAGGGAGGAGGATTTAGCGTGGCCCCGGAACTGGGTGTGAGAGAGGAGGTGCAGGAGGCGGGCGGGCAGGTGACATCAGGAAGGAAGCTGTGCTGAAGGCCAGACAGCACCCTTCCCGCCCCTGATCCCAGTGTCCTTGTCACCAACAGTGGCCCCTGCTGCCTGCCGCTGTCTTTCCTCAGCTTCTTCCCCCAAGCGCTCCCTTCCCCACTGTCCAAGTGCCGCTGCCCCTCTTCTTTCCAAGGCATTCATGAAACAAATGTTAGGAATCTCCATCTTACTCTCCTCGTATGCATTAAATAAGTGTAGTGTTGGCCCAAGACCAGGAGTCTAACTGGCTGGTCTGGAAAGTTCTCTTTAGCTCTGGAGACTCCTTTCAGAGAGCCTGGAGAGACCTGGGGCGCCGAATGGATCTTGGAAAGCACATTCCAATGTTCCATGCAAACTGTTTTCATGTCCAGTGCAAATGCAGAAGGAATGCGGTGTGTCCTGTAGGCAAGGACAGTTTTCAAGGAGTGAGACTGTGGTATGGCCTGGGCGTCTCCTTGTCCAAAGCTTAGTCCAACTTCCGTGTTCTCTGAACACAACCTAATCCGTCTTGAACTTGATAACCAAGTTCTTCCTTGCAGCAGCCACAGATTGGATTTAGGGTGCAGACTTTTGCAGAGCTTCCACTTTACGGGGAGGATAAATGTTAGTGAAAACCACTGTTCTTTGCTTTGGAACAGGATACATGTTTGCAATTTCTCTTATTTTTCTGTTGATTTTTGGAGGGAGTTGAAAATAATGACCTTTCCAACTTTTCAGATGGCACTGGAGAATGCGTTAGTCTACCATAAGCAGGCATTTTTGAATGTTCGTACTACTGGTAAGGTCCTCTATTAAAGGACTTCTTTAAATCTTGTTTTAATTTTTGATTTGATAAGATCTTCCTTTATACCTTTTTGTTTCGATTTTGGAGATTCTGTAAGTCACTGATGTAATTCATTCATTCATTTACTGTTAATACCAAAGGTTATGACGTCGCTATTATAAACAAGCAGAATGGTATGCTGTTCATCCACTTGTTTTTATAACAGCAGTGTGGTCAGTGTAGCAGGAAACAATAATGATCCAAAATAGGATACGTAAAACTAACATTTATTTTCCAGTAGGGCTGTTTGATGCCGAGAACACCCAAACGGAGATGAGTAGATACCGCTGTAGGTGATGATGATGATGTGTGATCACAGTAGCGATGACAATGAGAACAGCAAGCCTGTACTGAAGGCGCCGGAGGACACTACATGGAGCTCTTCTCACATAGCATCTCATTTAACTTTTCACAATTCTTTTTCATTGACCAGAGATTGGCAAAGAAGTTTGGGTATAATGTGAGAGATCTGATGAACTAATCAATGCATTCCCTACAGTGTTTCTCAAGCTTGAGGAATAAAAAAAAAAAAGGCTTCTTTCAGTGACTATTTAAGTCATATTGTGTTAGTTATAAATGTGCAAAATATAAAGCTAGTTAAACCTGTCTTATAATACATGTCTCCTGTTAATGGTAAAATCAAAAAAACTTTAAACATATGCCAAAACACTAAAACAAAAACATTAACTTGGAATGAAGGGTGTTATTTCAGTGTCATAGATGATGATGTTTTATTGAAACTAACGTGGTACAAAGTGTGTCTATATTATGCTAGGGGGTCTGTGTTATGCTTATACAGTCATGTGTTGTATGACAGCCACCTTTCCTCACTGCTGTCTTTATTTAAATGATTTCCAAACTCCATACAGCCTGGCCATTGTGAGCATCCACCTATGAACCAGGAGGTCACAGTTTCGATTCCTAGTCAGGGCACATACCCGGGATGCAGGCACCATCCCGGTGCTGGGTGTGCGGGAGGCAGCCAGTCAATGATTCTCTCTCTCATTGGCGTTTCCGCCTCTCTCTCCCTCTCCCTTCCTCTCTGAAATCAATAAAAATATTTAAAAAACACACCACATAAACTAAACTTCATAGAGCATGGCACGGCCTCATTAGACCTTTGCTTGGCAGGACAGTGCCACGTACATAGAAAGTCCGCCTCTTACCGCTGCTTTACACCTCTTTGCACATGTGGCGACACATGGGCATGAAGCACTCTTCTGAACTTCAAAGATTACCATGTGAATGAAAGCCCATTTTTAAAATTCCTGTAGAGGATGTGTAGTCTCCCAGAATTTCCTGGCCATTTCTCGGTCTCCTCCTCTCTCAACATGCTAATGAAGTCACTACAGCGGAGCCCTGGCCGGGGGGCTTGGTTGATTGGAGCATCGTCTTGTACACCAATCCACAGGTTTAGATCTCAGGTTTGATTCCCAGGCAGGGCTCATGCTTAGGTTGCAGGCCCAGTCCCCACACAACTGGGCACGAATGGGAGGCAACCAATCGATGTTTCTCTCTCACACTGATGTTTCTCTCTCTCTTCCTTCCTCTCTCTTGCTCTAAAAGAAAAAGAAAAAGAAAATAAATCAACAAAAACATATCTTCTGATAAGGATTTTTAAAAAATAAATTAATGCAGAGGAAATAAGATATTTTATGGTCAGGTGCAGTGCTAGGCTCTCTAGGTGCACTGTCTAATCGAATCTTGCAGCCACCCCAGGAGACAAGGATGCTGACCTTGGGTGTATTAAGTAAATGACTCCCAAGGTCACGTGACTAGTAGACCATCACACTTATTTTGAACCCAGGTGCTCTCATTCCAGAGCCAATAATACCCTTAGCAGTAGCTTTATTTCTAGAAAATAATTCTATAAACATGTACGGTGCACCCGCCAGGGTACCAGACTAATGCTCCCCATATATTGTACTCTTTCCAGAACTCTCAGCAGAGGGATGCTATCACCTGCCTTTGGTCAGCTGAGGAGGCTCAAGGTCACCCTTTTAGAAAGTTACTTCCCACCTTAAAGGACGTAAACATGTAAAGACTGGTTGTGAAAGACAGATTTAAAAGCAGCGTTTAAAATAGTTTCTTTCCTAGAGCTCCAGGAGCTTGGTCTGTGTTTTTTCAGAGACAAACAATCTAGTAAGAGCTCTTCCATGTATAATGTTATTAGAAAGTGGGCCCATTAAGCTTTGTAAAGGGCTCTGTGGTATCTACTGTATGCGAGCCCGGCGAAGGGGGCGAAGTAAGTGCCTTGTGAAATGAAGTTCTCTTCATGGCAAACAGTTTTGGTCAACAAATTTTGTGGCGCATCTATCAATGCAAATATTCCATTTATAGCAGGGCCATTGGGGAGAAGCTCCGTTTACACTAGAGCACTCCAGGAAACGTAATCCGGATCAGGGGCATAATGAGTCTCATTGCTGTTCTTGCAGTGCCCTCTGGCTCATATGCATCTATATTATGACTGGTTTTTTTTGAAAAGAAAAACATTCTGTGCCACAGTCTATATAATGGATGTGAGATTACTGACATTTCGTAGACTGATAGCTCAGACAGTAATAGGACTTGAGGTGAGTGTATGTGAGCATATGCGTGTGTGTGTGTGTGTGTATGTGTGTGTATCGGTAAACACATGCACACAGAAGCCTATTTGTAACCCACAAAGCCAGCTAGGGATCATATGCTTTTGGTCATTGCTGGATTCTTACTCCTGTGTTCAAATACTTCTTTGCACAGAGCAGAAATCATTGCTTTGGGTATGAACTATTATTTAAGGTTTTGAAACCTGTTACTGTTATTTGAAGGATATACATTACAGCGGTAAATGCATCCTAAACTTCAGAGAGTCTCCCTGTGTGACATGTTAAAGTTTCATGGGAAATGGTTGGTTTGCTTTGTTTCTCATCTCATGTGCATATAATCTTGTAGGTTGACTACTCGGAACTCTGTATCGGTTACTGGCCAAGTCCTGGAGGGATAGGATGGTTAATGGCAGGGGCCGAGTCCCTGACCTGGTGGGACTAGTGGTCACACAGACAGCCAAGAAGTGCCTGGTCCCAAACTGCGGTGAGGACAGAGAGAGCTGGCCGGGCAGTGTCTTCAAGGTCAAGCGGACCTTTGTCAGGTCGGGAGGGGGCACAGGAAAGGGAAGGGAGCCAGGTGCGTGCAGACGCGGCAGAAGGCGGCGGCGGCACTGGGACAGCGGTCACATGAAGCTAGTGCTGGGGACAGGCGGGTCACTAGCTTGGACAGGCCAAAGGCTTGGAGTGGCATTGAAAGGAGAATCGCCAGACTTGAGAGAGAGAGGACAGAAAGAGCCTGGTGAGGAAGAGGCTCCAACCTGGGCGAGGAGCAGGTGGAAGTGTGGAGCCACAGCTGGGTTATGGGGCGCGGGTTCGAGGCAGAGGGAACAGGGGACTCAGTGTCAAGTGCTGCCTGCTGCTTTCTAGACCAGCTGTCTGCAGTCAGCAGCCATCGGTGGCCCTGTCGGCAGCAATATCATCGTCTGTAATGTCCACTGAATCTCCAGGATCTTAGGAGAGGAATTATAGGATGAAAAAGTCCCATAAACGGTCCATGGTTCCCATGGAGGCGGGCCTGCTGTCGGCAGCATCCTTTGGCTAATAGTGTAGCCCCTGCTGGGGAGGAGGAGCCCCCGTAGGCTGGGAGGAGGGAGAAGGCGAGGAGAAGGCTGACGGGAGCTCCTTCGAGGCAATGGACGGGGCCGCAGGCTCCTGTGGAATATTGAAGTGACAAGTTCATTGAGTAGCTTAGACACAGAGTTGCTTGGGTTGGTTGCTGGTGAAGAAAGTGGACGCCGGCTTGTCAGAGTGCCAGTGGATGGTGAATTATTTAGCGATGAAAAGGGTTTGTGCTCTCCCTGCTTGGGAGATGAGGGTGGAGGAGGAGAGGGGACCAGCGGCTCTCGGCCAGCTGCCCTCTGTGAAGCCAGAGGATGGGGTGACTTCTGGACAGATGTGCCCGAGTTTCCGCTCCTGCTCACTCGCACGGGCCCCTCACTTCCTGCCTCATCCTCCAGGGGCAGGGCTGGCCTTGCCTGACACCTGCAGCTTTGCTCCCCGGCACTTGCCTCCGTCCCTCAAGGCTGGGAGATGCAGAGGACACTGCCCCGCCTTCTTCCTCTTGAAGGAAGGAGAGAAGAGAAAGAGCGAGGGAGAGGGGAGCGAGCACAAATTGGCAGAAACCCCTGAAAGAAAATGAGTTTGACAGATCTGTTCAGGTCTGGATTGCTGTCTTCCTGTTTCCTAAATCTGTGAGGAAGGCTAAGGCCCTGCCCCCACGCGAAGCAAATCCCCGAGGCCACTGCCTGAGCCAAGGAGGGGGGGGGCGGGCACATCACATCACATCATTTTCTCCCCAAATTATCAGAGGAGCTCCACGCAGACACAACCGAGACACAAATCATTAGCTTCAAATTATTGGCGGGAAATCAAATGAACGCTGGAGGCTTTAAGATGGGTGGGCTGATGTGGAGGAGAGAAAAAATAATTGAAACACAGAGCGTCTCATGAATAATAAATAACTCAAATCTAGTTGTAATTTAATTCAAATGCTGCCGCTAATGGATTGCTGGCGATTAGCGGTGCGGTGTGCTTTGCGCCATTTCCTGATGTTCGCCCTCTTTACCTGTGAGGTCTCCCCTGACACAGGGACCTTACGATGTTGAATTACTCGTTTCCACTGCGTGTCCAGTTGGGCCCTGGGCTCCAAGAGACGTGGGACCAGGCGTCCTGCGTTCTAGATGTCAGCTCCTGGGTCTTCCAGAGGCTCCCGCTGCATCCGGAAAGTCCAGCAGGTCTCATTTTGCAGAGGGTGTCTGCCCCGGTGAGGGGCCCACTTTGTGATGGGGCTGGACACTCTGCTGGCTGCACTCCACCCGGCTCCTCGGGCTGTTGGACTGAACCCCCTCTGCATGGGGGGTGCACACGGGGCCTGGACTCCGTGAAATCCGGGCACCTCTCAGCCCCACTCCACTCTGAAGCTCCACGTTCCCCAGCCTTAGCCATTAAATGCGGTAATTGTCCCTGCCCCACTGGGTGTAACATGACTCAATGAGATAACCCTGAAAGCACTGCATAAATTATAAATGTGCACGTTGTAGCTGGGCTTGTAAGAGGGCTGAGCAGTAGCTGCAAGTACTGTGCTTCCTGTGCAACCTTGATTCTTGGCAAGGTGCCTTATACAGAGAAGGGTGGATACATATGTGTGTGTGTGTGTGTGTGTGTGTGTGTGTGTGTGTGTATACGTATACACATCTATATATATAAAAGCCCAATGACCAAACAGTGGAACGACCAGAACAACCAGTCGACCAGTTGCTATGACGTGCACTGACCACTAGGGGGCAGACACTCAATGCAGGAGCTGACCCCTGGTGGAAAGTGCGTTCCCACAGTGGGAGCGCCACTCGGCTGACTGGGATGAGTGGCACTCCTGCAGCAGGCGATCCCCGCAGGCCTCATGCACCAGGCCTCTAGTATATATATTTATATATAATAAACTTTCTTTGCCTGCAGATTCCTTCCTGACTCAAAGCCATGCCCCTGACGCACACCCTGCTGCCCCCATCTCTGATTCCATGCAGATGGGGTGGGTTAGCTATTTGCTTAGTGGCCTTGTTTCTTAGTCCCCTGTCCTGCCTGCCTATTGGGCTCCTGTGGCTGTCAATGCACTGGAACCCTTTAAGGTAAAACTTCCATTTTCTGTGTTCTGTCCCGGGGGGCTGCTTGGATCACAGTTTCATTGAAGCTCCCTGAAAAGCAGGACCTGGCGGGGGTTCACATTGGGATGGAGGCCGGCAGCTTTCCTGCGGCGTGCCCCGGCGGTGTGGACGGTCGGCACGAATGAGCGCAGGCTCTGGGTGGTGGCGATTCCACCCCCATGGAAAGAGGGTGGAGGCCGCCTTCCTCCCGTTCTGGCAGACAGGTCATCCCTCTGTGGATTCCGACACGCAGGTGCCAGCCAAGCTTGTGAGAGCCCAGGGACTGGGAATTGGTTGTCCGCGGGTGAGCTGTCTGTTATCCACGATGTCAGAGGGGCGTGCAGGCAGGAACCCACCACATAAAGGCCAGGTGCCCTGGGAAGTGGCCGTAAAGTGAGGTGGTGGTCACACTTGAATCTTAGAATGAAAAGAAAGTGAGGGGCGGGGAGAGGTTACTGTTACAGAAAGAGCGCCAAAGAGAGGAGGGTAGTTCCTGTGGAGAGGAGGAAATTCAGTAGAGAGTGGGAGTGGTGTTAGAGGTTCAGAACAGAATGGAGACTTTTTCCACTTAATGTCCTAATCACATAGAACTTTCCAGGTTGTTGCCTCAGAACATACTGAAGAAGCTTGTCACGTTCCAGCTAAACAAGACAAGCAAAGGTTACCATCACACTGTTACCAAAATGGAAAATGCTATCCTCGCCCCGGCCGGTGTGGCTCAGTGGACAGAGCATCAGCCTGCGGACTGAAGGGTCCCGGTTCGATTCCGCCCAAGAGCACAGGCCCAAGTTGCAGGCTCGATCCCCAGTGGGGGGCGTGCAGGAGGCAGCCAATCGATGATTCTCTCTTCCTCTCCCTTCCTCTCTGAAATCAACCTCTCTCTCTCTCTCTCTCTCTCTCTATCTATCTATCTATATATATATAAAATACTAGCCTCTAAAGCAGTGGTTCTCAACCTGTGGGTCGCGACCCCTTTGGCGGTCGAATGACCCTTTCACAGGGGTCACCTAAGACCAGCCTGCATATCAGATATTTACATGACGATTCATCACAGTAGCAACATCACAGTGATGAAGTAGCAACGAAAATAACTTTATGGTTGGGTCACAACATGAGGAACTGTGTTTAAAGGGCCAGAAGGTTGAGAACCGCTGCTCTAAAGCTATGTACACATATTTTTGCTGAAATAAGTGCGTCTCCCCAAATGAGGGATGTGCCCAGATGACTGTAAATCTTCATGATGGCTCTCCCGCATCTGGTAAGTAGGAATCGCCTCAGTCGCTTGTCAGTCTTCGTCCCGGAATCGCGGGAGGATCGGGAACAGGCCTCCGTGTAGCACGTGCGGATGCTGCGCTTTTTATTCTCGGCACCAGCAGGAGAGGAAGACGGAGACGGCTTAGTGTGTGGTGGGGAAGTGACTTATCCTCCGCTGATGCAAGGCGAGTTCTTACACGGTTTCCGATGGACTAGCTTTTCCACGGCACAGCGCCCTCGGGTTCTGTGAAAGTCGCCGCTAGCTGGCGGGCCAGCCTGGGACCGTGGTCACCGTGACTTGGCCCTTGGCCGCCGCTCTTGGATAGCAGGCGGCCGTGCTTGCCGGCCTCCCTTAGACCGAGCTGTCTTCACGCTGCTGGTCCCGGTTGGTCGTCGCTAATGTCACCATCGTAATGTCTGAACCTCAGGGTCATAACCTGACCACCAGGCCTCACGCAGCTGTTCCGGCCAGGCTGTTAACACCTCCCTTTTTAAGCCGAGGGTCTGCGTGATCTGCTCTGTGAGCAAGGTCAGTTTATTTTTAATTCGTTGATAAGTTTTGTACTGGTGAGGAACAGTTATCTGTGTGTTCCTTCTCGGGGTATTCAGAGTGGTTTTGATAGTGGCATTGTAAGGGCCTGTGTGTGTGCATTTGTTAATTTCACATACTTGGGTCTCCGCAAACGCATACTGACCCCTTATCATTTGGACGCTCCGGAACATTCTCTGTGTTTATAAATAAGCATTTCGCATGCTGAGGATGTTCAGAACTTGCCTCAGGCAGCTCTGGTATTTTTATTTCCTCGTTTACTCTTCGCTTACGGAATCTGAAATGCTGTTAGAAATGCTTGGGGACCAGGGTCTTCTTGTCCCTCACGATCTCCTCTGCCCAGGGGGCTGGCTTGTAGGAACTACACCACCAGGCTCCTTTGCCCTGTTTCTGGATGGATATTGCCAATCAAATCCTTGGCCGAGATCAGAGGGAGGGACAAGTGAATCAGAACATTTATTTTATCACTCTCTCTCTCTCGACATGTAGAGTGGCTTTAGACTAGTGTCACTGGACTATATTTGGGGTTCTAATCAGCATTATTATTGCTTTGGGATAATTCTTTCCACTGCATTTTGAGCCTCAATATCTAGATTCTTAAAACTTGAAACTCAGTAATAATTTTTACTTTACCATAATTAGCTAATTTATCGTTTCATAATTGAGAAAATCGAGGCCCTTATAAGGTGGTGGGCCTTGCTTAGGAATAGTAGTGCCACTTGATTTCCAGGGAAATTTAATACTTTTTTCTTAAAATATATTTTATTGACTTTTTTTACAGAAAGGAAGGGAGAGGGATAGAGAGTTATAAACATCGATGAGAGAGAAACATCGATTCAGCTGCCTCCTGCACACTCCTTACTGGGTATGTGCCCGCAACCGAGGTACATGCCCTTGACCGGAATCGTCCGCAGGCCGACGTTCTATCCACTGAGCCAAACCGGTTAGGGCACATTTAGTACTTTTGAACCTAATTTTGAAAAGAAAGTAAATTAATTTTCTTTGGTGAGAGGATGCTTTATAGAGCTTGATAGGATGAATGTCTTTATTCAAGAAAGTAAAACCAAGCATTACCCTGATTTCAAAATCAGAGGAAGACATTACAAAAAAAAGAAAAGAGGCCAGTATCCCTGATGAACATAGATGCAGAAATCCTCAACAAAAGGTTAGCAAATTAAATCCAGCAATATATTCAAAAAATCACACACCATGACCAACTGGGATTTATTCCTGGGATGCAAGGTTGGTTCAATATCTGCAAATCAATTATCATGATAGACCATATAAACAAAATGCATTATAAATATCGTATTATCTCAATAAATGCATTAAACGCATTTGACTAAGTCCAGCTTACATTTATGGTAAAAACTCTCAGCAAGGTGGGAATAGAGGGAACAGACCTCCACATAATAAAAGCCATATATGACAAGCTCACAGGTAACATCGCACTCAATGGGGAAAAGCTAAATCGTTTTCCTTAATATAAGGAACAAGGATTCCTGCTTTCACCACTTTTATTCAACATAGTATTAGAAGGCCTAGCCACAGCAGTTGGACAAGAAAAAGAAATAAAATTGGAAAGAAAGAAGTTAAACGTTCTAAGTGAAAGAAGCTAGTCAAAGGCCCACATATTGTCAGATTCCTTTTATATGAAATGTCAAGCATAGATAAATGTCAGCACAGATAGGAAATAGATTAGTGGATGCTTAGGGTTGGGTGGTAGGCAGGTGGGATGGGGCTAGTGTGATGGGTAAGGCAGTATGATGGCTAAAGAGATGTGAGGGCTTTGGAGAGTAAAAATATGTTCTAAACTTAATTGTGATAATAGGTTTACAACTCTGTGGATATACTAAACGCCATTGAATTACATACTTTGAATGGGTGAGTTGTATGATATGTGAATTATATCTTAATAAAGGGGTCAGAAATTAGTGTCGCTAGAAAGAAAAAACAGAACCAAAACACAAAAATACACATTGCATAACCAATATGTGTATGCAAGTATTTGCTCTCTGTGAATTTTTAAAAATAAATGTTTGGTTATTACCATTACCAGGAAGTCTGTACATCCATGCTGTGCATTTGTTAGTACATTTGCAGAGTTTGTTTGCCCCTACAGTTTTTATAGGCTTGGTTTATGAGGAGAAATATCCAAGTAGATAACTAAATTTCTATAATGTTCTTATTTTAGGACTTTTATTTCAAGTATTACTTGAGACTTATTTTTGGCGTTTATATTTTATGGGACTTGCTAGTGCTTTTATATTGGAGGAGCATATATATTAATGCTGCATATATATTAATGCTGCAAGAATTGAGTGTTCTTCTGAAAGCTGAATGTGCTCATATTGTGAATTTCAGATTCCAACAGTCAACATTTCTGTGACTTAAGGATCAACATTTTTTCCGTGTGGTTCGATGGTAAAACTTACCCTTTGTATAATTCAGGCACATTGTGACTATCATTATAAATAATTATTCAGATAGTCGAGTAGTACCAGCTTTTCAGTGGCGCCTAAACTGAAAAGAGAATCAGTAAAACAGTTTTAATTACACCCTTCTCTGTCTGACAGTGAGCAGGAAAAGGAGAGTTTTGCCTTTGAAAAGTGGAAGGGGTCTTGGAGAAGGGGGCTGTCCGTACAATTCCACGCGTTGCTCTCAGCACTTGTGAGAATTGTCGGTGTTCGAACTCCTGCTCGCAAGGTGGCAACCTTAGCATCCAAAAATGCTCGGAGGAAACCCAGTGCTACCTCAGTAGTGTAAACGTGGTGTTCTCTAGATGAAATATCTGCAATTTTGAAGTTTGCAGGTAATAAGGTTTGAAGATAAGGTGACTTTATGTTCAGTAAATGTCTGCTGTGGCTACGTCTTTCCTTTTTTTCTGTGCAGCTGATCTATGCCGTCCAGCTCAATCCAGTTGAGCTATAGTTGTCAGACACATATTTTGAGTTTAAAAATAATTATTTTAAAGGCAGCAATTAAGTACTTTTCAAGTGGTTGTTAACAGAGGGAGTTGTGGCTAAAGGGATGTGAGGGTTTGGAGAGTAAAAATATGTTCTAAACTTAATTCTCATAATAGTTTATGTTGCAAATCCTGAAACATAGCAAGCTCTCCAGTATTTGATGAGCAAATGGGGAGGGGGGCGGCTGTAGCCACAGCTTTATCACCACCCCCGCTGTAGCTGGAGAGCCGCCGAATGAACGCCTTTTCCTCAGACGGGGCACACATCTCAGCGGAGCCTAAGGAGACTGAAGTGTAATTTTGTGATCTTCTTCAGACCCCTCGCATGTAAGTCTTGCGTTGCCTACGAGAAATGGATGCGGGGCATTCATCACCTCCTCACCCCGGGGATGCTCAGCTCTTCCAGGCCAGCCTTGCTTAGGACCTTCTGCAGAGTTTAATATTGGAGGATTGGGCAGGATGGTGGTGGTGATGATGATGATGGTGACGAGGACAATGGACGATGGAAAAGAGGTCGGTGCAGTGTTTCTTACAAGGTCAGCGCCCTGGGAAAACAAAGAACCAATTCTGTAGCGAGCGGCCGTGGATCTCCCTGGAGCTGGCGATGACTGAATTATCAGTGAGCCCGCATTCTTAGCCCTGAGCCAGTGTCTGAGAATGCGGCAGTGACCCTCTTCCGTATTAGGACACGGAAGCCTGTACAGTTGAAAATAGCTGTCCTCTGACAGTCCCTCTGCTGCGTCTGCTCTGGAATGGACGCCTCTTGGCATAGAACCCAAGTGCCTTTCAGTGCGACATCCTCCGTCATTAAAGTGTTGCGTGGGGACACCGTACCCAACCTGCCTCCTGGATTGTGGGTGTCCTGTTGTATAGATCCTCGGCTGGGAAGCCCGAGAGAGTTGGGATCCAGGCTTCGATCTTGGCTTGATCTCGTCCCCTCTCTGAACAGCGACGTGCCGACAGGAGATAACCGCCGGCTGGCTATGAGTTGCTGGCTCGGCTCCCTCCCAAGAGTTGTCTGTGTAAGAGGGACCTCCTCCGAGTGGTGAAGTGCTACAAACTGGGGTGGTCACTGTTCTGTACAGCTTGTAGTATCCACTGAGCGTAGCATTGGGCCTGGAGTACAAGGTCATTTGCAACGCTCTTGGCCAGCTGCTGGGGAGGAGGGACCTGAGAATTCATGGTTCTTGGACAAGACACGCTCAGGGAGTAGGGAGCCGGACAGGGCGGCTGGCCACGGAGCGAGGGAAGCTGAACGTGTGAGGCCCCTCGCTTCCCGGCCCCGAGGGGTAGGGTTCGGGGAGTTATTTCAGGGCGTCCTGGGAGGGCAGGGGAAGGCAGGTGGACAGTGAAGAGATCGCAGAGGAAAGACACCAAACCTCTCCAGGCTCTGGTGATTTATGCGATTTACTTTCTCATTTTGAGGACATGTTCACTGTATATTTCCTACTGTTGGTAAATAGGGCTTCAGGTTTCTGAGTATTTCTGGTTTGGACACCACATTCATTTGCTTTTTTTTTTTCCTTCAAATCACCTGGAAACTGAGGGTGGTGGCCAGCTACATTCATCCCTGTCTCTATTTTAGTCTTCCCATTTACTTATCTATCTATCTATCTATCTATCTATCTATCTATCTATCTATCTATCTATCTATCCTATCTATCTATCATCTATTGATCATATATTATCTATCTACCTATCTATCATCTATCTATGTATGTATGTATGTATGTATCATTTATCTACCTCTCTAATTTTGGCACCTTTCCATTTCCTTTTACAGCACACTCTGGTTTATCCGCACACCCTCTGATGATGCTTCATAGCAAAATGAGTAGGGAGCCAGTGAAAGACAAGGGTGGGGAAAACTGTCCTAATTTCCAGGGATCCCTTCCCTACAAATGCCGTATTTAGAGTCGGGGTTCCTTTTGAGAGAGGAGAGAGAAAAATCTCCCTCCCCCCACCCCCACTCTGAGGAATTCATAGCTTTACGAGATTTCCAGATGTTTCTCATCTCGACGCGCCTGGAGAGGCAAATGAAGGAAGGCATAGACTTTAACTTGTGTTGGCCATTAACGCCTCTCGGGCAGTAAATGTGATACGGCTTCCTCCTTTGCCTGCGTCGATCCAATGATAGACTAAGGGGCCGGTTAGGTGCAGTATGCTGCGCTGTTAGTGACTTTTGAAGATTGTGGCCCGTCGATGGACGCCAGCGATAATATGAAGCCCCTTTAGGAAGGAAGTGTGGGAAAGGCTGCCAATGGTATGTGTGGACGCACGGAAGAGGTTACGTCTGTCTACCAATCCCAGGGACCTGGGGCATGGACGTGTGAAGTTTGACATGGACCCAGTCGGGCTGTCAGACCCGTCCAGCCGTGAGTGTGTCTCAGTGGACGCCGCGGCGGCTCATCACTGGGTCAGGCCTCACCTCGGCCTCCCGGAGCCGCGGGCCTCCTGCCGAGTGTGGCTTCCATGTGGGTGAGGAGGAGCCCCCGTGGGAGGCTCTGTGAGGGTGTTGGTGAGGCTTTCTGCTCAGGACACTGGGGAGAGCCCCGCTCTAGCTGTGGCGTGTGCCGCCATAGGGAACTGGCTGGAATGCCTCATTTCCCTGCTCCTCCATCCCCTCCAACAATGGGGTATTCGTCAGCCCTTGTCAGTGTACTGTCTCCTCAGTGGTTGGTTGTGGACTCCCTTATCCACCTTTTTTAAAAAAATATATTTTATTGATCTTTTACAGAGAGGAAGGGAGAGGGATAGAGAGTTAGAAACATCGATGAGAGAGAAACATCGATCAGCTGCCTCCTGCACACCCCCCACTGGGGATGTGCCGGCAACCCAGGTACATGCCCTTGACCAGAATCGAGCCTGGGACCCTTCAGTCCGCAGGCCGACGCTCTATCCACTGAGCCAAACCGGCTACAGCTCTTACCCACCTTTTTAAAAAAACAACAAAAAAAACCCACACCAAATAGTGGCGCTAATAGTAATGACATGTTTAATAAGATGGCTGAGATTGAAAGCACAAGGAAAGTAGTATAAACATTGCTGTTGCCCTATAATAATTTTGTGGTGTGATTTTTCCCCCCCAAAACTTTTTGATGAAATAAATATAATTTTACAAAGCTTTGTGCTTTTTAAAAAAAAATCATCATAAAAAGACTTAAGAGGGCCAGACACTGCTACTTAAATATAACATTTAAGTAGCTGATTTTTAAATTACTGCTTTTTAAACATTATATTATAGTTTTTAACAATTGGGAACCTAGGAGGCTTTTATGAAACTGCATTTAACAATCTGCGATGTTTCATACCATTGTGTAAATGTTACACCATTAAACTTTGGAAAGTTTTCATATCTGCAGCTGCCTGATTTCATGTGAGCGTGGTGACTGTGAACGTTATTAGCTCAGGCGCCTGGTGTAGAGTGCTTGTTTTACAGTGTAAGGGGCTGTTTTAAAAATAGTCTTCGAATGAAAAGCCGGCTTAGGCATGTGAGAGTTTTCACCCACAGTAGTGCCTAGAAATCCCGAAGGCGCACATAGCTGAGGCCCTTCTGTTGACTCAAGTCGACTCCTTGGATTATGAATTGCGGTCCGTTAGTTAGTTCAGCTGCATATTTTCTCCTAGAAGAGTTGGTAGGTCCTTTCACTGAGCAGACAAGTGCACGAGCCGCTGCCAGTACTCGGTCCTCCTGCCTGTTATTCTTGTTCTTTGGACAGGATTTTAGCCACTTTTTACGTTTTAAAAGGCAGTAGGTACATGGCTGGAAAAATAGGATCTCAGAAGTTTATCTCAAAAGACAAGGCTGTTCCCCTTGAAGTTGTTTGTAACATTTAAACACAGGAACAAGCGGATGACTGTGCGTTGGTTCTGGTTGAATAGATGGGAGTAGATCCGTCCGCAGAAGCAAGCGGCTCGCAGCTGTAAAAAGGAAGGGGCGTGAGCCTAGGAACGGCTGTGGCGCGAGCTCTCGGTTCAGTGTCAGCGAAGTCATCGCAGCGGAGGGAGGTGAAGCTAAATAAGCGCCGGGTCGCCCTGGCGGGCAGCCCTCCGGCTCTGCCGGGTCTTCGCCGTGCTGCTCTCCTTGCCTTTTGGTGTTTTTCTTTGATTTTCCCCCTTCTTTTGGAGGCACTAGCAACACTGAAGCTAGAACATTATCTAATAACTCCAAAACACTTCCCACAGTCTTTGAAATTTCTCCGCCTTTCCAAAGAAGTGTAAGATAAGACTTTGTGGAGAAGCAAACCATTAAACATGATGTTAGCTTTTTGTTTAAAGAAAGGAGGTGTTCCAGAGTTCGCTTCTCTCTGCTTTTCAATGACAATGAAGTCTGAGAAAATTAATTTTAATTTTCATTTGCTATTGTTATGGCCTAAGTATAAACTGAAATTCAAATAATGATTTCTCTTCCTTTATCTGTTTAATTACAAGTTTGATACAGATATTGCTATCATGTCTTCTCTTTTTATGTCTCTTATACAAACTACTTTCCATGTGTAATAAATTGAAATTGGAAATTATGACTCTTCTAATTACTTTTTCATTTCTTCATTTTTTCCTTTTTGGAAAAGCATTGTGGTGCTGACGAGTAGGAGTAATGTTCCTTGTAAAAGATGTGATGTTGGAAAACAAGCTTGCTTTGCACTCGATAGACTACTTATTCCACGATGCAAACAGCTACCATTAACTGTGTTAGGGCTATAACGGCACAGTGATTGCTGCTCTAGGCATATATACCAGTGGGATCAGGGCTTTTCCTTAAAATACCTAAGCAGTGACAACAAAAGGGACAGGTGAAACGCGTGTAGCAAGTTCTGATAATTGTCCTATCGCAGGTAGCAAGTTCTGATAATTGTCCTATCTGGATGATCCATGGGAGTTTATTGTATTACTCTTTTTTGCAGTTACCCCAGTAAAAATGGATGCCATGACATCATTATTGTTACAGTGATGTCATAGGAAAACGTGCTTACGTAGTGATGTCATAGAAAAACGTGGTTACGTAGTGATGTCATGGAAAAACAACTAAGTATTTACCACATTCTGGCCGTTGATCCATACAGTTTGCTGTTCTGTAGACCGAGAGGCGCCTGACGGCCCTCACAGCATGTGCTAGGAAACGGAGGAAGGCCCTGTGTCAAGAGCAGGCCAGTCCTGCAGTTACTGGGAAGCATTTTGAATGCGATTCTTTTGCAGCAGAGGGTTAAATTTGTTTTTTGTTTTTTTAAAAAATATATATTTATTGATTTTTTTTTTTACAGAGGGGAGGAGAGAGGGAGAGAGAGTTAGAAACATCGATGAGAGAGACACATCGATCAGCTGCCTCCTGCACACTCCCCACTGGGGATGTGCCCGCAACCCAGGTACATGCCCTTGACCAGAGTCGAACCTGGGACCTTTCAGTCCACAGGCCGACGCTCTATCCACTGAGCCAAACCGGTTAGGGCAAATTCGTTTGTTTTATTAAGAATGTTTGGCTCTATATCTCTTAAGTTTTAGAAGCCATGCACTCTTGCAGGCGTTGGACTGATTGGGACATCAGATCTGTCCTCTTCCATGCAACCCCTTCTTTTACTCTCTGCACTGCACTTGGAGGCTGCGCTGATGTTTGGAATAGCCAGGCCCCTGTTACTGACCGTAGGGATAGCATCACCCTGTGAATGATGCAGGGGTTATTTTTTTGGGGCTTTTGGTGTCTTCCCAAGGTCATTGTTACTACGATTCATGATACCCAGTTCTCCCACAGCTTCAGTTGTGAAAGATCTTTGCCCTCAGTTTGCCTTTAGTTTCCACTGCTGTGAAGCAGGCAGCCTGCCTACCCTGATGCATTAGGACATCCGATAAAAGACCGTCTGCACAACAGAAATGCTGAGAATGACATAACGCTCACTAGGGCTTCATCGCGGCATCACTGTGCTTTGAGAGCTACTTCGAGAAAAGCATTGATAGCCAGGAGGTCACGGTTCGATTCCCGGTCAGGGCACGTGCCCGGGTTGCAGGCTCGCTCCCCAGGGTCCTACCAGTGATTCTCTCTCATCATTGCTGTTTCTATCTCTCTCTCCCGCTCCCTTCCTCTCTGAAATAAAAAAAAAAAATTTTTAAAGAAAATCATTTATAGAAAAATGCTCATAGTTGTCAGTGTTTAGAATACCATGCTTAAGATGTAGAATTGGGAAGGAAAACTGTTTGAGAGAAGTTAGTGTTTTCAGTGTTAATTAGGAGAGACACCTGGTTAGGTGTATTTTTTTTAACTTCTGGTTGTTCCTTTGCATAGTCCCTTTCCAGACTGAGGAACGTGATGACCACAGGTGCAGAGAGGTGAACGTGTGTTAAGCATCCTCTTGAGCGGACCCTCCCGGGCCTCCTCGGGTCCGAGGCTGAGCCTCTCTGTGTGAGAGGAGCGCGCGTCCCCGGGGCCTCTCCTTGTCCAGTGGACCATCTGGGGTGGGAGCGGGGAGCTGTTTCCACGCCAGATGGGTCCCCGCAGAGCAACAAACGTGGGAGAGACATTCTGTCTCCACCGTGGGTGGCTTGCTCTGTCTTGAGCTATTTTTAAGGAGGGGGAGGCTGGTGAACTATGGTCAGCGTCCAGGAGGCCCCTCCCTGGACCCTGGGCTGCAGCCTGCTAGCTCCTGGCCTGAGCTGCTTAACCTGGCTGAGTCTTGACCTGCTTATCGGGGAGGGGGATGTGGTTACACGAGGGGAAGTGTTTTAAGGATCGGAGGAATAGAAAGCGCTGTTCAGTGTCCGAGATGCTGAGACGGAGTATTTACTAGACACGAGCAACTAGTTATGTGGGTGCGGAGCGCTTGGAGGGGGTAAATTAAGAAGGCCCGGTTTTGCTACAGCTTATAACTCCGTTGTCTTCCATCGGCAAGAATAACATCTGTTCTCATGTCACCCTCTACCCTTATTTAATATGTGCGGCTTCGCACCGCGCTCTTTACGGTGACACACTGACCATGTCATCATGACTCTGGTCCCAGCTGGCTATTGCCAACGTCCTGCTGGGGCGTCAACCCCTCCTGAGCTCCTCCTTCCTGCGCCTGCACCTGTGGGCTGGGCCGGGCCCCGCCGCCCCGGGCTGTGCTTGGAGACGAGCTGCGGGTTGAGCTTAGGTGTGGACCGCGTCTCCCCACCCCTTTCCCTTCAGTGGGACCCATTCCCCGCGTGGCGAGGGCATCCTCCAACAAGGCGGGCCAGTGCTCCAGAGGCAAGCACGTTGCAAGCATTTGTTTAGGTCACGTCTACCAGTAGCCTGAGGGCCAAAGCAAGACGCTTTCCAAATCCAACATCGAGGGCCTGGGGACATATATCCTTCCCAGAGGCGGAGGGAGAGGCTAGTGAAGTCAGGCTGTGTAATGACTCAAACTATTAAAAGGATTCTCGTCGTAATGATGATTAATTGCATCCAGGTTACGTGATAGTGAGGGTTTCTCCCAGCAGTAACCCCTCCGCAGGATGTGGCCGAGAAAGCGCTGTTCTGGTTGCTTATTTTCGTTTATTTTTAATATATTTTTATTGATTTCAGAGAGGAAGGCGGGGGGGGGGGGGGAGAGAGAGAGAGAAAGAGGGAAACATCAATGATGAGAGAGAATCACTGATCAGCTGCCTCCTGCACGCCCCACACTGGGGATCGAGCCCGCACCCTGGGCATGTGCCCTTGACCGGAATCGAACCCTGACCTCCTGGCTCCTAGGTCGATGCTCCAACGCTGAGCCGTGCCGGCCGGGCTGCTTGCCTGCTTTTTGACATTGAACATGCCGGTGGCCTCCTCATGGGCGCTGTGCGGTGGTGAGTTAGTCCAGAGGCTCATGCGGACCCTCAGGCCAGTGCAGGGCTGTCCCCCGCCTGGGAACAGGTGCGTATACACAGGTGAAAGCCCGGCGGCCTCTCGGTAGCGTTGGGAACCCAGTCCAGGGAGGGTGTTCTCTGCTGGTTTTGTCAACCCGCCCTATTCGGCCTCACTCCGCCTTCAGCGCCACCAGGGAGCGCACCTGCCTGGTCACCTCGTGTCTGCGTGGAGTTTGTCTCGCAGGACACTTCCGGGAGCGTGGCTGTGGCAGGTGCCGGTGCCCTGGCTGTGGTCCGGGGCGGGGCCGCTGTGGTCCGGGGCGGGGCCGCTGTGGTTCCGGGGCGGGGCCGCTGTGGTCCCGGGGCGGGGCCGCTGTGGGTCCGGGGCGGGGCCGCTGTGGTCCGGGGCGGGGCCGCTGTGGTTCCGGGGCGGGGCCGCTGTGGTCCGGGGCGGGGCCGCTGTGGTCCTGGGGCGGGGCCGCTGTGGTCCGGGGCGGGGCCGCTGTGGTTCCGGGGCGGGGCCGCTGTGGTCCGGGGCGGGGCCGCTGTGGTCCCGGGGCGGGGCCGCTGTGGTCCGGGGCGGGGCCGCTGTGGTCCGGGGCGGGGCCGCTGTGGTCCGGGGCGGGGCCGCTGTGGTCCTGGGGCGGGGCCGCTGTGGTCCGGGGCGGGGCCGCTGTGGTTCCGGGGCGGGGCCGCTGTGGTCCGGGGCGGGGCCGCTGTGGTCCGGGGCGGGGCCGCTGTGGTCCGGGGCGGGGCCGCTGTGGTCCGGGGCGGGGCCGCTGTGGTCCCGGGGCGGGGCCGCTGTGGGTCCGGGGCGGGGCCGCTGTGGTCCGGGGCGGGGCCGCTGTGGGCCGCAGTCGCGCTGCTGGTTGGAGGTGCCACTCGTCACTTTCAAGTGCTTATTTTTTTCAACTTTTCCTTCTCCCTCCGCGGGATCCCAGGCAGATCGGCCAGCAGCCTCGGGTGGAAAGCTCTCCCTATGGGATGGGGCACCACCAGAATGTAAAATAGTTCTGTGTGTTCCCCCGAATGCACAATGAGTGGCAGTATCCGATGGGCTCAGGGAATGAAATAGGGGCTAAAATGGAGGTGGTGGCCGGCCGGGGTGGCTCAGTGGTTGAGCATTGACCTATAAACCAGAAGGTCAGGGTTCGATTCCTGCTCAGGGCAGAGGCCTGGGTTGCAGGCTCGATCCCCAGTGTGGGGCGTGCAGGAGGCAGCCAGCCAATCAATGATTCTCATCATGGATGCTTCTCTCTCTCTCTCTCTCTCTCTCTCTCTTCCTTTCCCTTTCTCTCTGAAATCAATGAAAATATTTATTTAAAAAAAGGAGTTTGTGGCTCCTGGAGATTTATGCTGGAGACCAGCAAGTAGCCAGACCTTTGTCCTCCTGCTTGCATGCGGATACTGTTGTCTTTTCCTTCCTTCCTTCCTTCCCTTCCTCCCTCCCTCCCTCCCTCCCTCCCTCCCTCCCTTCCTTCCTTCCTTTTTTCCTCCTTCCCTCCCTCCCTCCCCCCTCCCTCCCTTTTCCATACAGAAGTGGGCAGGGAGGGCTGTGTCTAACCCTGGTGTTGGTGGCAGGCTGCTGCTTCATGCTTGGCCGTGTCTGTTTTAACATGGTCTGAGAGCTTGTCTGTCATCTTCGCTGTGGAGGCTGCCGGCTCTGAAGCAGAGAGGCTGCCCATCACCTGGGCCTCAGCACCCTTTGCTGACATTCAGATTCGCTTCATGGTGGTCGTGCTTCCGATCCAGTTACTGGCAACGCCTCCGTCAGCCTGGGACAGTCGCGGGCAGCGCCGTGGTCTTGGAGAAATGCCCGAAGCTCCGCGTGGCTGTCTAGGCACCCGCTCCGCCTGCTCTGGGGCGTTTGGTCCACGTCGCACAGCACGTGCAGTTACTCATCGTAACGCCCAGCGCCATCATTCATCCCTGTGCGAGCCGCCCGGCTGCAGGGCTGTTGCCATGTGCTCGGTTAACATCATCCAATCTCTGCCCGTATCCCAAGGGACAAGCAGACAGGCGATGCGGACATGTGATGGGCAATTTTACTTCCGCTCTGCTCCCCTTTCATCTTTGTTTTTTAGCATCAAACACTAAATAAAGCTAAAATATATCACCATTCAAACTTACCAAGACTTTAGTCTTTCTATGGAAATGATCTGTTCATGTCAGTCTTTGACGACGAGAACACGAATAATTGGATGAGAAGTTGTTTGTTTTTGTTCCTGACACTTACTGAACGAAAATCTAGCCTGGCTTCTGAGGCAAGTGTCTCCTCTATTTTAAAAGGGTATCCAGGGAAGACATAGGGGAGGGGGGAAGGGGAAGAGATCAGCCACAGAACTTGTCTGCATGTATGCATCACCCGTGGACACAGACCATAGGGTGGTGAAGGCCTGGGGCAGAGGGTGGGGGTGGCTGGAAGGGGTCAGTGGGGAAAAGGGGGACATATGTAATACTTTCAACAATAAAGATTTTTTTAAAATTAAATAAGAGGGTAGCCATATACGCGCAGTCTGTTGGCTGAGTGCCTGGCAGGCCGAGCTGACCCCTGGTCTGAAGACATCTGGCGCTGAAGAATGGAGAGTCCGGTTTGACGCGTCTTCGTGCTCAGCCATGGCTACGGGCCCATGGCGTTCTCTGATGGATGTCTCGCCTTGGTGAGCATCTCCGTGCCTCCTGGCCCCCAGCCAGCTCCCAGGCATGTAAGTCCCTCAGTGCTTCTGTGTCCCTGGGCTGCTCCTCCAGCTGGGAACCTGCCCCCTGTGAGAACCCTGGCATTTGTGTGGGAGCTGCCTGGAGGGAGCACGCCGATCAGGGGCCGCAGGAGATGGGAAGGGAAAAGGAGTCCCTCTGGGGACCACCGCCAGAGCCATCCCCTGGTTCCTCGCACATCAGTGACGCATGGTTCTTGACGCTCGTAGTTAGATGTTGCAAAGGTAGCACTGTGCACCTGCCTTGGGCTGCCTGAAGAGAGATGCTTAATCAGCGCTGTCTCCCTGTGCTCTCATTCACGGCTCCACTGAACAGAGGAAATCGTACACGCACCGGTCGGAGTTTTGCTGTCGGTGAGGTTCATTGGGAAGCCCAAACAAGTTCTTAAAAAACGTTATGCACATGAGAATGGGTAGCACATCTGCAAGTTTTATTGACCTATCCACTCATTTTCTTTAGCTTTTCTTTTTTTTTTTCTTTTTGTACTGATTAGGTTGAAGGTGGATGGCTAAATCCCATCAATTTCATCTGGTCTGTGACAACACTCCCTAGGAGCCCTGTTGCCCGAGACGCACCCTGTCAGCTGCCGGGCACTTCCTCATGCCGGGTCTTATTTTACAACTTAATCTGATTGGCAATGTGAGGTCTCCCCTAAATTATGAGTTAATGTTTACATACCTTCCCCTCCGACCCACTTTATGTCAAACATTATTATTTTGGTTTCTGATCACATCTCTGCATACATTCTTCGTTTTGCGATGGCATAGCTATCAGCATGTTTTAAAGAAATCGTTACCTGTTTTAATCAGCTATTAAACAGATTCTCAAAGTGAGTTTTTATCTTTTCCAGGTTTCTTCTAAGAGTTTCATTCCCTGTTGAGGGAGTTCCGTGCAAATTTATTAAAGTTTCCTAACTGTCCTCATAATGCAGGAGATGGCCTCAGATTGCTGGATAGCATCAACCCGTTGTTGCCTATTAGTGCTCTGTGTTGAAGTTAGACCAGCCGTGGGCAAACTACGGCCCGCGGGCCGGATCCGGCCCATTTGAAATGAATAAAACTAAAAAAAAAAAAAGACCGTACCCTTTTATGTAATGATGTTTACTTTGAATTTATATTAGTTCACACAAACACTCCATCCATGCTTTTGTTCTAGCCCCCCGGTCCAGTTTAAGAACCCATTGTGGCCCTCGAGTCAAAAAGTTTGCCCACGCCTGACTTAGACTGTAAGGCATATCTGAGTCTCTCCAATTGTTGAATGGGCAGTAGCCACCTCACAACAAACGCTTGGCTGGACACTTTGGGACAGTGTGTCAGCTTTATCCCATTCTTTTTTAAAAAAATGTATTTTATTGATTTTTTACAGAAAGGAAGGGGGTGGGATAGAGAGTTAGAAACATCGATCAGCTGCCTCCTGCACACCCCCTACTGGGGATGTGCCCACAACCAAGGTACATGCCCTTGACCGGAATCGAACCTGGGACCCTTGAGTCCACAGGCCGATGCTCTATCCACTGAGCCAAACCGGTCAGAGCTATCCCATTCTTGATGACCTAAGTAGGGTGTCTGAGTAGCTGCGATGGGGTGCTCTCTTAATTAGTAGAAGTCATTATGGACGGATATCACATTCTGTATTGTTGTGGGTCTGGTGAGACACTGAATGTCTGCAGACTGCAAAACATACGCCGAACAATGCTTTTCATTCTTGAAATTCAGATTTAAATTCCTTCAACTGTCTCTATTGCCTTCTTTCCTCAAGCCAGCATTGACTAGGGCTTGTTATG
Organism: Myotis myotis; assembly: GCF_014108235.1. NCBI lineage: Eukaryota > Metazoa > Chordata > Mammalia > Chiroptera > Vespertilionidae > Myotis > Myotis myotis. The sequence goes on along the minus strand of NW_023416401.1, from coordinate 2,868,790 downwards.
TGCCAGGCCTGAGCTGGTCACCAGAGCCCTTAAAGGAAAAAGGCCTCGCTATGCCCTTCCGTTTGGGGAAGTATGGGCACAGCATGTTACATACGTGCATGGAATATGGACACAGCCTGTTACATACGTGCACGGATGCTAGAAGTGATGGAGTTTTTAAGGGTTGTCCTTGGAGCACACTGGGGCGGGGGCGGGCTCTACCTGCCAGGTTTTTCGTGAGGGAAGTGGCTCTGGAAAGATGCGTGGGGGGCTGCTTGCCAGGGGGCTGGATTAAGGGCATTCCACTCAGAGGCGCCACAGGCAGAGGCAGTCGGGTAGCGTCGGATGTGCTGCTGAGTCTGGACTGGGTGTGAGTGGAGTGGAGCTCGCTAACAGGTGTGATGAGAGGACTGACCGTAGGCCACGGCCCATTGTCAAAGGCTTGTGTAGCAGCCGGAGAGTGCATCTGTATTCTCTAATCAGTGGAGATTAGTCATAGGTTTAAACTGGGTCAGCTTCAAGTTTTATTTATTTTTATTTATTTTTATATGAGAACCCAGATCTTAGGGACCCTTTGCTCTCTCCATCATGGCAGGCTTCCTCCTCATTCTTTTAAAAAAAATATGTGTGTGTGTTTTAAATTAATTTCAGAGAGAGAAAGGGAGAGGGAGAGAGGGATAGAAACATCAATGATGAGAATCATGGATCGGCTGCCTCCTGCACGCCCCCTACTGGGGATCAAGCCTGCAACCAGGCATGTGCCCTGACCTGGATTGGATCCCTGACCTCCTGGTTCATAGGCTGCCGCTCACCACTCAACCACTGAGCCACACGTGCTGGGCAGCTTTGAGTTTTAGAAGGACGTACTTGTTTCTGTCCGGAGGGTGAATTGGGTAGCATAACGAAGGCACTAGGAAGCTCAAGTCCTGGAAAGAGGTACAGAGGATCGGGTGCTGGGAGAGACAGGAGGACGGGTCCCAGAGAAGTGAAGGAGGTAAAGTCTGCCGGGCGAGGGGACCAGCGGGTGGGGCAGGGAGTCTCAGATTGTCTCGCTGGAGGCTGGGTGCCTGGTGGATGGTGGTGCCATTCTTCAAGGTCTAAGGATATCGGACAATCCAGGTTGGGAGGAATGAGCAATGCAGGTGTGGAACTTCCTTTGGGACGGGTTGCATTCGAGGTTTTTCCGCATGGAAAGACCCACAGGCACTTAAATCTGTGACTCTGCATCCGAGGCAAGGATTTTGGATGAGAGATGCAGATTTAAGTTATGAAATAAAAACGGGCCTCCTTTATTGAAAACATTCAGTGTGCTAGAGCCTGTGCCAGGCGATTCTATATGTATAGTCTTTTAAAATCTTTAATATAACTCTAGTAACAAGGTATTTTCATCTTCACTTTATTAAAGAGTAACCGAGGCTTGGAGAGGTAAGGACATTGTACGAGCTTCCACATCTCACAATCGGCAGGCCTAGCATGGGAAGCCAGACGCATCACTGCAATCATGTTCATGGTCTCTTCCATGATCCCGTTCAGTGGTGATTTAGGAAGAACGGGAAACAGATATGGAGGTGGGAACAGGCCATGTGTGTGTACTGGACCTGGAGTGCCATAAAGTGAATAGTGGGACGCTGGTAGATGTGGTTTTTATCTTATTGGCAGTAGAAATGTTGAACGTTTTAACAGGATGATGAGAGAAAAAGGAAATGACTTCAAATGAAGCCTACAGAGTGGACTAGTGGGAGGAGATGCGATTGAATGTTCTTGTGGATGCGAGTAACAGAATGAACGTAAGCAAAGGGGTGCCCTATTAGAAGAATACCACAAAACTCTCTGAGAAGCCAGGCGCGAGGTCACCAGCCAAGGAGTGGAGCCGCTGTGGAACTTCCCTTCCAGGGCACAGATGACCATCAACACCCTGTCGGCAGGTCCCTGTCGTTTCCTGTCTCCGTTCAGAAGCCCAAGAGGCCGAGAAAGAAATGAGTGGGCCAGCCATGGGGTCGGGGGGACTGAGGGTAGGGGGGTCCTGCCAGCCCAGATCATTCCCTGGTAAACACGGCTTCTCCCTCTCCTTCTGGCCTCTTGTGCAAGGATGTAGGATAGTCATCTCTTCTATCTTTATTTGCTCACTTGACGTGCAGTGACATTTTAATGATCATTAGGAGAATAGTACTGGTGGGATATTTATCTCAGGAAGAACAGCCATAAAGTGTGAAGTGAAATGCGATGTAATGAAAACTCGGTGGCATCAAGCACTGAGGAACTTAAGTGCCCTTAGAAGTCAGGAGTCTCCGTCAGCTCCTCCAGGTCCAGCCTGCTCTCAGGGCTCCACACGTTGCACCCCGGGGGGAGGAGCGGGTGCCTGGGCCCTTTGTCGGGACTGGGTTCCTGCGAGAAGCGACTCGTGGTGGTGACTGTGTGTTCTGATCCGTCGTCTGTTTGGGAAATGACAAGCATTTCCTCATTTCACAGGCTTCAAACAGAAGGGTAAACTGCTTTTAAACCTGAATTTTCTGCAATAACTTGGTTAATCAATGCAAGTGTTTTCTTAATTTTCCTGACGTGGTTTCTGTGTGTGTGTGTGTGTGTGTGTGTGTGTGTGTGTGTGTGTGTTTATTACTGTGTTCCTCAGGCTCAGCAGTGCCTGGCCCATGGTAGGTGCTTAGTAATTGTTGAATGAATGAATGAATGATGTTATTAGACATGTTACAGTGAGGTGATTGTCTCCATGTTTTCAACATGGAATAGAATTTACCAGAGTTTACGTGTGTTCAGTGCTCAGGGAGTGTGATGTCAGACCATCAGTGATACCAGAGCTATAACACCATCCTGTAAAGAGTGGATTTAAGGATCAAACAGATCATCTTAGGCGTCATCTGAGGCAGGTTACTCAAGGAATTACCAAAGAACCTCTCACTTAGAACACGCTTAAGGCAAGATAATAGAGCATGATTTCAGTCATTCTAGGATATATTACTGGGTCCTAGAAAAGCAGAGGAGTGCTCTGGCCAGTGCGGCTCATTTTGTTGAAATGTCATCTCATGCACCAAAGGGTTGTGGGTTTGATTCCCAGTCAGGGCACATACCCAGGTTATACCCAGGTTGTGGGTTCGATCCCTAGTTGGGCCACATGTGGGATGCAACCAGTATTCGTCTCTCTTTCTTTCCCTCCCTTCCTCTCTCTCTCAAATCAATGGAAAGCATATCTTAGGGTGAGGATTTAAAACACATACATACATACATACATACATAAATGCAGAAAAACTTACCTGAGTAAAGAGAAATCAATTGTTCTAATGTTCAAAATTTTAAGTTTCCTTCACAGATACAGAAAAAAATATTAATAATGAAATCTGTGAGTAAAATGTGAAAGCACATATATTGTTAATAAAAAGTGCTTTCTTAGCAGTTTAGTTTTTCAGACCTACTAGCCCTTCTAGTACATTGCTGTTTCTCAGTTCTCACTGCAAAGGGCATAGCACAACTTAAGGGAAACTACAGAAAGCGAAAATAAATTATGGGTGTTAATTAATTTCTTGAATCAATAAGCTATATTAAAACTTTCAGCTATGAGATGAATAAAGCCTGAGATTTTCCTGTGTATCATGGTGACTATAGTTGATAACTATATTGTGTAACTGAAATTTATAAAGATGGTAGAACTTAAATGTTCTCACAAAAATTATATACATATATATATGTATTTGTGTGTATATATATATATATATATTTACATATATATTTGATGAGAGTGGTGTTAATGAACTAATGGGGGAATCATTTCACAATGTGTTTGTATACCAAATCATCACAGTGTACATTTTAATAGCTTAACATTTTATTTGCCAATTGTACCTCAGTGAAGCTGAAAATTATATGTAGATAAAATCAAATGTAATGTTATTGAGAAAATTGGAAACATTTTGATGGAATGGTATACTTTTATGTATTTATTTTTAGAAAATAAATTTATTTCATTTATTCTTACCATTATTGGGAACTTTTTAAGCTGATTATCCTATATAATAAAAACCTAATATGCAAATTGTCCCCTTGACAGAGAGTTTGACCGCTTGCTATGATGTGCGCTGACCATCGGGGCGGCGTGGAATATGGGGGTCATTGGCAATGTGGCGATGGCAGCAGGCAGCAGTGGAGACGCTGCTGGCTCCATTGGGCCCTGATAAGAGCAGGACTGTGCCGGGATGGTGGAGCAGGTGGGCAGGTGGCGCCAGGCCAAGGCAGGTGATAGCGGAGCCCGATCGCCCCACTGATCGCCCCTCAGATGGTGCCCAGCAGCAAGGGGTGGGGCTGCCACCCGACTCCCAGGCAGTGAGGGAGCTGGGCAGGGGCCCGATGACTCAGGCGGAGGGGGGCTCCCAGGGGCCCGGGGGCCCAGGTGCTGCCCAGAGGTCAGCTGGGACCTGCCCTTCCTCGCCAGATGCTCCCGCTTCGATCACCAGCCAGGCCTAGGGACCACACCCATGCACGAATTTCGTGCACCGGGCCTCTAGTGAATTACAATAAAAGGTGTGAAGTGTCGGCTTGTAGTGACATGCCAGACAGGTAGCAGGTGGCACAGGCACCGGCTCGGTTCAGAGACAGGTACAGAGTGATGGGGAGGCGGGCCCTTGCTTCGTCATGCTTCGTAATTCTCTCCAGAATGAGCCGTCTGTTAGAAATGGGTCAAAGAGGTAGATTGGTCTCCTGTGAATTCTTCCTTAATTTCTGTGAGCCTGCTAGCAGGGTTGCTGGGGCGGCTGCAGCATGTTTCCCTGTTGTCATGGACACTTAGCTACTGAAAACACGCGGACTCCTGCTGACTGTCCGTTTTTTCCCATTGCCTGGGGAGTCTGAGGTCCGCTTCAGGCTTTGACTAAAGGAGAAAGCATTCAGTGGAAATCCATTGTTCTTACTTCATAGCAAACTTGATGTGTGATTCCAGTGAGAAATTAACTGCATTCTGATTTTTTTTTTTTTTTAGAAAAGTGAAAAATACTCATGAATCCCGAGTGGCGAAGGATATCTTATTTTAAGTAGAATGGACAGCTTTTCACTGCGGAAAACCACGTTTATACACAGGCCAATTAAGAGAGTTTCAGGAGTGGAACACATGACAAAGATTTTATTATTTTATAGATGTATGATCTAGTTACAGTTCCGAAGGGAAAGCTGCTTTCATTCATAAAGATGTTAATTTGTGGCTCATGTATTTACTCTCCACTAGTGCTCACCACCGGCTTCCCTCCCGTAACCAAAATCTTTGGAATCCCACAGCCACGTTCAAACACCAGTGCCACCGCCGTGTGACCTTGACCCTGGCCCTTTATCTCCTGCTCAGAAATAACATCTACCGTTTAGAGTTGCTCTGAGGATACATGAGATGGAGTGTGTTGTGTGTCTGGCATAATCGCGGAGTCAATGGACCAAAGATCTTTTGATCTGGGAACAATGAACCAGAGGCCTTGGGGTGGTTGGTCTGCCCCTCGCTGGGCGTGTGTGCAGGGCGGGGCCTGGAGCTCCCCATCTTGGCGTTCTCTATTTACTCTGGTCCCACCAAGCGGGGCGATACTGACCACGGCAGTGAGGTTTGCGGACACCCACATCGAAGCCCGGCTGCACTCTGCTCAGCTCCCACTTTATGAGTTTCTCTGCTTTCTGCATCTCATCTGATCGTGTCCAGGCAGTTGCCAGTCTTGCTACTTGTGGATGATTTTGTTCCTGACACTTCGGTTGACAGGAGGCGAAGCTGAGGCTTTGGTGTTGCAAGTGGATGGCAGGAACACGGTTTTTATGAGCCCGAGAAAACGAACATGCGCCGCTCATCTCCGAACCTCACCGCTGGGGAGGGAGTTCACTGTTGGGCTGGGCAGTGGCCCCGGCCGATCGGAACCATGCTCCGCCCTCTGCCCGTGGGAGGCGGTTGTCGCCTGGAAAGTGCTGTCGCGCCATCGGGCGGCCCGTTGTCACCTGGATCAGACAGACACATGCGGAGATGGTTCCTTTGCTCCGAGCAGGGTCTCAGCCATAAAGCTAAGCAGCCGCGAGGCCCCGCGGGCCCCACACGTGCTGGGACGTTCACTCCAGCGCCCTGTGCACAGAGCCAGTCACCTTCCCCCGCGCGCCATTGGCGCCTACTGAGCCCACGGTTCCCCTTCCTCAGCAGCACCCTGGGCAGGTAGTCCCGGAACCAAAACGGGTTTCAGCTTTCATTGGGGTTCGGCGAGTCCCAAAGGGGTGCCCTCCTGTGGCTTGCGGGGCCCCTCCGCAGGGCCAGTGGGAAAGCATCACAGACCCAGCGAAGGAGGCGCTGGCTCATGGCTGGGCGTCTGCGCCTCTCCCTTCTGGAACCATCCATACTGACGGACCTTCACTCTGCTTGGTTTGTGTTGAGGGTTTCACTGTGATTCTGTTTCGTAGTCACACGAGACTACGTTTCTGGGCATTGCTTCTGCCTGTAACGAGTAGGCGGAGAAAGGTCACTCTGGCAGATCCGTAGTGAGAACTGCCGTGAAAGAGCGCGTGGACGGAAGCTGGGCGGCGCAGGCGGGGCGGAAAGCAGGGGTTGCGCACAGGCCGTCGACTCCCTGTGAGCGAGGCACCCGCCACGCATGCCCTCCATTCGGTCCCTAACCATGGCAGGGTGCTGCCCGCCCAGCCGGGGGACCCAGGGCAGGTGGCTTCCTCCCCCGAGCCATCAGGATCGGTGCATTTACCGGGTGGAAATGAGTGGCTGTGACTCAGCCCGGAGTGAGCTGTGAGGCCCCAGTGGTCGTGTCTGTGCGGTCACTGGAGTCTCAGCCCGCCCCTCAGTCCCGGGCGGACGGGGGGAGCCCTTCGGGGATGCAGCCTGGCAAACAGGGCAAGTCAGGCCTCAAACTCCTGACATCTGGGCATCGTGTGTCAGAAACGTGGACTCAGGCAAGAGGCCGGGAGTGTAGGCTGCGTACTCACCGGAGACCGTCCTCAGTGGCTGTGCAAGGGGAGACAGGAGGGACCCCGAATGGCATTACTCCCAGGGCATCCATCTCCAGAGCCCTAAGCAGGGGACCAGGAGCCTGCAGGGGGGCTCACAGAGGCCGCGGCCCTGTGTATTACACCTGCGATGGGGTGTTCGTTGCTCAGTTATCACTGCTGCTTCCAGAGATTTCTAAGCTCACAGGGAATGGCCACATCTGCACAGGAGTTACAGAAGCTGAACGTGTTTTGCATTCAGTAGGCACATGCCTGTTATTTCCTTGGCGATCATTTGCACCAGCATTTGAGCTTAAGGATTGTTGTTCTGTGACTTTTACGTGCGAAAGAGGCACGAGCCCGTTGGAATATGGTGCAAAGGAAAAGCAAAACAAGTCACCGAAGGTCCACGAGTAAAGAAACTAATGAATTCAACAAGGAGGAGAATGAGACGAGGGCTGACACCCGTGTCTGTTTCCCTTCTTTTGGGAGAGATGTCTGCACACAAGATGGGTCTCAGATGTTGTCTATCAGTGAGACCGCTGAACAAGATCATCTCCGCGGGAGATTCTAGGTTGGACATGGCTTTCTCCCCGAAGACTCCACCTCATTGCTGCCACCTCGGTTAGGCAAGTGATTTGTGTTTCTGTCTCTGTAATGAGACTGGGAGCAACTCCAGGGAAGGGCTGTTTGGTAGTTTATGAGTCTTCTACACCTCGCCCGGGGTCACGCGGTCAGAAGGTGCACAATGCATATGCTTCCGTAATGCTGAATTAGTCAGCAGTTGTCAAAAAGTAGTCTGTCGCCCTGGCTGGTTTGGCTCAGTGGATAGAATGTCGGCCTGCGGACTGAAGGGTCCCAGGTTCGATTCCGGTCAAGGGCATGCACCTTGGTTGGGCACATCACCAGTGGGGGGTGTGCAAGAGGCAGCTGATTGATGTTTATCTCTCATCAGTGTTTCTAACTCTCTATCCTTCTCCCTTCCTCTCTGTAAAAAATCAAAATATATTAAAATTAGTCTTCTGTCGCCCAGCTGGGTACAGCTCAGTGGCTGAGCACTGACCCAGGAACCAAGAGGTCACCGGTTCCATACCCAGTCAGGGCATATGCCCAGGTTGTGGCCCCACCCCATAACAAAGAAACAGAATTTCCGGAGGATGAGGCCCAGAAATCAGGATTTTACAAAGATTCCCAGGGGATTCTAATGTGCAGCCAAGGTTGAGAACCACTGCTCTATGGCTTTCTTACGTCGCAAGGCACTAAACTTTTTAGCAGGCAGAATGAACTGGGAGTTAATTGTTGAAGGGGGGGGGGGGGCGGTTCCAGAACAAGAGGACACCTCTGACAAGCCATAGCTGAACGCAGTTCCGCCTCCAGGTGGAAGACCTCTGTGAAACCTCCCGCAGTCTCCTGGTTGTTGAACATCTACAGGACTCGGAGGGGAGGGAAAAGCACTCTTTAAGAAGCTGCATCTGCCGGTTGCACAATGGTTCTCAGGCTGGTGGGCACTTAGCATCTCTCCTTTGAGGAGGAGCATTCCTTTCCTAAAGCTGCTTTGTATTTTAACAAGTATCCCCAGGCACATTCCTTTGGTGATTTCATCTTGGATTCAGACCCAGTTTAGGGTCTGAAAGCAGCCATGCCTCCCCCATCTTCATCAGCTGCCAGGTGCTCCCAGTGCTGCTGGCTCCCAGTGCTGCTGGCTCCCAGTGCTGCTGGGCACTCCCAGTGCTGCTGGCTCCCAGTGCTGCTGGGCACTCCCAGTGCTGCTGGCTCCCAGTGCTGCTGGCTCCCAGTGCTGCTGGGCACTCCCAGTGCTGCTGGCTCCCAGTGCTGCTGGGCACTCCCAGTGCTGCTGGCTCCCAGTGCTGCTGGGCACTCCCAGTGCTGCTGGCTCCCAGTGCTGCTGGCTCCCAGTGCTGCTGGGCACTCCCAGTGCTGCTGGGCACTCCCAGTGCTGCTGGCTCCCAGTGCTGCTGGGCACTCCCAGTGCTGCTGGGCTCCCAGTGCTGCTGGCTCCCAGTGCTGCTGGCTCCCAGTGCTGCTGGGCACTCCCAGTGCTGCTGGCTCCCAGTGCTGCTGGGCGCTCCCAGTGCTGCTGGGCTCCCTGTGTTGCTGGGCCTGCTGGGCGCTCCCAGTGCTGCTGGCTCCCAGTGCTGCTGGGCTCCCTGTGTTGCTGGCTCCCAGTGCTGCTGGGTGCACAGGCACAAGCATGACTGACTTTTCAGCCCAGTCTCTTCTCTGGAGGGAGCCGGAGAGCTCCCGGAGTTTTGCCTTCACCGATTGCTAAGTAGCCGGCGATGGAGGGGAAGTTTTAGTTGAAAAAACCAAGACAGACCAGGCATCTTGCAATGACAGAAAGGGAGATCTGGGCTCCCCAAGCAGTGCCCTGTCACCCCCGCGCGTTGATTCTCAGGTGGGTGTGTGTCCAGTGGGCGGAAGGAGGGCAGCTCAGGGAGGCCAGTGTGGGCCGAGGCGGGGCAGGACCTGAAAGGGGTCAGCGAGTCGGATGTAATGGGGCTGCTGGCCCCGGCCCCGGTCAGTATTCCATGTCCCTCGGCCGGGGGGCTTCATCCCTGTTCTCATGCGGACACGCCTGTTAGGACTTTGTGTGCTGAGCAGGGAATCATGGGTACTGGGAACTGGGAGGCATGTTTTCATTCAAGAGCTGCGTGTGCATCTTTACTGAGAAACCAAAAACCTTTCAGGTACCGGAAATCGCCTGTCGGCCCCTCGGACAGTGACTTAGGGAAATTGGAAAACAAAGTAGCATAAGATGAGAGGGCTTCTGTGCAAAGCATATTTTTATACTTCAAACCAAGAATTCAGTGATTCTCTGAATTACTGTTATTACAAAATCGGCAGGGGTGGGTGGGTGGGAAGAGACCAACCAATGAACTTGTCTGCATATATGCATAACCCATGGACAGTAACAATGGGGTGGCCAGGGCCTGTGGGGCGGGGGACAGGAGAGGGCTGGAAGAGGTTAATGGGGGGAAAGAAGGACCTCTGTCATACTTTCAACAATAAAGATTCAAAAAATAAAAGGGAAACCTCATCACAAAACTGTACAAAGATATTCTGGGGGGTTGGGGGTGGGGGGGACACATCAAGGAAGGAGTGTTTTAAAACCGGATTTCCCCTTTGCCTTCTTAGGGGTGCATTCTGAGATTGCACATTTGTATTTCAAAACAAGGTACCCGTTTGTTTTCTAATCCAGCTGCTGGAACTTTCAGCAGGTTACATGTGGTCCTTCTCTGTAGGGGAGACATGTTTTCCTACAAACTGGAGGTAAATTAAAATTCTACATAGAAGATATTTGTTGTAGCCAACCTCATACTTTTTTGTCATACTCTCTTTAATCTTGTTCTTAAAGGTCAACTTCAGCTTTTTAATTTCTTGGCCTCATTTCTCTAATCCCCACTGTGCTGATCGTAACGTTACCATAGTTCACAGAATTTGCTGGAGAAATGTAGAGACTGTGTGTTTCTTGATGGTGGAAAACCTGCCCAATTCCCTTTTTTATTTCCTGTTCCTCTCTCAGTTCCTATCTTGTACTAAGCCATATATGCTTAGGCATAGAACAGAGAAAAAGCCAGCATAGCATGTATCTATGAAAGGGAACTTTTAAAAATGAAAAACATTATTAATGTTCCTTTAAATTTTAGTTCTGGTGCCTATAGTTTAATAAATCTAATTTACTTTATGCGTGATTAATGTGTACTTAATTGCCGTAAAGTGTTTAAGAAAGTTTCACATACTTTTTATTTTAGGATCTACCTTGAACTCAGAAGACTTTGCCAAAAGGGAAGTCAAGTTTAAAAGTCCTTGACAATGAGTTATCATTAATTAAGGGGTCTGTGTTAACATAAAGTAATTCTCCAAGTCTGAAAAATGAAGGTTAACCTCATTAGGTTTGCAAAAATTTGCCAAACATCAAGGGATTTGAAACCGCCTGGAAAAACAATAAGGTATTCAACAAAGTTGCTTGTGTTAAAGTCTGCACAGTAATCCATGAAGTAATTATCAAAAGGTAGTGTGTGCATATAAAACAGGCTGCTCAGAAAAATGACTTTGAACCTGAGAGAAAGAATGCTCTGGTATTAAAAGCCAAAACTTGGAATAGAATGCTTATGGATGGCGATTATGTTAAGAACTGAATAGAGAATTTCTGCTGTATCACAAATCCTGAGTTTAGTTTATTAGAAACTTTAAAATATGTCCTGTAAGAATTAACTTAAACCCGTCATAAATTAAACCCAAGGTAGAGTCAGATTGGTTTTCTGTCATATACCTTCCAAGGGATTTTGTAGGTTTAAGTTTATCTTTCTCGAGGAGCATTTATCCCACCAAGATTGTAAATTCAGAGAAACCATGGATTGTGTCCTTGGTTATCTCGAATGCCTATCTTTATTCTCCAAAGTTACACCTGTTTTGTAGTCCTTACTACGTAGTTCCAAAGAACTGTTGTAAAGAGGATTTTTTGTTTTACCTATTCTCATTGACATTCATTATTTTCAAAGGGCACAACACACACAATTTGAAACTTAAAGTACTGGTGTCGTTTGGTCTTCAAGGATTTATACTCATGAAAACATGGTGATGAAAGACTGAACTCTGTTTCATGGGAAGAAGGCGACTGGTCTGTTGTCGGAAGCGTTCTGTGTCAGACGGCATCACTTGGCTTCTGTGGCTTCTTGTGATGACACCGTAGCAGGAGACGGGCGCCGAGGTGACGCGTGGCGGTCGATGAATGCCGACGAGGCTGCTCCTCTAGCGAAGAGGCCCCTGAATGGCCGCGGTGCTTTCCCTCGCAGGGCGCGGCTGCCCTTTCCCAGATAATTCCGTGGAATGTGATGTTTGGGCTTTACCTTGGCTCTGGGTTGTGTTGCTTTTAAACGCTGGGGAAACATCCGTTGAGAATAGTTTTATTCCTGTCGCAGTTCCCCTTTGCGTTAGGCCCCAGAGGAGCCGTTGGCTTCCCCTTACAGCCTGCCCAGCAGCAAGAAAAACAGACACAGCAGCCATCCTGAGAGCGGCGTCGGGGCCTGTTCCGACGGGGGTGCCGGACGCGCGTGTGCGTGTTTTCAGTGCCGCCAAGTGGTCAGCAGCCATCGGGTAAGAGCCCCACACCCCCGCTGCGGGGATGGAGACCCACGGCCGCTTAGAGCGGTTCCGTGTGGTGGCAGCGTAGCAGGCCTGGGTTTGCTGGCGGTGGTCCACTGCTTATTTTATTTTACTTTTATTATTTTAACAAAAGAAAAATGGCTGCTATCAACAAATCAGCAAATGACACGTGCTGGCGAGCATGTGGAGAAAAGGGAACCCTAGTGCACCGCCTATGGGCATGCAGACTGGTGCAGCCACTATGGAACACTGTGCAATTGCCTCAAAAATTGAAAATGGAACTGCCATCTGACCTAGCGACTCCACTTCTAGGAATGTATCCTAAGAAACCAGAAACACCAATCAGAAAGAATGCATGCACCCCTATGTTCATAGCAGCACAATTCACCATAGCTAAGACCTGGAAACAGCCCACGTGCCCATCAGTAGACGAGTGGAAACAGAAGCTGTGGTCCATGTACACAATGGAATACTATGCAGCAGTGAAAAAGAGGATCTCTTACCCTTTGAGACAGCATGGAGGGACCTGGAGAGTATGATGCTGAGGGAAATAAGCCAGTCAGAGAAAGACAAGTATCACATGATCTCACTCATATGTGGAATCTAATGAACAAAACAAACTGATGAACAAAATAGATCCAGAGACATAGATGCATGGAACAGATTGTGGAATCTCAGAGGGTAGGGAGGCAGGGGGAGGAGATCCACCAAAGAATTTATATGCATATATGCATAACCTATGGACACAGACAGTGGGGTGAAGGCCTGGGGAGGGAGTGGGAATGGAGTGGAGGAGGTCAATGGAGGAAAAAGGGATATCTATAATACTTTTAACAATAAAGATAATTTTTTAGCCCTGACCGCTTTGGCTCAGTGGATAAGAGCATCGACCTGCGGACTGAAGGGTCCTGAGTTCAATACCAGTTAAGGACATGTGCCTTGGTTGCGGGCACATCCCCAGTAAGGGGTGTGTAGGAGGCAGCTGATTGATGTTTCTCTCTCATCGATGTTTCTGACTCTCTATCTCTCTCCCTTCCTCTCTGTAAAAAAAATCAATAAAATATACTTTATAATAAAAAGATAATTTTTAAATGATAAAAAATCCCATTATCAATGCCATTTCTTTCTGTTCAAAGAAAAGGATGCTATGTCGGACTAGTTGAGAGTTTGGTTCAACAGGGTTTAAAATTATAGTGTTTTATTGAAGATTACTTATAAAATACATGAGATTAGAGTTGGCCTTTGTACAAAGCAGGGTTTTTATTTAGTGTCTTTTAGCTTTATTAATAATTCATCTCATTAGGTGGGGACGTTGCTGCTGTACTGTACTCCGAATGGAAGTGCAGACCCAGTGCCCCTGTTGGTTGGGCTGCATTTATACAGGACGTGCTCGTTATATAATGAATCTGATTCCTCTGTGTGATTTGTGGAATCAATCCCGTTTCTTTATAATCACATCTTGCATATTAGATTGTGTATTTTTGAATAATCCCCGTGTTTTAAAAGTGCCACTGATGGTCTTTCTCATATTAACCGGTCTAACCCAGGGGCCCAGGAAAGGGGAAATGCTGAGCTTTTTTATAAAGACTGTAGGGCATTTACATTTTAACACGTCATCCTGCTATCAGACACGCGTGTCACACACACGCTGCCCTCGCCTCTGTGAGCCCGCCCGTGTGCATCAGTGACTAGATCTTCAGTTGGCACCTCTGCTGACACTTCCTCTTCCAGCCTCAGGGATTTCAGTTACCTGCAGACTGCCTTCCCCGGAGGAGACTTCCGCCCATAAAATTCCCTCCCCACAAAGATAGTCTGTCCTCAGCGCACCGAGCCAGACAAACTGCCCTCGGAAACAGTCCTTCACAAATGCTCATCCTTACCAAAGGCGGCGAGCAGGGGGCAGTTGAGCTGGTCCAGGCACCGCTCTTATTCATTTATTTAAATTTATTGATTTTTATTGATTTCAGAGAGGAAGAGAGAGAGAAACATCAGGGATGAGAGAGTCATGAACCGGCTGCCTTCTGCACGTCCCACACTGAGGATCAAGCCCACAACCAGGCCTGTGCCCTGACCGAGAATTAAACCATGACCTCCTGGTTCATAGGTTGATGCTCAACCACTGAGCCACACTGCCAGGCAGCCCCGCTCTTGACAGAAACACGGCTGCCTCTGTGAGGCAAGGTCACTGCTGGGCTCTGGCCCGTAACTGGCCAAGCCCGTGACTTCCCCTCCCCCACGCAGCCTGTTGAGTCCTGCGATGCTTCTGTGCTCAGATCCCAAGCTGCCGCGTCCATCACATTCTCATTGATTGCTTTCCTCCCCTCAAATATGAATGTCAGGAGCTTTGGTTTGGTCCATATTGTTATGTGTGGTTTTACTTTACTGTTAGTAATTGCAGGCCTTTCCTGCTGAATGTAAGCTCTAGAGATCGGGGACCTTGCCGCATCCAGCTCTGCCTGCACCTTAAACGGCAGACTAGGAACCAGTTGGTTAATTTTCGTTTTGATGAGAAGTGGAAGCACCCCTTGGCCCTGAAATGTGGTGGGTGCCCTGTGAGATGATCCCAAGAACTCCAGTCGGCAAGGCCAGGTCCTCTCAGTGTGACAAGGTAATTTACACCTGTGGTCTTTAGTTTCCCTCTGTGTAGAGGTGGGGAACTGCTGTACGAACAACAAAAACGTCCATGAAAGTATTCGGATCATTGTAGGTTAGGGGTGGGGAACGTGCAGCCTGAGGGTCGCATAAGGCCTGGGAAATCCCTGGGTCCTGCCCTGCCATGGCGTTAGGGGTGAGTTAATGAAATGTTTAACCAAATACAGCAGGCTCATTTTTAAATTAATAATTTTCCATGGCCCATGAATGATGTCATAGATATCCCAATGGCCCTTGGCAGAAAGAAGGTTCCCCACCCCTGCGATGATGTCCAAATGAGGTACATCACAAGCATTCTGAACTCCTTACCCAGAAACAGCAGTAATCCTATAGAATAAGAGGGTAATATGCAAATAGACCAAATGGCAGAACAACTGAACAACCAATCAAAGCGTAATATGCTAATGATATGCTAAGGCTGCTCAAGCACTCGCTATAATGCGCACTGACCACCAGGGGGCAGATGCTCCTGCCGGTAGGTTAGCTTGCTGCTGGGGTCCGGCCAATCGGGACTGAGCAAGATGGGCCAGACACACCCTGGAGCCCACCCGTGGTCCCGCCCTGGTAGGATAGTGCACCGGTGGGGTCCCTCAGCCTGGCCTGCGCCCTCTGGCAATCTGGGACCCCTCGGGATGTCAGAGAGCCGGTTTTAGCCTGATCCCGCAGGCCACTCCCCTTGGAGGGTGCCAGACGCAGGGCTCATGCCTGGTGAGCGCTGCTGCGGCAGCAGAGGCTTTCCCGATCAGGACTGATTGGGCGCGAGCCCACAGCAGGCACAGTGGGGCAGGATGAGCGGGAGCGGCAGGTGGGAGCTGCAGGTGGTATTGGACTACGGGTTTCGACCCCATCCCTGCAGGCCAGCCAGAGGGACCCCACCTGTGCATGAATTCGTGCACCGGGCCTCTAGTGAGAGTAATATTTGACTACTTACTCTGTTCAGAGCATTGTGCTAAGCACTAACGTTTTATACGTAGATAGGCGCCCACAAATACATAGAAAACAAGTTAGTGGTATTATTTACATGTGCTGTTGGCTCTGAGAAAGTGGGCACAGTACCCACCTTCCCTTTTTCTCTCCTTAGAGGAAGGCGTCCTGTCTCCATTCTCCTGGAAGCAAGGTCACCATCGGAGGTTGAGAGGCTGAGCGCACAGGTTTCCTTGTTAGTTCTCACTCGTGCCCAGTTCTGAAGGGACTCGGTGTGGGCATGAGTGCGCCCTGGCCCACACTGTGCTGCTGCTGCTGGCCCTGCCCATTACTGCTGGGGATCTGATTGGAACGTGTGCGTTCCTCCTGCAAGTGTTCAAATCCCAGTGGTGTTGGAGGCCACGTGGCTGGGGGTGGGGGGGTGAGGGGAGCAGAGGAGAGCGTGTGTGTTGCGGGGGGGGGGGGGAAACATTAAGGAAAGATAACTTAAATTGGCACAAAGCCTATAAAAGACCAAAACGAACCTAACTATCTTTTTCCCGGACAGTTGATCGAATTACTTGCTGGTTTTCCAGGGTTTTTTTTTTTTTTTTTTTTGCTGCTTCCACTTTTTTGATTTTTCCTCTCCTCCATCATGCCTTGTGTAATATTTCAAATATACAGAAGAGGACTCGCAGCAGGAATTAATTTGACCTGTTGGAGGGGTCACAGGTCAGCTGCCCGATGTGGAGGCAGTAGCCGGTGGGGGGGTGGGAGGGGTGGGGGTTGGAGGCGGGGGTGGGGGGTAGGACGGGAGGCGAGGAGCAGGGGGCTCCCAGCGGGGCTTTGTGAAGTATTGTGTTCTCCGTTAAGGATTTTGTTTAGCCGGATCTGATTTCTGTGCTAAAAGGCCGCCACGGTGTCGTGACGAGTGGGAATGATCGGCCACTTGGCGGCCCCAGACGTGATTCAGCGCAGATAATGGCTGGTGATTAGAAGGTAGCGGTAGAGGTGATGAGAAATGGCCCTTTTGGGGACATATTTGGAAAGTAGAGCTGGCACGACTTTCAAATGGGTTACATTTGCAACGAGACAGGAGTCAAGATCGACCCGTAGACGCGTAGCCTGAGCGGTTGGGCTGCACCGTTTCCCGGGGCGTTTGCTGGGCGGGAGTGCGTCAGCTTGGCCCTGGCGCCCGCTCCGTGTGATCGGCCCGGGGAGGAAGCAGCAGGCCGTTGGATGTGGAGCTCTACGTCTCAGGGGGACCGTCCCGACTGGAACATACACAGTCAGCGGTCCTCGTGCTGCCTGTGGCTTTGAAAACCTGTGGGCTGGCTGCGATCCACGGGGTGAGAATGTGGAGAAGGGAAGGCCCTGGGCTGAACCACGAAGCATCTCAGACAGAGGAGTTGGCCGTCGGGTCAGGGGCCCAGAAGGTCCCGTGAAATCGGTTTCGTGCGGAGTCCATTAGGTTCCGGCGGTTGGTTTTGTCGGCTGTCCTTGGTAGCCGGCTTCTGGATGTGCGGCAGTTTGGGGGTTGCAGGCTCCTCGGGAGCGGGGTTCGGTTTTCCTCTCTCAGCCTGCCCTTGCCCAGACCCGCCCGGGCCCCAGCCGCATCGCATGGTATCAGGTGGCACCGGAATGCTGTGCCCACTTCCACTCACCTTCAAGCCTCTCTCCTTTGCAAACTGAACTTGCAGTTGTCCCTGCTTGCTTTCTATCCAGGTAGCAGCTTACATGAATTCCATTTCTGGGTATTCACCTAATTTTTGAGACAAGATGTTGTTTTGGTTTAACTCTCTGGTTTCATTGTCGTTGCTGTGTATTTGGAACAAGGTGGTGTGGTAGATGCATAAAAAACATGGACCCATTGTGCCACGCCATGCTAGCCTGCATACCTGTATTTCTGTCTGTTTTTGGTTCTTATATTTCTCTTTTTTAAATTTTATTATTATTTTTTAAAATATATATTTTTTAATTGATTTTTTACAGAGAGGAAGGGAGAGAGATAGAGAGTTAGAAACATCGATGAGAGAGAAACATCGATCAGCTGCCTCCTGCACATCTCCCACTGGGGATGTGCCCGCAACCCAGGTACATGCCCTTGACTGGAATCGAACCTGGGACCTTTCAGTCTGCAGGCCGACGCTCTATCCACTGAGCCAAACCGGTTTTGGCTATTATTTTTTTTTAATCCTTACCTGATGACATGCTTAGAGAGGGGAAGGGACGGAGGAGAGAGAGAGAGGAACATCGATGTGAGAGAGTAACATTGGAACATCGATCGGTTGCCTTCTGTATGTGCCCTGACCTGGAATCGAACTGGCAACCCTTTGATTCTCAGGACGATGCCCAGCCAACTGAGCCACTTGGCCAAGCTATATCCCTCTTTTTAAAAAAAAAAATAGTTTTTTTTAGGTGAAAACTTCACATTTCATAACTATTTTATCATTCCCATCTAGATGTGTGTTTTTTCTGGCATCGTGTCAATTATTTACATCTGAAGTTTTATTTCATTTTTATGCCTCTGGAAGTCAAAGGTCCACTCCAAGTTACCTTTTGAAAATGGAGTTTTCAATGTGTTATTCTCAGACAGGAGCACTTGTGGAGGCTTTTAGGCTGAAGGGCATACTGCTGATCTGCTTACCAGAACAGAGTGAGGGCATTGGCTTAGCCTAACTCGGTTATTGCAGCTAATGCAGACTTCGGGAAAAGCTGAGTGGAAAGCAGATAGTATGTGCCCAGGCGACTTGCCTTCACATCAGCGCGGTTAATGTAATAAAGACGCTTTAATACAGCCTGGCGTATTTAATGGGGCAAATTAAATGGGCGAAATCTTTATCTCTGTAAAATTTAAAGCCACCTTGACCCTCCCTGAGGGTACCTGAGGGCCGGCCATCAGCGCCGCCAGGCAGAGAAGGGAGGAGAGCCATGCCCCTGGCAGAGCCCTCACGCCCCTGAGAGGTTTCCCGCTGAAGCCACGGCCAGCAGCACGCAGGCCACGGCCACGTCACAATTAATCCCATCCGCCTCCATGTAATTGAGGAGAATGGCGACTGAGAAGCAGAATCGTTTCTCCAAGAGGAAGTGTCAGCCCACTAATGAGGGGGAGGCTGATGACTGTCCGTGGAAGCCGTTGGTTGTGACCAGCTAGGCCAGCGGTTCTCAGCCTCTGGGCCTTTAAACACAGTCCTCATGTTGTGACCCAACCATAAAGTTATGTTCGTGGCTACTTCATCACTGTCATGTTGCTACTGTGATGAATCGTCATGTAAATATCTGATGTGCAGGATGGCCTTAGGCGACCCCTGTGAAAGGGTCGTTCGACCGCCAAAGGGGTCGCGACCCGCAGGTTGAGAACCGCTGAGCTATGCCAACTGCTGGCGCTGTGTTCACAGCGGTGACACCCACCATCTGGGGCTGGGATGGCGGGAGGGGACCTTTCGAAGAGGATTTTTGGGTTTTCGTTTGTTTGACACCCAGGGAAGCATTTTGAAAGGACGGCAGCTCTGGACGCTGTGCTGATGTAGGAAGCATGAAGTATAACGTCGGAACAGCAGTGGCGTTCAAGAGCGTTATTCAGCTTACGGCTTACACGTTGTGTGAAATCAAACGCGTGACCTGTAAATAGCTCTTGATCACTGGGATGTTAGTGCATTAAAATCACAGCCCACTTTTGAATGACGTGTCAGATCAATTGCCCTCGTTTTCCGTGTGGCTTCGTGTGGCAGATCAGAGCGAGTCGAACTGGATCTAAGGCATGCTGTCTGTCCAGGCTGTTGGCAGAGTACGCTCATGCTACGGGAACAGCTGTGTCGGGCTTATGCGATCACGCCTAAAACGGCGGACTGAGACAGTAATAAAAAGATGGGCTGGGAGACGGTGTGTTTTTCCAGGTTACACAGTGATATTTATCCAGTAATAATGCATGAATGGAACTTACACAATTAGAACGTGTGAATTGCTCTTTAGTACTTGAATTGCGTTGGTAACTTAGGGAATTTATATAATTGCTTTGAGTAACTTCATTGGCTTTATGAAATAACTAGTCACATGGATGAAATTTTTATGGAATCTCGCATATATTAAATACTTAATGCACATATTGCTAATGTTCAGAACCCATAACCTTTAGAAATAATGTGCGTAATATTGTGGGGTCTGGTATTGCTTTTGCTATAAATTTTTATAGTTTGCTGTCTGTAGAACGTCCAACTTCACTATTTATGAAGTGATTTCCAGTAGGTAGTGAACTGATGTATCTTTTGGGTAATAGGCAGTAAGAATTGGGAATTCAGCTTTTAAACTATAAGTTATATGTTGTTATGGCAAATTTTCAAGAGCTGTTTTGTATATATTATTTCTTCGTATATGACCATGATCTTTTTCTCCTAATAGTGTGCACAAAGAAATTAATATTTCTTAAGTTGCTCTAAGTGTTTAGGATAAAATCTTACCGGTTTGTTTTGTAACTTTACAATCAGCAAATGGTTTTGGATGTGATAGTGCAAGAGTTCAGCGGACTTGAATCTCAGTTATTGGGGTACCATGTCATACCAGTAGGGCTAATCTGCTTAGTGAGCACTGTATTCTGTGTAGCCCCTCAATTCAAGTTCCATAAAACATAACATGTGATTTTCACCCTGGTGTGCCCGCGCCTTATAATAAAACATCTGTCTTTCGGGGAGCATTTATTCTTTCCGGTCTCTGTGGCACCTTTTGAGGCCACATTGCTGAATTGATTTAGGTACAAGGCTGATTTTTCCCTTTCTAGTGGTGTTTTTGAAAACTCCAGTTAGCAAGAATTTCTGTCTTCAGTAAAGTTTACTACAAAAACTCTTTGATTTCTGGTTTCAGTGAAGTTTATTACAAAAACTCTTTAAAAATTAACATCTCTCACAAAAATTGTAAATTAGGGTCCTTTTTATTGTTTAATTGAGATGAATAGTCTGAAGCATAAGGCTGACTGAATTGCATCAACTTTCAGAGGATAATGACCGTCCTGTTGGGAAGTTTCCACGCACCCTGTGCCCCGCCAGTCATTCATTCAGAGGCGGTGGCCCTGCAGTGCAATTTGTTCATGAGCACATTCTGCAAGGAGACCAATTCTGCCCGGGCACCGAGCATTCTGTATCTTTCTAGCTGGATTCTGCCGGAGGAAACCATTTCTGTTGACTTTCATGGCACAGAGGTGCCTGGAGGAAGAATATCAACCAAGTGAACAGCAACTTACAGTTTCTGTGAGTTACTAAAAGGCATAGAGGGAGAATGTGATCATTCACTGCTTTTTCAATAGTATAATATAGAGAACTGTATGCACAGCATCATGGGACTATTGAAAGTCTAAACTTCATAGTTTTGATGTCATGGTCATTCTTTTAGATCATCTCTACAGCTTGTTTTTATATTTTTCAATTTCATATCAAAGACAAGTATCATAGATCTTCACTCCTGTCTTTTATTTGTGGCAACTTGTATACAGGTGTTAGTTAAATATCACATGACTTTTTGGAAAGGAAGTGAAATAACACATTCTCTAATAGAACTCATGTGGAGAATAGTATGGAGTTTCCTCAAAAAACTAAAAATGGAACTCCCATTTGACCCAGTGATCCCACTTCTGGGAATATATCCCAAGAAACTAGAAACACCAGTCAGAAAGGATATATGCACCCCTATGTTCATAGCTGCACAATTCACCATAGCTAAGATCTGGAAGCGGCCTAAGTGCCCATCAGCAGATGAGTGGATTAGAAAACTGTGGTACATCTGCACAATGGAATACTAGGCTGCTGTAAAAAGGAAGGAACTCTTACCATTTGCAACGTCATGGATGGAACTGGAGAGCATTATGCTAAGCGAAATAAGCCAGTCAATGAAGGAAAAATGCCACATGATCTCACTCATTTATGGAATATAATGATAAACAGAAACTGATGAACAAAAACAGATCCAGAGACAGAGAGGCATCGATTAGACCGTCAAACCTCAGAGGGGAGGTAGGGGAGGGTGGGGGTGAGGGGGAGAGATTAACCAAAAGACTTGTATGCATGCATAGAAGCCTAACCAATGGACACGGACAACAGGGGGGTGAGGGCATGAGTTGGAGGGGTGGGGGGTGGAGGCAGTAAGGACACATATGTAATACCTTAATTTTTTTTTTAAATTTTCTTTTGGTGGGGATGTACCAAGGCTTTTACAAATGAGAAATATTTTTTGTTTTATGAATGTCATCTACAGTAAGTTTGATTCCCTTGTATTTATTTCATAGAAATTTTATAAATTTTGTGCTAATTTGGCTGGACTGAAAGGGGTTAGGCCCCTCGCTCGAGCTGGGTCTTCGCAGACATGCTGGGCTGGGACGCGCTGCACTCACAGGCACCGTCCGTCTTCGGAGCCCAGCACAGAACCCACTTCCTCACTCGGAGCCCATTGGGCGGCAGGCGATCCTCTGGGGCAACTCTCCATGGGGGGCGGGGGGGGGATGCTCCCTCATCCCAGCTGTTCCATCTTCTTGTTGTTCATTTTCACCCGAGGATATGTTTCCATTGACTTTTAGAGAGAGTGGAAGGGAGAGGGAAAGACAGAACATTGGTGTGAGAGACTCTGATTGGTTGCCTCCTGCACACGCCCTGACCAGGGCCCGAGCCAGGGAGGAGCCTGCAACCAAAGTACATGCCCTTGACCGGAATCGAATGCGGGACCTTTTGTCCACAGGCCGACACTCTCTCCACTGAGCCACACCGGCCAGGGCCCAGGCGTTCCCTCGTGAAATACGCGGCATAAGGAGCATTGAGTGTGGGAAGACAGTGCAAAAGGCAGAGGCATGTGTAGGGATAACAACACTTTGCAGTGTTTCTTACAACAGTTTCTAAATATGACGTGATGTTTTACTTGAGCAAAAATTGTAAACCGTATGTTAATATTTGCACCTTTTTATTCATATGGTTTGTGTAAACTGCTAATGCATTTAATATGTCAGATCCGTGGTTTTCTGTGAATATTTTATAAGGATATTATGGTTTTATGGTTAACATTAACTTGAAATATTGCTTTAACAGTAAAAGGTACTTCCCTGATGTTTAATTTTGTATTAATCATGTTAACACAATAACTACATATTATGTAAACTATGCAATAACTGTAATAATAAATTTCCTGTTTAATATTATGATGTTTTTAGCCAAAAAAAAAAACCATTTAATTCTATATAGAGTAGTTTAAATAATAATCTATATTTATATAAAAGCCTAAGTGACCGTTAACGACCAGTCGACTGAACAACTGGTCATTGCGCTCCCACAGCCAACCTCCTGCAGCAGGCCAACCTCCCACGGTCCCTCCCCTTGGCTGGCCAGCCTCCTGCAATCCCTCCCCCCAGAATGAGCGAGATGGCCCTAATCTGCCCTGATCACTGGCTGGACTGAGGGACCCCACCCGTGCACAAATTCGTGCACTGGGCCTCTAATTAAATAATAATCTGATGGATCAAGACTTTTTTTAGTCGTATAAGGAAATTTCCTTTTCTCTTATATTAATGAAGTCTAGAGTTTCTGCTTTGAGTGGGGGGTACCTGTATGAACATCTTGTGTGTGCATTAGTGGGGTGCACCTGTTACAACCAATAAGGTACATTATTAACTGAAGTCCACAGGTGACAGCAGGATGCACTCTGGGTTGTACAGGTCCGTGAGTTCTGACAAATGCATAATGTCATGTATCCACCGACTATCCTACAAAATAGTTTCACTGCTAAGGGTGTATTTTAATTATTTTTTTATGTATTATCACCTTTTCTTCAAAAAACACATGTTAAAATAGGATGAGCTCAGCTGGCATGGCTCAGTGGTTGAGCGTTGACCCATGAAGCAGGGGGTCACGGTTTGATTCCTGGTCAGGGCACATGCCCGGGTTGAGGGCTTGAACCCCAGTGAGGGGCGTGCAGGAGGCAACTGATCCATGATTCTCTCTCGTCATGGATGTTGCGGGGTTACCCATTGTATGTGTTTGTCAGGGCTGTCCTCAAATAATACGGACTGGTGGCTTAAACACAGAAACCTCCTTTCTCACAGCTCCAGAGGCTGGAAGTCCAGGACCAAGGGCCTGCAGATTCGGTTTCTCTAAAGACCCTTTTCCTTGAGCTGCACGTGGCCACCTGCTGCTGTGTCCTCCCAGGTCTTTCCTCCATGAACATGAGTTTCTGTGCCCAAATGTCCTCTTCTTATCAGGACATCGGGCAATTTGGATGAGGCCCCACTCATATGAACTCATTTAACCTTAACTACCACTTCAAAAGACATGTCCTCATTCCAGTCATGTTCTAAGGTGCTGGGAGTTAATACATCAACCTGTGGATTTGGGGGAACACGACTCCGTCCATATCGCCCATTGAAAATAGTATTTTAACTTGTGACTGGAAAACAGTGAAACGTGGCTGTCATTGATTAAACATGTCACTGTGAGCCAGGCCCTGTACATGCCTCACTTCGCAACCATAAGAAGTTAGAACTGAGGTTTCACCGAGGAAACCTGGCCAGTTGGCAATGGACTCATTTTCATTAATGGTGTTGATTCCACTGAGTGTGTGTACAAAGGGAATTATATCGTATGAAACATTTCCGTAAAGCTGAGTAATGCCCAGAATGTTGCTTATTTTGTTTTAACATTAGAGCAAAGGAGAATGAGCATTTGTTTTAAAAGCACAGAATGATTTAATAGCATGTGTATTGAACCAGTTCATATTGGTTACAGGTTAGGTCGCATGGGGGCGATAGAAGGAGTAATTGTCTCTAAATCACCGACTTTTATGCAGCTTCCTCCAAAGGGCTCTCTCCAGTGCGGCCCCCCTTGAGCTCAGCCCCCTCTCGCTCAGGGGAGGCGCGATGACCGGTGTAGGAAAGGGCACTTTTTCTTGGCTGACGCGTTTTTCTAAGGCCTCCTTCGTCTTCTCCTGCGTCACTCTGACACCTGAATCCAAGTGGGCAGCTGAGCACCAGCGTAACAGAACAGTCAGTCCCCAGCCGCAGCGAGCGAGAACCTTCCTCTGCTTGCCAAATGCACCCCAGCCGTCGGGGGCTCCAGCCGCCTGCCCCGTAGGGCATTCAATGAAGAATTCCTTTTGGAGATGCTATTGACGGTAGCATTTTCCAAGAGCGAATGTGGCTTCATCCTCTTCACAAGCATTTATCTAAGCTCTTTGCCATTTCTTTACCGTCATTGTTTATTTAAGTTATTTCTCAATAACTTAAGACGCGTGTATGTCGATTCCTTTAGGCTTTTGGAGGAGGAAGAAGACGGGGAGTCATCTAGCCAAGGGCACAGGAGGGTCTCTGAGCTTTCTTTGTCCTGTTCCGTGGAACGGAAGTAACGAGCCCCAGTTCAGGAGGCAATAGTTGAGGTTCAAGTAGATAAGCCAAGTGTCTTGTTCAGTGCCTGGCTTTCATCAGATACTCCTTCGTTTTCCTTCACTACCGGCAGCCTAACACAAAGCCAGATTATTTGAAGCCCCTGCGGTTTTGTGTTTCCATGGACAAGAAATGTAAAAAATTAAAAGTAAAATGAAAGATGGAGTGCCTCTTCAGGTGAGGGCGTAGGCTGCTGACTTCGGAGGGACATCCTGCTGATGGTGCCAGCACTGTGGCCTGCAGGCCTGGCTCTGGAGCTGTGGCGTGGAGAATGGAGTTGGGGGGGTAGGGGCTGGGCATGGAGAATGGGGTGGGGGGGATGGGGGTGGGCATGGAGAATGGAGTTGGGGGGGTAGGGGCTGGGCATGGAGAATGGGGGGGTGGTGAAGAAGGGGGAGAGGGGGCATGGAGAATGGGGGGGTAGGGGGTGGGCGTGGAGAATGGAGTGGGGCTTTCAGACAAGGTGATGCCCGTGGGTGTGGGCCACAGTGAGGCGGGAAGTGACCGAGAAATCTGTGACTGGGCCGAACATGTTTTAGACTATGTTGCAAGTTAAACCAAAGTGACCAAGGGCACAGTAATTGAGAGAGCGTTGCACATTGGGTAAAGGGTTTACTTGCAGTGATACAGAGGGTCAGCGGGCAGGAGGAAATCATGGAGTGGCCGGCAGTGCCTGGAGCAGGGCGGAGACCAGCCAGGGTGCCGACCCCTCACCCCTCGCCCCGGTGCGAGTCGGGGAGCATTCGTGCCCGAGTGGGAAAGTGCAGGAGAACGTGTCATATTTCTGCTCCAGATGACATGTTCTTCAGCATCGTGAATACCGTGTGTGATACGAAAGGTACTTTTTATACAAAGAGATGATAAAACTTTTTCATTTTGATGGCTCAGCAGGGTCCTCCCAAACAATACTTCTTTTCATTTTGTCGTCGGACATAAAAAATAAGCAGTAGATGGCATTGTTCTAGAGAAAGAAGTCCCATTTTTCACTTTCAAATCGCAGGTCATGTGAGTTGGGTAATGAAGCATCTTCGGGGACACTTCTATTCCAAAGACAAAAAAATGACGGTTTAACATAATTTAGTGTGAGGTATAATAGCCTAGTGTGAGATACAACTTTTTATTTTGAATTGTTTGAAAGATGAAATATATGGGATTATGTGGAAAATAATATATCCAGTGAAGTATTTTATTACTGTTAGCAAGGACTTTATGGTTATGGAGGGAAATAAACAGGCTTGTTATATGTGCTCTTGAGCACATCTCATTGAATTTATATTAATAGAAACAAAAGAACTGTCATCAATGCGTATGTGGGATGGGAATATTCATAAATTTACTTAGATCCTTGAAAGAGGCAAACGATGTATAGGATTCTATTTTGTAACGTGTGCCTGTTGGTGCCCTCCAAAGTGTATCCTGTGGAATTATGGTCAGGACATAATCTCACATGTTTACACAACTGAAAAAAAATTGCTTTTTCTTTGATCCCTCATGCTATCCCCATGTAATTTTTCTTCAGAGAGAATGATTAATGATTTCAAAGCAAATGATGTTTATTAAAGAATACTTTTATTATTTTGTAATTTTATTCCGACTTAGACATATCTAGTTCTACATTTGTAAGTACGCGGTTTAGCTTTTGTTATCTGATGAGACATAAGTGATATAGATTGTTTTTAAGAAAACACTTTTTTAACTTTAAATCATCACATGTGAGAGAGAGATAATAAAGATAACTGAAGGCTTTTTTGTTGTTCCCCTCTTAAGACATAGGTATTTCTAGTTAACATTTATTTTGAAATACACTTTTATTTTCATTTGTTTGAAAATGTGTAAAATTTGTCCTGCTTTAAGGAACTATGACAAGTGCCATGAAGACTAGAAATTGCAAATTATTCACCTTTTAATTATCACAGGTTTTGTCATTCTAGAGTAGAGTGGGCATTCGCCTTTAATAAATGCTATCGCTTTCTTCCTTGTAGCATTCATTCAGAAATTGGGTATTAATTCCCGAGTTCCAGGAGATATCCAGGGAATGCTAGAGAACTGAGAACATGTACTCAGAAGTACCTCTCCCAGGGAGTGTCAGGCTAGGAGACTGTGGTAGTGGAGTTCAGGTGGCTGCAGGGACACGGGGAGCAAGGGGTGGGTTCTGCCTTCGGTGCCTTTGCAGCCGGCTTCTGAAGGATGTGTAGGAGTTTGCTGGGAAGTGGTAGGCAATGTCAGCGAGGGGCATGGGGAAAGCAGGCGGGTCTGAGGGCCCAGGGGCCCAGGGGCCCAGGGGAGGGGGAGGAGAGGCAAAGGCTGTGCCACAGGAGACGCTGGGGCAGGACTCAGAGCCAGCCTGATGTTCTCTACCGTGACGATGCCTTGCAGGAGGTGAAAACGCACCTTTTGTCTCCCATGCGGACTGTATCGTGTCCGTCAGCCGGAGCGGGATGCAGGTTTTGGTGCCGGCTGTCTCTGCGTTTGGAGTGTGACGTGTGCGTCCTCTGTTGCAGTGAAGTTCAGCAGCTGCGATGGGAAGAGAAGAGTGCAGTATGAAAGCAGCGAGCCGGCAGACTTCAAGGTGGACGAGGACGGCGTGGTGTACGCGGTCCGGAGCTTCCCCCTGTCCTCGGAGCGCGCCCGCTTCCTGGTCTACGCCCACGACCGGGAGACGCAGGAGAAGTGGCAGGTGGCCGTGAGCCTGAGCCTCCAGCCCGCCTCGCCGGGGGCTGCCGCACAGGTAGGGCACCGCAGCTCCCGGCAGCTTGTGCACTTGGAGCCACACGCACCCTTTGCCTCACAGCCGTGGGTGGATGCCCGGTGTTTGAACTTTCATCAGCTTCAGGCCCTCCGATAGTATTTTGTCGTGTTTTCAGTCTTATAAGGTATGTGGGCAAAATGTGTTTTGAACAACCAGAACTCGTACTGGAAAGGTTTGTTTACACCTTGAGATTTATAACTGATATTAGAAGTAGTCGTTTGTTTTAAATTTATTAGAAGCTTTACACGCTCTTAAATATGAACCCCAAAAGAAACAATCCCTTGCAAGATTTCACCAGCCGAATGTCTGAGGTGCGAGTCCGGATTTACGGTAGTGACGGGGAAGCGCTTCTGGCAGGTCGATGGGGGTTGTCTTGTCCCCTGGTCATCGCATTGGGAGTGGGAATTATGTATCCACCAACATGACCCTTAGGAATAATCTGATTCTCTCTGGCGGAAGCTGCTATAGGCCAAGATACAGTAAGTAAGATTCATTTCCAACAGAGGACAGGCCGATCCAATTCGACAAAAATGTATCGAGCACTTACTTTGGCCAAGTCCCCATGTTAAGAAATGTAAATAAGATAATTTCCTCAGTACAGATATGATTCCATTCTTCATTCGAATATTGTACTTGTTGGAGTTAATTGGAGACCAATCTGAGGGGATTCCACAGTCATACATTCTGGTTTATGATTTTGTAAACTGTGACTCTTACATTGTCTGTATTTATGGTATTGAGGAAGATAAGAGGACACACATTCATTTCTGGTATTTAATGGTAAATGCGATATGCCCACCAGTAATCAAATACGAATAAATATATCGGAGGGAAAATCTGTATCATTTTTCTGTGAGGCCAGCGTCCGGTTTTCATTATGTGGAGCGTAGTTGGTGAAACGATGAACTATTGTAGGGGAACCATGCCGTTACGGTAATAGAAAGTGAGCAACTGTAACGAATCGAGTGAAAGGTTGCTTTTATTGTTGGTGGTGCGAAGTGTCCCAGCAGACCAGCTTGGATATTGCCACTGGAGCCACAAGGGCTAGTGGGCACAGTGGCCACAGAAATACGGAGAAACAGAGGAAAACGCTGGCATCCGCAGAGATTAATGCCCTGTGTGCCAAGTGGGCCAGTTGCAGCATCCATCCCGGCTGACATAGGTTTAGAATAATTACAGCATTAATCCTGTGCGATTTAATAGGGTCATAAATATCTGCGACATTCCTTAGCCGTACGAATTAAAATTCTCTCGGAATTCAAATTATATTGTCGCACATCAAGATCTAAATTTAATGTACACTAGCGCATTACCTGAGCTGCGGTTTAAACTAATGAGAAATATATAAAAGGATCTTTTACATTTGCCTCCATATTAGCTGCTATCTAAGGTGGTTTGTAGAAATGGCAGATAGTTTACACAGCTGGGCCACATAACAAATTGTTTGGAATTCAGTTTTCCAATGAACAGTTTAGCCCAGGGGTGGGCAAACTTTTTGAATCGAGGGCCACAGTGGGTTCTTAAACTGGACCGGAGGGCCGGAACAAAAGCATGGATGGAGTGTTTGTGTGAACTAATATAAATTCAAAGTAAACATCATTACATAAAAGGGTACGGTCTTTTTTTTTTTTAGTTTTATTCATTTCAAACGGGCCGGATCCGGCCCGCGGGTGGTAGTTTGCCCACGGCTGGTTTAGCCTGAAAATTTTACAGTGCTCTTTATTATTACTTTTTAAAGATTTTAAAATTGAGTTAGAGAGAGAGAGAGAGGGAGAAACATCGATGTGAGAGTGAGACATTGACCGGCTGTCTCCTGCACGCTCCCTGCTGGGGATAGAGCCCGCAGCCAGGACACGTGCTCCTCCTGGAATTGAACCAGCAACCCCTCGGTGCACAGAATGACCCCCAACTAGCGGAGCCACACGGACCAGGGCTTCTTATGTTCATAGGGGGGCGAGGAAAGGGCCTCTCCAGACTTCTATTCTTTTTTTTTTTAAAATATATTTTATTGATTTTTTACAGAGAGGAAGGGAGAGGGATAGAGAGTCAGAAACATCGATCAGCTGCCTCCTGCACACTCCCTACTGGGGATGTGTCCCCAACCAAGGTACATGCCCTTGACCAGAATCGAACCTGGGACCCTTCAGTCCGCAGGCTGACGCTCTATCCACTGAGCCAAACTGGGTAGGGCCGGACTTCTATTCTTGTTGGTAATAACTGTGATGCCTACGCTTCCAGGTACCCCCTGACACTGATGAACTTTCAGAAAGTGTTTCTCCTGGTACTCAGGGATGTCTTCTTGTGTTTCAATGCAAAGGGGCCACAAGAAATTGAAGAAATAGTGTTCCCACGCCCGCCGGCCCGGAGCGATGGGCGCCTGCAGAGGCAGAAGAGAGACTGGGTCATCCCTCCGATCAACCTGCCCGAGAACTCGCGAGGCCCGTTCCCGCAGGAGCTCGTCCGGGTAGGTGGCGTGGTTTTCCCTGTCTCGGTGGGTGAGGAGGGCTTTGGTCTGTTTTTCACAGGTGGAGTTTCGGGCGCACATCTGCTAAAAATATTTTCTATAGATGCGATGTCTTACGTTGTCCGGAGCCTCTTCTCATTTTGGCTGTCATCTCGGAGGGTGGTCTGTAGGGGGAGCTCCCTGTAGGGAAAAGTTTGTTCAGTGTGTGCAGACAGAAGCCCCGACTGACTCCAACGCTATTTGCACCATCACCCCCTCTGCCATGAAGCACACGCACCTCAGCTCCCCTGACCGAGCTGCCCTCCCCACCATGGTCTTTGCCCCCTACAGAGAGCGTTGGGGCCAAAGGAAAAATAAAGGGGCGATGGTTGCTAAAAATGCCAGCACTGAGTGCATTGGAGGGTTTTTAAAAGGAAAAAAATGACCTCTGATACCATTAACAGAATCCCAGGGGCGTGCAAAAATACAGGCTTTCACCTCTGAGGAGTCCGTTTTGTTAGTTCCGCTAAGTGCATACCATCAGATGCGGGGGAAGGGGGGCGGGGTAGAAATTATAGACAGTTCTGTGTGTTCAGCCAAATTAGCAACCTGTTGTTTATCACAAAAGGAAAATCAGAGAAAGTCGTTGTGTTTTCATTTTTGAGAAAATAAGTGTTTCTGTAGATGATTGATTTAGCATTCCAGTACATACCTACTGAGAGCGTGTTTTTTAATAAGTCATTTTCTGGGTTGTATGTGCTATTGTATTGCACATTACAGTTCAGTTGAACAGCAAATGACATAACCCTAAGTAAAGGTGTTCCTTATTTTTCTATTTTAATGGAGAAAGAGAGAAAATAATTGTGCCTTACCTTTAAGAAGGTAAACTAGATTCTGCTTTTGGGTCAAGCGTATGTACCTAATGCCCGCGTGTCTCTTACTGTCACCGCCCGCAGGCCTGCGCTCCTGCCCTTTCTGTAGCCTCAGCCACGGTGACTCAGATATAAGCTTCCTTTTCCTGGGAGTCGTGGTCTTTGGAGGAGAAGGAAGTGAGCCCATGAGTATAGTTCTGGAGAGTATGGAAATATACTTTAAAATCACGTGTATGATTTGTTGTCAATAAGGAGTTTGCGTGTATCAGTGCCACCTGAGAAGGATATGGAAATCTCATTGGTAGGCTCCACCGTAATCCTAGCGCTCCCCAGCGAGGCTTTTCACGCTCTAAACGATGGCCTCTTACCCTAACTGAGGCCAGAAGGAAACCGTGTTTTCCCATGAAGTTGTCATTTGGGTGATATTCTAACCTGCAGATTCCCAGGGTAGAGTCCGATGCTGCTGAAAAGCCGATGCTCCTTCATGTTGACGTTTGGCGCTGCTTCCAGGGAGCGTGCTGTTAGATGTTAACATCGTCCCCGTCTTTGGGGTGATAGGGGGAGGGCATCTCTTTTTGAAGCCTGTTGCCAAGAAAGCAGGACGAGGGACAGGCCTGGGAGCAGTGCCCTGGTTTTCTGGGAGGCGATGGTGTAGGTTTGTAACTGCAAAAGGGCATGAGGTGTGGCAGCTGTGTCTCAGGTAATGAGCTCACTTGGTCTCACCTCTAATGTGATTGTCTTCTTGGCCCTCAGATCCGGTCCGATAGAGATAAAAATCTCTCCCTGCGGTACAGCGTCACTGGGCCTGGCGCTGACCAGCCTCCGACTGGCATCTTCATTATCAACCCCATCTCCGGGCAGCTGTCCGTGACCAAGCCCCTGGATCGAGAGCAGATAGCCCGCTTTCATGTAAGATTTCTGCTGATATCCTATGTATGAAGTCTTCTCTGTTTGCGCTGAGGGTGACCTGCGCCTCGCATATCATTTAAAAATCCTCCTATATAATAAAAGGCTAATATGCAAATCGACCGAATGGCAAAACAACTGGTTGCTATGTCGTGTGCTGACCACCAGGGGGCAGACACTCAATGCAGGAGCTGCCCCCTGGTGGTCAGTGCGCTCCCACAGGGGGAGCGCCCTCAGCTAGAAGCCAGGCTCATGGCTGGTGAGCATAGCAGTGGTGGCTCAGGCAGGGAGCGGGCCTAAGTGAGGGGGTGCAGGCTGGGCTGAAGGTCCCCCCCCAAGTGCACGAATTTTGTGCACCGGGCCTCTAGCATGTATATATTTGTGTTGACTTCAGAGAGGAAGGTAGAGGGAGAGAGAAACATCAATGATGAGAGAGAATCACTGATCAGCTGACTCCTGCATGCCCCACGCTAGGGTTTGAGCCCACAACCCGGGCATGTGCCCTGCCTGGGAATCGAACTGAGACCTCCTGGTTCATAGGTCCACACTCAGCCACTGAGCCACGTCGGCCAGGCTCATATCCATCTTAAAGCTTTGCTTCCGAGAGTTCTAAGATGGGAAATGTGCTTGGAGCCTTTTTCATGTCCTTTCATCATGGTGTTATCTTCATGGAATGGATGAATACTTCTGGTTAAAGAGCAAGTGGTACGGAAGAAGGGAGTGGAATCGCCCCAAATTGCGTGACCCTGTACTCGCGGATGCCTGCTCCCAGATCCGTGGCCAAGGCCTTCTGAGAACAGGTGTGTCCACGGGGTCAACACCGTGGGTGGGAATGTGGAGAGACCACAAGGTTTTTAACAGCTGGACAGGATGCCTTGAACGTACAGCTTGCAGTTTTAAAACAGGTTCTTTACTGATAGACGTCTGCGCTTGGCGCTTGCACTTTGTTCCTCTGGCGTCGTTATTGCCGCCAAACAGAGACCTAGAACGTGGATCGCGCGCTTTTGTTCTGTCGTCTGTTGGCAGTGCTCCCTGCAGGGAGGTGGCCGTGTTGATCCTCCTGGGAATGGAGATCTCTCCTTTCCTCATAACCATGCGAACACTGGGTTTGACCAGTTGGCCAGGATGAGCAATCTTTTCTTGGATGTTGTAACTAATTATGTTTCTTATGTTAATTCTTATTCGTTATTGTTCTGTGCTTTTATTTTCTTACTGAGTTATAACTGCCTTTTGCATATGGTGATATGTTCATATTTTTGAATACATGCATGGTGGGGCAAAAGAAGGCGTACAGTCATGAGTACGCGCAACCCATAATTCATTCTTGTATTATCCTATCTAATAAAAGAGTAATATGCAAATTGACCACCACTCCAAGACACAAGATTATCGAAACAAGATGGTTGGCAGGGGAGGGCAGTTGTGGGTGATCAGACCAGCAGAGGAGGGCCATTGGGAGGGACCAGGCCTGCAAGAAGGGCAGTTGGGGGTGATCAGGCCTGCAGGGGAGGGCAGTTTGAGGCAATCAGACAGGCAGGCAGATGGGCGGTTGGGAGCCAGCAGTCCTGGATTGTGAGAGGGGTCCCAGATTGCAGAGGGTGCAGGCTGGGCTGAGGGACACCCCACCCCCCATGCACAAATTTAATGCACCAGGCCTCTAGTGATTTATTAATTGTTGAGTTCTTTTCCATCCAAACAATTGTAAACCTACTTTTGCCCCATCCTGTATATATTTGAAACTGATATTCCCAACTTAGAAATAACGCTGGGGTAAGTGTTTTAAGATGCAAGAATTACCTAATATGAAAATGTGAGTTCCAGGAACTTGTTTCTGTTTTCTGTTTTTTTCTGGTCATACTTGTACATTTTCCTGGAACAAGATTTCAGCAATTTTTTCATGCGTTTAAATATAGAAGTCTAAATTGATCTTTGTTACTTCTTTAATTTCCACATGAACAACTAAAACTTTTAATGAAATTACTATTTTTTAGAGGAATACGTGCATGTTGCAAAAACTTTTCAAATAACATAGAAATAAAACTTTTCAAAAAATACAGTACTAATAAGAAAGTGAAAACAATTTGTAATCCTAGTTTGTAAAACGAACTTATTTTAAACACATTGATGCTATCCTATAAGATATTTTGCTGTGGATAAATTCATAAATGTTGTCTTTCGAAATTAGAACCATTCTCGGAAACTAGCCTTTGCCACTTTGCTATCATAAGATTTAACATCTTTTCATGTCAGTAACAATTATTTATTTGCCCTAGCTGGTTTTTCTCAGTGGAAAGAGCATCAGCCTGTGGACTGAAGGGTCCTGGGTTCAATTCCATTCTGGTCAAGGGCACATGCTTGGGTTGCGGGCTCGATCCCCAGTAGGGGCTGAGCAAGAGGCAGCTGATCAATGATTCTCTCTCATCGTTGATGTTTCTCTCTCTCTCTCTCCCATCCTCTCTGAAATCAATAAAAATATATATTTTAAAAAAATTACTTACTTAAATCAAGCATGTCAAACTTGTGTTGGGCCCACCAGCCTTGAGTTTGACATGCGTGATTTAAATAATAAATTTTGATTGCTCCAAATTATTTTGTTGAATGAGTGTAACATAATTTTGACACCTATTGGTGGATAGTTGTTTCATGTATTAAGTAACCTCTAATCAGAAAGGGTGTGCCGGTGCTTCTTTAACTTGGTGAAGCATATCCCACAGAAAGCAGCTGCCAGCATCATCCTTAGTGGGAGAATCATGGACGTATTCCTGTTAAAAATAAACAATCCCATCAAATGCTACAGGGCTGGTGCAAAGAAGGAAATGGGCCTCTGTGTGCCAGGTGAAAAGATTTTGAAGATATTCTTCCAAGAGTAGCTGAGTGATTATATTTGTTTAAAAAGAAAGAAAAGAAAGGAAAAAGTCTCTAGAGCACCTACAAAATGAAGGACTGGAGCTTGAGAGAACACTGTTATGTATTCATGTACTTCAAGGTTTCTGAGTGCCTTTTGCAGTTGTAAAAGCCAAACCTAGTGTGAAAGTGCCCTCTGCACACAGTTCTTCCCGGGTTCCCGCCTGTCCCCTTGGTCTGTGTGAGTGCTCTGTGCCAGGGGCAGCTTTTTAATTCCCCTGAGTCATCAGGATGACCTAGCAAAGGGATTTGGGCGCGGAATGTTACTGGCCTTGAACGCGGGCTCTGCCAGTGCACACAGCGTGACTCGGGCTTTCTGGGGCTCAATTTTTCTCTTCCAAATGCTGGTCCCTTCTGCCTCTGTCTTTTGAATTTGGATTAAATGAGTCAAATCCATAAAACTGGGAGCACAGTGCCTGGCGGAGCGTCACTGTGGGCCTGGGGCCGCTGTATCGATGCTGGCTGGGTGGAGCTCCACTGACAGATGTTGCTGGAAGTCGCTTCTGTTCTCCTGCTGCTCGGTGCCTGGGTGCTGGTGGGTAGCCTGGTGAGGGTGAATTTTATCTTCTCACTCTCGACGTGAGCCTGCCCACTAGTCCCGTGTTCTGATGGCTTTTGCAGCTGCGGGCCCACGCGGTGGACATCAACGGGAACCAAGTGGAGAACCCCATCGACATCGTCATCAACGTCATCGACATGAACGACAACCGCCCCGAGTTCCTGCACCAGGTCTGGAACGGGACGGTGCCGGAGGGCTCGAAGCCGGGTGAGTGTGCACAGGTCACTGGGAGGTCGCTGCGGGGAGCTGCAGAGCCCTGCACCGCGGAGAGGCCAGGGAAGGGGCGCCTGGGGGCCTTGGAGTGGCGTTTTCTTTCATCCCTAATGCTTTTGGGGGAAAGGAAGGTAGCTTTGGGGAAAGCTGATAGGAGAGAGAAAACGGGAAAATGTCATTCTACTTTGCACTATGATTTTCCCACCTTTGATAAAGTGGACCACGTGTCTGAGTCTATAGTGTCGAATCCATAGGGGGATCCTTCATGCTCGGGCCAGGGCAGCTAGAAAGTGGGCACCAGCACCCAGGGCCTCGGCCCAGGAAGTACAGAGTGTATCGTATTAGTCACAGCAGCAGCCAAGGGGCAGTTGGAGAGTCCAAAAGGGACTTGGGCCTGGTCGGCGTGGGTTGGTGGTTGAGCATTGACCTATGAACCAGCAGGTCACAGCTTGATTGCCAATCAGGGCACATGCCCGGGTTGTGGGCTCGATCCCCAGTGGGGGGAATGCAGGAGGCAGCCGATCCATGATTCTCTCCCATCGTTGATGTTTCTCTCTCTCTTTCTCCCTCTCCCTTCCTCTCTGACATCAATAAAAATATATTAAAATAATAATAATAATAAAATGTACTTGGTGTTCCTGGGACCAGCTGATGTGGTAAGCCCAGATGCGGAGAGGGGCTGGGTAACGCTGCCACCATAGATCATGTCCTTTTGGGGAACTCTCAAGTCTCCCGCTGCTCTCTCTACTTATCCATTACCATTCCTCCAGCTGGTTTGGACTTATTTGATCCTAGTGCTTTGTACATTTCCCTTCGAAATGTCTAATATTTGACACTTCGAAGCCCCTTGAGGTTGTTGCAGCGTTCTTTAATCTCCAAGGAAATAATGAGCGCAATGCCAACTCCTGTGCAGTTACCCAAACAGTAATGCATGGAGGGGTCCCTGATGGCCCGGCCAATGGAGCGTTCGTCATTAGGCCCCAGCTCGCTTTCCCAAGTGACTGAGGCCGCGGGAGGCTCGCGCGCAGCATCTCATCCCGATGCGACTGCATAACAAGAAAATGGGTCAGAGGGAAGGAGCCGGTGGCCACAGAACATGTGGCTAATGGCATCCGCCTCACGTGTTAGCTGCCTTCTTTATAAAGGAAGGTCTGAAGTGATCATTTACTTAATCTACAGTGAATTTGACTTCAAAGTTATGGGAAAATTGATTCTTTATAAATGTATAAATGTTTTATAATTTTTCTTCCAAATAATGAAACCATGGTTTATATTTTTTAAAGTGAGTACTCTTTGTGGCCTGGCTGGCGTGACTTGGTGGTTGAGCATCAACCTATGAACCAGGAGGTCACGGTTGGATTTCTGGTCAGGGCACACGCCCGGGTTGCGGCTCAATCCCCAGTTGGGGGTGTGTAGGAGGCAGCCAGTCAGTGATTCTCTCTCATCATTGATGTCTCTATCTCTCTCTGCTTCTCCCTCCCTTCCTCTCTGAAATCAATAAAACTATTTAAAATAATAATAATAGAGTACTGTTCTTAGTAGTAGTGTTTTTAATCAAGTCTATGTGATTAAATGCTTGCTTTGGAAAAGTGGAATTGCGATTGAACGCAGGGGCAAACATGCCTGCTGCTTGGGAGACGCTGAAGTGAAGGCCGACCGTTCACTTTCCGTGTGTGCTGTGTCCAGGAACGTATGTGATGACGGTCACGGCCATCGACGCGGATGATCCCAACACCCAGAACGGGATGCTGAGGTACAGAATCCTGTCCCAGGCCCCCAGCACCCCCTCGCCCAACATGTTCACCATCAACAATGAGACCGGGGACATCATCACCGTGGCAGCCGGACTCGATCGCGAAGTAAGCCGACCACAGCTGTCTTTCAGTTCCTTTTTAACCTTACAGGTGCCCAGTGTGACACGCGGTTCATCTCCGGGTAACAACACACCCACAGTGGCACTCATGGTTTATTTCCACTCAGAAAGCTCTTGGAGTGGCGTTTTCTTTCAGCCCTAATGCTTTTTGGGGGAAAGGAAGGTAGCTTCGGGGAAAGCTGATAGGAGAGAGAAAACGGGAAAATTTCATTCGACTTTGCACCATGATGTCCCACCTTTGGTAAAGTGGACCACGTGTCTGAGTCTGTAGCGTCGAATCCATAGGGGATCCTTCATGCTCGGGCCAGGGCAGCTAGAAAGCGGGGATGCTTCTCTTCTGCACAACTTCCAGTTGGTTAAATGATATATGTCCACAGGAGAAATCCTTGCTAGTCGGACATGGTTAGTCTGTGTAATACTCAGTGTGGTAATCGACTAAGTTAATGAGATGCCCCTGGTGGTTAAACGTTTGTTTTGAACAAGTGGAATTGGACACCTCTGGCACCTAATTTTTAAAATCATCGGCATTTTCTTGGTCTGGCCTTGCAGTTGGTTTTTGTGAGGAATTAAACTAAAAACCACGCCCCGATCACGTGTGTCGACAGTTAAGAGAAGGATGAGCATCACACGTTCAAGAGGCTACAGATGACATGCGTGTGGTCAGGCTTTGGCCGCCTCTGTGGAGAGCCTGGTGCAGGACAGGGGATAGCATCTCCCGTGTTAGCACCGGCCCCTGGGCTCGGAGGGGACTTTATGTAACAGGTGTGAACACGGGTAGCTGCCCTCATTCTACTGACCAGCCTTCCAAGTTATAAATGGAGGGAAGCACCGTTGTGCCCCCTGTTTTGTTGAAGAGGCAGAGCAGCTGGTGGTTTTGGAATATCGTGGAGGGATGGCTATTTGGGTTCATTGCAGATGGTCGCTCACTGCGGCAGACCCCGACCCACCGCGCTCCACACACCTCTGTGTCTCTCTTCATGGGCTTCCTTCCACCAGGAATGCCTTTACCTTCTCGACCTTGAACACTCTTTCTTCATGTTCCAGTCTAAGCCCTACTTCTGTTCTTTTCTGAAATCTCCAGCCCTAATGAATCTTTTACACCTTTTCTCTATTCTGTTCTTAAGAAATTCTCAAGGTCATTCCTGACCATCAGTAATCATCGTATGTGTGAACTATCCAAGTGCCGACTTATAGGGATCCATGTTCTGTGGATTTCTGGCCAAGCCAGCATTTATAATGATGAGACCTCATGTTCTGTACATCAGAAGGAAACATTACAGCTGCCATAGTAAATATCATGGACAAGGATTTTAGGAGTTGGTTTTTATGGTACTTTATTTGCCTTAGCGGCATTCATCTGAATTGGACCAAAGAAAACTTGACTATTGCGATTAATTGTATACAAAAGGTAGTACTAGAAGCATTTTAATAAAGTAATATGAGCCAATCAAGATTGCTTTATTCACAACTGAGCTCAGAGTCTTACTTGGGAGTTAGGTGTATGTTTTTATTTCATTGTACCTATTAACTTCCGGGTGTCGATTCTTTTTGTTCTAGGAATATTTTATGTTAGAGATTGTTGAAATTTAGTTTTTGCAATAGTCCTTTTAGTTTAGGATATGCACAACATGGATGTCTTCTCACCTTTTCCATTATTATATTAAATACTCTGTTTTTTAAAAATATGTTTTTATTGATTTCAGAGAGAAAGGGAGAGAGAGATAGAAACATCAAGATGAGTGAGACTCACTGATCGGCTGCCTCCTTCACCCCCCACACTGGGATGGAGCCCGAAACCTGGACATGTGCCCTGACGGGGAATCAAACCTGGACCTCCTGGTTCATAAGTAGACGCTCAACCACTGAGCCATGTCAGCTGGGCATGAAATATG
Source organism: Myotis myotis (assembly GCF_014108235.1). Taxonomy (NCBI): domain Eukaryota; kingdom Metazoa; phylum Chordata; class Mammalia; order Chiroptera; family Vespertilionidae; genus Myotis; species Myotis myotis. Next base: position 2,829,364 of record NW_023416401.1, on the reverse strand, counting down.
TGTAACTCGTCTCCCAGCCCCAGTATTTCTCCTTCATTCACACGTCCCTTGTGCGGCACAGACACGGCTTCCTCCTGTCTCCGTACAACAGTGTCCCTGCCACCTGGAGCCTGGCTGTGTTGAGGCCAGAAAGAGGGAGGCGTAGAGAAGTGAGCTTACTTACTGAAGCAGACCAGCCGCATGGAAAGAGCAGGGCAACTGAGTTCAGTTTAGAGGATGAAGCTCTGAAGCCAGACCGTGATGGGGTGAGCCTGCCTCCAGCAGACAGACACAGCCGTGCCCGACCCCCTGAAACGCAGGCGGAAATGGGCGGGGACCGTGGGACCCTGGGTTAGACGGTATGAGCAGTAGCTTCTTGACAGCAGGATTATCAAACACACCACGTGTTAGGAAGGAAAATTATGGAAAGCCTTCATTTTCCAAAAGCCGTTTAACGGAGGAAAAACGTGTCTCTCTCGGTTCATGGCAGCTCTGCCTGAAGCCGGGAAGGAATTGCTCTGCGGGCCTCGCGCCTCTTTTATTTCTATGAGAACTCGCCGTTTCCTTTTCATTAGAAGTAATTTCAGTTATCATTCTCCCAGGAGATGATGGCACCTTGAAGCGATGGAACTTCTGGCCATGGAATAGGAAGGGTCCACTTTCCTTTTCCCTCGAATCTCCAGGTTTAAAGGCACGAAGTCTTCAGGTTTTGCCGACCTAAGGCTCTGCCCCCCCCACACCCCAGGGCTCGGGGCTTCATCTCCACCTGACTCCCTGCATCCCTTGGGGTGCTGATTCTGGCATTTCCTCCTCTCCTCCACCCCCCTCCTTGTGCCTGTCTCCTGACCACTGAGGACTCCCCCTCCGCTTCCCTGGGTTCCCTGGGCAGAGCCAGGATTCGACCTTGAATGTCTGAACTCGAACCCTTCGCTCCCACATCTGTACGTGGGGATAATGACCGGCCTCCCACCTGGGAGGGCTGCGAGGGTTATGCCACGCGAAGCAGGCAGCTTTCAGGGTATGCCCAGTGAGTACTGGGGGGTCCCCAGGCTGCCTGCATCGCCCGGCATCTGCTGGCCGAGCCCCGTTACTCTCCTCCTCACACATTTCTCTCCTGGCAAAGAGGGAATTCTACTTCCTGTATTCCCAGCCTCGTCCTCCTTTTCCAAGGAGTGTCTTCAGTCTGCCGTGGGCTCAGTCTCCTGCTCTCCAGGCTTCTTCCTGCAAACCCGGTTCCCTCCTTACCTGCACCCCCGGATCCTCCCTGATGGTGAAATGCGGCTCCACAGCCACATTTGGGGGGCCCGGGGCACGTTGGGGTCACGTAAGAGGAACTTGGGGACTGAATATGGAGGTGCATTGAGGGCCCAGCATGTAAAGGCAAGGAGACCATTATCTTGGAGGCAGAAGAGAAGGCACATTTGGGGGGTCGGGAATGCCACTCTTGAACCTGGTGGTCCAGACCCTCTGACCTTGACCCTGGAGCTCCCGTTAGCCGACGGGGGAGGCGGACAGGGTAGTGGACAAAACAGGTGACGGGGAATGAGACGTACACACTTCCAGGTATGAACTAAGGAAGTCACAGGGAGGTGATGTACAGCACACGAAACGTATAGCCAATAGTATTGTAACAACTTCGTACGGTTACTAGACTTACCACGGTGATCACTTGGTAAAGTATACAAGCGTCAAATCACTTTGTTGTACACCTAAAACTAATGTGATATTGTATATCAACTGCACTGTAATTTGGGAAAGAAGTAAATAAAAAGCATATGCACCGCTGGGCGTGCTCTGTGGGGCATGGTGTAAGCCAAGGACACACACTGACAAAGCGAGGGCCTGGGAGGGAGGGAGTGTATGTGCGCAGCAGGAGGGCAGGCCTGTGGTGCTGACAGCCAGAGAAACGGAAATGACGACAGAGGTGTGTCCGAGTAGCCGAGGACGTCAGACGTCATCCCCGAGGTGACTTAAGCTTCCTTTTGGTCAGGCTCAGCGTGAAGGCAAGGGTGTGCTGTGCAAGGCCAGGGTTTCTCACCCTTGGCCCTGTTGACATACTGACTGGCTAGGTCTTTGTTAGGGGCCCGGGATGTTTAGCAGCCTCTCTAAACCAGTGAGGGCGAACCTATGACACGCGTGTCAGAGGTGACACGCAAACTCATTTTTTTGGTTGATTTTTCTTTGTTAAATGGCATTTAACTATATAAAATAAACATCAGAAATACAAATCTTTGTTTTACTGTGGTTTCAAATATCAAAAAATTTCTCTATGTGACACGGCACCAGAGTTAAGTTAGGGTTTTCCAAAATGCTGACACGCCAAGCTCAAAAGGTTCGCCATCACTGCTCTAGACTGCCAGTCCATTAGATGTCAGTAACACCCCTTAGTTTTGATCATCAGAAATGTCCCAGGAGGTCCCCTGGGCAGGGCTGGGGAGGACAGAATCGCGTCAGCTGAGAACCACCGGTTTAGGCAGAAGGAAACGCCGAATGCAGTGGCCTGCATGCAGTGGCGTGGAATCATGATAAGCATTTGAAAATAAACGCAGAAAGCTCAAGGTGTGGGGTCAGCAGGTGAGCGGTGCTAGCCCTGGCGAGGTAGGTAAGACAGAGAAGGAAGGATGGTCGGCAGGTGCCTGAGCTCATCCCTTCTAGCATGGGGAGGGAGGAAATGTGTGCTGTTCTTTTTAATTTATTGTTAAAAGTGTTCCAGATGCCCCCCTTTTTCCTCACCATTGAGCCCCTTCTCCCCACTCCCGCTCCCTCCCAGGCCTTCATCGCAGCACTCTTGCTGTGTCCATGGGTCATGCATCTCTGCATATAGAGGCCCGGCGCACAAAATCCGTGCAAGAGTAGCCCTTCCTTCCCCCAGCTGCCGGCACCGGCTTCCCTCACAGTCCCAGCTTTGTCCGGAAGGTCTTCTGGAAGGATGTCCAGTTTAATTAGCATATTATGCTTTTATTATTATGGATAAGTTCTTTGGTTAATCTTGTCTCACCCACCCCTTCTGAGATTTGACAGTCCTTTCCATGCTTCCCTGTCTCTGGATCTGTTTTGCTTGTCAGTTCATTTTGTTCATTAGATCCCACATATGTGAGATCCTGTGATAGTTGTCTTTCTCTGGCTGGCTGATTTCGCTCAGCATACAGGAAGCGTTTCTAAGCAGAGTCCCCTCGGTCAGGGGGGGACTCTGAGAGTGGGAAGTCAGACCCTTAGGGCATCGAAATGTCAGTCATACAGGGCCAGACGCCCAGTGACCGAGTCAGGCCAGGCGCTCTGAGCAGCGTGGGTGTTGGAACACACCCAGTAGTGCCTTCCTTACCGAATGAAAGAGCATTTTACCAGCCAGGCGTCTGAAAATGGGGGTGACATTGTTTTCCAAGCCATTTCTTGGTTTGAAGAGACACTGTGTTTTGGAAATAACAGTGTCCTTTTATAACTCAGAGATTTCAAGACTCACTTGAAGCAATAGGAGGTTCCAAGTCTTAGCTCCTGATCCCATTGTTTCAGCTACATGGGTAATTGCATATAACATGCGTATGTAATTTTAAGGATCTTTGTAGAGTAGACAGTAACAAAGAACTGTGTCTCCATATAATATCTGTGTCGGTTTATCTTTTTTTTTAAAAAAATAAAAGCTCCATTTAAAAAGAATTTTTTTAAAATGTTCATCAGTTTCTGCAAACAGAGCTAACAAATGGAATTTCTGTTTTCACTCTTTCCGGCGGGGAGGCTGACCTGAGCGCCTACAAACGTCTCTCCTAACCGTGAGGCGTCATGCTGGAAGGGTGCTCTTGATTGGGAAAGGGGGTCATTGAGCATCCTCGCTTGCCATCAGCATTATGGGAGGTGTTATGAGTTAAAACTTAAAGTGGCTCAACCAGCACTGTCCCTTTCTTTTTTTAATTTTAGAAAGTACGATTTTTATTTTTTAGGAAGACAAAATAGAAACTGAAATAACTGTTAGCGAATGACATTTGGGTAGACAGAGACTTAGAGGTGCATGTGTGAGGTTGGCTTGCCCTCCTGCTCTTCACTATTCCCTGCCCTTCCCACTCACAGCTGAATCGGAAGCTGCAGGGTGTGCTGTCCTGGCCACGCTCCAGGCACCCCCAAGTGTGGCCATTCATAATGTGGGTTATATTTAGAATCAGGGAGAGCTGCACTTTGCAGTGGCGGTTTATTTGGGTTTGAAGAAGTGAGTTCTGTTGTGCAGAATGTCTCAACGTTTATGAGAACTGCCTATATTTTTATCTGCGCCAATTTCCGCAGAGATCCCCATGATTTGAGGCACTCATTTGGGTTAGATTTTCCTAATGTGAATTTGCCAGCTAGTGCTACAGGCTTCTCAGACAAGCTCTGCATTTTCTCTCCGGTCAACACAGCTGAGTTGGGCTGCCCTCTGCAAATTCCAGCAGAATTTGAGAGCAGCGATGCCCATTTGATAATAATCGCCTGTGTGTAATTGTAGTCATATCCGCTGTAGGTCTCTGGGCACAATGAGTATTATGTCCAAAGAGCAATATGTCAAGTATACATATATGAGATACCTACTGTGTTCCAGGACTAAGAATATAAACATAAATCCTTTAATTAGGTTTTGCCTTCATTTAAGAATGTAATCATTCTATATACAAAGTATTCCCAAGAAATGTATGCACACTTTAATAACTGATAGCTCAGTTTTGAAAATGAAATTTATTGTAATCATTGTTAAATTATTAAAATACATTCAATTAATAATTATTAAATATTGAGAAATATCTTAGCTTGCATAAGCATTATAGTGAGGTATTATCGATTAAGTAAACTTAACACCTCACCAATTACATGACTGCCTTTATAATTATTCAAAGTGTGTGTATACATTTTTGGGGGGACACCCTATAGTTGAGAATAACAAGTATGAATTGGAATAGGAGAAAATATTGTATCAACCCTGTTATAATAGAATGAATACATATAAGAAAACATGCCCACGAACATGTAAGCATATGTAATGATTGTGAATGTACATAGGATCAACTTGCTCAATAAAATGAGGTACCGTTGTTGATTCATCATATTTTCCATTAAAGATGGAAAATATCCCAGTTTGGCAAGGGGTTGAGGAGTTGGTTTGAACACAGTTGATGAGGGTAATATTTCAGTGGCCAGTTTGTATGTGTCAAATTTATTGATATGCCTACTTTTTGACTCAGCAATCCCACCTAAATAAAAAAATCTATACTAATAAAAGGGTAATATGCTAATTAGACCGGATAGACTGGATGTCTTCCGGACGTCCTTCTGGACAAAGCCACAGTGGCGAGGCCGAGGCAGAGGTGGTTAGGGGCGACCAGGCTGGCAGGGGAGAGCGGTTAGGGGCAATCAGGCCAGCAAGGGAGCAGTTAGGGGGCAATCAGGCCAGCAGGGGAGCAGTTAGGGGCGATCAGGCAGGCAGGCAGAGGGGTTGGGGCAATCAGGCAGGTAGGCAAGCGGTTAGGAGCCAGCGTTTCCGGATTGCGAGAGGGATGTCCGACTGCCAATTTAAACTGGCAGTTGGACATCCCCCAAGGGGTCCCAGGTTGGAGAGGGTGCAGGCTGGGCTGAGGGACCCCCCCCCTCCTGTGTGTGAATTTCATGCACTAGGCCTCTAGTAATATATAAAAGGAAAACATATATACTTTATGAATTACATAGGCTTTCTTCTCCCTCTCAAGGTTCTTTATTGTCTCTAGTCCCCTAAACTGGGTAGAAATTAACATGTGATAAAATAAACGAGACCCGTGGACTTGAGGGCCGATCACAGTGCACTTGGACGTTGAGAAGTTCTGAGGAGAAGGGAAGGCAGAGCCCGGCTGGCAGTGTCTGCTTAGCTGTGAGTTCAGTACCCCTTCCCACGAGCAGAGATGAAGTGCACGGTTCAGTCTCTCCGGACAGAGACCAGACCTGCGCTTGGCCAGTTAAAGCGACTCCATCGGGGACTCTCGGTGTGTTCCTCGGAATGAATGATGCTGTGCTAGTCGTGCGGCGTGAAGAGCCATTTACAGAACAACTGTCGTGTCTTCTTGAAGAGCTGGTTTTATTTATGTGACCTCTGTCTCCTTTTAGAAAGTGCACCAGTACACGTTAATCATCCAGGCCACCGACACGGAAGGCAGCCCCACCTACGGCCTCTCCAACACAGCCACGGCCGTCATCACGGTGACCGACGTCAACGACAACCCCCCCGAGTTCACGGCCATGTCCGTAAGTGCTTCACAGACCCTGGGCCCCGCGGGCGCCACTGGGAGGCGGCATCTTGAGTGACAGGAGTGTTTGTAGAGGTGGGACTTGCTCAGCCTCATTGTAGACTGGCTACTGGCTCCAACATTCCCTGCCCCTTGAACCAGGTTTCCAGTGTGGCACCAAAGTGACTTTTTCTCTTTTGGTCGCCAAGTCTGCTGATTAGGTCAGTGGTCGGCAAACTCATTAGTCAACAGAGCCAAATATCAACAGTACAGCGATTGAAATTTCTTCTGAGAGCCAAATTTTTTAAACTTAAACTATATAGGTAGGTCCATTGTTATTAACTTAATTAGGGTCCTCCTAAGCTGGCCTTTGCTAAAAACGTCCTCAATCTGATGGAAGTACGTTCGCTGAGGTCGACCCTTCCCACTCTCCCATCCACACACGTCTTGTACACTTGTTTCGTCCATCTCCTTTCGTTCATCCTCTCTATATGTCCAAACATCTCAACATACCTTTCTCAGTCCTCGACACTACATCTTCTTTCACTCCACAACGTTCCCTAAAATTAACTTAATAAACTTTCCTTAAAATTTTAAGTCAACTTCGCACTATACGTGTGCGCCCGCATGTGGTATTTTGTGGAAGAGCCACACTCAAGGGGCCAAAGAGCCGCATGTGGCTCGAGAGCTGCGGTTTGCCAACCACGGGATTAGGCTGTTAAAATATGCTGCCTCATCCTGGCCGGCTTAGCTCAGTGGGTGGAGCATCAGCCTGTGGACTGAAGGGTCCCAGGTTCGATTCCGGCCGAGGGCACAGGCCTGGGTTGTGGGCTCAATCCCAAGTGGGCGGCGTGCAGGAGGCAGCCAACCAGTGATTCTCTCATTGATGTTTCTACCTCTCTCTACTTCTCTGTTCCTCTCTGAAATCAATAAAGAAATTCATTTTAAAAAAATATGCTGCCTCGGAGGCACACTCCCCCCAAAAACTGTGCTGTTAAAGCAAAACAACTTACGCGTGTGTTCAGGTACACGGCTGACATGACCGCTGTTTACAACTTCACCCGCATTAGTGGTCGTCTCTAGTGGAAAAGTGGGTCCCTCAGACTCATCCTGTCCTCCCACCTCCCGTCCATCACCCCGACACCCAGTGGGTGCTCATTTTAATACTCATGAAACTGTGACGTCCCTTGGAAAATAAACTGACTGCTGGCGAACATCCTGTTATTTTTAAAGTCGGACGTAGGTGCTGTGATTGCCTGTGTCACGTTGAGTGGGGATGATAGCGATGGGATGGGCCCGGCGGTCAGGGTGGCGGTCCTCGCAGCCGGTCTGACTGTGGTCCCGGAGACACGCTGTCCGGCCTGGCCCCTCCGCTCCTCTCACTGAGCCCGTCTTCCTGGCAGTTCTACGGCGAAGTCCCCGAGAACAGGGTGGATGTCATCGTCGCCAACCTGACCGTGACCGACAAGGACCAGCCGCACACGCCGTCCTGGAACGCCGTGTACAGAATCAGCGGCGGGGACCCCACCGGCCGCTTCGCCATTCAGACCGACCCCAACAGCAACGACGGCCTGGTCACCGTGGTGAAGGTGAGCAGGGAGCTCGGGCCGCGGGTCCACGGCCGCTCCGGGGGCCAGGATCCCCTGTGTGTTACTCAGTCTTGTGACTTCCCTTCCAGCATCACTAACGCTGGGATGGATGCATTTGCAAGGGCCGCATGTTATTTCGTAGTTGTTGAGGCCAGTTGTTGAGGCTGATGCACCCTGAGGCTCCGGCTGGCACAGTGTGGGCGCTCCCTGCGTGACGCTTCCTTACCCCTCAGAACGGCGCTGGGGCCCCGGTGGGTGCTGCTACCGTTCCCACTTTCTGCTTGGAGTCTGAGGCTTGCAGGTAAGAACTCGCCATGGTCACACCCCACCCAGGGCAGAACTGGGGCCAGAACGCAGACAGTTACATTCTGGGCCCGTGCTGGGGATCACTACCGTGTGATCACAGACGTCCAACCCCAGCTCCTAGGGGTTGTCACATCATCTCTGGAGCCTGGTTGTTCTTAAATGAGTGCGGACGGTGTTCATCCGGAGGCAGGACCGCCCTCAGCCGTGTTGCCGGGAGTGTGGCTGTGGCGGCCCGAAGTTTGGGTCCCGTGGGCGGCGATGAGGAACGTGGCGCCACACCCTGTTCTCATGCCTCCAGGTCGCTCCTAGGTCCAGGCTCGGGACAAGCCAGGAAATACCACAGAAGTAAAGTAGGGTGAGCCGGCAAGCAGAGGCTCCACGCTTTCGAAAGGTTTTGAAGTTGCGTTGCCGTTTTTAAATGCTGTTTTCAAGGCTCGAAGAAATTGGTTCTTCTGATCTATAATTGCCCCCTCCCGCGCCCCCCCCCAAAAAAAAATCCCAGGTGCTGGAGGTAAAGGAATATTAACTCCAAGTGTCATAACCAGGCAGCGCCAATCAATGCAAAAGCTCTTAAAGTGGAACATCTTCCATGTGCCCACCCGGAGAAGAGATCAGCTCCGGCCTCCTAGCCCACGACTCCTGACGTGTAAGGAAAACCCCGGCGTTGGCCGTCCCGGTGGCGTGTCAGCCGCCAGGGGTTTCCCGTGTGCGAGCAGAACGGGCGTTTCCCCCAGGAGCTGGGGTTGGACTCTGTGATCACACGGTAGTGATCCCCAGCACGGGCCCAGAATGTAACTGTCTGCGTTCTGGCCCCAGTTCTGCCCTGGGTGGGGTGTGGCCATGGCGAGTTCTTACCTGCAAGCCTCAGACTCCAAGCAGAAAGTGGGAACGGTAGCAGCACCCACCGGGGTCCCAGCGCCGTCCTGAGGGGTAAGGAAGCGTCACGCAGGGAGCGCCCACACTGTGCCAGCCGGAGCCTCAGGGCGCGTCAGGCCGGGGGTGTGCCACGCGGCTCAGGAAACCGCCCAGGCGAATTCTGTCTGTCTCGCTGGCTTCTCTGCTGTCTTGTTTACCCTCGCTGAGAAAGGGAGGTTGAATGGGAAGTACAGAAAAGCTGTGTTTGTGAAGAGTTGGAGGTGGTCCACCTTGAGAAGCGGGTGTGGTTGGTGCTAATACGCTGGTCTTCACTCCGGCTTCGCTCTGGATCATTCTGAGAGGAGCGCAAAGCTCCCTAACTCTGTCCATGTTGCCGCCGCCGCCGGGTGAGAGAGGTGTCTGCCTGCCTGCGCCCCACTGGCAGGTGGTCAGTAGAAGTAGGAATCGAAGTCCAGGCTGGTCCCTGGACTCCTGGCGACTTTCCTGTTGACAGGAGGGTTCACGGAGCTTCGGAAGTTAATATTTACACGGAGGGTTACGTGGGCATTGCCTCTCTCTAGAGTGCTGTTCTGAGATTTGGGTTTTCACAGATCAGGAAAATACCCACAATTCTTCTGGAAAACAACCAGAGTTTTTGTTTGCTCAGCAAGAAAAAGAAAACCAAAAACCACTTTTCTGCTTCTAAGCGTTATTATTTTTTAAGTGTAAATGTGCATATACTTTAAAATGTATATATCAGAGTACGATTGAACTTTCCAATGGAGCGGGTTTAGCTTCATGGAAAATGAAAATTTTCTGGGTACGGTTAATTTTTCTTTATCGCAAACCGGACAAAGCTCCCTACAGAGGGACAGACAGCCTTTCCACCAGAGCTTGAGGATAACCCGGACCATCTCAGGTGATCTGTGTACGGAGTATTTTTGAGCAACCGTACTGTTTTTAAAAATAATCAAGTCTTTAGCTGTAGCTGAGTAATTCAGTCATTACACTAATAATGTGTGTTATTTTGTGACCATCAATCTTTGAAGGACCCAAGACTTATAAACATCTCAGCTAAGTGGTGAACACTGTTTCCATCACTGGCCATGCGAACGCGTGTTTTCCAGAAATCTGAGAAGCAGCTGTGGCAGAGCGAATGAAAAAGGAATGTTTTGGGAAAGGTGTTGATAGAAGGATACACTACAGAATGAATTTATTATTTCCCACCAAACCATGGTTTCCCTTTTTTTTTTCCTCCTAGCCAATCGACTTTGAGACAAACAGGATGTTTGTCCTCACTGTTGCTGCGGAAAACCAAGTGCCATTAGCCAAGGGCATTCAGCACCCACCTCAGTCGACGGCAACCGTGTCTGTGACTGTCATTGATGTGAATGAAAACCCTTATTTTGTCCCAAATCCCAAGATCATTCGCCAAGAAGAAGGCCTTCATGCCGGGACCATGCTGACAACGTTTACCGCTCAGGACCCCGATCGGTATATGCAGCAGAGCATTAGGTACCTGATGCCATTGATGCTGTTCTTACCATTTCCAGTATGTTCTGGGCTGTGCGTAAAAGGGATCACGTGAGTCAGAAATTTCCCCTGGAACCAAAACGGCTTATTACAAGAGTATTTTTAATTCTGTGATGAAGTTTCCTCAGTAGATTGGTGAATACAGTGCATTGCGGCTTATTACAAGAGTATTTTTAATTCTGTGATGAAGTTTCCTCAGTAGATTGGTGAATACAGTGCATTGGAAACATAAGAATGGATCAATTCCAGTCTTATTGGAAGAAAATGTTCTCTTGTTCCTTTCCTTTTTTAAAATATCTAGACCAGTGATGGCGAACCTTTTGAGCTCGGCTTGTCAGCATTTTGAAAAACCCTAACTTAACTCTGGTGCCGTGTCACATATAGAAATTTTTTGATGTTTGCAACCATAGTAAAACAAAGACTTATATTTTTGATATTTATTTTATATATTTAAATGCCATTTAACAAAGAAAAATCAACCAAAAAAATGAGTTTGCGTGTCACCTCTGACACACGTGTCACAGGTTCGCCATCACTGATCTATACTAATAAAAGGGTAATATGCTAATTAGACCAGACATCTTCCGGACATCTTTTGGACGCCCTTCTGGACAAAGCCACGGTGGCAGGGGCGGGGGCCAAGGCAGAGGCAGTTAGGAGCAATCAGGCCGGCAGGGGAGTAGTTAGGGGGCGATCAGGCAGGCAGGGGAGCAGTTAGGGGGAGATGAGGCTGGCAGGCAGAGGAGGTTAGGGGCTATCGGGTCGGCAGGCAGAGGCAATTAGGGGCTATCAGGCCAGCAGGCAGAGGTGGTTAGGGGTGATCAGGCAGGCAGGCAGGTGAGTGGTTAGGAGCCAGCGGTCCCAGATTGCGAGAGAGATATCTGACTGCCGGTTTAGGCCCGATCCCTGTGGGCAGTCGGACATCCCCTGAGGGGTCCCAGATTGGAGAGGGTGCAGGCTGGGCTGAGGGACCACTCCTGTGCATGAATTTCATGCACTGGGCCTCTAGTCTATAATAATAAAAGCATAATATGCTAATTAGACTGGGCAGCCGAACGACCTTCCAGATGTCCTTCTGGATGAGCTTCTGGATGAAGCTGGGGCTGCGAAGGCCGAGCCCCTTGCATGAATTTCGTGCCTTGGGCCTCTAGTTTACTAATAGTTTAGCTGGTGCTTTCATTCCAAAATCACAGAAAGCTGCCACTGTAAGCAAACAGGTGACACTCAGAAGCTCATGACATTTGTCTCTCCTCCATACATCAGGGAGGAAACTCATGCGAAACCAACCTTCACCTGGGCAGTATGTGTAGGACTTACACCATGTATCTGGAGAGCAGTGGTTCTCAACCTTGGCTGCACATTAGAATCACCTGGGAATCCTTTTAAAATCCTGATTTCTGGGCCTCATCCTCCGGACATTCTGTTTCTTTGTGATGGGGTGAGGCCACAACATTAGTTACAAAGAAACAGAATTTCCGGAGGATGAGGCCCAGAAATCAGGATTTTAAAAGGATCCCCAGGTGACTCTAATGTGCAGCCGAGGCTGAGACCCGCTGCTGTAGAGATTCCCAACTTCAGCAGCATCAAGTGTGTCCTTCCTGGTGAGAGGCCAGTGATGGTGGGCCGAGCACACCCACACAGCCATTCGTTGCTGGCAACGATAATTTTTTAAATCAGCTCCTATTTTACTTAACTTCTTGTGGAACTGCTGCTAACAGATAACTGTGTGGTCTCCATCTCGCTATACATTGAAAATCAGCATACATCATTGCTGTACTACAACTTTTTATATCTCGAAATGTGTAGGATATTTTTTGCAATTTGTATATTGGTCCTCTGAGCTTAAGAAACTCCTCCCTCCCACACTCCCCCCTAAAAAAGAAGGAATTTAAGATGGTCAGGTACTGGTGGAGATGGTCTGCTTCCTACAGACCCAGGCTGCGGCGCTTCCCTTGAGTGTAGTTCTGAGGCCTCGTTGTGGGAGATCCCACTGGGGTTGGGATTATCCCCCCCCCCCCCATGACCTCATCCATCTCCCCCATGATGGTAAACATTTCAGAAGTATTCTGTGATACAAAATTCAACTTCTAATTTCTCTTAAGTCCTGTCCATTAGGGCTGCCGCTTTTTTAGCAGGTGTATTTGAGCTAGCGTGTCTGCACCATTGCTATCCGCTGAACTAGGAGGTTAAAATGAGATCATCAGACCCACCAGAGCCCACAGTTCAGGGACCGAGCTCCTCTACTTTCCGCCCGGACGCCTACACCTGCTGTTTCCTGCCTGCCTGCCCGGAGACAGCCTTTCCGGGCTTCCCGAGCCACTGTCTCGGAAACACTTCCCGTGTTAATCGTGGCTTTCCAGCCATCGCCTGCAAAATGCAAGCTGATTAGCTGGTTGCATTTGGAACTAACCCAGTCAAATACGCTTTTTCCCCCCCCTAAGTTTCATGTACAAAAAAAAATTGAATGCGTTGCCCTTTCCTTTTGTAGATACACAAAATTGTCCGATCCTGCCAACTGGCTAAGGATAGATCCTGTGAACGGGCAGATAACGACAATTGCCGTGCTGGACAGAGAATCCCCCCACGTGAAGAACAATATATACAACGCCACCTTCCTTGCTTCCGACAATGGTGCGTACTTAAGTCCAGTCACCATGTCGTCCTGCATGTCGTCAAAGAGAGGAGAGCGCATCGTAAATGTGTGCTCAGGACACGGGGTTTTCTACGAAACCCAATTGTCTAGAAAACTCTCAGGCCCCACCTCCGCGTTCCATTTCCACGGGGGTATCTGTGACATACCCCATGTGCTTCGTGATGTCCACACCCTCCCTGGCGGCCTCGCGTGGTGGTGACAGGCCTGTGGGGTTTCTGCCCTGCTGCCCGTCGACGCCTTGTCACTGCAGGTGGAGTCGGCCCTCTGTGGCCCAGACACCGTGGTTTCTGGGGTGGTCTCTGTATGTTTCTGCTGCCGTCCGTCTGTCTGTCTGTCTCTGGCGTTTTTCCTCTTTCTAATTCTCTGCCTCTAGTCTGCCATGAGCTAGGAAACTCTTAATTTGGTGCATTCGTTGGGCTAATTGAGTAGGTGAGCTTTAGTGTATTGGTTTTAGAACCTTTTGTATAGTCTTTCTTTCTGGGTCTTTGCTAGTTTCTAAATAGTTGAGGTGAACAGATAGCGCGTTTTTAATGTATAAGATGAAAGGGACTTCTGTGAACCTGGTGTTGACGAATCTGTTTGGCATCGGTGTGTGCGTGTCTTTCTTTAAGGAATCCCGCCGATGAGCGGGACGGGCACGCTGCAGATCTACCTGCTGGACATCAACGACAACGCCCCGCAAGTGCTGCCTCAGGAGGCGGAGACGTGCGAGACGCCGGCCCCCAACGCCATCAACATCACGGCCCTGGACTATGACATTGACCCCAACGCCGGGCCCTTTGCTTTTGATCTGCCTCTGTCTCCCGTGAACATTAAGAGGAACTGGACCATTACGCGGCTCAATGGTAAGAACCGGTTAATTGTTTAAATACAGGTGCACTGGAGAGAGTTGGAAACCTGGTATGATAAGGTCATGTTAGGTGCTTTATAATCTCCTCATTAAATATTATAAATATTTAAAGTGACTGCAAGCTTAAGACAGCAAAGCCTTCAAGCCAGCAAGCCTTCCCCGTGCAGCATGCTGTGATCTGCTTCCTCTGTACCAGTGGTTCTCAACCTTCCTATGCCGCGTCCCTTTAATACAGTTCCTCATGTTGCGGTGACCCCAATTTCATTGTTACAAATTGAACATAATTGAAGCATAGTGATGAATCACAAAAACAATATGTGATTATATATGTGTTTTCCGATGGTCTTAGGCGACCCCTGTGAAAGGGTCGTTCGACCCCAAAGGGGTCGCGACCCACAGGTTGAGAACCGCTGCTCTATACCATCAGGGAGGACGGACCTTCTGGAAGATGGTAGGCGTCTCTCATCATCTCAGGTAGTCACTCTCCCTCGGCATTTTTTTAACGCAGGTGATTTTGCTCAGCTTAATTTGAAGATAAAATTCCTCGAGGCGGGGATCTACGACGTCCCCATCATCATCACCGACTCGGGGAACCCTCCCAAGTCGAACAGCTCCGTGCTCCGCGTGAAGGTGTGCCAGTGCGACTCCAACGGCGACTGCACGGACGTGGACCGCATCGTGGGCGCCGGGCTGGGCACCGGGGCCATCGTCGCCATCCTGCTCTGCATCATCATCCTGCTCAGTGAGGACTCGCTTGGCTCCCAGATTCTCATTTTAGTTCTTTTGGCTTCAGGATGTTGAGCGAAGTTACATGTTGATGTTGCCTTTCCAAGGAGCCTCACGGCTCCCGCCCACCCCAAGCGTTTTCTCCGCGGTCACAGCGCGGACAGCCAGTCCCCTCTGCAAGGAGAGGCACCCGGCTCCGTCCGGCTCTGACGTGTTGGCGGCCAGCCCAGCCAGGGCGCCTCTTCCAGGCCCTGCTGCCGTTTCTTTCTTTCTTCTTCTTCTTTTTTAATATATTTTCATTGATTTCAGAGAGAAAAGGAGAGGGCGAGAGAGATAGAAGCATCAGTGATGAGAGAGAATCATTGATCGGCTGCCTCCTGCATGCCCCCTACTGGGGATCGAGCCCACAACCCCGCCTGTGCCCTGACCAGGAATTGAACCGGGACCTCCTGGTTCATAGGTCAACGCTCAACCACTGAGCCACACCGACAGGGCTGTTGCCATTTTCTGATGCCAATGCTTGAGAGCTGTGGCAAACTCTTTTTTTAATATAGAAAAATGTTAGTCCTTAGTTTGAGCACTTACCTTACGATTTGAGTGTGAATTTATGGCCGGCACTTGGTGGTTTAGGGAAATAAGTATGGCTTTCCTTTCCTTCATTTCCGTGGTATGACGCGCAGTCAGCAACCTGCTCCGGCCCTGCGGGGATAAAGGGCTTTCTTTCTGAAGGGCCTCGTAAAATAGTGAGAAATCATACTTCGTGTGGCACATTTGATAACAGACGTGATGGCACAGCTCAGGAAGTTCTCTGTCTTTAGAGCACGTCCAGGTTAAGTGCTATAGCTCCTTTTAAGGTACTTCCCAATCCTTGGTTCAGTGGAGCATAAGGAATGAACCCCTGGAAAGGACTTTCGGAACCACCTCTGCACTTGCAGGTTAAAGGGAGGGATGACGTGCCTGGGCCCGCGCATTATTGTCGCGTGGCAGCAGGACGTCGTGGGTTGTGGGACGATGCTGTGCACCAATCGCTTTCTTGAAAATGTTGGCCGTTTCTGTACGTTTCGCCATCTGCAAGGTCCCGGTCGTTTAGAACCCTGTCCCTGTATTCTGCACAAATACTGGAGGAGCCTGAGCGGTTCTCACCTCCTGGTGAAGGCTCCTTTGCCTGCCATTGGGAACCTGCGTGCTCTCCTCGCCACCCACTCGCTGGAGTCAGCCCTGGAACTGGCAGAGGAGGTCATGCATCTGGCTTTAGAGGGGGCTACTCACCTTTATGGCCAATAGTAAAGATGTGCTCAGATAGGGGCCATTCAATCTTCCGCTCGGGTGTGAGCCCATCTCCCGATTTGAGAGAGAGAACGCGTTCCTACATGTCACTGAGGGGTGCGTGGCGATTTCCGCCGCAGCGTGGGGTATACACCGGCCTCGTCGAGAAAGACTTAGCTGTGCTGGATCGTGGCGGGAAGAAGTGACGAGAGCATGGGGAGGAAATGAGTCGGTGCTGATTTTAACACCAGCCCCCTGGCCAATGGGTGCGACTAAGCCTGGCCCAGAGTGTGCCGCGGGAAAGCCTAAGGTTATTTCCGTGCCAGGCCGATGCCCTCGCCTTCCTCGCTGAGACCTGCGGCCCAGTAAGAAAGAGGCGGCACAGTGGTGCAGCAGGAAGCGCCAGGCTTCGGAGGTCAGACCCCCTCGAGGTCCGACTGCTGGCCCAGTCCCCCCCCACCCCCCTGGCCCCCAGGTCCACGTGGCAAGCACTTCTCTGGGGTGTGGGGAGTGTAATGACTGGCACCTTGAATTATTAAATAACAAGTGACAGTTTAACTTTCTGCTCTACACTATTTTCGAGTTTGCAAACCACTTTATTTTTTATTTTAAAATGTTTTTATTGATTTCAGAGAAAATGGGAGAGGGAGAGAGAGATAGAAACATCAATGATGAGAGAGAATTATTGATCAGCTGCCTCCTGCACATCCCACACTGGGGATCGAGCCAGCAACCCGGGCATGTGCCCTGACTAGGAATCCCACTGTGATCTCTGGGTTCATAAGGCGACGCTCAAACACTGAGCCACGCCGGCCGGGCCCACATCATTTTATTAAGATTAGTGTCCTCCAGGAAGCCAAAGTAAAAGATGGCAATGGTCATTGGCCCAGGCCTAGGCCATGGGACTGAGCACAGGCATTCGCCCAGTGAGTTCACGGGGCACCGGGTGTGGGACCCAGCTCTTCACACTCTGAACCCAGAGGCAGGGTCCTTCCTGCTTTGACCTCGTCTCCTAATGTGAGGCCAGAAAAAGGCCGTAAAGAAGACGGCGCATTGCAAGCTTTCCACGCACAGAAGTGTCCATCGCTGGTGGCAGACTGGCTGGTGGACAGAGTGTCCGACATGACGGTGTTCCGCCTTTCCCTCTTCTCCCCCCGCCAGTCCTCGTCCTGATGTTCGTGGTGTGGATGAAACGCCGGGACAAGGAGCGCCAGGCCAAGCAGCTCCTGATTGACCCGGAGGATGACGTCAGAGATAATATCCTCAAGTACGACGAGGAGGGCGGAGGCGAAGAAGACCAGGTAAGCCGTATCCTCAGTCTTTGAAATGAAAGTCGATGATCGTGCGCTCTAAGTGATAGGACAAATGGTAAGGCATGCGGTGAGATAACGGCACCGGATGTTGTTTCTGTTGTCACATGATTAACCACTTGGTGAACTCTCCCTACACGTGCTGCATGCACGCTTCTGGAGTCCTTTTCCAAAGTGTCCAGTGTCATATTTATTTCGCAAGAAAATCATTAACATTGTTCTAAGAAGCCTGGGTTGCAACCCAATTCTAGTTATATTTGTACTAATAAAGTAATTTTATTGATAGTTTTTCTTCATTGGATTTTCAAAATATTAAGTAAAAGTAGTTTTTTATTTTGGGGTTTAGATATTTATAGGGTGTCCCAAAAATGAATACATACACTGAGTAATTATAAAGGCAGTGTTTATTAAAATGCATTTCATTGTCAAAATTGAGCTATTGGCTGTTAAAGTGTGTATACATTTCTGGGGACACCCTGTGTGTGTGTGTGTGTATCTGTATATACATATATAAATATAGAAGAAAAAGCACTAGACTGTTCATTTTACACGTATTTTCCAAGCAAATTCGACATTCCAGGTGCCATTACAATCATTGGGGATACAGAGGGGGGCAGAGCCCATAGATGTCTGCCCTCAAGAGCCTTATATTCTTGAGAAATATTTGAAGTTGAAGACAATGTCCAGTTCATCTTTATGTCCGCCGTGTCTGACATGGTACCTAGCTTACTGTTGCTCAATAAACGTTGAAGTTCCCATCTGGCTGTAACGTCACGTGAGCGCCTGTAGCGCTGTGCACACAAGGAAGAGTGTTCTTGTTGAAGGACGAGAGTGGCCAGTGGCGGAACACGGAGCTCCATCTGCTCGGAGGCGGCACTTTAGATATCATACTAGCTAACGTTTACGGGGCCTGTGCTACATACCAGGCATCCCTCTGCGTGCATTAAATGTTATCCCCTAAGTCTTGTGCTATTTTAAAACCTGTGATGTTGCGTGTGGGTGTCCCCATTCCCGTGGTAGAGAACAGAGCTGAAGGCTGTTTGAATTCTGTGAACTCACCCATCCTGGAAGTGGTAGATGCAGGCCTCCGTCCCAGGCCTGTCCTGTGTGACAGCGGAAACTGACTACTCGGTGCTGATGCTTCTAAAAGTGACCTGGGTGACACGAATGCAGTCTGTGAGAAATCATGCTCATCAGATGCACCTGATAGCTATGTCCTGCTCACTTACTAATGCGTCTATCAAGGGCATAGTCAGAAACAAGAGCCCGGAATTCTTGGTCTTGGATTATCGGTAAATTGAGATGTGCTCTGACTTAGGCGCACATGTAGGCATTCGTGATCGGACCGTGAGCTTGAATAAAAGCAAATTTCGTTTAATCGTTGGGCCTCCGGTGGGCGTGCTCCGTGGTGCGTGTGTGGCAGGTTGCAGGGAGGGGTGGCCAGGGTGTGGCCCGTCCCGCCAGCCCCGGCTCATGTCCCGCTGCCCGGCCCGGCCTACAGTCCGCGCCTCTCTCCTTTAGAAGAGGGTTTAGGGTCTGTCGGAGGCCTGGCCTGTGTGTAAAGCGGCTGTGGATGCTGACTAATTAAAGTGGCCCTGTGACTGTACCCGGAGTTTCTTGCTTAGAACTGCCTTTGGATATTCAAATTCGTGTTTGGCGCCCTCCTTAATGAATCTAGCCTTTCACTTTGCTGAGCCATGCTCAAGATTAGCAAAAACTATGCCGACCGCATTATTTCATAAATCTTCCACTGGTATTTTATGTTTCATGTCATTCTTCGTAATTTTCTCGGCATAAACTATACCCAACTCAATGAAGCTTCTGTGAAAATAGGAATAAGTGCCAGCCGGCGTGGCTCAGTGGTTGAGGGTTGACCTAGGAACCAGGAGGTCAACAATTCCATTCCTGGCCAGAGCACATGCCCGGGTTGAGGACTCGGTCTCCAGTAGGGGGCATGCAGGAGGCAGCCTGATCGATGAATCTCTCATCATTGATGTTTCTGTCTCTCTCTCTCCCTTTCCCTTCTTCTCTGAAACCAGTAAAAATATATTTTAAAAAAATAGTACTAAGTGGAAGGGCACCGGTCATAACTGGGTGCTGCGTAGAACTGGAGGCTGGGGGGCAAGAACACAAGGTTTCTCAGCCTCCGCTCCTCTGGACCAGGGCACCTGATGTCACCTGATCTGGGTCCTTCCCTCCCCCACTCCATCCCTTTAGGAAATTGTTTAATGAAGGTTGATGGTTGCAGTTATTTTAGGAAAGACTTCCTTCCTTCATTGACTTTATGCACTTAGATTGATGCTTGAGATCAGATGGTAAAACGTATCTGTGGCAACGATTTAGTCAAATTATCATCATAAACCCTCAACCTCTTCTCTTCCTGACCTCTGAGGTTTTCTTCGCTCCAAGATAAACTCGGGCGTGAATAGGCTGCTTTCTACCCACATTCCTGATAGTTTGACCATTTTTCTGGAACGTTTCTTTATATCGTTCGCCGTGGCTAATTTCTTTATTTAGTACTCATCTTCCTGTGGTGTCCTCTTGTAGCTTCTTGGTTCTTTGATGGCATTTTAGTCTCAATTAAAGATCTATTTCTGATCCTCTGTTACGATTTCTACTTGCAGTTCTCGTGATAGGAAATGGGGACAAAATTACATAATGGGTCTTTTATGCATTCCGGTGTTTGCCCCATAGTCGCAGGAGGAAATACACAGGTAGTAATGCTACTCCAGGGTTCCTGTCTCTCCGGCCTTTACACTGGCTCATGACATCCACTCTCTCACCTCCAGCTCCGCGGCCACTTCCTGAACTTGGGCCAGAACCAGCACCGCCCGCAGCAGCATCCTCCTGAGCGTCCCGGGCCTGGTTCTGACCCGATGCAGGCTTCCTCCTTCCCACGGCAGACCGTGGCCCTGCCCCGAGCTGCGGGATTCCTTCCTCCTTCCTCTCACCATCCTTCCAGGCAGCAAAGCATTACGGGTCTTCTTTCTCCTGGAAGAGGCTTGCCGGTTTCTTTGTTTTTATTCACGTAAACCTCCTCATGTTCTCAGCTTTACCTTGTCTTCTCGGAGCCCTGTGTCCCTGCGGCACCTGTGCTCCTGCCGTGAAGGAGGATTCGCTGGGCAGGAGGCGGGGCCCGGGTTCTTTTTCGTTTCCTCCCTCCCGGGTGCCCAGCGTTTCCCAAGAAGATACCCCGTCTCGGCCTGGTGGCGGCATCAGCCTAAAGCCGGCGGCTGTGTGTGTGTGAGGCTGCGGGTGGGCTTCCCGACTCCCTGTGCTACTCGGCCTGTTTGTCTGTCCTGGGCCCGTTCCGTGCTGTTTTTCCTACGAGAGTTTTCCAATCTATCTCTCGGGATAAATTCTCCAACTGAATGTGTCAAGAGTTTTTTCAAAGTTTCGTAGATTTTATTATTTATCATTTTTCCCAAAGGAAACACACACACACACACACACACACGTTTATTTAATATTCTTTCTTTTTTTTAAGGCTTTACTATCTTACATTCTTTTTTTAATATATTTTATTGATTTTTTACAGAGAGGAAGGGAGAGGGATAGAGAGTTAGAAACATCGATGAGAGAGAAACACCTATCAGCTGCCTCCTGCACACCCCCCACTGGGGATGTGCCCGCAACCAAGGTACATGCCCTTGACCGGAATCGAACCTGGGATCCTTGAGTCCGCAGGCCGACGCTCTAAACTAGCCGTGGGCAAACTACGGCCCATTTGAAATGAATAAAACTAAAAAAAAAAAAAAAAAGACTGTACCCTTTTATGTAATGATGTTTACTTTGAATTTATATTAGTTCACACAAACCCTCCATCCATGCTTTTGTTCCGGCCCTCCCCCTCCGGTCCAGTTTAAGAACCCATTGTGGCCCTCGAGTCAAACAGTTTGCCCACCCTTGCTCTATCCACTGAGCCAAACCGTTTAGGACTAATATTCTTACTTTCAAAGTGAATTTATTCCAAATGCTTCTCCGTCTTCTAAGTAGAACGTTACTGCTGTAAATGTTAGAGTGGTGGTCAGTCCCGGGAAGGGCAGTTTTGGGAAATGGACTGGGTTCTAGTTTCCACAAACGGACAGGCTCCCTGTGAGAAGTCCGTTTCTGGGCAGCAGGGAGCATGGAGCTTTTCAGCAGCACAATAGGGTTCCTGCTTTTTATTAGGTTTTTTGAAGATATTCTCTTAGCAGCCGTGGGCCCAGGACATGGCATGTGGGCCGGCTTGCCCCTGGCAGGCACTCCAGCCCCTGTGTGCGTTGGGCCCTCCCCCTGGACCTCTGAGTTTGCAAGTTTGTGCGGAGGCTCAATGGAACCAGCACACCCTGACAGCTTCCCTTTCGCTCTGAGAGGCCTCATGTCTTCAGGAAACGGTGGCCACATTCATCAGCGCTGGCATCCATGACGTGCTCTGTGCCAGGCCCGGGGCCGCATTCCGAGTCTGCGTGTCTCTCACCATCTTCCCAGCAGCCTGTGCAGCAGGTACTGCGATTAGTTCCGTTTTCACACCAGGCCCGCCTGACCGGAGAGGCCGTGCTCTGCTGCCCTGGGCCGGGGTCAGGGGGCGTGTTTCCCTCAGTCTTGCTGGCCTGGCGCAGGCAGGCAGGCAGGGCTGGGCCACAGCTGGTTAGATGACCACTAACAATCTGGCTTAAGAACAAGTAAAGGGTAAGACCCAATTGATTGGTTAAAGGCGGTTTGCAAAATGGAGCACATTTGGACATTCCTAGCGCTAAAATCTGGAGGAGCGGTCTGAGCAGCCAAGTTATTTTATTAAAAGAGCCAGGCATACAATCTGGGCAGCTGGAACTAAAACCTGACATCCAGGCTGGATGCCGAGACAGAGGGAGGGGGTGCAGATACCAGAAAATCCTTGAGGCCCATCCGCCACTCCCTGACTCAAGGTCACTCGGCCTGGGGTCAACTGTGGACTTCCTGCCCCACTGTGAGCGGCCAGGCCCCCCGGTCTCCTCAGCAGAGAACAGAGCTGCGCAGTGTCACCATATTTGATTCTCTGAAATAATTGTTTTACAGAATCATTCTGCTGAGTCTGCAGCCTGGCAGGTGGCTGAAGCTGGGTGTCTCGGTAGAGGCCACTTCCACAGTCGAATTGTTGGCTGAAGCACACTGTTTGTTAATTATGTCCCCAGATTACTCCTCTTTCCACCCCCACCTGCAAACAGGAGTCCCTGTTAGCTACTGAAGGAGGGACAGTGACTGCACAGGAGGCCAGGGCCGCCAGGGGTTGGGTTAGCACATGGTCATCTCCTTTGTTCTCACAACACAGGGCCAGGGGCACCTTGGGGCCTGAGACAGCGTAGATTCTGAGCATTCCCCTTCCCGTGCCCTGCTCTGCATTCAGTGCATTGAATGGGCACGTGGCTCCTCATTGCCTCTCCCTGTCACTTCATGTGCAGGAGCACAGTACTTTATCATTTAAATACTTATTCCTCCTGACGCATCCTATGTTTACTACGTTCAGAGTTAGAAGAATAGGGATGGATCAGTATTCCAGGAATGAAGTAATAGAGATTTGAATGCTAAGTATGTTAGCAGTAAGTTGGGTTGGGGGGGGGGGAGCTAAAAAAAGTGCCAGAGTTCTGCCACTTGGCCAAGTCCACCAGCCGCCTGGTTTGATGAACAGGGTTGTATTGGACACAGGAGAAGTGTGCCGAGCCTTGCTGTGGACTTACTCCATTCGCGGGTTCAGTCGCCATTTTTCTCCGAAGGTTGCATCCTCTGGAGCTCAGCACAGGAGATTTCAGTCATCTGCCCAAGGTCACCCACTGTGGTGTGGTGGAGCCAGGTTTGAGTTACAGTGCTCCGAGTTCAGATGTAAATCACCACACTGTGCTTTCTTCTCTGTGTTGAGTTTATGTGAGAATTTATCAGAAAACACAAATACACACACACGCGTGCGCACACCCACACACACACACACACTAGAGGCCCAATGCACAAAGATTCATGCAAGAATGGGCCTTCCTTCCCCTGGCTGCCGGCACAGCCTTTGCTCTGGCTGGGACCTGCCTTTCCACCTTCCCACGCTGCCCAGAGGCCCAGAGCGGCTGGGGTGTGCGGAATGCCTGCGCCCCGTCCCCAGTCACTCGGCACCTGCGTATGCAAATTAACCGGCCATCTTTGTTGGGTTAATTTGCATACTCATTCCTGATTGGCTAGTGGGCATTGCAAAGGTATGGTCAATTTGCATCTTTTTTATTAGTGTAGATATCTTTTTAGGAAATTCCAAGTAAGGTGTTAAGATGTGACACAACCCTAGTGAAGGATTTTAATGCTCTGTCACCATATTTCCAAACAGACATTGCCACTTCCTTATCACTTATTTGTAGGTTTCCACCAAGATAGAGTGACAGGTCATGCTACCGTGGAAGGACCGGCCTTGTCTGCAGGGTGATGTTTCAGTTTCTGCTGAGGCGGACAGGGAACTTGGGGAGAGAATGTGGAACTGAAAGTGCATCTAGAAGGCTACGTGTTTGTTGCCGGGGAAGAGTCTAAGAAATGGGCTCATCCTTACAGGGCTCTCCTAACCGCAGGACAAGCTTTGGCTACAGGTCAGGTTTCAGGAGGAGCATCCTTCTGAAGCCCTTTGCTCCAGCCCCACCCCCACTCCTTCCAGCAGAGCCTCACAGCTCCTCAGCCTCCACCCTCCATAGCCTTTGTCACAGTTTATCCGTTATTTTGTTTTCATTATTTTTATCTTTATCATTGAGAACATTACAGTTGTCCCTCCTTTTCCCCCATTGCCCCCGCAAGGCCTTCACCGCACTATTGTCTGTGTCCATGGGCTCTGCATGTAAGATCTTTGGTTAATCTCTTCCCGTCCCCCTTTCCCTCCCCAGCCAGGGACCCATCAGTCTGTTCCATGCTTCTATACCTCTGGATCTGTTTAGTTCATCCATTATTTTGTTCATTAGATTCCACATGGAAGTGAGATCCTGTGATACTTGTCTTTCTCTGACTGGCTTATTTCACTCAGCATAATAATCTTCGGTGTGTCCTTGTAAAAAACATTAGACGAAAAGCTCTATGAGGTCAGTAACCAGATCCATGACGCAAGAGACTCTTCAGAAAGTATCTGTTGCATGAAATTGAGTTGAATTGCATCTTTCCAAGAGAACATGTCAGAATTGTACGGTCGGAAGTAAGTTGTAATAACCTTTCAACAGCACCAGTTTCTGAAGCCCAGCCATAATTTTGCACCAAAGAATGAACCTGCAGCTCGTCCCTGATTCTGAAAGTGTTTCCCCTGTGACGGATAGGGCAGCCTTAAAAACGGAGTTGTGGGAGCAGAAACAAGGCCTGTGTCCAATGGGGACTCGGCCAGTGTCCCTGCAGGATGTGAGAAACTGCCCCCGCCCGACACTAACACGCCGTGTGCAAAACCTTCATCTGCATACGCAGTCCCAGTTGTTTTACCTCTAGTAGGTTTACTATTCAAACCAGAACTGTTTTCAGCAAACCTTTGGTTTTGGGGGCTTTCCTAACCCATAGAGTCTAGTTTTTCACCTCATTTCACCTGTGCAGGTCGTCACCATCCTAACTGTGTTTCTCAGGGGAAGGAAGTCGGGTGGGAATGTAATTTACATAAAAGCTCACAGGGGTTTTTGCATTACTTCTCAGCAGTCCTGTGATCATGTGTTGACATCTTATCACTGTTTTATTCAATTATTTCCATGCCAGGAGCGATGGAGGGGGAGATTATATGTTCTTCCCAGCCTCCCCTTCCTTTCTGTGTCTGCAGGGTTTCTTGCTTGTGCCGTAGTCAGCTTTTTCCCAGGTAACGAACTGTCTTTCGCTTCAGAATGTTGTGCATTTACTGTCATATCCGTGCTTTCATTTCTTCCCATTTGTCTGGAGACAGGGAACAGGTTTCCCTTATCCGAATGCGAATTATAAAGCCGTTTGCCTTTGCTGCAATCACAGAAAAAGCGCCCCTTGTCCCAGCCCTGGCCCGAGGCAGCAGAGCTGGCCAGCAGATGCGTTTCAGCTCTGGCTCCCACCACCGAGGCCCAAGAGGGACCAGGAGCTCTGCATGCCCTCCCCCTGCCCTCCAGCCAGACGCCGGCGGGGGCTGGGGGGGGGGGGAGATCTTCCCAACTAAAAAGCAGTGGGGTTTGTTTTACCCACCGACCAGCGCGCACAGACAGCGTACTGGGCCCAGTGAGCGGGGTCTCCCCTCTAACTCCCCTTCTGTCACTAACGGCCTCACATTTCCTCCCTCAGCAAACTAGTGGGTGTACTTCTCAACAGCCTTGGCTGTAAGAAGCAGCTTTTGTGTTTTGTTTTGTTTTTCTTCATGTTTTTTGCTTCTCTGGTCTGCCTCCTCTTTCCACACCGCTTCCCTGAGCCCGGGACCCGGGGCCAGTCATTAGCCTCTCAGAGCTGCTGTAATCAATGACATGGAACAACACCCACTTGGAAGGAATTGGTGCTTGGAGCACCGTCGACCCATGAACCACGCGGGGGGTGGGGTGGGGTGGGGAGGGGAGGGGATGGTGAGGGACGCCCATCCCCTGCAGAGTCGAAAATCTGCCATAACCTTTTCCTCTCCCAGCACTTAACCCCTGATAGTCTGCTGTGGGCCGGACGCCTTGTGGTTAATGTCAGAGATGGGCTGGCTAGCACATATTTTGTATGTCGTATGTATGCTGTACGGGGTTCTTGCAGTGAAGGGGCTGGAGAAGGAAAATCTGTTACTGAGAAAGTTAGAGGGAAGAGAGGGCACATGGGTGGCATTGACTGGAAACGGCCGCATGGAAGCGGGCTGTGCGGTTGGGACCGTGCTGCTCAGGGCGGCCGTGTCCGAGGGGCACCGAGGGGCCCTGGTGCAGCTCCTGCAGGGCAGCGGGTGCCCTGGGAAACACATGCGGTTCCTTCCTTCGCTCTCGGCGCCAAAAATGGCATCGGGCACCGGAGGCACCCCCGAACCCCTGTGGAGCCATAAATGAGTTTCCACGGCCTCTCTGGAGCAGGCTTCGCCGCGCAGTTCCATAGATTTAACCCACAGTGCAGCGTTCTGAAAGTTTTGCCTGGGATTCCGGAATTTCAATTTCTGCCATTGCAGCATTTTATTTTACATCTTATCTAACGTAGCCAAATGCCTGCAGCTAGATTCGTGGTGTCATTTTTCTGAGCCAGTCATAAATCACTGCAAGGCGGTGGCAGGTACAGGAAAAGCCGGAGCCAGAGTCTTAGCTGCTAACTTCTTCATAACTTGCCTGAAACGGTACCATCCTTCAGACATTTTCGATCAGAGGTGGGAGGAAAAGTGTTTCTCGCTACTTGCAACGCGAATCTTTTACAAACCCTCTCCCATGCCTGTCTCTAGTGGCCGGTGCAAATGGCACATGTTCCAAACATTAGGGAGAACAAGGCTTCCCTTGGCCGTTGTGTGAAAATTAGTACATTTCTTTGGGAAGTTCATGTCGTGAAGGTGAACGCAGGAGAATTTTCCAGCTCCACTTTCTCCCGAGAGTTTTAGGAACCAGAAAAAAAGGTTTCTGGTTGGTGGTTTCTTCTTTATAATCTTCAGAAGGAAGGCCAGGAACCCAGAGATCTGGCGCATGTTCTGAAGTCTGTAATTCTCTTTCTAATTCTCATCCTACGTGTTGTAATTTGTGTGAGGAAAGCGGTGCAGGCTGGTAAAGATGTATAATTTAGAAGGTTTGCATAGAGCGACCCCTTATCAAAGGCTTAAAATGGGACCCTGGGGTCAGGACCTCTGCCATCGAACACACAGCAAGCTCATTTCTGCACCCTGAGCACACCCCACCCGCCTCCCACCACCAGCAGATTTTTATATCCTGTATTTGCCATAGACAAGGAGAAACCATTAGAGAAACTTTTTAAAATTTTTTATTGTTGAAAGTTTTACATAGGTCCCCGCTTTCCCCCCATTGACCTCTTCCAGCCCGCTCTCGTCCCCCCCACTTGTTCCGCGCCCCCCCATCCCCAGTCCTCACCACCCCATTGTCTGTGTCCATGGGTCATGCATATGTGCAGTCACGTTCATTGGTTGATCTCTTCCCACCCACCCTCCCCTGCCTTCCCTCTGAGGTTCAATAGTCTGTTCATGTTTCCATGTCTGTAGGTCTATTTTTGTGCATCAGTTTATTTGGTTCATTAGATTCCACAAGTGAGTGAAGTCATCTTTCTCATCATAGAGAAACGTGTGTTTTAACCCAGTTTCCAGCTTCCTGCAGATGCCAGGGTAACTGAGGAGCGGGACACACCTCCGTCATTACGGTGAACTCACCATGGCACCCAGGGTCTCTCCAGCCCTCCCCACTGTGAGGTTGGCCATGGCGGACCATGTGACCCAAGAGGCATTTCTTGAATTAGGCTGCTCTTCTGAACTTCGGGCATGAAATGTGTCGGAGACTTTATTCAACACATTTCTCAGTGAACCCTTTCAACAATAAAGATTTAAGAAAACAAAGAAGGCCTGGCTAGTGTGGCTCAGTGGTTGAGCATCAACCTATGAACCAGGAGGTCATGGTTGATTCCCAGTCAGGGCACAGGCCCAGGTCGTAGGCTCGATCCCCAGCAGGGTGTGTGCAGGAGGCAGCTGATCAATGATTCTTTCTCATCATGGATGTTTTTATCTCTCCTCCCTTCCTCTCTGAAATCAATAAAAATAGATCTTTGGGGGAAAAAAAGAATAAAATAAAATAATAAATGAACCCTTTCTAGGACCCTGACGTGGCGATGGTGGAAAAGGCTGGGCGGGAATACAGAGCTTTCTAAGCCTGTGTCTGCTCTCTGGGTCGTGAAGTCGGAGGAAGAGGCAGGGGCTCAGGGGGGAGAGACACAGCCTGCAGATGAGCGCGCTGTGCGGTGTACCCACTCGCAGGCCAGGCGGCCGTGGAGGCGCTGCCCGTGGCCGCAGGAGGCGGCTGCCATCAGCTGTAACGCGTCACGTCAGGGTTCAAGCTCTGTTTTGCCAGATCTTCCTGTTTTCGGATGAAATGTTGGCAGCTGACTAGAAAAGTTGTAAAGCACGGCTGACCAATCACAGTGCATTTGTGCCTGTGACCTTTGTAGAGGGAGCTCTCTGAGGATCGAGGGAGACAGGCTCTTCCAGGTGCCCTCCCGTCGCCACGGCAGGGTCTGCGCTCGCCTGAATGGCCAGGTCATGACTGCAGACTCGCCAGGAGTCCACCCCCGGGGAAAAGACCTGCTTACACCGAAGGCTCAGTGCCCTAGTGTCCTGTTACTCCGGCTCCTCATAAGGCATTTTAGTCCTCAGCATAAAAATACTTACTAGCTCTCCTCGTTATCCCTCTGGTCTGTTCCCCCTTTTTACAAAAGCTTTGGTGGTCATCAGACGGCACGGGATGCACCGTTCTCCCCCCTGCTACACGGGGTGGTTATGCGATTCGCCGTCCCCCGGGAACACCTGCTTCCTGAGGTCTGAGCGTTCACCGCTCTCCGAGTCAGTCGCTCTGTAATTTGTACAATATTTTACCATATCAAAGGCTTTCGTGTCTATGCCATTGTATGCCTTTGACATAGTCTATAAATAACTCACGAATTCTGCAGAAGTTTCAGTGGAGCCCATGGGTGTAAGATCAGGAAGTTTTCACTCAGGTCCTGTATGGGTGGCATGAGGTCCTCTGTCCTGACAAGAGAAGACAGCACCCCATGCCTTCGCTTGTGCTGCGGATTCTCCTTCCTCCCAGCCCATGTGTTGCTCAGGGTTCAAAGCCAAAGCCGGTTTCCCCCCCTGAGCCTGCGTTTTTCCATCTATCAAGTTCACATGCGGGCTGGCCTGTCCTACTCCCTGCACCTGCCGCCCCTCCCCTATGGCCCCTGCTCTCCTCCGGGGCGGCCTCTCCTCGCTCCTTCCCCGGTTAGGTTAGCTCGGCTGAGGCTCTGGGAAGCTGCTGTGCAGGGCAGTGGGCCCAGGCGACAGAGTGAAGTTTGAGGTCAGCGTTTGGAAGTCAGGCACATCTGGCTTTGATTCCCATCCTGATCGTGGACTTGCTGTGTGACCTTGGGCAAGTTACTCAACCCCTCTGGTCTACCTCTTCCCCTAAAAAAAGATGCTGATAAAACAGTCTTGATGGGTTTGTTACAACGTGTTGGTGAGCAGACACTTATCAAGGGGCTGGTGGGGTGCCGGCACTGGAGGGTCTGAATGCCTGTGACCTTTCTCCTGGCGTCCCTGGTGTGATTCCAGTCATTCCTCACGTTCCTGTCCCTCCACACTCCTCCTTCGGGTGCGGAGACGCCCCGCCTCGCAGCCGGGCAAGGGAGGCGGCTTTGAGGTCTGATCCCTATGGAGTCCGTCTGTCTGCCTCTGAGTCTCAGTGGCTCTGGGACCTGGGACCAGTCACTTGGGCTGCTTGAGACTCGGCCTCCTGGACTCTCGAGTGGAAACAATACAACGTAACCGCGCTGTTCAGGGCGTTAAATGAGCAAACACATGTAAAGCGCCTAGGCAGCCCCAGGACGGGGCAAATACCCAAGCCTTGAATAAATCCACGCCACTGTCCGCAGCTGCAGACGGTTCGGTTCACCTGGTTGTCGACAGAGACGAAGCCTGCGTGATAAAGAGCATCAGAAACGTAAATATCAGCATTCAATTGGAGATTCCCGTTCAGCTGGGGAAGTGGCCCTTTATGGCGCTAGAACTTGGGGGTTTTAAATCTACGGAGCATCTGCCCACACCTGCGATCCTGATGCATGTTCACAGAATAGTCAGTTTCTTGACACTCAGGCCCCACTGGTGGGTGTGAAAGCTGGACCCGGCGCTGAGGGCCAGTCCTGCCCAGAGCATCCCCACCAGCTGGGCTGGCCTGTCCCCAAGGGGTCCAGGGTCAGGCCGCTTTCTGAGATCCCACGGGGGCCAGAGGTGGCAGCCCTTGTCCGGGACACGCGTGCAGTAAGGGCTGCGGGCCACATACTGTATAGTCTCTGAGGCGTATGCTTCTGTGTTGTTGGTATTGTTTTAAAGGGCCCTTTAACGATGGAAAAGCCAGTCTTAGAAAAACAGGAAATGGGTCAGACTGGCCCACAAACCACAGACCAGGAAGGGCCGGAGAAATAAAGCCTGGCCTTGAAACCAGCAGGACCTAATACCCTCCTTTAAGGAAAAGGGACCACACCTGCATCGGTTTACAACCATTTTTTATAAGCATCATAATAGAGAAAAAAGTTTCCGTCCACCCTCTTAGGGTCCTTGGCCGGGTCTGAAGGTTAAACGAGTGAAGGAAGATGAGCAGAAGACAAGAGTACGCACAGTGGTGACATTTTTTGCCCGGACCTGGGAGACTGCACAAGGGAATGAGAACCCAGAGACGTGAGCAGAGCGGGAAGCTTTTAGACAAGGCAGAGGGGCTGGGCTGTCTGGTGGGAATCGACTAGGAAGATAAATGGGGAGAAGCGACTCGGAAGATCCGTGACTGAATTCCCTGGGGATAAGCGTGTCCTCCCTCCTCCTGGTCCAAGCAGGGGACCCTCCATGTGGGAGTTTTAGGGAAACTCCTGTTTTCCAGGGAAATCTGGGGCAAGGGGAGAAGGCCACAGGACCTTCATGTTTCTGTCATTTTAAAAAATTCCTCCAACTGAAAACATTCAATGTGCGAAGGTGACCTGTTTGAGGGCAGTGTGTCCTGAGCCCATCACTGTTTCGCTATCGCCTTTGCTGCTTTGGGGCAGCTGTATTTCCCCATGAGTTTGTAGTGGGGCCTCGTGTCACCCTTTCCCGTGGGGAACTGACGAGGGGCACCAGGGGGACAGGTGGAGCACAGGCTGGGGGATGAGAAACGCAGAGGGTGGGAGGGAAATGTTTAATCATCACATGAGTCCCTGGCGGCCACGCTGCCGCTGTGTTACACGCGCTCACGCCCCTGCCTCCTGGGTGCGTGTTTCCACACACACGCTGTCCGTGGCCATCGTCACACACCCGCCCGGCCTTGGCCTTGTCTCCGCAGGACTACGACCTGAGCCAGCTGCAGCAGCCCGACACCGTGGAGCCCGACGCCACCAAGCCCGTGGGCATCCGACGGCTGGACGAGAGGCCCATTCACGCCGAGCCCCAGTACCCTGTGCGCTCCGCGGCCCCGCACCCCGGGGACATCGGGGATTTCATCAACGAGGTACGGACACTCCCTCTCTCTATAAGAGCGTTTGCTTCATGTTAATGGTTAGTTCCAGGGAGACTACCGATTGCTTGGGATGCAGCGATGTCGTTCACACTTGTTTTTCTGCAGGTTATCTGTGTGGGTGAGCAAATGTGTCTTCAGGAACAGAAAATAGATGGAGGTGTTTTGATCAGCCCCAAAGAGATCGATCAGTTAACATCCCGCCTTGTAAATGCCGTCATCCATAGGGTGTCCCAGAAAAATATGTGCACGCACTCTGAGTAATTAATTATAAGGGCAGTGCTGACTAACATACACTTCACTTTCACAGTAGGGCTGTGCCGTGACAGCGTGGACATTTTGGGGACACCCTGTATAGTATCGGTATAGGCTGTTTCCTGAGATGATAAGCAATAGACTTAACAATTTTAAAAAGTGTGTTCTCATTTCATCTATTAGCACTGATGAATGTAACAATAGTTCACTTTCATTTTCCCCACTCTGCACCCTTTAAATCCACAAATGATGAGAATCCAGTGCCTCCCATGACCGGAGAGTTGCATCCAATGAGGTCAGTAGGAAGAGCAGCTAAATTAAATATTACGGAAGTGATCTAAATGCTTGTCTGGTTGAGGAGTTTTAGGAGCGCCTGTAAGAGGCAGCTGATTCTCTGTTGAATATGACAGATACGATTTTCACTGTCGGAATTCTTCCGGCGTTCTTGCAGGTCATTACTGACCAGGAGTTCTGCGACGTTTCTTACTTCCGTCTGGAATTAGCATGACGTAAGCTGCTTCATTCGATCATGTCTGTCGTTAGGCTGCTGTCCTCCTTTTGAATTTTTATTGTGAGTGTAGGAGCGACACATACGGATACTGACTGTGACTGTACGGCAGGACTTGGTCTGCAGCCATAGCATCCCACTCAGTATCTCCCAGACCAGGGCTGGTCCTAGTGTGTTACAGAGGGGACTGCATTCCAGGTATGTGCCACCTGCAGTCTGGAGCTGATAAGATCATTTCCTGGGCGTCCTGGACATAGGTGTATATTACATCTACTGCTCGGTCCACCTTAGGTTTTTGGATGCACTTACTGTTTGGGAAAAAAAAAAGCTTTGAAACACATTTAGAATATGTATCTGTCTTTACACGTTTTTCTTACTGTCCGTTTCTAAAATGCATGCTGCTTTCTGAGCATATGTGTTGGCCCCTGCAAAGAGGTGACAGGTTGATTTGCGGTAGAAGTGACGGGAACGTAGATGGAAGCCACAACCCAGAGAACCGGCAACTCCTCCTTCTACAAAAGTCTGCCCCCGCTTTCCCAGGGGCTTGCTCTGCGGGCCTGGTTAGGGGACGTTCAGGGGCCTCCACCCCACTCAGGACCCCTCTCCTCTAGGACTCCTGGCACGAGGTTCCCTCTGCGTCCCTCGGAGCCCCCCTCGGTCCGGGGGCGGGAGGTGTGCACATCCCTGGGTCGGGAAGGGCCTGGTCTTGGGCCACATGGGTTTGCTGAGTACGTGAATGGTTGAAAGGCTCACTCCCCAAATGACTACTGAAGCGAAGACATTGAATATGATTATAAGATAGAAAATGTGCAAGAGAAAGGGGAACCAAAGAATATCAACCCAGAAAAGGCCTACCTTTGACCCAGGAAGAAAGTCTAAGGAGGTGACAGTCTCAGGACAACGCAATAGAGCAGTGGTTCTCAACCTTCCTCATGCCGCAACCCTTTAATACAGTTCCTCATGTTGTGGTGACCCAACCATAAAATTATTTTCGTGGCTACTTCATCACTGCAATGTTGCTACTGTTATGAATCGTCATGTAAATATCTGATATGCAGGATGTATTTTCATTGTTACAAATGGAACATAATGAAAGCATAGTGATTAATCACAAAAACAATATGTAATAATATGTGTTTTCCGATGGTCTTAGGCGGCCCCTGTGAAAGGGTCGTTCGACCCCCAAAGGGGTCGTGGCCCACAGGTTGAGAACCGCTGCAATAGAGGGTCCAGGGAGGTGACAGTCGGTTCTGTGGGAAAATCAGAGTATGAAACTGTCCGAAGGCCTAAGTCAGAAATAACATTCCAACACACCGCACACCGCACAGATCCTTCCATCGGGGACGCTCGTCAAGACGTGCTCGGTATCTTCCTGTAGCTGGACAGACAGATGAATCCAGGCCACGGTTTCCAGTAGCTGACGGTAGCTAGGAAGAGCTGGAGCACAAGTTAGAAATACATTTGAGGTGTCAACAGCTTTCTGTATCTCCAGGTCTGTTTGATTCAGCAGAGCACCCAGTGCCCCAAAGGAAGGATAATACAGTGGTGATTAGAATTGGGGTGTTTATAGATGTGAAGAGTAGGTAAACTCATGAGGACATTCTATAGTTTGTTTGTTTGTTTATATAATGAATGAATGTTGCCTCAACTCTCAAAAACGATGACATTTCCCGTCTGGTAGGAAGAGGAAAACAAATCACACAATTTTTAATTTCAGCGACAGCATTTCATTCCATTTTGAGGTTTTTAAACATGACCTTCAGAGGCTGATAAGTTGAAACACATTTATTTAATCTCAGCCCAACCGCAGGTATTAGCATACCTTCAATGATTCTACTAATCCCGTGTGTTTCTTTATCTCAGACGTACAAAAACCGGGGCGTCCTTCTGTGAAAAGACCGACGTTTGATCGTTATCATTTAAAAACGTACGGAAGGTGCTTCTAGAATAACTTGCTTAAAACTTGCTTTTGTCCCTACGGATTAATTCCAATCCATTCTCTTTAAAATATCTCTGCCCACTCTTACGGGAGTCGGACGTTCGGGTTCAGACCCAGTTGCCTCACCCTAATAGCTCTGTTACCCTGTGCAAGGTCGGGATCCTTGGCGAAACCTGTTGGATGCCCAGTCTGCTTCGTAGAAGATGAGGCTAATGATAGAGCTTCCTTTTAAGACGGCAGCGAGGCTTACATGAGGTAATCCTCATAAAAGCACTCGGTGTACTGCCTGTCCAATAAGAAATTCTCTTCATGATTATCAGTATTTTGTCATTATCATTGCAAATTACCTTTCTACTGTCTTCCACTTATAAACAGAACACATACAAACCTCTCCTTTTTAAAAAAATCTCTTTAAGTAAAGTGGAATTCCCAGAAAGGGCCTTAGTGCTGCTGGTGTCGCTAAGTCGCAGAACCCCGCCTATTGTGAGCGTGGTGTACCCTTAGGTCCACACGCGCATTTACACCGACGCCCTCGCGCTGAAAGGAGCGAGTACACATATGCACAAGGCGCTGAGGTGAATACGCCCAGGACAGCCGCTGGAGTTCCCTCCTGGCGCCTGCTGGACGCCGGGCTCTGGGGCAGGTCCTGGGGTGAATGCAGACAGCCGCTGCGGAGAAGGGGTGCCGTCAAGTACAACCGACAGGTGGCAGGAGAAGCTTGGGGGACAAAAGAGACCCCGGAGTGACTCCCAGTCATGGGGGGGAGGGGGGTCGGCCATATAGAAGTGGCAGATATTTTAACAGGCTTCAAAGGATGGATGGGTGAATGGGAGGATGGATATTAATCAGATGAAAAAATATTTCAAGCAAAGGGACTCACATTTCAGCTGCCAGGAAGGGATGAACAAGCCCACAGCATGAGGCACAGAAGCACAGGGCGTGTGTGGGCGTGAGGGGTGGGTGACGAAGTCAGCTGTGGTTGCCGGAGCGGAGCCGAGCGTTCCCGAGGCAGACAAAGTGGTGACCAGTCTGGGTCACTGAAGGCCCCTCTGGAGACCTTACCCTCCGTGTCCCCCAGACATCAGGCCTTTGAGGAAGGACTTCCAGTTTTTCCCATGTCAGCAAATTCTGTTGGTTGCTTAAACTTTTTAATCAGTTTTGACTTAATTTTTTATTAAGGGGAATTATTTTAAGGGCTCATGCACTAATTAAAAGTCATCGTCCGTGTCCCCAGGGAAACCCTCCTCTCTTTGGTAAGAACGGCCATAGGTGATGGAGAGCGATGAGAGGGTTGGGCCCGGGAGAGGGACATCACTAACATGTGAGAGAGAAGCCCGTAGAAGCAGGGACAGTCCGGGGAGCAGGAGACCAGTGAGAGAGGCGTGTGCTGTTGCCAGGGAGGAGGTGACAGGAGACAGAGTGAGGGACCCAGCCGACCTCTGGCCTCTGGCCTCCCTCCCGCTGGCTCCTGCGCTGAGGAATGTGCGTTTGTGTGGTCCCTGTGAAGGCACAGCCCAGGGCCGGAAGCCGATAGGTACTCACTCAGCAAGACCTCAGCCCCAGCCTCAGCTTTTCATCTCACAGAGGCACCTGGGACTACGGGAAACAGGTAGTTCAGCCCAGCCAGGCTCAGCGGTTGAGCATCCACCTATGAACCAGGGCACATGCCCAGGTTGGGGGCTCGATCCTCAGTGTAGGGCATGCAGGAGGCAGCCGATCCGTGAGTCTCTCTCATCATTAATGTTTCTATCCCTCTCTCCCTCTCCCTTCCCCTCTAAAATCAATACACATATATTTAAAAAAAGAAGAAATGTGTCTTGATTTGAATAAACAAGTCCAAAAATAATAAAGATGTAAAAAAAAAATAATAGAGATGCATTTTTTGGCTACTGCTATCTAAGGCTACAATAGCTCACAACTTTAAAGTGTCGTTGACCTAGAATAACAAAGGCTTACTCCTTTCTCAAATCACATGGTAACTGCAGGCCCACAGTGGCCCAGGCCCAGATGTCTCCTGCATCCCAGGAGGCAGAAGGGAAACTTCAGGCAGGCCATCCTCCTGGCTGAGGAGGAAGGAGAGGAGCCTAGCAGAGACGAGTTAGCTGGAACTCTGAAGAGCGTCCCTAGCCCTGGCGGGTGTGCTCAGTGGTTAGAGTGTCCAGGGCACCAAAGGGTTGTGGGTAGGAAAGGTTGGGGCGCATGCGGAGGCAACAGATTGATGTTTCTCTCTCTCTTCCCCTCCCCCTTTTTCTCTCTTTAAAAAAAAGAAAAAATCAACGGAAATATATCCTCCAGTGAGAATTTAAAACATATGTAGAATCTGCTCTACACAGCTGCCCACACTCATTGGCCAGCGCCAGCCCCCCGGCCGAGCCTGCGCTCGGTGGGGAAGTGACTCTGGCTCCGCTCAGAGGCCTGTGGTCTGTGGCAGGGGCTCCGCCTGCGGGAGGGGCCTCCTGAACCACTGAGGAAAGAAGTCATGAATTTTGAGAAAAATTATAGCTTGTGGTTCCCAGTCTTCACAGAATTACCATGTAGTTTATTCTATAAATAAGATGAAGAAAATGCCATCTCACCTTATTTTTTATAGGTTGAAGCAGTTTGTTAAAGTCACTGTATCCTTAAAAGATAATAATACCTGATCACAGTATATCAGTTAATCTCACACTTCACGCTTTGGTAAGGTCACAAATGGCTTAATGGGGGAGTTGCCTTATATTATAATCCCGTCGGGCCTTGTCTTCATTCTTCCTTTGATATCCTTCCAGACTCAGGTCAAATACAATGCCACTTCCTCCTGGAACTCCTAGTTCTCGGTGCTAGTCTGAGTTTTTTTTCTTTTTTCTTTTTTCTTTTTTTTTTTTTGGTCAGCATCCTGATCACTTTTGCCTGCACTTTCTCCTACACTCCCTTTCCTCTGAGATTCCTCAGTCTGTTGCATGGTTCTGTGTCTCTGGATATATTTTGTTCATTGGCTTGTTTTCTTTTTTTAAAAATATCTTTTATTGATTTTTTACAGAGAGGAAGGGAGAGCAATAGAGAGTTAGCAACATCGATCAGCTGCCTCCTGCACACCCCCTACTGGGGATGTGCCGACAACCGAGGTACATGCCCTTGACCGGAATCCTTGACCGGAATCGAACCTGGGACCCTTCGGTTCGCAGGCCGAGGCTGTATCCACTGAGCCAACCGGTTAGGGCTTGTTTTGATCTTTAGATTCAACAACTGAGTGCCATCATGGGATCCTCCCCGTTCTCTTCCTGGCTTATTTCGCTTAGCGCGTTTAATTTTGAGACATGCTGACAACCCCGGTGTCCAGGGTTGGAAAGGTCGTGGTCCGCAGGTGGACATGGCAGACAAGCCCTGGGTCCCCTGGAGCCCGGAGGTCCTGCATGTGGATTTGCCCGTCGTGTCGTAACCCCCTCCTTGTCCCTTCTCTCTCTCCCAAACCCCAGGGCCTGAAAGCTGCGGACAATGACCCCACGGCCCCGCCCTACGACTCCCTCTTGGTCTTTGACTACGAAGGCAGCGGCTCCACGGCCGGGTCCCTGAGCTCGCTCAACTCGTCCAGCAGCGGGGGCGAGCAGGACTATGACTACCTGAACGACTGGGGGCCCCGCTTCAAGAAGCTGGCGGACATGTACGGCGGCGGCGACGACTGAACTTCAGGGTGAACTTGGTAACCGGACAAGTGCAGACCATTTCAACTGATATTCCCAAAAAGCATTCAGAAGCTAGGCTTTCACGTGTAGTCGACTAGCACCGTGCTCGCTGGAGGCGTGGGCACAGGCTGCAAACCCATGTGGGCTCCGAGGGAATATCAGTGTCCGATGCTGTTTGGAGGAACACGGAGCTCAGTTACACTTGAATTTTACAGTACAGAAGCACTGGGATTTTATGTGCCTTTTTGTACCTTTTTCAGATTGGAATTAGTTTTATGTTTAAGGCTTTAATGGTACTGATTTCTGAAATGAGAAGTAAAAGACAAACTATTTTGTGGTGGGAGCAGTAAGTTAAACCATGATAACGCTTCAACACGCTTTGGTTACATTGCATTTGCTTTTATTAAAATTGCAAAGGAAACTAGCAAACAAAAACTCATGGAGCAATTTTTATGATCTTGGGGGATGAGACCATGAGGTTGGGAAAATGTACATTACTTCTAGTTTTAGACTTTAGATTTTTTTTTTTTCCACTAAAATCTTAAAACTTATGCAGCTGGTTGCAGATAAAGGGAGTTTTCATATCACCAATTTGTAGCAACATTTGAATTTTTTCATAAACTAGAATGTTAGACACATTGGGTCTTAATCCATGTACACTTTTTTTTTTTTTAATTTACTGTGTTGTTTTTTTTCACTTCACTGTAAAAATGGTATGTGTACATAATGTTTTATCGGCATAGTCTATGGAGAAGTGGAGAAACTGCAGAACATGTGTATGTATTATTTGGACAATGGATTCAGGTTTTTGCATGTTTATATCTTTCGTTATGGTAAAGTATTTACAAACAAAGTGACATTTGATTCGATTGTTGAGCTGTAGTTAGAATACTCAATTTTTAATTTTTTAATTTTTTTTAATTTTTTTGTTTGTTTTTGTTTGGGGAGGGAGAAACGTTCTTAGCACAAATGTTTTACATAATTTGTACCAAAAAAAAAAAAAAAGAAGAAGAAAGGAAAGGGGTGGCCTGGCACGGGCGGCACTGCTAAGTGTGTGTTTTTAAGAAGAAAAAAAAAATGGGGGGAAAGCTTTCAAACTGGAGAGACTTCTGACAACAGCTTCGCCTCTGTATTGTGTACCAGAATACACATGAACACCCCAGCGTTCTGAATAAAATGCTAATTTTGGATCTGGTGCCTGGTTTGAACCTTTTTTTCCACTCGAGCTGCTTTGAATGATACAAAAATCCTAAGTCCTGGAGTGGCGTAGAGAACAACAGTACAAAGGTTGGTATTTGTTCTTGCGCTTTTCACCCTTGAACCCTTAGCGGGCATCCAGGCCAGGAGCAGCAGAGGGTCCATGTGGATCTTCCCATTCCCACAGGAGACGAGCACCAAGGGATGCAGGAGCCGGCGGGCCTGGCGGGTCCACAGATCCATCCTTAACGGCAGAGCTTGTGCAGTCCCTCCTGTCACCTGCACTTTAATTCCCTTCTGCTCTGGCTCATGGTTCCACTGACTCTGATGGGCCTTTCTCCTTCGTGCAACCGCAAAAGGAAAACCGCGGTGAACAGGGACGGGACTGGCCTGCAGACCTGGAATTCTCCGCAGTTCACTGGGGCCACGGTGCATGTACTGAGGGAAATGGACGTGGGTTTGACTGACTTCCATTCGTTGACGGTGAGAAGGCTAAAGGCTACTTCCCAACATGTAGAGCCTTCCTAGAGAAGCAGAACCAAACTGTACGGTCACCCTAAAGCACAGTGACCCCTGTTTTGTAAAACTACTATTTGAAGTTCTCTGCTTTTTAGACAGCCCCTTGTTCTGTCAATTAACTTGGCTTTCTAGCTGCTTGAATAATAGGGAAGATAAACTTGGCTGTCTGACCTTGTAGGCTAGTCATCTAACTTAAGGTCCGGAAAAACCCTTATTTGGGAGACAAAGGGGTAGAAGGATATACATAGGGAAAGCTTCCTCCATGTTTTTGCTCAGAAGTTTGGGAGATGTCTCCCTCTGGGCCCACTGGTGAATAAATGGTGTAGCTCCATTTCTCTGGGCGTTGCTTGGTTTTTCTTGGTCTTCTGCAACAACATGACCATTTTTTTCCAGTTTTATTGAGGAATAATTGACATATAAAAGTGTGTGTCTGTGTGTGTATTCATATATATGTAGCATGTGTGTGTGTGCAATGTGATGATTTGATGTATGTGTACATTATAAAATAATTTCCACAATCAAGTTAAGACATGCATCACCTCACATAGTTATCTTTGTGTGGTTGTTTGGGTGTGGTTGTGTGCTGACAACACTTAAGCTTTACTTGCTAAGAAAATTTCAAGTGTACAATATAGTATTAGCCTGATATAATCACAGGAAGAAAATGGAAATGATCTTACTATTGTGAAATGGTTTCTGTATGTTACTGTGATTCATAGTGAATTTTAAGAGATGAAGGAATTCTCACTGTATCTTTCTATTTGCTTCATGATCCTTATTATACCATATATGCTTCTGTTGTACAGTCTGAGAAACATCTATATAGTATACCTCCTCTAATGAACTCCAGTCCTTTTGTGTTATTTTTGTAATAATTAAATGCCAGAGCTTGCCTCTGGGAATTTCCATAATGAAACTTACTAAATTTACTAATTGAAATAGTCTTTTCTAAAATGTATTCTTAGACGGTGCCTCTGTGTTGCTGTACACCCAAATGAAAACTGAGCTGTATTTTTATTTTATTTATTTACTGATGACACTATTACAGATTTTTATTTCAAATTTTGCAATATTTAAAATTTTCCTCCCTTAGGAAATACTCTTCTCATAATTTTCTGATAGTTACTGTACTGTCACAGACTACATCTCATATATGCATAAACTTTGAGCATTAATAATAAGCATTCTATATATAATCAGTAAATGTAAACATTATTTTTCAAAACTTACCATTATTTGCAGAAGTAATACATGAATCTATTTCCTTGTGAAAACACTTTTCAAAAAAACAAAACGGGAACCAGTAAAAACTGAAAGGCCCTGCCCTGCTATTGGAGGAATTTTTGTTAGCCATCTGATGTGTAATTTCTAATTTTTTTAATAAGCATTTTTATTCCCACACTAGAGGCCCCATGCATGAATTCGTGCACGGGTGGGGTCCCTTGGCCTGGCTGGAGATCGAGGCCTAGTGGGGGGTAGGGGGTGAGGGGAGAATCGGGTGGGGCTGGCTGGGGGTTGGGGCCGTGGGTGGTTGGGGGGATGGCCAACCGGGGCCGGATCCGGCCGCATGGCCGCCGCAGTGCGCGTCATAGTGACCAGTCGTTCCAGCTGTTCCGGTCAGTCATTCTACCGTTCCAGGCACTGGGCTTTTATATCTATAGATTTCTATAAAGACTATGTTTTCATGAAAATGGGATTGCATGTGATATATTTTCTGTAACTTGCCCTTTTCATTAAGCATGTGCCTTGGATATTTTTCCATATTAGTATAAATATGTATATATCATTTTTAATTGCTATGTAGTATTCTTTAATATGAACATAGTTAATTTAACCATTTTTAAAGTAGTTTCACATTTTTTTTCACCGCTTGAAGCAATGGGACAGTTCACATCTGTGTCTCGGCGTGGGGGTATTGCTCTCAATGAGATGGTTGGAAATGGGCTCACTAGGTTAAAGAATGGAGAGAAGTGAATTAAATATGCCTGAAATTATAGTGTTTCCTTGTTCCTTCTCAAAGTGCCCTTTCGCTCAAATAAGATGGGGCTTTCTAAAAGCCCGCAACTTCCTGCCTTGGCAAGAGGATTGTGTGCAGCTCAAAGCAGAAACCACAGAATGTAAGACAATCTCACAAGGGAGCCTGTGACTCAGGCCACGGTACTAGTTTCAAGTCCTCTGTGAAGTGAACGTCACGATGTGGCAAACTAAAACCTTGGAAACTATTTCTGAGTGTGGTTTATGGATCCCATCCAGAGCCATGTCTTGCCAGGTCGTCCCCAGTCACTGGGATCTCTTCCGCAACATTGCCAGTAAAACGCATCACACAGTGCTGGGTCTCGGTGCAAAGGGTCCTTTTCCAGGATAGATGTAGATGCATTTTGAATGTTGATGAAATATGGCCAAAGTGCCCTAGTTAAAGACTGCACCGATTGACACTCCTATCAGCACGACACAAAAATCCATTGACCCTCCTCCTGCGCAGGCTTGGACCTTGCACGGGTTTAAACGTTTTGCCAATAAGATGGACAACAAAAGCTACCTCATGCTAATTATGGCTTTCCTGATCGCTAATGAGATGGATTGGTGATTTTTTTCTTGTTTATTAGCTATTTGTGTTTTTTTAAATTGTCTGTTTTAATTTCCCTATTGAATTACTTGGTTTTTCCAATTAATTAGTAAGAACTTGTTATATGCATTTTTCCCCCTGGTCGTTCACTAACCCTGTAAATTCATCTATGGTGTTTTGGTCTCACTGAAATTTTTGTTTGAAGAGGGTTTCTCTGTCAGTATTTGCAACTCTAGATTTTTTAGATCTTCCCATCTCCAACTTATAAGCTAATTATCCTATATTGTTTTCTGTTCTTTTATTATTTTACATTTACTTAGCTCTTTAATTCACTTGGAAATTGGTCTGTATCCGGTAGAAATCTAACTCATAAAAATTTCCAGATACATGGTCTATTTACCAAAGACCACTTGTTTAAAAAGTCCAAACTTAACCCAATCACCTGAAATGCAACATTAGTCATAGGAGCAGTTCCCATATAAATATTTGTTTCTAGATAATTTATTCTGTCCCATTGATTATTTTTATTTAATCCCTGCACGATACTAGGTTGTTATATTTGAATATCAGATCTGACAAACCATTCAACCCACTGTTCTTTCTTTACATTTGTTGTATTCTTTTTCAAAATTTTATTTTGTGCATGCATTTTAGGAACATTTTTTTCAAGTTCCATAACAAATTTTATTGGAAATGGTATTGAGTTGTGGAAAGTTCATGGTTTCACCTCTCATCTCATCCCTCATGTGGATCATAAGGATGGTATTGTTTTGGGCCATCTTATAAAGGTTTTGTATATCTCATCATTTATATAATATTTAATGTAGGTATAGATGGATTTCATGGTATTTGTTGCTCACTTTGAGATTTGATGTTGCATTTTATAAAATTCCTTCATCTACAGAGATGATAATATATTAACCCACTAATATAGTGAATTTTGCAATTAGATTTGCTAATATTAAATAAAACTTTTTGTAATAAACCATCCGTGGTCATTATGTTATTTTAATGGGCATCTGGTGTATTCGATTTGCTGCTGTTTTACATGGGAATTTAAAATCCTATGTGATCTTCATGCCCTTTTCCGTTTTTTGTTTTTTTTCCCCTCACTATTCTTGCTCAGTTTTAGCCTGAGACTTATGCTGTCCTCAAGAAATTAAGAAGACTGACGTTTTTCGCTTGCTCTGGAATTGTTTATATAAAGTGGATTATCTAATCATGAAAATTGTTGGAATTCCATAACTTTGCTATTGTGGGATATGTTTTTCCCTAGTAGGAATTAGTGTAAAAGCCATTGTGGTTGTTTTTTCCAACTTTCACATTTTACATCTTTAAAAAATTGTCTCTTTGATCTAGCTTTTTAAAAAATGCGTTCATAGAAAGTAGCATTCCGTATTTTAAAAACCTGTGTTTTCTGTTGTTTTCTGCTCTTTTATTCTTTTACATTTATTTAGCTCTTTAATTCGCTTGGAAATTGGTTTCTTTTCCTTTTTTTTCTTCCCTGACTACTTGTCAGGAGCACTGACCTCTTTTTCCTTTGATTTCCAAATGAAAAATGACAACAGCCAACACAACATAGCCATCCGGTGTGAATGAATCAAAAGTATACCCTTTTTGTCAGATGGGGTAGAAAGTATATTTTGGGGTGTGCTGCAGAATTTTAGTAAAAGTGTAGTTTATGCCGTGAGCTGGGGAAGGTTGAAAATCGCTGATCTAGCAGATTTATTCCCTTGATTAGAGGGCTCACATTTTTCTAAACCTGTTGCTTTTTGAAATAGCCAGTGTTTTACTTGTTTTTGATGGACCGGTGTCTGTGCGAGGTTTACGGACATTTCCCGGCAGCTGGTGGATTGTGGGCTTGCAGGCCACGGCAGCACGTGCTGAGACTGCTGTCCTCCCGTGTGGGTTGTAGCCGTTGTCGATGGGAAGTACCTTCTCGCCAACTCTCAGTGCTTTGCGCTCTAAATTCCATTGTGTCTGACAGTCCTATTTATGCAGCAATACCTGTCTTACTATTTTTGGGGGGGGTGAGGAGAGGAGGGTAGCATTTGCCTGATGAAGCTTGGCCCCTCGCTTTATTGTTAAGGATTTTGAAAGTAATTTTGCTTTTTACACCTTGGTGAAGAGCATGTAAGTTTGCTCTTTTTATTTCTCTGTCATTTTCAAAAAAGCACGATGACACGGGATCGGCCGAAACAGCAGCCCGGATGAG
The DNA here is from genome assembly GCF_014108235.1 of Myotis myotis. Taxonomy (NCBI): domain Eukaryota; kingdom Metazoa; phylum Chordata; class Mammalia; order Chiroptera; family Vespertilionidae; genus Myotis; species Myotis myotis. The sequence goes on along the minus strand of NW_023416401.1, from coordinate 2,785,092 downwards.
GACTTGGCGTTTGCCGCCCACTGTCCTTGCGGTCATTTGCCTCCATCACGATTTCTAGAGGTGACCTCTGCACCGGGGGTGCGAGGAGACGCGGTGTTAGCTTCCTCCGAGGCATGGCCAGGCCACCGGCAGGTGAAGGCAGGTCTCTGCTCTCCCATCTTCCCCTCATAGCTTGGCAGTTGTCCATCTAGAACTCACTGCAGTTCTTCCTCGTTGGGATCATAAATGTATCATTTTTATAGTCAGAGGAGAAACTGGACGACCTCAAAGATTCATACTGTCTAGAACGGTCACTTTTTGTGATCTGTATGAGGTGATAGATCGTACAAATATGAAATCCCTAACTGTCATATAACTACAAGAATGAAGCAACAAAACCCATGCTTCCCGGGAAACATCAGTGAGGCATTTTGAGGGGGAAAGCAGCAAAACCGTCCCTCCCTCTTTTCCTGCTGCAGCAAGTCCAGTTTCCCATGGCTATGGGGAGCTCTGGGAGTAGTCCTTAGCGCCTCAGGAAAGTTGGTATTAAAAGCTCAGGTGCCAGTTTTTTCTGTGTGTCAGCCGGTCTAGCCAGAGCTCAGGGATAGAAAGAGATGAGGCCGCAGCAGCTGACATGAGTTGGGGGGAGATTATTTGAAGAGTTAAAGGAATTTGGATTTCCTTCCTTTCTCTTACAACAAATGATTGTGCTGACTGTAGGCACAACTCAAAGTCTGAGAATATATTTACCCTTTATGAACGTTTAAACAAAATGTAAGTCCACATAAGAATTATGATATGGCCCGACCGGCGTGGCTCAGTAGTTGAGCTTTGACCTAACCAGGAGGCCATGGTTCAATTCCCAGTCGGGGTTCAATCCCTAGTGTGGGGCCTGCAGGAGGCAGCCAATCAATGATTCTCATCATTAATGTTTCTCTCTCTCTTCATCTTCCTTCCTCTCTGAAACCAATTTTTAAAAATTAAAAAGAATTATGATACTGATTATTTTAAGTTTCTACTCTTAGAGGGTGAGGAGAGGTGGAACAGATATATCTTGAAACAGGCAGAGGCATGGTGGTAGACAGATATTCGGGGCTATTTTATTACTCTAATGTGTATTTAATATAGTGGATTCATTTGTTCAGTTTTTAAGTTTGAATGTGTCAACCACAAGAATAATTTTTAAAAGTCCTTATATGTTTAGGAGGGATGCCTGGTGAATTTAATTACTAAGTGATGCCAGACAGCTTCTACAATAATTTGTTTCTTGACCTTTCTCTGCCAGTAGCACGCTTTGCATAAGTAACCTCGAGTTCAAGAATGCCTTTATCTTGTAGGTTAGCACATAAACACTTATTAGTAACAGTTTATCAGTTTCTGTTTTGTGGGAAAGATTGTTTGCATTGTACAATTTTAGAGTTTGCTGGGTTTTACTCTAGTAGGGTTTTTAATTGTATATATTTAAGACATTTATTGTACTAACTAACATTTGGGATCAGAGCAGAACTAGGACTGGATTGGCTGAGAATATTTTCTGATTTAGTTTAATGGTTTCTAGATTTGGGGGTACTTGAGACTGTATTTTAATAAAGTTTTTCTTTCATTAGATTTTTTTTTTAATCTTCCTGTTTTAACTGCATCTTTGTGGGGAGCCGATATACGGTTAAGCCTCGGACTGACCTGTTGGCAAAGTCACAAACATGTCCCAGCTTAGAGGGCACCGTCCCCTTAGCATAATTAGGCTTAACCTTATGACACTCCCTAGATCTTATCTGGGAAGCTAATGGGTTGAGGGAAGTGCAGCAAGAACAAGAACAAAAACAAGTGAAACTCACAAGAACAGTGTAACTTTGGTAGCCCCTACCTGTTTACCTCTGACTATAAAAATAAAGGCTCAGTTTGCCGGGATCTCTCTCTGTGGCCTCAGCCAGGCACAGGGAGATTCAAGGAGACTTAAGAGAGCTAGAGAGGTATGAACACTGTCTCCGTGTAAATCATTCTTCACCTTTGGGAACCTTTGGCCCGCTGGGGCTGGACCCCGGCACATCTTGACCTTTTAAGTATCAGTAAAGGCATCAGCAACCACAGACTGAGAGGAAGTTCTTCCCGTGGCCCCAGGCTTTTCGCACCTTCTCTCCTCAGCTCTTATCGCAGCTCCAGGACCTCTGCGCTTTGGACTGATACACACTGACCCCAGGCCCCAAGTGAACTCTCTCAGCTGAAGTTGACTTCTGTGTTTGGAGAAAGCATGGCCGTATAGACTATATTGAACTCAAACTGTCGCTGGGGTCAAGTAACCCTCCTCCCCCGGACCCCTGGACCCCCTACAAACACAAATTCAACACGGATAGATTTCAGTCACACGGAGTTCTCTGTGCACAGACACTGCTCTGCTCACTTGGCGTATTAGCTCATTTAATCTGTAGAGTGAAGTGCCCTGTGTCATCACTGTCATTTCCAATAGACATCCCTTCCCCACACGTCCACGGTGGTAAGATCAAGAAGCATCGTGCAGCTGCTGGGTGAGTCCCGGCCGGGCGCGCGGTGCTGGGCTGTGTGGGAGCCACCCGGGCGCTCTGGGTAACGAGGCCGCCCTACCGTCAGAGCCTGTGAGCTGGGAGATGTGCAGGAGGGCGTGAAGGTCACTGTTTCCCCAGGCCCGTTAGCTGGCGGGGCGTAGCAGGAATGCCGTGGCCAGTCCACCGACACTCACTAGGGGCGGCTGAGCCAGGACTTAGCCGGCTCGGCTCTCTGGCTCTGAGCTCCCAGGGCTCTGTCGGGCGCAGGGTGAGAGCCAGGGGCTGAGGGAGGAGGGAAAGGGGCTCCATCGCCCACTGGCATTCTTCTTAGGCTGTGCCAGGTAGGGCTGCCATTATGGGATGTCAAGACAGTCAAGTCTAAGTAACTTAGGCCTAAGTTAAAATTGTAAGTTATTTCAACCGTCATTTAAGAAATAAATCAAATATTTTACAAGGAAACCTACATTCCCTATGATACACCGGGCACTTCAGTGAGACTCATGTCGGGGGGAAGGAAATCAGAGGCTCAGGACGGAGCCCGCAGCCCGTGCATGTGCCCCCATCAGGAACGGAACCGCGACCTCCTGGTTCATCGGTCGATGCTCAACCCCTGAGCCCCGCGCCGGGCAGTGGTTTCCCGTGGTCACTAAGCCCCCTCCTCCCCCTGCCGCACCGCCCGGCGCATCCAGCCCCTCCTGCCTCTCCCTGCGGCCCAGGCCTGGCGCATCCAGCCCCCTCCTGCCTCTCCCTGCGGCCCAGGCCTGGCACCAGCGAGCACCCGCGCTCAGCATCCGCAGCCTCGTTCCCACTGCACCGGCCGCCGGCCTCGCTGGCCCCACCGGTTCATTGGCGAGTTGGGAGCTGAGCCATTGTGGAGATCGAGGTAACATGCCCAGGCTCTGGGAGCGGTTCGGGCTGCTGGGACACTCCTGTCTTCTCCGCTGGGGAAGATGAGTCTCATTCTGCTGCTTGACCCCCATGGCCGGCCTTTGGCCGCGGAGCTTGCACCGACCGCGGGTGCCTGGGGGACAGACGACTTTCCCCGGGACTGTCCCAGGAGGCGGGGGCACAGAGTGGCACGGTCTTCCCACATGCACATCCTGCTTCTGCTCTCAGGTGGCAGGCCCTGGAACACGACTGTGGTGTTGTGGTGCCCTTGTCTGTGAGGCAGGGGAGGCACAGGGCTGCGTGAGGACAGTGCCTGGGCTGGGCACGCTCAGCACACCCTGGATGGGGGCTAGTGAGTGAGATGCGGTCCTATTTCCCTCCCCCCCCTGTCCTCTGACACAGGCTGATCTGGGCGGGATTGCGGGTCTGGGTCCAGACCGCCGTACATAAAACATCTGTCACAATAAAGCAAGTCACAGTCTTTTGCTGGTTGAAGATCTTGCCTTCAATTTGTAAAAAAAAAAAAAAAAAAAAAAAAAAAAAGTAACCCCTGTGGACCACGATAAAGTGAAGCGCAATAAGACGGGGTATCCCTGTAATTGAGAAAAGAAAAAAATTGTTTTCACTCTCAACTTTATTTATTTTTTTAATATATTTTATTGATTTTTTTACAGAGAGGAAGGGAGAGAGATAGAGAGTTAGAAACATCGATGAGAGAGAAACATCGATCAGCTGCCTCCTGCACATCTCCCACTGGGGATGTGCCCACAACCCAGGCACATGCCCTTGACCGGAATCGAACCTGGGACCCTTCAGTCCGCAGGCCGACGCTCTATCCACTGAGCCAAACCGGCTTCGGCTCAACTTTATTTTTTAAAATATTTGTATTGACTTCCGAGAGGAAGGGAGAGAGAGAGACAGAAACATCAATGATGAGAGAGAATCACCGATGGGCTGCCTCCTGCATACCCCCCCGCTAAGGATGGAGCTGCCACCCGGGCATGTGCCCTTGACTGGAATCGAACCTGGGACCCTTCGGTCCACAGGCTGACACTCTATCCACTGAGTCAAACCGGCCAGGGCTGAAACAACCTTTTCACTGTGTCAGTGTGCGCCTTACCTTTTCAAAGATGATTGACCAGGTTTCGTGGGGACTTGCATAGGAATTTACATTCTAGAATACCTGTGCTTTTGGCCCTTTCAGTGTGTACGCTACCTTGATAGGAGGCTGTATCTCTTTAAGTTGAAGAGAATCTTAGTGTTCATTTTCTGCACTCTCTGTTTTAAACTCCGGCCAGGCCTGCAAGCAGGATTAAATGTGTTTCATACACGGTACTGAGGCCTCATGGTCTGGCTTACTGCAGTAAAATAGCGCGAGATTCCAGGCCCCGATGGCCTGAATGCTTCGGCTCCTGTCCACGTGGCCCCCTTAAGTCACCTCCGTGAGAACATCCAAGTGTACCCAGGAAAGTCAGAACTACGGGCAGCCTAAAGCTTGACGGAGCCGCCTGGAAATGATAGATCCCAGGGAGATCAGACCTGATTGCTGCGGAGACCTTCCCTGTGGATGTGGGCGTGAAAAAAGGCAGACTTCATCCCTCAGCTCTGTGAGGGGAATCATCCATTTTCGGTCGGCTCACCTCATTCTAAACCCACTTTCTAACATTTCCCTTCTTAATAGCCCCATTCCTCTGAAAGCCTTTGACTGCACGCATCGGAGTCTTTCCAAAATTAGGTCACCATGGAACATTAAACTTTCATAGCAGGATGTACAGGGCGGAGACGCAAATATATCAGATTGCTTTTTGTTAATTATGATTACATTTTTTACAAGAACTAATGCCACTATCACCCAGTTTATTAAATCACTCAGCACAACTGAAGACTGTAAACGAGTTAACTGACATGAGGACATTTTATATGTTTGTTCTACTTATTAGAAGGAGTTGGTAGGTAGCCAGGTTCCTGGAAGCAGGAATGCTGTGTAGTTTAGTGAAAGGGGAAGGTTTTGGGGGCTGGAGGTCCTGCATTAGTATCCCAGAATTCATTGCCAGTGACGAATGCCGTGCCCACTCATGAGCCACACCGTGTCAGCATTGGCACCCTCCTATACGCTGGGCATACTAATGAGTGTCATGGATTCAATTTAAAAGACTACTATGAGAGGCAAAAGGGATAGGTGTCTGAGAGGTTTTTGTGTCACGTAAATGTATATAAATATTAATTTTGATCTTTTAACCTTGGCTGGTGATTATCACAGCAGTTGTTCATTACGAATGAGCCTGTGAACTGAGTCTGTAACTTCAGCTCAGCTTTCCGTGGTCAAGGAGAAGTGAAATTAAAACCATAAAACTAAAAATACCTGACCTTCCCTGGGTGATCTCTTTTCTGCCAATATCATGGTTGGATTTCTAGTACAGCAGGATAATACAGTCATCCAGATAAATCAAAGAGTTCAGGTCCTAGGGAAGGGCTCCTTGAATGGGTTATGTTAAATTTAATACTTTAAATAGGAATTTTAAAAAATGTTTTTTATGCTTAAGAGACAAATCTTGTGGTGTAAGAAGCTTTCACAGTAGTTATATGTCAATTATATCTCAACTAGAGGCCCCGTGCATGGATTCCTGCACTGTTGGGGGGCGGGACCTGCGGGGATCGGCTGCTGTGGGAGCACCACTCATCCCATTCAGCCACGCGGCGCTCCCACTGTGGGAGCACACTGACCACCAGGGGCCAGCTTCTGTGTTGAGCATCTGCTCCCTGGTGGTCAGTGCGCATCATAGCGACTGGTCAACCGGTCATTCTGGTCGTACCGCCTTTCGGTCGCTGGGCTTTCATTATATAGGATAAATATGGAAATTAAGTCAATTACATTAGAATAAAATAAAATGGTTCTCATATAGTCCTGTGGTCAATAGGCAAAGAATGCACATCTGTGTGACTATTTTAATGTTAATAGATGGCTCAGCACTCCATGTGATTATGTCTGATCTGATAATTGCATTATGGAAATGGTGGTGTGGCCCTTTAAGGGAGGTGCTGGGTTAGAAAACAACTGGTTTGTAGGGTGAGAAAGCGATATCACGCTAACTGCAAAGGGCCCTTAAAGAAACCCCAACAGTTTCAAACTGACAACAGACCACTCCTGGCAGGAAAGAAATCTATGCCTCCAGTGGCGGTAATGGAGCCTTCCCTTGCTTGAAAGGAAATCTGTACATCGAAGCACCAGTGGCACTCAGGCTGTGCTCAGAGTCATGGCAGAGGCGATGGCAGGCCCCTGCCGCAGCCCGCTGGCTGCTTAATGGACGGAGACCGAGACGGCAGCTGAAAGCAGACCTGGCAGGGATGGAAGTGGGCAGACCTGACACTGCGTGTGCTTGTGTGTTAGCGGACCTGGTGGATGGTGTCTGACATGGTCTATAGAGAGGAACCACAATCTTTTGGGTATATTGTATCTTACCTTGTGTTTATTAAAATGAAAAGGGCAAAGGCCATTGTCCCAGCCTTTCATAATTGTGTGAGGAATGGTTGTGCATAGTAGCTGACAATATCTGCTTTCTCTTTCATTTACTTGATCTCGGTGCAACTCTCACATGGATGCCAAACAGGCTGAACTCTCCAATCAAAGCTCCCTGCAACTATGGGCACCGGCGAATGCAGGGTGGCCATGAAGTGAACAGTTCTGGTAAATTCTCACCAGAGTTTAAATATATTTTTATTGATTTCAGAGAGGAAGGAAGAGGGAGAGAGAGAGAGATAGAAACATCCATGATGAGAGAATCATGGATCGGCTGCCTCCTGCAAGTCCCCACTGGGGATGGATCCCACAACCCGGGCCTGTGCCCTTGACCGGAATTGAACCTGGGACCTTTCAGTTTGCAGGCCGACACTCTATCCACTCAGCAACCGGCTAGGGCTCTTACCAGAGTTTTGAAAGGCTTAGTTAAGAATACCTGCAAGTTTCTGATAAAATGTGCACTGATGCGTATGCCATGCTGGGTAAATCCCAGACACTTCTAGCTTGCTTTCGAGCCACCACTCAGCTTCAAAACCTGGTGACTCTGGGCATCCAACATTGATTAGAATTCTCAAAGCGGAGGGCACTGTGCTGGACCCCCAGACAGACCTTTGCTTCTAAGAATAAATATTTCTCTCTCCCTCTCTTATTCCCCAACTTAAGAACTGAAATTAAGAAAATCCAATTAGATAAACAGTTATTGTATCAAAATTATAATGTTCAGGAAATGCTTTAGATTTCCGAAATATATATAACGATATATTTGGGTCACGGTAATGATTGAACAATTATTAGTTCACAATGCATTTGCCTATGTTTTAGATTAAAAATTAAAGGTTAGAGGATCTATTTCCATAAAGGCCAGAGTATCTGAATTTGCTGGATTTACTCCTGACAAAGATATATTTTTGATTAAACATTAATATTCCCTTTATATAAAATTGATATTAGATACAGAAGAAAATGCATTTTTGTGTAAGAAGCTTCTTTAACATTGTCACCAGTTGCTTTCCCATTTAAAGGTTTTGTTAATGAGAAAAATAGATGAGGTTTACGATGCGGGCTTTTCATTTTCTCTCTACAAAAATCCGGGCCCACACAGAGCTTGCACCTTTGACCTTGGCGTCCTGGACACCATGATCTCAACAATTAATTTATCATCCCTGTCTTTTGAGCGAATGAGCATGAGCCACATTACATCAGAGAAGTGTCAGCGTTGACAATTAATATTTTAGGGCTACAACCACATATGAATTTATAGCAATAGTACCATCTAGAGCTATGTATTTCTAAAAGAGAAAAAATATTATGTAATTTGCTATAAAATATGATTCCAAAGGGGCCAATCGTGTTAATATCTCTGGACAATGAGAGTAGGACTCAGTAGGCATGTTTGCAAACAACAGCCAGTTCTAGCTTTCCCTTAAATAAAGCTCAAGATTGATGTGAATGGTACCTGATTGGCCATTGATAAATATGAAATATCAATGAATACAACCGATGGGCCTCATATTTTAATGATCAACCCCCTTCGAAAGTCAAAACTTCCCATGAGTAATTTGAGGATTAACATCAAGGCACCTTTTGTTGCCCTCACAGCTCCTCCGCCTGGTGAGGCTTTATCCAGGGCAGCAGTGTTTGTGCACCGCTCAGTCTTCAGACCGGAATGGAGGGGCTCATGCCAGTTTGCCTCCAGAAACACATCATTCGCTGCAAACAGGGCCCCAGGGCCACCTTGCCCGTTTCTCAATAGGACAATGTACATGTGGGTTCATTCACAGCAGCCGCTTGTTCAGGCGCACTGGGAAACGGAGGGAACTGCTGCACTGGGCGCTAACCCGCAACCGCACAGACAGGGAGGGAGAGCAGGGCCCCCGGGCAGGAGGCCAGGGCCTCCTCTCACACACGCTTTCTGTTCTTAACACATTTGTGCTGATGTCAGAGAGGAAGGGAGAGGGAGAGGTAGGAACATCAATGAGAGAAACCACTGACCGGCCGCCTCCTGCACGCCCAGCACCGGGATCCAGCCCACCACCCGGGCCTGTGCCCGCCCGGGAATGGAACGGTGACCTCCTGGTTCACAGGTCCATGCTCAGCCCCTGAGCCCCGCCGGCCGGCACCTCTCACACAATCTTTAGCACCGTCCCCACTTCCACCTGTGGCTCCAAAACAGACCCGGAACCAGAACGCCTGTCCTCAGCTTGACTCATTTAAAATGATTTTCTTTAACCTAAACCCCAAAAGTCCTAAGAAATATAACTGGTAACCAGGAGGTATCCAGGAGATACAAGGAGGGTTAACTGGCTTGTAATCCCCAAAGAGTTTGGCCTAAGAATTTCTAACCAAAGGAAAGTAAATGTCACTGAAGCAGTTTCTTTCTGTGCATAATATCCATCACCTATCATAAAGAGACACTAAAAGTGTGCCCAGTAAACGTGGCTTCTCTTATCCAACAAGCTCCGCAGCTAATCCGCTATTTAAAGAGGTACAGCCATTGTGCTGTGGACAGTTCGCCTAAACAAACACGCGTCCCTCTTCACTGGGTCAGGTGCACTGATTTCTTAGAATAAGCAGATTAAAATGAAACATGAATTTGATTCTGGTTCTTTGGGGAGCGGGGGGGGGAGCTGGGGGAGGAGCTGGTGCCGACCTTGAGACAGAGGCACTGCATGGAGATAGCACCGGCAATGAGGAGAAGAGACTGGAAGACAGCACATTGCCAAAGGGCATGACCTTTACCCTGTTTCCCGATCGCGTCTCAGATGCCTTGAAAGGCTTTGCTTTGTACCTCTGAGTTTTCAGGCTCCAGCAAGGGTATGAATACGTATAAAGGGGGATCAATGATTCAGTGAAGACTTATTCTGTTCGCTAAGGAAGCCAGAGCCAACTTCCTAGTTGCATTTTTATCGTCACCACTTAAAATAAGATTACTAAAGTCTAAATTACCCAGTTATTTACAGAGAGAGCCAATAATTTTAATTCAATCTCAATCCCCGTGGGTTTTTAGTAGTACAGCCAGAAGTTATGGGGACTTCTCTCCTTGGCACTGGAACCCTGGGCTGTGGGGGCCGGGTGTGGGGCTGGGACCCCTCACGCCTCAGGGGGAACCTCTGTAGCTGAGATACCCCCCCCCCCACCAGATTTTTAGCCACGTTCCAGGGTGTGGGACCAGCCGGTTGTGTTTTGCTCCTCCACCGATCTCCATGTGGCTTCTTCTATGTAACCTTAGTTGCATGATTTCTGTTCAACCAGCTTTTAGGTGGTTGAATTAAAATTATTTTGAATTAAAATTATTTTCTGGGGAAAAGTTACTCTCGTTCACCTATGAATTTTTGGAAACTTTAATTTCTGTTTTTATTATATTTTTGAAGATTATAGACCAGGAGTGGGCAAACTTTTTGACTCGATGGCCACAATGGGTTCTTAACCTGGACCGGAGGGCTGGAACAAAAGCATGGATGGAGTGTTTGTGTGAACTAATATAAATTCAAAGTAAACATCATTACATAAAAGGGTACGGTCTTTTTTTTTTTTTAGTTTTATTCATTTCAAACGGGAAGGATCCGGCCCGCAGGCCATAGTTTGCCCACGGCTGTTATAGACCATGCAATAAATATTTTGATTTCTGAATTCAAGAGTGGTGGTTTGTTCATGTTTATATTTAAAACAAATAAAGTGATCCAATGAGACAAGGTAAGTGGATTGGTTGATACCTCACACAAATGACTGAAACCTCATGTAACCAGAAAATTCAAAGAAATGGAATGGCTTGTTCCGTAAATACTAAGTAATGGAGGCACACTTACATTTTAATATCTTCAACATTCCTTAAAGGCTACTTATTATGTATATGTGTGATGATCAATCATTGCTAAGTTCATTATTTGATGGGGAAACATGGTTTAGAAATCATTACAAACAGAAATCCTAACCTTTGGAACTGGGGATTGAGAAAGATACAGAGAGCGTTAAAAGATGCTATCAATTCTTAGAATTTTGCTTCAGGAAATTACATTTCAGCGGCTCACGTATTGTTATTTTTATAAACAAAAAGAAATGGTTGTTGCTGGTGTAATTATGGGATGCACTTCAGAGACAGATTGTTACACGGGGGAAGAAGGCACTACATCAATCAGAACTTTAGCACGGGGCCAATTTGGCATGTTGGTTCAAGAGCACCTAGGGACCTAGCGCCTCCCCAACGCGCGTGAGGAACTTCCATTGTTGTTCAGAATGTTTTCTTACTGAGGCATCTCAGGGAAGGAAACCATCTTCCTTTGATTGGTTGCCATCTCCATGCTTCTGAGTGGGCGCCAGTTCTTTGAAGGTTGAAGTAGAAGTATGGCTACGTGTGTACTGACTCTCTCCATAACAAGATGGCGAGCTGCTCAAGGCGATTCCTTACTGAGGCTTCCGGTCCAGAGGGCAGAGGAGGTAGATGCGGTCCTCACGTCCTCCCACAACCACATCAAAATTACAGCTAAACTGCAGAACAACCATCATTCAGAACCACCTAAAAGCCAGTTGAACAGAAATCGTGCAACTAAGGTTACATAGAAGAAGCCACATGGAGATCGGTGGAGGAGCAAAACACAACCGGCTGGTCCCACACCCTTGGACCGTGGCTCAAAATGGGGGGGGAGTATCTCGGCTGCAGAGGTCCCCCCTGAGGCGTGAGGGGTCCCAGCCCCACACTCGGCCCCCACATCCCAGGGTTCCAGTGCCAAGGAGAGAAGTCCCCATAACTTCTGGCTGTACTACTAAAAACCCACGGGGATTGAGATTGAGTGAAACAGAGGACTGCTGGAGTCCCAGGTGTTCCTCTTAAAGGGCCTGCACACAGAATTAATTAGTTAGACTGGCTCTCTCTGAGCTCCAGCACTGGGGCAGTAGCTCCAAGGAAACCAGGGACATACCAGGAGGAACTGGATTGTTTGGCATCAGGGTGAGGACTGGGGGCAGAGGAGGGGAGGGGGCATTCTTCAAGACAGAAAAGCTGGCAAAGGCCATTGGTTGTCGTTTTTCTAAGCCCTTCCCCACAGAGCTGGCATGCCTGAGTTTCCATCAACCTGGCCATCACTATTCAGGTGGTTCCCTGAGATCCCATCCAATTGGGAGCCCACCCATGCTGTTTCCAGTAGATTTTTCCATACGAACGGGCTGCCTTGGCTCATGCCTCAGACTTTCCTAAAATCTCCCCCACAAGCAGCATTTGGCCTCAGCATGCCCTATACCTCTCGCTGAGTATCAGTGACAGGCAAATGTGCAAAATGAAAGCTCACTGCTGGGATGTAGGTGAGGGGACATTTGCCAGGATTGGCAGTACGAAGTCTGCAGGGTGGGCCAGCAGGCTGAAGAGCAGGGGCGTCACTGTTCCACATCTAGTCCAAAGGCCATGTGCTGTAGAGGGAAGAAGAGCTGGTGCTGCAGATGAAGTCCTAAGGTCATCTTCTGGAGAATTCTCTCTTGCTCAGGGGAAGCTAGTATTATTCTCTTTTTTTTTTTTTTTTTTCTTTTTTTTTTTATTGCTTAAAGTATTACAAAGGGTATTACATATGTGTCCATTTTATCCCCCCGCCCTAGACAGTCCCCTAGCCTCCCCTATCCCCCAATGTCTTATGTCCACTGGTTATGCTTCTATGCATGCATACAAGTCCTTTAGTTGATCTCTTAACCCCCTACCTCCTACCCCGCAACCCTCCCCGGCCTTCCTGCTGCAGTTTGACAATCTGTTTGAGGCAGCTCTGCCTCTGTATCTATTATTGTTTAAAAGTTTATAATGGTCTCTATTATCCATGAATGAGTGAGATCATGTGGTATTTTTCCTTCATTGACTGGCTTATTTCACTTAGCATAATGCTCTCCAGTTCCATCCATGACGTTGCAAATGGTAAGAGTTCCTTCCTTTTTAGAGCAGCATAGTATTCCATCGTGTAGATGTACCACAGTTTTCTAATCCATTCATCTACTGATGGGCACTTAGGCTGTTTCCAGATCTTAGCTATGGTGAATTGTGCTGCTATGAACATAGGGGTGCATATATCCTTTCTGATTGGTGTTTCTGGTTTCTTGGGGTATATTCCTAGAAGTGGGATCACAGGGTCAAATGGGAGTTCCATTTTCAGTTTTTTAAGGAAACTCCATGCTGTCTTCCATAGTGGCTGCACCAGTCTGCATTCCCACCAGCAGTGCACAAGTGTTCCTTTTTCTCCACATCCTCTCCAGCACTTGTCGTTTGTTGATTTGTTGATGATAGCCAGTCTGACAGGTGTGAGATGGTACCTCATTGTTGTTTTGATTTGCATCTCTCGGATGATTAGTGACTTTGAGCATGTTTTCATATGTCTCTTGGCTTTCTGAATGTCCTCTTTTGAAAGGTGTCTATTTAGGTCCTTTGCCCATTTTTTGATTGGATTGTTTATCTTCCTTTTGTTAAGTTGTATGAGTTCCCTATAAATTTTGGAGATTAGGCCCTTATCGGATATGACATTGGCAAATATGTTTTCCCACACAGTGGGTTTTCTCGTTGTTTTGTTGATGGTTTCTTTTGCTGTGCAGAAGCTTTTTATTTTGATGTAGTCCCATTTGTTCATTTTCTCTTTAGTTTCAAGTGCCCTAGGAGCTGTATCAGTGAAGAAATTGCTTCAGCATATGTCTGAGATTTTGTTGCCTTTGGATTCTTCTAGAATTTTTATAGTTTCCTGTCGTACATTTAAGTCCTTTATCCATTTTGAGTTTATTTTGTGTATGGTGTAAGTTGGTGGTCTAGTTTCATTTTCTTGCATATATCTGTCCAATTTTCCCAGCACCATTTATTGAAGAGACTATCTTGGCTCCATTGTATGTTCTTGCCTCCTTTGTCAAATATTAATTGAGCATATTGGTTCGGGCCGATTTCTGGGCTCTCTATTCTATTCCATTGATCTATATGCCTATTCTTGTGCCAGTACCAGGCAGTTTTGAGAACAGTGGCTTTGTAATACATCTTGATATCTGGTATTGAGATCCCACCTACTTTGGTCTTTTTCAGGATTGCTGCAGCTATTCGAGGTCTTTTTTTATTCCAGATGAATTTTTGGAGAGTTCGTTCTAGATCTCTGAAGTATGCCGTTGGTATTTTAATGGGAAGTGCGTTGAATTTATAGATTGCTTTGGGTAGTATGGACATTTTAATGATGTTGATTCTACCAATCCATGAACACGGTATGTTCTTCCATCTGTTTATGTCTTCCTCTATATCTTTTTTCAACGTCCTGTAGTTTTCTGAGTAGAGGTCTTTTACCTCTTTAGTTAAGTTTATTCCTAGGTAGCTTAATTTTTTTGGTGCGATGGTAAACGGGCTTGTTTTTATAATCTCTCTTTCTGAAAGTTCACTATTGGTGTATAGAAATGCCTCGGATTTCTTGGGGTTAATTTTGTATCCTGCTACATTGCCAAATTCATGTACTAAGTCCAGTAGCTTTTTGATGGAGTCTCTAGGGTTTTGTATGTATAATATCATGTCGTCTGCAAATAAGGACAGTTTTACTTCCTCTTTTCCAATTTGGATGCCTTTTATTTCTTCTTCTTGCCGAATTGCAATGGCTAACACTTCCAGTACTATGTTGAACAGGAGTGGTGAGAGGGGGCATCCCTGTCTTGTTCCTGTTCTTAGGGGAAATGGTGTTAGTTTTTGTCCATTGAGTATGATGTTGGCTGTGGGCCTGTCATATATGGCTTTTATTATGTTGAGGTATGATCCTTCTACTCCCACCTTGCTGAGAGCTTTTATCAAAAATGGGTGTTGAATTTTGTCAAATGCTTTTTCTGCATCAATTGATATGACCATGTGGTTTTTTTCTTTCAATTTGTTTATGTGATGTATCACGTTTATTGATTTGCGGATATTGTACCATCCTTGCATCCCTGGGATAAATCCTACTTGGTCATGGTGTATGATCTTTCTGATGTACTGCTGGATCCGATTTGCTAAGATTTTGTTGAGGATTTTGGCATCTATGTTCATGAGGGATATTGGCCTGTAATTCTCTTTCATTGTGTTGTCTTTACCTGGTTTTGGTATTAGGGTGATGCTGGCTTCATAGAATGAGCTTGGAAGTGTTCCTTCCTCTTGAATTTTTTGTAGTAGTCTGAGGAGGATAGGTTTTAGTTCTTCCTTGAATGTTTGGTAAAACTCCCCTGTGAAGCCGTCTGGTCCTGGGCTTTTGTTTGCTGGAAACTTTTTGATGACTGCTTCAATTTCTTCCATAGTTATTGGCCTGTTGAGATTTTTAGAATCTTCCTGATTGAGTTTTGGAATGTTGTATTTTTCTAGGAATTTGTCCATTTCCTCCAGGTTGTCTAGTTTGTTGGAGTAGAGCTGTCCATAGTATTTTTTAACAATCATTTGTATTTCTGTGGGGTCTGTTGTTATTTCGCCTCTATCGTTTCTGATTTTGTTTATTTGGGTCCTCTCTCTTTGCTTCTTGGTGAGTCTGGCTAGAGGTTTGTCAATCTTGTTTATCCTTTCAAAGAACCAGCTCTTGGTTTCATTGATTTTCTGTATTGTTTTTTTGGTCTCTATGTCATTTATTTCTGCTCTAATCTTTATTATCTCCTTCCTTCTGCTCACTCTGGGGTTTTCTTGTTGCTCTCTTTCTAATTCTTTGAGTTGTAGAGTTAGATGATTTACTACCATTTTTTCTTGTTTGTTGAGATAGGCCTGTAGAGCTATAAACTTCCCTCTCAGGACTGCTTTCATTGTGTCCCATAGGTTTTGGATTGTTGTGTTTTCATTGTCATTAGTTTCCAGGATGTTTCGAATTTCTTCTTTGATTTCATTGGTAACCCAATCAATATTTAATAGCATGCTATTCAGCTTCCAGGTGTTTGAGTATTTTGGGTTGTTTTTATTGTAGTTTATTTCTAATATTATGCCATCGTGGTCTGCGAAGACGCTTTTTATGATTTCAATTTTCTTGAATTTGGGGATACTTTGCTTGTGACCCAATATATGGTCTATTTTTGAATATGTCCTATGAGCATTTGAGTAGAATGTATATTCCCTGGCTTTCGGGTGAAGTGTTCTGAAGATGTCTATTAAGTCCATCTGATCTAGTGAGTCATTTAGGATTGCTATATCTTTGCTGATTATTTGTCTAGAGGACTTATCCAGTGCTGTCAGTGGTGTATTAAAGTCCCCTACTATGATTGTATTGTTGTCGATGTCTCCTTTGATATCTTCCAGGAGTTTTTTTATGAATTTGGGTGCTCCTGCATTGGGTGCATATATGTTTACCAGGATTATATCTTCTTGTTGTATTGATCCCTTTAGTATTATGAAGTGGCCTTCCTTATCTCTTGTTATGGCCTTCACTTTGAGGTCTATTTTGTCCGATATAAGTATTGCTACCCCAGCTTTCTTTTCCTTTCCATTTGCCTGAAAGATATTTTTCCATCCTTTCACTTTCAGTCTGTGTGAGTCCCTTCTAATGAGGTGGGTTTCTTGTAGACAGCAGATGTATGGGTCATGTTTTTTTATCCATTCAGCCACTCGATGTCTTTTGTTTGGAGCATTTAGTCCGTTTACGTTTAAAGTTATTATTGAAAGGTACTTGTTTGTAGGCATTTCTGTTTTTGTGTGGCTGTTTTCTTTCTGAGCTTTTTATTTCTTATTTTTATACCAGTCCCTTTAGCATTCCTTGCATTGCTGGCTTGGTGGTGATAAACTCCCTTAGCCTTTTTTTGTCTGTGAAGCTTCTTATTTCCCCTTCAAGTTTGAATGATAGCCTTGCTGGATAGAGTATTCTTGGATTCAGTCCTTTGCTTTGCATCACTTTGTAAATTTCCGTCCATTCTTTTCTGGCCTGATGTGTTTCTGTTGAGAAATCATTTGACAATCTAATGGGAGATCCCTTGTATGTAACTTTCCGTCTCTCTCTTGCAGCCTGTAAGATTCTCTCTTTGTCCTGAACATTTGCCATGGTAATTATGATGTGTCTTGGTGTGGGTCTTTTTGGGTTCACCTTGTTTGGGACTCTCTGGGCTTGTGTGACTTTTTTCTTCCCCACCTCAGGGAAGTTTTCTGATATTATTTCTTCTAATAGGTTTTCTAATCCTTGTTCATCCTTCTGTTGTTCTGGTACCCCTATTATTCGTATGTTGTTTCGTTTCATGTTGTCCCAAAGCTCCCTTAGGCTCTCCTCCTGTCTTTTCATTTTTTTCTCCAATTGCAGTACATTTTGGGTGTGTTTTGCTTCCTTGTCTTCTAAATCACTAATTCGGTCCTCCGCTTCTCCTAGTCTACTGTTGATACTTTCAATGGAGTTTTTCATTGCAGCTATGTCACTCTTCATATCTTCTTGGGTCTTACTTAAGTTGTTGATTTTTTCATCTGTTTCTTCTAGCTTCTTCCATATGTTATCGATTTTTTCATCTGTTTCTTCTAGCTTCTTCCATATGTTATCGATTTTTTCATCTGTTTCTTCTTGCTTCTTGCTGAGGTTGTCGATTTTTTTCCTCCATCCGGTTTATGCACTCTAGGACCCTTATTCTGAATTCTTTTTCTGTCATGTTGCATGCCTCTGTATTACTTAGCTGCTTTTCTGGAGAGTCCTCCTTCTCTTTCCTTTGGGGGTTTCTTTGTCTACCCATGTTTGATCTCACTGACATACCTAGATGTTGAGTCGTTCAGTGGCTGCTCCCTTGGTGGCAGTGACTCCTTGGTCTGCGGTTCCTCTTCGGGCGGTTGTGGTAGCAGCTGCTCTTCAGTTGGCAGCAACTCCTCTGGTGGGTGCTGTTCACAGCTGTGGTGGCTCTTCTGGCTGGTGGGGCGAGGTTTCACGTACAGCTGCTGTTCCTCAGCAGAGGGTGTGGTGCTCAGGAGGTTGCTGTTGCTTGGATCTGCTGTGTTGATTTAAAGGCACAAAATACAACACAACAAGGCACCACGTACCAGGCACTATACACAAATATATTCACGATATTAATAACCCCAAATAAAGGTGACCACCTGAATTAAGAGAATTAGGGGATAAGAAAGAAGGAAGAGAAAAAGAGAAAAGAGAAAAAAGAAAAGAAAATTAGGGACCAAAAAAAGGAGTGCAAAAATGAAAGTGGGAAAAAGGGGGGGGGAAAGTAAAAGCGAGAAAAGAAAGGAAAAGAAAAAAAAAGAGCGAAAAGAGAGAATGAAGTGGAAGAGGGGAAGAGACTTTTTATATGAGGAGAATACTCCTATAAAACAGCCATTAATCCCAACAAATTCCAGCAACAGCTCCCTGGAGATAAATGCAAACTAGAAACAACCAATAATATAACAATGAAAATAGAATGGAGAACACTAATCCCAAAATAAAATAAAGAGAAAATAAAATGGCACTTTAAAAAAAATGGTAAAATGGTAGCAGTAATAATACTGGTTGAAAATAAGAAGGTAGTAATTAAAAGGGTAAAATCAGGTGATGGAAAAAAGAGGAAAAAAAAAAAGAAGAAGAGGAAAAGAAAAAAAAAGAAAAAAAATTGGTTTCTTAGTTAAAAGGTGAAAAAAAAAAAAATATTGCAGTAGTGAAGGTCCTTCGGTTCTTCTATTCTTCAGTGTGGCTCGCCTTAGACCTGCCAGGTATCCAGGAGAGTGTTGAGTTTCCCTGCGATACACTGTTCCTCTGTGTTGTAAACCACAGTCCTTATTTTAAAGCAAGCCGCATTTGTTTCCCAGACTGCCTTATTTTGTGTTTAGCAAAGAGTCAGTTTGTGGGTCAGCCTCTGGGTGGCAGTGTTCTGGGGTTGGCCTCTGAGGCTACAGGGCCTCTCTGTCCAGTGGAAGTTCACTGCCCAGAGCTGGCTGCGTAAGAGTTACCAGTGCTGTGTTGTTGCTGGGATTCGTATTATTCTCTTTAGGCCTTCAACCAATTGGATGTGGTCTCACTGACATTATGAAGTCCAATCTGCTGTACTCAGAGTACATTAACTTTAGTTCTAACCTCATCCAAAATAGTCTTACAGAAACACCCAGGATACTAGTAATGCTTGACCAAACTTCTGGGTACCTGTGGCCCAGCCAAGTGACACATAAAATTAATCAATATGACGGTAATACCAATACTGATTTTGCAAACATAAAAGGATAAGAAGAGAACACTGTGATACATTTTATGAATCATACTTGACAATTTGGATGAAAGAGGCAAATGATTTGAAAACCTTACTTATAAAAACTGACACAAGATGAACGAGAAAAGCACTGCCCCTTTTTATCAATTAAGGAAATGGAATTCGTCATTGAAATCATTCCTTCATGGAATATATCTTCTCTAGATGCCTTCACCTGTGAGTTCTACCAAGCAAGCACTAAAAGATTCTTTCACAAAAATAGAAGAGGAGGACATACAAAGGTTGGGAAGAGGAAGCAGCCCTGGGGGCAGATAGAGGGGGAGTTGGGAAGAGGGAGCAGCCATAGGGATGGATAGATGGGGAGTTGGGAAGAGGGAGCAGCCATGGGGGCAGATAGAGGGGGAGTTGAGAAGAGGGAGCAGCCATGGGGGGGGATAGAGGGGGAGTTGGGAAGAGGGAGCAGCCATGGGGGCAGATAGAGGGGGAGTTGGGAAAAGGGAGCAGCCATGGGGGGGGGGGGATAGAGGGAGAGTTGGGAAGAGGGAGCAGCCATGGGGGTGTGTAGAGGGGGAGCTGTGAAGAGGGAGCAGCCATGGGGGCAGATAGAGGGGGAGTTGGGAAGAGGGAGCAGCCCTGGGTGGCAGGTAGAAGGGGAGTTGGGAAGAGGGAGCAGCCATGGGGGCAGATAGAGGGGGAGCTATGGTACAACAGGGAGATTTCAGAGGGATGAAACAAAATGAGCAAGAAGAGAAAAATGGTGGCCCCTGGGCGAACTAAGCCAGTTCAGCACGGGACTTCACAGGGGTCTGTCTGTAAGCATGGCCTTAGGAACACCTAGGAGATGGGCCTGTGCCAGGGGGAGGTTATGGCTGCCCCATCTGGTGGAAGGCACAAAGGAAGTTCATGTTCTGGAGAGAGACTCTACAGCAGTGTCACTGGCATCTAACGGAGACGAAGTCTATTTCCTCTCACTTCGCCAGGCGGCCGCCCTTCAAAATCTAGTTCAAAATTCATCTCGATGAGGCCTCCTCCTTTGCTTGTCTTTTCGGACAGCACGTAGTAGGTCTCTTTACAGAGCTAACGTGCTGCACCGCATTGTACTGTGGCTGTCTGTTTCCTCACCAAGGGAAGAGGGCCAAAGGCAGGAGTGACAGCGCATTCATCTCCTGTAGCAGCTAGTAGGGAGCCTGGAACACAGTAGGCATTCAGTCTTCAAGGCCAGCCCTCCCCTCCTTCCATACACAGCGTTAGTGATACACACAGCCACCGTGTTCCTCGGACCATTAAGGACAGGCCGGCTTTCCCATTCTCGGTCTTGTTCTCTCTCAATAAACAATCAACATATCCTGGAAACTCCAACTGACATTTTCACAATTCCTTTTGCAATTTGGGTGAACACAGGCACTCTTTGTTTGACCATGGGTACCAATTTTTTCATTCAGAGAATGAGTTCACCGAAGTATATGCCACGCTGCCTGCCAGAAATTAATTGTGAGAATGTTCTGTTCAATGGATAGCGTGCTGGGGTTGCCCAATCCTTATTTAAAATATCCACAGCGCTTGTTTCTTTGCTTTGACATTTGAACCAGCTCTATAGCGTTGGGCAAGTATTTTGATTCCCATACATCTACACGCCAAAGTTGAAAAATAAGGGGCCTATTTTTCCTTCAGAATTGTCTCATGCCTGTATCAAAATACCAAGTTACTATGGTGACAGCTACTCTGGTAAATAGGGCAACTCTACCCCCCTATAGAAGCAAATGGAACACAAAAGGGAGGCAAAATCAGCTCTGAAATAGAGGACAAAAGCGCCCGGGGGAAATCCCCACAGGAGAGAGATAAAGGCTGTTCCAGATAAAAAGTCTTGGAAGGTGACAGGCATTTCTCAGCCCTCCTCCCCACAGGCCTGAGTGCCAGCCAAAGGGGGAGGGCCTTGAGTACCTGCAGGGAGGGGACTGCGCAGGGCTGGGGGCATAGGGAAATTAAAGAGTTAATGACAATGCTGACCAGCATTCAGTGACAGCCTGCCCTGGCCTAGCACCAGCTACAGGCTTTATGCACACGCCCATTCAATCCTCTTACCAGGTCTGGAGCTGGGTCATGAGGCTACTCAGGAGTGAGGCTGGGATTCCATGTCTGCGCCTCAGCTCTTGACTGTGAGCCTGGAAGGTAACGAGGAAGAAGAGGAAAGGCTAATGAAGAGAAACCGGCCTTGTTGTTACCTTAGCAAAGAGTGAGGAGGAGAGGGAGAGAATCAGTCAGGGTCTGACTGATTACAGCTGCCCTTGCCCTCAGCAGGCAGGACAGGGGGAGAGGGGCCAGGGATGGAGGGGCAGCAGGCAGGCCAGGGGGAGAGGGGCCCAGGGCTGGAGGGGCAGCAGGCAGGACAGGGGGAGAGGGGCCCAGGGATGGAGGGGCAGCAGGCAGGACAGGGGGAGAGGGGCCCAGGGATGGAGGGGCAGCAGGCAGGACAGGGGAGAGGGGCCAGGGATGGAGGGGCAGCAGGCAGGACAGGGGGAGAGGGACCCAGGGCTGGAGGGACAGCAGGCAGGACAGGGGGAGGGGCCTGGGGATGGAGGGGCAGGGGCAGGACAGGGGGAGAGGGGTCTGAGGATGGAGGGGCAGCAGGCAGGACAGGGGGAGAGGGGCCTGGGGTTGGAGGGGCAGGACAGGGGGGAGCGGGAGAGGGCAGGGGCAGTGAGGAGAGAAGAGGAAGTTCTGCCACGGGATCCATTCAGGAAGCTGAGGCCTGCAGGCCTGCAGTGAGCTTCTCTGGGTGAAGGTGTCTCGCTTGCTCCCCAGTCTCAGCGGCGTGTCTTCCTGCAGTGAACCTGCTTTCCATTTCATTTCAATCAAACTTCGATGAATTGATAGGTGTGGGGAGATGGTGACTCTCATTGTCTGAAACAGCCCTGATTTCTAGCTTCCTTTTAGACAGCGGCTCCGTGGAGGGAGGAAGGGGACCTCCATGTTCTCTGCTGCACCGTGTCCAGAAGAGATGGGACCTGCGGGGTAGGCCATGGAGACGGCGCTGGAGTGAAGAGGCCCAGCCCAGCAGGGACAGAAAGGCTTGTCCTAGAACCTGCTCCTCTCCTCCAGCATCCAGGACTGCAGCCCCAGCCAGTGCTCAGTGCTGCACTGCAGCCCCAGCCGGTCCCCAATGCTGCACTGAAGCCCCAGCCAGTGCCCAGTGTTGCATTGCAGCCCCAGCCAGTGCCCAGTGTCACACTGTAGCCCCAGCCAGTGCCCAGTGTCGCACTGTAGCCCCAGCCAGTGCCCAGTGTCACACTGTAGCCCCAGCCAGTGCCCAGTGTCGCATTGCAGCCCCAGCCAGTGCTCAGTGTCACACTGTAGCCCCAGCCAGTGCCCAGTGTCGCGCTGCAGCCCTAGCCAGTGCCCAGTGTCGCACTGTAGCCCCAGCCAGTGCCCAGTGTCGCACTGTAGCCCCAGCCAGTGCCCAGTGTCGCACTGTAGCCCCAGCCAGTGCCCAGTGTCGCGCTGCAGCCCTAGCCAGTGCCCAGTGTCGCACTGTAGCCCCAGCCAGTGCCCAGTGTCGCACTGTAGCCCCAGCCAGTGCCCAGTGTCGCATTGCAGCCCTAGCCAGTGCCCAGTGTCGCACTGTAGCCCCAGCCAGTGCCCAGTGTCGCGCTGCAGCCCTAGCCAGTGCTCAGTGTCACACTGTAGTTCCAGCCAGTGCCCAGTGCTACACTGCAGCCCTAGCCAGTGCCCAGTGTCACACTGTAGCCC
Source organism: Myotis myotis (assembly GCF_014108235.1). Lineage (NCBI taxonomy): Eukaryota > Metazoa > Chordata > Mammalia > Chiroptera > Vespertilionidae > Myotis > Myotis myotis. The sequence goes on along the minus strand of NW_023416401.1, from coordinate 2,762,355 downwards.
CAGCCAGTGCCCAGTGTCACACTGTAGTTCCAGCCAGTGCCCAGTGCTACACTGCAGCCCTAGCCAGTGCCCAGTGTCGCACTGTAGCCCCAGCCAGTGCCCAGTGTCGCACTGTAGCCCCAGCCAGTGCCCAGTGTCGCACTGTAGCCCCAGCCAGTGCCCAGTGTCTGCGCTGCAGCCCTAGCCAGTGCCCAGTGTCGCACTGTAGCCCCAGCCAGTGCCCAGTGTCGCATTGCAGCCCTAGCCAGTGCCCAGTGTCGCACTGTAGCCCCAGCCAGTGCCCAGTGTCACGCTGCAGCCCTAGCCAGTGCTCAGTGTCACACTGTAGTTCCAGCCAGTGCCCAGTGCTACACTGCAGCCCCAGCCAGTGCCCAGTGTCACACTGTAGCCCCAGCCAGTGCCCAGTGCTGCACTGCAATCCCATAACAAAGGCAGAAAAGTGAATATTGTTCTACAAAATAGGTTCTTTGGAACTTCATATGCTCGTTTTAAGGAAGGTCCCATTTGTGCGCAATCCTTTTGCTATGTCTTTGGAGCACTTGCAGTCACTTGTAATTATGCCTCATTTTTAGCCCAGAATTCTATTAACCAGATCCATTGCCCATTTTATTCACTACACCGAACTCCATATAACGTTCTTTTCAAAAATTGAATGCATTGTCAAGGGTTTAAAATTCACTATTGAGGGTTTTCCTGAATTGCTGTAAACTCAGAGCAATTCCAAGAAGCAACTCCAGAAGCGTTTTGGTCAAGGGTCAGCATCCATGGTCACTGTGACCTGGAAAGGTGACCACTTTGCTGGGTCTGAATTCTTACGGACATGTTGGCAGACTTGAATAAATAGCTACTGTGAAGATCAGACACATCAGATGATGGCTAACAACGTAGAATAATCACCTACAATGAAGACAATGTTAAGCAGATTGATTGCTGCCTGTACCTTGCATGCAGAGGAATCGTTTTTCGAGTTTGCTTTATTGCAAAATTTTTCATGCAGATTTTTGCTTTTGGAAATGACATCCTTAAGGAAAAAAATCTTACTAAGGAAATTCAGGCTTGCATTCATTCAAACACACTTGCGGGATGAAATACATATTTTCCTACAACAGAAAGTGATCTCAATCAGTAATAAAAGTACAACCGATTACTTTGAACAATGAAATCACTAATAGACACTTTCTAAGGACGTCCACAGCCCACATGCCATTATAGTCCTCACGGCACATTGAATGCCTGTAGCTCTGTGTAAATTGCCTATATTGTATGCCTCTTACTCAAGCAAAACTGTTGGCTCCATGAGGGTAGCGCTTTAACTATGCTAGTGTTAAACACCAGGAAAAGAATCTGACATTTTAAATGTAATTGGTCTTAATAAGCAAAACTACAAGCCAATAACCATTGCAAGTAATAACAATATGATAACATGTGTTGCCTCTCATTGCTGTCCCCTCAGTGAGAACACATCTGTTTAATGTTTCTGGCTTTTCTACGGCGCCTTGTTATTGGATGTAAAGAAATCTGACTGATAGTAAGAGTTTCCCCTGGAAAATTTCACTGGATCAATATTTGCATGATTTAATTTTATCTTAATTGGGTGCCCTGGGACTCTCCGCAGGGGGATTTTTCTCAATATGTGCCAATCCGTGCTCTCTTCCACTTGCTCTTCTTCAAATTATACCCAAAGGCACATATTCCAACTGTCCCCCTTTCTCCATCGATGCCACACTCAGAACTAAACCGCATTATTAGCAAGGTGTTACTATCCTCAAACGCAAGCCAGCTCACATTAGGGACCTACAGATGGAGGTGTACGCAAACCTAGCACTTTAAGTTGTAACTTCAAAGGGCCTTTCCCAGAGTATTCTGATTGAATGCAATGCAACATCAAATTGCTATAAAAAGCCAGTTTCTAATGTAAACTGTGTTTCTACTAGAATTTCACATATTTTTATGTATTAAGTATATTGCATTTGTTCTAAAAACTATCCAATACATAAAAGGTATAATCATGTAATAATGAACACGTATGTATTTATACCGGTTCAAAGAACAGTAACATTAACATGAACACAGTCTCCTCCCCAACCAGTTTCTTGTCTGTCCCCCTCAGATGTTACCACTAGACTATATCTTATGATTGTCATTTCCTCCTGATTTTAATAGTGTTATCAAAAATGTTGTGCCCATATATATATATATATGTGTGTGTGTGTGTGTATATATATATATAATTTTTTTTAGAAATGATTTTAGACTTACTGAAATATTTCAAAAATACTACAGGGAGTTCCTGTCTTGTATATCCTTTACCTAGTAGCCCTGAAATTTACCATCTTCCATCGCTCTATTATCAAAGCCAGAAACTAACATTGGAAAATACTGTTACATACAGACCTTCGCAAATCTCACCATTTCTCCCACCAGCGCGGACTTCTCTGCTCCAGGTTCCAGTCCCAGATTGTACATTGCATTTGGTATGGTTTTAATCTGCATAGATCCTTATGGTTTAATTAGAATGTTTTCCCATGTCTCAGGAGTGTGTGTGTGTGTGTGTGTGTGTGTGTGTGTGTGAGAGAGAGAGAGAGAGAGAGAGAGAGAGAGAGAGATGTATTTACAGCTTTTTCCAGAGTGTTCTATGAGGATCTTGATCCTTTGTCCTTCAGTTTTTAAGAGTTCTTTGCCCTGGTAAGGATCTGAGAACATGGCCTCCTGTTTCTGACAGGAGGAGGGGATCAGTAACCCCTGTAAATTGTTCCCTCCCCAATTTATGTTTCAGCCCCAGCGTTTGGGAAGTGATTGGGTTTAGACGCGGTGAGGAGTGAGGCGCCCTGATGGGATGAGTGCCCTTATGGGAGACACTGGAGAGCTTCCCCTCTCTGCCACCTGAGGACTCAACAAGAAGGCGGCCAGCTGCAAGGCGGGAAGGGGCACTCCCTGGGGAACTGGGCCTGCGGGCCTGGATTTGGGGCCTCCCAGCCGCCAGAGCTGTGAGCTACAATCTCTATGGTGGAAGCCACCCAGGCTTGGTATTTTGTTACAGCAGCCGGAGCGGACTAGTACAGTCATCACTGTGAAATATGTCCAGAACCTTCTCCAGAAGAAAGGCTGATGATCCAGAGGAGGAGGTTACTCCTGCTGGGAAACGCTCATTCCCCCACACCAGCCCCCTCTCGCCTTCCTTCTTGCTAACAGGGAAAAACAGCCATGGCCAAGACTTGGCCCATATTAAAGGCAGGTGTGCTGGAAAAGGCAACAGGAGACGGGGAAGGAAGCCATAGAGCTGAAGAAATACTTGGGAAGATCACAGCACCGAGGTAAAGGGTCACTAAAAGTCTGAGGTTTACTCATAAGACTACGGAATCTTTTCCCTCCCTCACGCCAGTACTATAATGTGGGTGGCAACCAACAAGAGCTGCAAGGCGCACACTCCTTCGGAGGACTCGGACTCGGGGAAGCCCAAAGGTAAGAGGTTGGGACAAATGCAGGGACAGGACAGGAATTTGAAGCCTCCGGAATTATTACTATAGCAAACATTAGCATAGCCTATATCATCGTCAGTTACCATAAATCCTCATACTGGAGGCCTATTTATCGCCAGCTTGCATTACTCAAAACCCCCACTTAAAAAAAAAAAAAAAAAAAAATATATATATATATATATATATATATATATATATATATATATATATATCAATGCATACCAAAAGGCAAGGAAAAAAAAAGTCTGAAGAGACAAGGCAACCAGAATCAGACTGAAATATGACACCTGTTGCAATTCCTAGATAGGAAATTTATAATAACTATTATCAACATGTGAAAGTCTGTAACGGGGAAAAGAAGACAGTATGAACGAACCAATGGGTAATGGAAGAGATGGAAACTTTAAGGAAGAGTCAAAAAGGAATTAGAGAAATACATAACATAGCGGCAGGACTGAAAAGGGCTCCCAGGGCTCATCAATAAACCTGCCACAGCCGAGAACAGAACCAGTGAGCTTGAAGGGAGGCCAGCAGAAACTTTCTAAACTGACATGCAAAGAGGAAAGAAAAGGGCAAACAAAAACCGCAAAACCGAAGCAGGACATGCAAGACCGGACGTTTGCAACAGGAGTGCCATAGGCATGATCGGAAGATCTGAAGAAGGAGAGGGGGAGTGGGAGAAATATCTGAAGGCATCATAGCCGAGAGCTTTTTAATATTAAGGGCAGAGAGGAAACCACAAATCCAGGAGCCTCGGAGAACATCAAGCAAGATAAAAACCGAATAAAACACACCTGGGCAGATGGTTCAACCTGCAGAAGGCCAAAGACAAAGAGAGAATATGGGGGCGATGGCGCCACAGCCCTAACTTACCGGCCATCACTGAATCACCCGATTATGGGTGAGTTTCATGAGATGTAACTTACACCTCAATAATGCTGTAAAAAAACCACGTCAGTGACTCTGAGCAGCTTTGAAAGCAAGTGTTGAGGTCGAGGCAGAAAGCCAACCTTTATCTACATCGGGAATCATTCTATGTCTTCCCCACGCAGGTGGCTCGCGGGAGGGGAGTTGCCTGGAGGCCCAGCGCAGGGCGGCTCCGCCTCAGGTGGACGCTGAGCAGAAAGCTTTGCATCGCCTTCCCCTTAACCCTGGGCCCTCCTGGACCTGGGCGAGGCGCTGTGGAGACCAGCGCTCCCTCTGCTGCTCACACAGCCCAGCTTTGGATCCGAGCTTTCCCCGCCTGTCCCTCACTTCCAATGTGCTTGTGCTTTCAGTTCCTTCCTGTCTGACTGATGGGTGCTTCTCCCCCCCCCCCCGCCCCCACTTTTTCAGTGAGATCAGAGCTGGCTCCCTGGGCACAGGGTTAGATGTCAAGCGAGCCCCACGTTCCCAGGGACCAGAGTCCGTGGGACCTTCGATGGGGCTCCTCTCTCTTTTTTTAATATGTTTTATTGATTTTTTACAGAGAGGAAGGGAGAGGGACAGAGAGCTAGAAACATCGACGAGAGAGAAACATCGACCAGCTGCCTCCTGCGCGCTCCCCACTGGGGATGTGCCCTCAACCAAGGTACATGCCCTTGACCGGAATCGAACCTGGGACCCTTCAGTCTGCAGGCCAACGCTCTATCCACTGAGCCAAACCAGTCAGGGGTCCTCTCTCTTTTTAGGGTGAACAGGCATTGTCTGTTCCTATCCGTGTCTTCCCTCTTCCAGAGGAAAAAAATAAATAAACGCCTCCAGAATGAAATCGCTTCGCTGACGTTTTCCCTCCGAGGATGCTTATCGGCTTCCCCGAAGCTCTCCTTGGGTTTATCTGTCTCACGCCTTCACAGTCTGATCTGATGATTGTTCTGTGTGCGCCTCCGAAGCCTTTAATCTCTGGGCGGCCATCGCTTGACAGGCCTCTCGCTGGGGAGGAGCAGGCTTTCCAGGAAGACTGCGTCCTTCAGGATGATCAGCCCACAAGTGCATCCTGTTCTCGCCCTTTGACCTTGTTGCCATCAGGCAGGGTTTCATTCCATCTCAGGTTTTTCTAATCCAGTAATTAGCTAAAAATGATCTTATTAGAGAAAAAGGCAGGGAGAGAGGCCAGAATGCTGGCTGAGGAAGCAGAAATCCATTGCCAGGTTCACCTCTGCCTCCAGGAACCCTGCCTGGCAAGCTGCTTCAGGCAGTTTGGCTTGACAGCCCAGCCCCTCTGAAAACTCCAGGGGTGGCCCTGACAAAACCCACATCAGGTAACCACGCAGGCTACAGGCTACGCAGGGAAGATGAACTGAAACGATTTCATTGGAATTGACTTAGCCCAGCCAGACAGAAGGGGCAAAGGGCAACGGTTTCTATGAAATTGGTTTGGTCAATCCCTCCTGAAGGGGCAGTGAGTCATTATCCAAATGGCCGGTCCATAGGCCCACCTGCCTTGCTCTTAATCACCTGCTCCCCATTGGCCCGACCTCCCGGCCATGCTCACAGAGGGATGGGAAGAGAAGATGTTTTTCTTCCTTGCTCTGGCAGGTAGGAGGAAGAGACGGGATAAGCAGAGTACTGGGTTCAATCAAGGAAATGCATTTACCTAGAGAGAAGTTCCTACAAGGAGGGAGGGCAGACCTATACACATCCGCAAGGGGCTCAGCAGCGTCGGGTGTGAAGGAATAAGCTACGTCTCGGGGCTGAGAGCAGTTTGATGTCCTTCAGTTTTATCGCCCTCTTTGGAGCCTCCCTACCCTCTGTCTCTTAGCAATGGTGCAGAACTGAAAACCCAACGTCAAAGACCCTGGAAAGGTTCCGGCCTTTGACCTCAAAATATTGGGCCTTCTCCCAGATGTGTACTCCCATGGCGCTTTCGTTAAGCGAATTGATTCATGACATATTCCTCAGATTTGCTTTCACAGGGTTTGGGAGTCAGAAATGTAAGGTAAGTGCCTGGTGAAGACTAGATGCCGAACAAAACAAACAAGAAAACCCAAAACAAAACAGTACCTGCCCAGCTTGGAACTGCAGAGAGTCATTTAATTTGGGTTGTGATTTTTAAATCATTCCAAAATGCAATTTCTCATTGTGCTACTTGGGAAAGTTATATAGTGTTTTGGGAACTAAGTTTCTTCACACTGAAAGTGGGTATAATTCCTAACTTTCTTGGTTGCTGTATTAAACTATAAGATATATTTAGATGTCAAGAGTTGTGCCTGACATATACGTTGTAGTCTCACTTCTGTTTTCTGTACCTCCATTTATTATATTGAAAAATGGAATTGTTTTTACAACCTGCTTTAAAATTATTGTGAGATAAAGACATGACAAATAATGGGAAATATTGATTAAATATTGATCAAAGTATGCAAATAATCTATTAATATTCAGTGAAATAATGCTGCAATAAACATATGGATGCATATGTCTTCTCATTTTAGTGTTAGGTTTTGTGTTTTGTTTTTTTTTGTTTTTTTTTTGGTGTGTGTGTGTGTATGTTGATAAATAACCAGAAGTAGAGTTGCTAATTTGTTAGAAAATGAGGGTGGCCTGGCCAGCGTGGCTCAGTGGTTGAGCGTCCACATATGAACCAAGAGGTCATGGTTCAATTCTTGGTCAGGGCACATGCCTGGGTTTCAGGCTCAATCCCCAGTAGGGGGCGTGCAGGGGGCAGCCGATCAATGATTATCTCTCATTGTTGATATTTCTCTCTCTCTCTCCCTCTCCTCCCTTTCTGAAGTCAATAAAAATATTTAAAAAATGAGGGTAGAAGATTAATTGTGAGAGATCTCAGGACGGCAACAGAGCATTCTGTGTCCTTCGAAAGGTTTTTTTCTTTCCTCCTGGGTACAGATCTTCCACTGGGTACAGATTGTGGGTACAGATCTTCCAGGCCCCAAATGGTGAATCTTGGTCCGTTCTCAGATATTCTGAGCACACCTCGCCCCGCTTTTTCTTCCTGTGGCATTTCCGTTTATCCACTCCTGACGCGTATCCATGAGCTCTCACGGAGTCACACTGTTCATTCAGGACCCATTGCCCAGTCTTATCCCACGTGCCAAGCGCTGCGTGTGCTGCTGGACAGCTCCGCCCGGGCTTCCCCTGTGGACGCCAACTTCCCTCCCGCATTTCAGGCCACTGCCTCAGGAGCGTTGGCTGCTCCAGAGACTCTGATAGGTGCTTCTTGAACTCCATGAAAAGCAGCTGTTCGGAGCTTTTGTTCGTTAATTAACCAGAGATGTTCCAGGCAATCAAGAATGATTCGGTTTTCATAGAGTGATGTTGCACAAATGTGCCATAAACTAGAAATAGAAATCCGAGTTCCAGACCTTATTGCACTTAGTTAGTGCTTCCCAGGAAAATAATAAGTGGGTTATATTTAAAACTACTTTTGTCTTTTTTTGTTTTTTAATAGAAAATTCTAGCTATTTTGTAAACATAAAGTTGCTAATAAGATGATCCCTTACAAAACACCGCTATATTTTTTTCTAACAGATGTTTTCAAATCATGAATTTTCTCACTGTTAAGATTATCAGTCTATCTAGTGATAACCAAACTTTAAGTATTATTTGTTATAATAAGTGATCTCTGGCTGTGGAGAAGTCAAAATCTTGCTATACCCACTCTATGGCTCAGGTCTGTGTGCAATGAAGTAAAGACTAGGAAAAGCTTGCTTGCTAACTTCACTCCAAACTTCCCTAACAGACAGTGAGTGGTTAATAGTCCAACATCTGCATGACTCTAGCAGAGGCCAACAAGAAAATTAATCATGTGTTCTCCCAAACAACCTGCTAATGCATATTTGTTTCACAAAAACCAAAGAATCAAGTCCTATTAAAGGGTAACATAAATAAAGATGAGAGGATTGGAAATTGTCCTGTAGATTAGCTAATCTTTTCTCTCTTTGCTTTAGCTTTCATTAATCTGGGACAGTGGTCGGCAAACTCATTAGTCAACAGAGCCAAATATCAACAGTACAACGATTAAAATTTCTTTTGAGAGCCAAATTTTTTAAACTTGAACTATATAGGTAGGTACACTGTTATTAACTTAATTAGGGTACGCCTAAGCTGGCCTGCTCCCCTCCAAAAACCCGCTCCCTTCCAAAAACCCGGAGGCGTCCAGGTAACTGACCTTTGTTTTCTGCATTCGACATTTCTGAAAACAGGGGTCAAGCAATCTTAATGTGCATGTATTGCATAGATACAAAGAAGTCTGATCCAGGGCAAGTTGTTTAACCTCTTTGTGACTTAGCTTATTTGTCTGTAAAATTGGATGATTGCATTGACTTTAAATCCACCGTAATACCTCCTTAGTACCTAGTATATTGACTATTCTTAGAGTTCTTATAATAATTAGAGTTACTGCATCTGAAGAATGTTGAAGTGTCTCTCATGCACAATGCGTGTAAAAAGAAGAGCAGTGATCATTCTTACCCAGTTCCTCATCGCCACAGGCACAGTCGTAGACTCTGTGTTCTTTCCCCGTGTCTATCTACCCAGGAGTCCGTAGTGATGCTCATTGGCTCAGATCCTCAGGACTTGTCATATGACAGCACTGCACTAGCGAGGCCATCTTCTCCCATAGTAGGTGCCTTATCCTTGGGACGTGTTGCTCGTTTATTTCCTTGTGGCTCAACTTCACAAAGAGCAGAGCCATCGGGAAGCCTGTGAGAAAACACCCAGCCTCCCTGCAGGGACCTGGTGTGGCTCTGCAGCTGGTGGGCGTGTCACCTTGCTGCTCATCTCTCCCAAGGGACACACACACACACACACACTCACACACTCACTCACACACACACACACACACTCTCTCACACTCACACTCACACACTCACACACACACACATTCACACACACACTTACACACTCACACACACACGCACACACATTCACACACTCACACACTCATACACTCACACACTCACACACTCACACACTCACACACTCACACACTCACACACACACACACACACACACACACACACACACACACACGATAAGTTTTAAAATGTCTATTAAACATCCAAGTGAAGATGGACGATGTCAAGCAGGGGTCAGATGAACAAGCCCAAAGGTCATGTGAGAGTTCCAGGCCGGAGACATAAATTCGGACACATTGGCTTCCACATGACATTTCCAGCCTTGAGATCTGAGGAGCTCATCCAGGGGAGACCAGCACCTCCTTTGCACCTCCTTTTCTCCCTCCTCTCCAGCGGCACTCCCCCTCCTCTTCTCCCTCCTCTCTCTCTCTCTCTCTCAGCTGCATTCGAACCTCAGGCCCTTCAATCCCCAGCCAGAAGCTCTATCCACTGAGCCAAACCAATCTGCACTCTTCTCCTCTCTTTTTTTTAGGGCCTAAAGTAGAAGGTTTCAATCACCTTCTTTTTTCTGGGAGATTCAACTCAAACCACTTGTTGAGGTTGAAGCCCTCACATTTGCCTCTTGTTGATCACTGAGAGAAAGAACTCTACAGGCCCCTGTAGTTCAATTGTAAAATCCCTACATGAGGAGAGAGAAAAGGAGAATATGTCATTTTTTCCATGTTTCCAATATTGGGGAGAAGAGACAGGGAATGAGGTTGTGTGTCCCTAGCTCCTGAGAAGCCTTCTCAAACTCTGAAAGAATAACAGGAGAACTCCCTGTGAACTAAAAGGCATCTTTGCTCAGCCTCAGTCTTGAAGAATGTCTTGGCTTAATAGTCCTTTTCCAGAGAGCAGGTTGCCTAACTTAGTGAAGAAGTTGCACCGTGTGTATGTTTTCCATCCCCTTCCTCTGACCTCACCCTCTTAGGTTTCTTCTCCAAAAAGCCAATCTAACAGTTGTATCTCAGACTCAGGCTCAAAAACCATGTTCATCTATTTGCTTTAACATAACCCCTCAATTGAAAATTGAAAACAATTCAGGAAGGAAGACTTTCAACATAAATGGCACCTGTGAATGCTCTGGAAATTAATCCGTTATACACATCATTCTTTTTTTTAGGTTGTTTTATCTTCCTTCTAAAGAACTCAGAAACTCAATGGCAACTTGAAACAGAACCCAATTTAGTCCTGTCATTAGACCAAGAGGGTTTTATTCTCCCTGGTCCTATGTCAGATTTTAAATGGATGTGGTTTTATTCCCCTTCGCATCTAATACTGGAACATATCCATCTACAGAAAGATCTCACTTTTAAATGATGTTCTTGTATTTCAAGAGACCTTTTATAGGGGAAAAATCATAGCTCCCCTCTAGACAAAGCTCATGGCTGGAAAGTGAGTCTATTTCTCTCCAAAGATTCAACAAATTCCTACAAAGTGTTGGGCCCAAATTCTTGGTGGCTAGAGGAGGAGGTGAGGTTCTGAAGGGGGACATGACTTGCTCAGAGCCACATAGCTAGGTTAGTTTGTCACCTGTGTACTTTCTTTCTTCTCATAGCTACTGGGTACTTTCCCGCAAAGTGAGACCCAGACTCTGGTTTGAACAAGAATTCCTGTCCTGTGCTCCTCCGAGATATAGCACCCAAGAGAATTAAAATGTTCAGTTGTTGCCATTGTCTGGTGTAAATCTCTCTATATTCACCTGTTTCCCTTGGGAGAGAGTGACTCACTGGACCATGGCTGAAAACCCCACATAGTCCAAACCTTGGTGATCTGTTTGGTTTATTCTCTCAATGGACCTCTTCTCTGTAGCCACACATACCCTCTGTCCATTCCTTGTACTGTTTATAGGACCTCCCATCACAGAGTCTGTGCATTTATGTATTTCCCACATTCAATCGTCCTAGCCCACTCTACCAGCCACTGTTCACCCACCTAATCCTCTCTCATTCTTTAGGTCTTATTTTAAATGTCCCCAAGGCAACCACCACCAACCACTGACTTCTCAGACTCTCAGAAATATAGCTACCTGACCATTTATTCATCACACTGATCACATTTGTGATTATTTAATTGAGACTCTCTCCCACTTCTCCATAAACTTCATGAAAATGGGGACAGAGCTAGTCATTCTCTTCATCGCCATAGAAGTAGTCATGTGTTGACGAACTAGCCAATGTGGCCTTCAGGCTCTGGGGTGGAGGAGAAAAAGCAGGTGCTGACATTATACAGGACAATGGGACTGGCAGGAATTTGCTTGTCCCCTCTCCTTTATGATGGGCCTTTCAAAAGGCTTGTTTAATCCCACAGGACCCTATTAAGCTCCTGGATTTTGTATCTGGCATCAAAGAAAGCAGGTCTCTAATACCCTCACTTCATTTACAAGCTAATCTTCAAAACCTTTCTCCTTAGGCCTCCTCATGTTCCAGGACAGCTTCTCACCTCTGAGAGTCTCCTTCTCTGATTTCATTTCTCCTGCATATAACGCGGCCTCCAAATCATTTTGCCCTTCTCCATCCCCAACCATGGTTGGAGCTCCATCCTTCTTAGCTGAAGATGTGCCTTGTCCATGTTCTGGTTCCCCCCAAATGCAGCTCTATGGACACTCCAGCCTGATTCGTAGCCTTTCAGTTTCTCAAGTCCTTTGCTCCCTCAACCCCCAGAGTTCTGCATATGCTTTTCCACTGCCAGAAGTATCTTCTTCCTACTCTGCTCATTTGGTTAACTCAGACTCATACTTAAGACAACAACACAAATAAGAACCCTTCCCTGACTCTTAGCTTTTGTTAACACCATAAACAGGGCATTTATAAAAAAAATATTTGGAGCAGTTTATAAGGTTGTATTTGTGAGGTTATTAATGTCTATCTGTTCTAGACTTTAAACTCCAAAAAGTAGTCATCCTCTGCCCTTGACCGGAATCAAACCTGGGACCCTTCAGTCTGCAGGCCGATGCTCTATCCACTGAACCAAACCAATCTATGCTCTTCTCTCTCTCTCTCTTTTTTTTAGGGGATAAGGCAGAGGGTTTTCAAGCCATACCAAAAGGAGGGATAAAGAACTCTACTTCTCTACTTGGACACAAAGCAGTCCAAGTAAGACCCCAGAGGCTTAAAATAGTGTACAAGTTGGGGAATTATGATGTGTTCCAACCATAAAGTGAAAGAAAGGATGGAAGGAGATGAGGTTTGAGACAGTGGTGCCAGGCTGTCCTCACATGAAGTCATTACAAAGCCTCTCTTTCTCACACTCCCTCTTCACTCTCTTTCTCCCTTTCACCAGGTTTACCTATTTGCTTTAAAATAACCCCTCAATTGAAAATTGAAAACAATTCAGGCCTTAGTCAGGATTTTCACATTTATCCTGAGAACAATAGGAAACCATTTGGCAGACTTAATTAAATGAGTGGTCAGAGCAGGTTTTCTTTTTAAGTTTATTCTCGTTGCTGCATTGAGAATGGTCTGAGAAGGAATGGACAAGAAAGATTTGGACAGAGCAGTCAGGTGATGATAGGTAAGAGAGATCATGGTGAACTGAAGTGGTGGTAGCAATAAGATAGAAGGAGTATTGGATAGATGTGGAAAGTACTTCTAAGGTAGAATTGATAGGTCTTGCTGATGTGTTGAATGATCTCTTACCCTCTCTGCATCCACCCCCTTGGGCATTTAACTTTGAAGTGTCCTCTGCCTCTGTCTCTGGACTTGACCATGTCCCTGGCTTTGGGTAATAGAAAGAAGCAGAAGTGCAAGTATGGTGCTTCTAAGTCTACAACTCGAGAGGCCTTGCTCTTTCTTGTGCTTCTGTCATCTCCATGAGGACATTCCTGAGGTAGCTACTGGCATGGAACAGATACGTGGCAGAGACTTGAAGTGCCCAGTCAGCCCAGTTGAGACTTGTCTAGAATCTAGATGAGTGGTTGGCAAACTCATTAGTCAACAGAGCCAAATATCAACAGAACAACGATTGAAATTTCTTTTGAGAGCCAAATTTTTTAAACTTAAACTATATAGGTAGGTACATTGTTAATAACTTAATTAGGGTACTGCTAAGGCTTAGGAAGAGCCACACTCAAGGGGCCAAAGAGTCACATGTGGCTCGCGAGCCGCAGTTTGCTGTCCACGGATCTGGGAGATTCTCTTTGTATCCCCAGTGCCTAACAGAGCCCACCACACAGTAGAGGCATCATGAAACACCGTTGAGTGAATGAGGGAGAGTGTGTCTTTAATCTTAAAAGAATATACCGCTGGGTTTTCCTGACATGTGTTATGCTCACGTGTCTATCTCTAGCTATCAAATGGGTATGTTGATGTACATATGGGCGAAGACTTTAAAGGTAGCCATTGCTTTGGTTCAAAATATCTATAAACTATCTATGCTACATGTGTGGACTACAAATAAATAGGATAGGAGGTTCAGCCCTTGCGGAGTGGGTAAGTGATTCCTTTCTTTTCACGCCCAGAATTATGACAAAAGGCAATTTCATGGTTGAAGTTTTTAAAAGCGTCACTAAACATTTAGGTTAGGATCGCCAGTTAAAGCACAGAACACTCAGTTAAACTGGAAATTCAGTCAGCAACACATCATTTTTTAGGATAAGTGTGCCCATGCAGTAGTTGGTGCATATTTGTTTCGCAAAAACAAAACAAAACAAATATGGTATCCATTGTTTATCTGAAATTTAAACTCAACGAAGCATCCCGTATGTGTGTGTGCATGCACCTTTTGTACTGCAGAACCATCCAGCTGGTTTTACTGTTTGGTGTCTTGCACACCGTGGAGATGGAGGAAGTTGTAAAATCCTGTAGCGATGCAGAGAAGTAGAGGCAGAGGAGCAGCAGGGAGGAGAGAGAGGTCCTGGGACAATAATCAACCACAGAAAAACTACATGTTCAAAATGTGGGCGCTGACGGTGGGGACAGGCCTGTTCATTCATCTGGTTGTTGGTGGAAGGGTGGTGCTGTGCTTTAGAATCCAGGCTCTGGGTGAGATCGGCCATTGCCACAGCCTCTCGGTGCTGGGCACTTGGACCAAAAACTCACTCAAGCTCTCCATGACTGGGTTTCTTCACGTGACAAATGAAGACAATTCGAGCGTTACCTTGTGGAGCTCCTTGGAATGGAATAGAGTAATTAGCAGTGTTCTTCATATAATAAGTGCTCTCTCTCTCTCTATTTGTTTCACAAAAAACAAAGAAGCCAGTTCTATTAAAGGATGTGTATGATAAGTAAAGATATGGGCAGCTTGGGCAGCCACTTTTCTTAGCTGCTGGAATACAGCAATCCTGACTTTTCATATCCTACATCCTCTAATCTTCTCATCTGTAGTTGGGGACAAAAAAAAATTACTTTTCCTGTTATTTTTGCTGAGTGAGAAACTCCATGTTATTTCAACTCCAAGCTGGCAGCATAAAGCCTCACCCAGCAATCTCTGTAATTTGTGATATTGAAAGGTACTGTGCAACAAAAATTTCAGATCAATTTTTTCAAATTGCACATAACTGGGGTGGAGAGAGTTGGAAAATTGGAATGGAGGGTAGAATCAGGAGTATGAGTATTTGTGTGCTTTAAAAAATCTCCAGATAATTCTTATTTGACCCAATTCCCTAATAACCACTCTATAGATGCAATACTGCCTCTACATCAAAGTGAGATAGAGTGCTTTAAAGATATCAAAATTTGGGATCAACTTATAATCTACTGTTTAACATTATTTGTAGCTGAAAACCTTAACAAATTAAGAAGAGCATCACACACCCACCTGAGATGATCTAATTGCTTGTTCTTCTGTCCAAATGTCCATACAGGAGATGTACCGGGCCCAGTCCTGAGTGGCAGCAACATGTCACGCTGCAAAGCTAATTTCAGAGTCAGGACTAGTGAAGCTCTGGTCAAGATTGCCGAGGTTACGGCAAGCGAACCTCTAGTTTTCATTCCCTAATAATTTTACCAGCAAACCACCTGTGGGTATACAATTTATCTTGCTTAGTTTGAGCTCAAAAGTGAATTTAAGAGAAAAAGGCTTTAGTGAAATTCAGTATATTTTAAAATAATGCTGTGATCAGCCAAATGCTCTTTGCTTCAAGAACCTACCAGCAGAATTTGCTTCAGAATATACTACTAGATGTATATGGCTTGATTTCAACCACTGATGGTTGATTTTGAATGTCAGACTTATGCAGGCATTCTAATGTGGGCAATGATGAATGAAATTGTAACCAAATATTTCTTGCCCATGAATTGCTCAGTGCATGACATAGTTATCACCTACCGCATCCTTCCCTCCACGCTGAGAAATGGACGAATAGTGAGTGTCCCGTCCTTACTTTAATCCCAGTGTCTTCAGTACAGAGGCCAGACATCATTTATTGGCGAGCACCACGCAATCACTGGAAAGCGTGACATTTTTGGGAAATAGAAAAAAAAGATAGACTTTTCAAATATGTTTTTGTTACTGAATCATAACTTGGCTTTAAATGTTGGAAATGTGTGAGCTACTCTGAGGAAAAATGGAAATTTCTGTGCTCATGTACCTGTTGTACTATCAGATACCAGACAACACCACATACTCAAATAAAAATCAATTAAGGAAAGAAATAACAAAAACAAGGCAAACCCTTGGCTTAACATTATCAAGTCTGTTTCCAAAAGGAAGGCCTAAATATACTTTGCTGTTCTTAGTTTTGTGCCAAGGTTAAAATCTGGAGTCTCACCAACTTGCAAAGCTTCAAATATTTTATGTCAAATAAGTTCCCTTTCTCAAAAGGAAATCCTACTTTTTTCTTTTAAAATATGATTTTATTGATTTTTTTAGAGAGAGAGGAAGGAAGAGGGATAGAGATAAAAACACCGATCGGCTGCCTCCTGCACTCCCCCTATTGAGGATCCAGCCTGCAACCAGGGCATGTGCCCTGACCAGGAATCAAACTGGTGACCTCCTGGTTGGTTCATGGATTCATGCTCAACCACTGAGCTACACTGGCTGGTTTAAAAATATTTCACTTTTAACCAGTCATGATTCCGACAGTTAAAAATCAGGACCAGCTCACATTCCATTTATAAGTTGTATTCTTAGAATATTTAGGATGCTCAATTCTTGACACATCCAACAGTTTAGCTGTTGGAGTGTTGGTTCCTTAGGTACTCAGGCAATGCATGCAGAAGATGCATGCCACATACATGCATAATCCTGTATTCTCCTGAATTTTAGTCCCTGGCTGGGCCCCCGCCCTTCTGAGCTGTGTTATTCCATGGGTTCAGTGTAATAATCCATTTCGTTAAGAACTGACAAAGAAGCCTAACCCTTGACTTCATTTTTGTACCTTTCCTTGGTCCCACTTCACTTTCCCAAAGCAGAAGGGCTCCTACTATATTGGCCACAGAGGAGAGAAGAAAGAGAAGAGCAGACAGCCATGTGAAGAAACCAGTTTTAAGGGGTTGTTCCGGTCCTGCACTATTTATCATTCATTTCCCCTCTAGAAGCGACACCCCTCAGTACAGTAGCCTGATTATGTGTCCCTGGCACACAGTCTCCTCTTGGAGTGCTCTGACTTGATTTATCCTGAGAGATGAAAAGAATGAGGCCGCCTCAGACCTACTGAGAATCGGTGTCAGAGCTGGACGGGACTTTTGAGATGGTCCAGACCCCTGGCTCCCAGCCAAGACTTTGCCCCAAATGCCCGGGAAGAAAGCAGCACACGCCATCCGTTACCTCGAGGGTGGTGACTAGTGAAGGGGCCCTTCAGAGGAGAGGACAGAGGGGCCTTATAGGCCTTGGCAAGGTAACAGGGACTTGCCTCGTTTTAAAGGACCGCCCTGCCACCCAGGCCATGCAGGGCATTCTGATGCACTGCTTGGCACGGGACTGGCGGGGGGGGGGGGGGGCACATGAGTGGATTGTTGTTGTAAACAATCTTCTGATTTAGAAAGAAGAAAATGGAAGCTCCCAAAGGTTAAGAGATTTATTCTCATCCCACAGCTAGTTAGTGACTGACTCCTGTAAAAACTGCATCTCACCTCCTCTCATGACTTCCGTGCACTCTCTGCATCCTTATTAAATCTGGGTTTTATATAGCATTTTTTTCTGTGCCTAGTTAAAAAATAAAAAAGAAAGGAAGGAAAGAAGGGAAAAAGGAAGGAAGGAAACAATAAAATACCAGGGAACAAACACAAAGGCATTACCCAGAACAATCTGGTAGCAGAATTGAAGTTGAATAATGTACGAGTGCTGTCTTGCAGTGGTGGAACTCGGGGAATGAGGAATAGAGGGGCTGGTGGATTGAAAGCTCAGAATGACTTGGGAGGATCCTAATCTCATAGTGGCCCCGTGGCCAAGAAGAGTGGCCTGTATTAGGGCCGGGTCTTGACTATGTCAATGTCTTTTCCCCTAGGAAGTCCCCAGGCTCCCAGATGGGACACGCTCTTCACCTGTCAGATCCTGTCCATGGAGAAGAGCTGTTGGAATTCTAAGGTCAGATTTTCCTCATGATTCTTACTTTTGTCAAAATACAAATGTCCAGATAATACTCCCTCCCCCGCCCGCGACCAGGGCCTTTGGTGAGGCTGGAGGAGGAGAGCAGGAAAATGCTGACTGACTTGGGGGTGAACTCTGAGTCACCTCTGCAAGTGGGGAGATGCCAGCAGGGTTCTGTGCAGTGTGTGTGCCCAAGATCAAAACGACATTGAACACATTTCCATCGACCTTTGACCCAGCTCAGAAGGGAGTCCTTGCCTCTCATTTCTGATTAGGGTTGAAGAAAATGATAGTGTTTTTCAAGAATCACAACATAAACTGAAAAAAAAAAAAAGTCAAGGTGGAAATGTTTAGAAGACTATTTGGATGTGCGGGCAAAAAAGGCACATTTTCTAGATGAATGTATTCGTGAGTTTCTTTGGTTTGTTCTGGGCCCACTCATCATGTAGAATATGTCCGAGTAGCATTAGGGCTAGTGTTTATTCGGTACTGTACTAGCAATGCTCTTGTCACCGTGCAGGTAGTTTACTTACATTTCCCCCTTTTTTGTGGGGAGTGGGGTCCACCCAGCATCTCCTCTCCCCTTCCAGGGAAAGCAGACTGGGGCTCCAGCCTGCAGCTCAGGCATGTGCCCTTGAACTCTTTCCTTGGAAGAACCACTCTGCCTCCTCCCAGACCATCTGCTGCTGTCCTGCACACACGTCATTTCCCTCTCTGTCCCTTTCCTCCTTTCTGTTCCCACTCCTCAGCGCTGACCTTACCACAGGGCTATCCTCATGGCCCGAGCAAGGGCAATAACTTCTCATATGATTCTCTTTTCTTTATTATTTTAAAAATATATTTCTATTAATTTCAGAGAGGAAGGGAGAGGGAGAGAGAGAGATAGAAACATCAATGATGAGACTCATTGATTGGCTGCCTCCTGCATGCCTCCTACTGCAGATGGAGCCCGCAGCTGGGCATGTGCCCTTGACCAGAATCTAACTTGGGACCCTTCAGGCCAATGCTCTATCCACTGAGCCAAACCAGCCAGGGATCTCCTATGAATTTTAAACAGGGACACACAAGGGCATGAGGGGACTGCAGCTCAGTATTGTCATGCTAGGGCTCGCCAGGGTGGTCTGGGCACTTCCGGGGAAATGGTCAAAGCGACCCGGTACCAGCTTTCTGAGGCCTGACTATTCTCTCTTCTTTTGACTCTTTGAGCCCCTGTAGGTTACAATGAATCCCCCCTGTTTGGCTTTAATTAGTGACTTCCCTCTTAGTGAATAGAAGAACTGTTTCCCACATACACTTGAGGAATAGAGAAGCTAAATAAAGTCACACGAACACTAAGATTTGTATGGAAAACCCACATTTTCAAGAGTTGGTTCTATTGTTTATTGGTATGTCAGATTATTTATCTTTTTAAAACTGTGCTCATCTTATTTTTTATTTCTTTAGTTAAACCACCTCCAGTGCTGGAAATGAAAGGGTCGCCTTTGGCTACCTGGAGACAACACTATTATTCCTTTGAGGGGTATACATTGGAGCCAAGGACATAAAATTCGGATTACTCTTTCCAGTGAGAGACGGGGTGGCAAGTGCGTGTCACAAACATGGATGTTTGCACCTGAAAGGACTTTGCTGTGCTTTTTGGAATCCTCAAAACACCGTTTCTTCTTTGCTACTCAGATTAAAAACTCAAGGCTACTCTATTCATTTTCCAAAGAGTTTCTGAACTACATACTTGGTTTGAAATAGTCCCTTAGAGAGTAGGCCAGTAGTTGGACACAGACATTGAAGAGTGCTGGCCAATTCTTCCATTTTCGTTTTTGTGAATTTGCAAATACATTTCTGCTGATGAACCTTAAGTCAAAAGTGAATGTTGGAGAAATTAAATATCATTAATAATTCAGTGAGTAGAATGCATAATTGTATCCTTTACAAGATAACCTGCTGACATTGCTAGATTCAGTAAAATGCATTTAAATAGGTATGATGACAGAGAGCCTGGATTTAAGGGCCCGTTCATACTTCTGTTTACCTTCAGAAAAGACACACCAAAAGTTTATGGAAATAACCAAGATTCTGATAGAGATATAACTTGAACATATAACTTTGGAGCCATTCCTTTCATTGTATACTTAAAAATTTTTTTTTTTAAATATATTTTATTGATTTTTCACAGAGAGGAAGGGAGAGAGACAGAGAGCCAGAAACATCGATGAGAGAGAAACATTGACCAGCTGCCTCCCGCACATCTCCCACTGGGGATATGCCCACAGCCCAGGCACATGCCCTTGACCGGAATCGAACCCGGGACCTTCCAGTCCGCAGGCCGACGCTCTATCCACTGAGCCAAACCGGTTTCAGCTACTTAAAAAAAATTTTTTTATTTGTTGTTTTCAAAGAGAAAGGGAGCGGGAGAGAGAGAGAGAAACATCAGTAATGAGCAAGAAGCATTGATCGGCTGCCTCCTGCATGCCTACCCAGGGATCCAGCCCGAAACCTGGGCCTGTGCCCTGGCCGGGAACTGAGCGATGGCCTCCTTGTTCATATGTTGACGCTCACCCACTGAGCCACTGGCGGGGCTGCATATTCGTATGTTGTTCTTGGGCTGCTGAAGATGTGGAATAATATATGACAGATCTCTACTTATGCTAAGCAGAGTTGAGAAGAAATTAATAGTAAATTTGCTGGGTAAGCATCCCAATTCCCCTCATTTGTATAGAGAATATTTGGTAAAGGGAATTGTGAATTTAACTGAGTAAATAAAACATGATAGTTCAATACCTCCTGCCCATTTTTTCTTTCATTAGATACACAATTATTTTCATTCATTCCCCAAAGTCTCTACTAGTGAAGAGATGAGTAAACTGCAGATTAAAGCTTTTTAAAGGTGTCCAAGCACAACGAAAAGGAATGATTGCACATTTCTGAGAACTATTGTATTGCCTTTAGAGTGAGTTTTACTTTATCATAAATATCATTTCAATTTAATACAATTTAGGTAAAAGCAAATGGCATTATAGTGTATAGAAATCTAGAGGCAAATAAAACATTCAACATATATATGTAGATGTACTTCTCTCCATGTATTTATATTGATTTTAGAGAGAGAGGGAGGAAGGAAGAGTGAGAGAGAAACATCAATGTGAAAGAGAGACATTGATTGATTGCCTCCCTTTTGCACCCGACTTGGGGTCAAACCCACAAGCTAGGTCTGTGCCCTGCCTGGGAATTGAATTGGCACCTTCTGGTACATAGGACAGCACTCCAACCAAGTGAGCCACATCAGCCAGGGCCTTCTCTTCATTTTGATGGTACTCTTAAAAAAAAAAAAAAAAATATATATATATATATATATATATATATATATGGATAGATAGATATAGATAGATATATATAGGAAGGGAGAGGGAGAGAGACAGAAACATCAATGATGAGAGAGAATCATTGATTGGCTGCCTCCTGCATGCCACCTACTAGAGGTCAACCCCACAGCCCAGGCATGTCCCCTTGACGGGAATTGAACCTGGGACCCTCAGTCTGCAGGCTGATGCTCTGTCTACTGAGCCAAACCAGCTAAAGCTTGATGATTCTCTTAATAGTAGCTTTATAATAGCTCAGAAATATCTTTTTTTCCTTTTGTCCCTCTATACCATAAAACAGAATAAAGGGGATCCAAGATACTTTTTAAAGGGAATTTTATTATAAAATAAAATTCATAATATTTAGAAAGTGTATATTATCCATATTATTTAAATTGACCATGGATATAATCATTAAGATATTTTAAAAATAAAATTATAAATATATATTTTTTTCAATAGATACAACATTCTGAAAACTAAATTATTTCATAAAAAGCTTTTCTGCTATATAATATATGGAATTATTTGGAAAATTTTTTAGGAACTAATTTATTATTTTATGAGTGAATCTTGGGTCAATTGCTTTTCTTCACAGGGTTATTTGCTGGACTTTCAGAAATTGTGTGCATGGCCTAAGAAATAGGCTACAAAGCTTAAGGACGGAGCCTTAAGCCTAGGAACTCACAGCAAACAGCGTATTTGTAGAGTCATCCATCCTTCCCTTATCTAACTAAAAAGGGGATCTGTCTTTGGCTAATCATTTTAAATGACAATAATACGTACAGTGTTTGGTTGAATAAATTAGCTCCCTTGGGCCAAATAAAGGACACACGAGAGTTACATGGTACTACAGCAAGCTCTTCCCATCCTGAAGGTGGGCAGCTGTGGTAACAGCTCTTGGTTGTCCCGTAACTGCAATGTGCCAAGGATCTCCATGGTGCTCGCCTGTATTATCTCATTTAATCCTTTCAATGACCTCATGAGGAATATAAGAGGGAAAACATGAATAACGGTACTTGGATTACATGCGGCAGGGCTGCATTTTTATCTGACTCTAGAACCCGTCCTCCTAACCGCTCTGCTTTAGACTAGACTTGTGTTTAGCAGCCTTTGCTTCATCCCCCCAGTTCATCCTCCACCCTCCATGACTGCACCATTCCCCTCATTTCACAGACCCAGAACGTAGTAATGGATGGCTTATGCTGGTATCTGCTAATACTCACCGAGTCCTTATTGTGCTCCTAGCATTGTTCTAAAGCTTTATTCCCCCCGTGTGAGAGACAGAGAACAGAGCAGCCACAGGATATGGCTAAGGAGGAGGACCAAGAAGGAAGCTGTTATGTGCTGACTTACATTCAAGTCCTACCCCCAGCCCCTCCGGATGTGACCGTATTTGAAGATGAGGCCGTTACAGAGGTAACTCAAGCAGGTCTTACTCCCCTGTGGCCGGCGTCCTTATGGGAAGAGGACATTCAGGCTCAGACAGTGCGGAGGGGAGAGCATACGAAGGCACAGAAAAAGGGCGATAATTTATAAGTCGAGGAGCAAGGCCTCAGAGAAGCTAACCCTACCGAGAGTTTCAGTCGGAACGTCCAGCCCGCAGAACTGAGGGAATACATACCTGTTGTTTAAGCCACCCCGTCTGTGGTCCTTTCTTATGGCAGCCCCCGCGAAAGAAAAGATATTCGCTAGAATCAGGCTCGAGAGGAATGAGTAGAATAAATTTGTTCCGCATTC